>NC_136490.1:4482500-5170000 GCF_053919585.1 Euprymna scolopes
ATTCAAACGCTTAACCCTGATCTAATAATTATTGAAAAAAAAACAACATTTGACGCTGGTCAAAATGATAAGACCATTTTAATTAAAAAAATGAATACGAAAAGATTTCTATGTTACTAAAAGCAACTTGTTAGTGGATAAAAAAACATCTTACTTAATTATAAATGGCAAAAGGGAAACCATTATCAGAGTTTGAGAGAGGAAGGATCTTTGTGCTTAATAGGGGTGGACTCTCCCATAGATACATTGCAAACAAAGTGGACTCTCCCATAGATACATTACAACCAAAGTGAATTGTAGCAAAACGGTCATCACACATGTTTTAAGAAATCCAGATCAATATGGGCACAAAAAGTGTCCAGGTCCAGTCAAAAAAATAATCCCATCACTGGATCGCCGTATCAGAAGAAGTTTAAAAAACTCCAGTATGAGCTCAAGTCGATTGAAAAGCCAAACATCAACAAAATGTAGTCCTAAACCATCAGAAGGCATCTGAAAATGAAGGGTTTCAATCATTTAAAGCGACTGCAGAAACCATATATATATATATATATATATATATATATATATATATATATATATATATATATTCTATTTTTTAACCTTATCAACCTTGGAATACTGGTTTTCACTTCAAGCAAGAACTCTCTCTGATATAATATCCATTATTATAGTAAGTTTGGATACTTCCCAATCTTTCTGGATTCGACATAACAAATATAATTATGTAGATTGTTCTTTAACAATTTATAGATTTTAATGTGTATATTTTTGGATTGGTTAATATTGTTACAAACATTTCAAAATGGGATTACAATTCGTAACGTTTTTTTATTAATAGTATGTTGTATAGTTTTTAGAATAATTCTTCTTGTAATGAAAGGTTTCGTTCATTATTAGTCTGTTAAAATATTAATGTGTTGTAGAATAAAGTAGTCCAAATTTGAACCAGGAGACGGGATTGTTGATTAGTCAAGTTGTTAAATATAGATCTGCTTTTGAAGTTATATGCGTTAATCTCCTCGACAAAATAGTAGTAGTTAAACACAAGTATATTTCTATCTCTAATATCAGAAACACAATCTATACTAATTGAGTCTTATCAAGCAACTCATAAGTATATATATATATATATATATATATATATATATATATATATAATTATTTACTATATTAATTATCAAATACCCAATGACTCTAGTGTAGCGTATCCTGATTAAGACCAGTCGATAGATTCGAGTCCGGCGATAGAACCATCTCTCGCTTCACTAGCAAAGCCAACATCTTATCAGCTTCCGTAAACCGCGAAAAATGCTGCTGAATTGTAAAGTTTTATTTTATTAAATGTTTATTACGTCAGTCAGGGCGATCTAATCATTATGTGATGATATGCGCATAAGAGTTAAATTGACCGACTTTTTAATTCAAGTGAAAGTGCTCAACGAAAAGGAACACGTTTCTTAAAGGGGCTGCCATAGTCATTTTTTATAAGAATTATTTAATATCTATAGGCACTAGTGTTTCTTCCTTTCAGGAATCTTCAGTGCAGTTCTTCATTGAATGTTTTAACGTCAGTCAGAGGTAGCTAATCATTATATGATGATCTCTGCATAAGAGCTAAATTAACCGAGTTTTTAATTCAAGTATATACATATATATATATATATGTATATATATACATACATATTTATATATGTATATATGTATGTGTGTGTGTATATATATTACGTATAGGGCGCTTAATAGGGATATGTATATGGTTTCATGCAATAACGCGGTAAGAGCTGAAAATATACATTTTATAATTGCTGTACATATATTACGCTTTGTGTTAAGTTGCACACAATATCGTGAGGGGTCTACACTTTATATGCCGTCTTCCTCGCAACAGAGACCAAGTGTAAGAATAAATCGAATCTAGTTTTTCGTAAAAACGATATTTATTTCATTATTCTCCGCCAACACATGACTTCTCGTAACGTCTTTCACATGAATGTTTCTCTAACGTGTTGTCTCCATTCGATATTCTTTTCCTTACAGCGATGCCATTTCGCATTTCATATTGATTTGCATACGTGCATCTGCGAAGTGTTACAAATGTGGATCATTAGAATCATCCATGCAATGCAATACATTCCACGGTCGATATCAAATCTTATATTCGAGTCTCAGATCATTTGAAAATTTGTTTATTCTAAGATGTTGCTATTTTTTTTACATGTGTAAGATTTTACACACATTTGTTACTATATTATATATAATACTTACACACACAAATATATATATATATATATATATATATATATATAAATGTAATTCTTGGTTCGTTCAAAGTTTATACAATCATATTTCTACATTACCTGATTTATCTGAAATTTTCAGACAACTCATCTTTAGAGTCGAGGGATGTTTCTGTTATTGAAATCAATTTATATCGCTAATTTTTAAAATATTAAATAAAATAAATATATTTTTGTAAGCCGTTACTGCGCACCTGTTTTGTTGATAGAACTCAACTTCCAGTTCGATTCATTTCGCACACCATACTATTTGACGAAACGAATTAGAAGATTTCATTTTCTGTTTACTCGATAAGTAAAAAAAAAAAAACTAAAAAGAACATACTTCATTTGTTTATCTTCCATTTTTTTTAATTTAAGCATGTTTTCTTTATTATATCCGGCAAAAAAAAAGTTTGTCGCTTGCTTTTTGAGTCGAAGTAATTTTTTTTATTTTTTTTATTTTTTTTATTTTTCGATATAAGAAAATATGAACTTTTTTTTATTATTAACACTATAAATTGTTTGGTTTTTCGAAGAAATTTGACGGATTGATAATGTGCTTAAATAATATTTGGTGCTAATGCATAGAGTGGTCCGCGCTATTTTTTAAATCGTATTTCCACGTTTAATTAAAGTGTTATTATATTTTTTTTATTCAATTGTAAGGTAAAAATACAGATTAGGTACAAAACACCCTCCCCCATGTTAAGAATGACTTTTTAAATAATAACGTTATTATTTCAGCACGGATCACTCTCTGCATGAGTACCGTTCTTTCACCTTACAATTTAATACACAAAACATGGTACTTATGCAGAGAAAGTACCGTGCTAAAATAATAACGTTATTTAGAAAGTCATTCTTAACATGGGGAGGGCGTTTTGTAACTATTCTATACTTTCACCTAACAATTTAATAAACAAAAGCTGGCTCTTCTGCAGAGAAGGTAGCGTGCTGAAATAATGCTATTAAAAAGCCATTCTTAACATGGCGAGGGCGTTCTGTAACTATATATGAGAAAATATGAATGCTTTTCCTTTATTAAAGAAATTGGCTTCTCACGCACTTATTTGATCCGTGCTGAAATAATAACGCTATTATTTAAAAAGCCATTCTAAACATGGGGAGAAGAGGATGTTTTGTACCTATTCTGTACCTTACAATTGAATAAAAAACGATACATTTTTAGATTAGGTCCACCTCCATAATTTTCTTTTAAATGACGACTTTTGAAGGTTTTCGACTATGCTGAATACGAAAATCGCATTGAAATTTTGCAGACATAAGTAGTTATCAAGATATAAAATTTGTATAATGCATTGTAATCTCTGGCGGCCATCTTTTTTACACGATTACGCGCGTCATAAACAAATCTACGCGCGTAACAGAGATGGACACCAAAGAATACTATGCATAAAACAATTATTTATATCTCGATAGCTACTTATTTCTGCAAAATTCCAATGCGATTTCCGTATTCAGTATAGTCGGAAACCTTTAAAAGTCGTCATTTAAAAGAAAATTGTGGAGGTGGACCTAATACAAAAAATACCAAAAAAAACAAAACTTTAATTAAACTTGGAAATACGATTTTAAAAAATAGTGTTGATCTGTAAGTGCATTAGCACCTATTAATCGACTAACGTGACCTTATTGCCAAATGAGCTCCGGCTACAATTTTGAACACGCCGTTCACATTGTTTTTTTCTAGTTAAACAATATCTTTTTTATTTTTTTATAATTTCACAATATATTTTTTTAATAACAAATTGTTAGTTAAAAGCACGTAAGAGTTACAAAACATCATCCCCTCTTTATGGTAAGAATGGCTTAAAAAATAGTAGGCCCCCATGTAAAGAGTGATCCGTACTGAAATAATAACGTTATTATTTAAAAAGCCATGCTTAACATGGGTAGGGGAGGGTGTTTTGTACCTATTCTGTACTTTAACCTTACAATTGAATAAAACACATAAAACTTTAATTGAACTTGGAAATACGATTTAAAAAATAGCGCGGATCAGTAAGTTCATTAGCACCAGAAATTATTGGGTGAAATACAGAAAAGATTCTACCAAGAAAACCATTATTTATTATTTTTTTTTTCTATTCTCACCAAGGTATTAACATGGTGCTTTGTCACTATTCTGTGCTTTCAACTAACAATTAATTACAAAAAAACAAAAGGTAAATTTTCACATTAGGTCCACCTCCACAATTTTTTAACATGGGTAGTTTGGGGGTGTTTATTATGAAAGCCGTTCTCAACATAGGGAGAATGGTGGTATTTATTACAAAAGCCGTTTTTAAAAGACAAAAGACAGGTAAAAGGTTAAAACACGTGGTAAGGCATGGGTGTTGTTTTTTCCGAAAGCCGTTCTTAACATGGGGAGGTTGGGAGTGTTTATTCATGGCCGTCAGTGAATTACAGTACATAGTACGGGTCTTTATATCTCGAAAACCAATTGCCTCTGCAAATCTTAAATGAGATTTTCTTTTTCAGCATAGTCGAAAACTGTGGAGGTGGACCTAATGTAAAAAAATACCCACCCCCAAAAAGGTATCGTGAAATTTAAATTTAAGCGCGGTACTAAAAACAAAATTATACAGAAAAATACACCTTTGTGTTTGTACTTGCACAAAGACTTGAAAAAGTTGTCAACAAAAACAAATATATAAGAAGTAAATATTTTCAAAGGCAAGATAAGTTACTTTTCTACCTAATAGAATACTTTTTAGTGTTCTTATTGAGTTTGTGCTACGTTACATATAGATTCGAAAAAGTTGTCAAAAAATAAATGTATAACAAATATCATCAAATGCAAGATATGTTACTTTATTACCAAAATGGATAACTTATTTTTTGTTTTTTAAAATGTAAAATGTATATTCGGCTCGAAAAACACAGCGTGTACTGCTATATTTGAGAATTACAACTGGCGGCAGACTGTGTTAAACACATTATGGTTTGGGAAAATGAGTTAAAACTAAAAAAAATATACAAATACTGTTAAAAACCACCGAATATTGTCTGCGTATGTCAGGGTAACATATATTGAGTGAGTTCCTGACAGTATTTTGTAAAGTTTTTAGTTTTAACTCATTTTCACAAACTTAACGTGTTCAACACAGTCTGCCGCCATTTGCATTTTTCAATTATACAGATAAACACTACACGTTTTCGAACCGATTAAACATTTTATACTAAATAAAACACTGCAATCTGATCCAGTTAGGTAGAAAAGTAACTTATCTTGCCTTTGATAACATTTATTTGTTATATTTATTTTTCAACAAGTTTTTCGTTTCTGTGTTTTGTAATACAACCCCGTTTTATTTACTATAACGTGTAGTCGGCTCGAAAAACAGTGTTTATCAGTATATTTGAAAAATACAAATAGTGACGGACACTGTTGATGATGTTAAGTTTGAGAAAATGGTTTAAAACTAAAAAAAACTATACAAAATACTATCAGAAACCCACTGAATATGTAAGCCCATGTCATAATAACATATAATCAGTAGGTGTCTTGCACTGTTTTGTATAGCTTTTGACTGATTTTCACAAACTTTACGTATTCAACAGAGTCCGCGACCATTCATCATTTTCAAATACATAGATAAACACTGAGTTTTATGAGCCGATTAAACATTTTACATTAAATGAAAATACTACAAAATTATCCAGTTCGATAGAAACGTAATTTAACTTACCTTTGTTTTCATTTATTCGTTTTCAGACAACTTTTTCGAATCTGTGTATAGTACCCCCCTCCTTACCAAAATATTAATTAAGAACTCACATTTTTAATACAATAAAAAAAGGAAACTATTTAGCGGTTCAACGTTTTAACTCATTTCGGCTTAATTCACTGAATGTTGGTCGAGTCCAAGCCATTATTTACGGTAACTCTCGAGAATCCGGATCCAATTCTGCAAGAGTACCACTTTTTTTTTTTCGCCTTTATTTTCTTTTACTTTTTGCAATGGATCGCTGTACTAAGAATATAAGAAACATGCATTTTCTCTTTTTATTAGAAATTTCCATTACACGAAATTAAGCCACAGCAACGCTTGACAGGGTATATCTAGTATATATATATATATATATATATATATATATATATATATATATATATATATATATATATATATATATATATTAGCAACACTACCAGTCGTTGACTGGGTTCAAAATAAGGCTACAGAAAATGGACTCTGATTTATGAAAGTAGGATAGGTTATGAAAACTAAGGGTTGCAAAGAGATAGCTTCGAATTTGAGGGTATCAAAATCAAAGAAAAATATGATTAAAGTAAAAATAAAATAGATAAACCCCATAATTTATTATATCATGCCTTTTAACACTGAAACACTTATCATAATATTCTGTGGATCTATATTAAAAAAACTTGTTAAACTTTGTGACATATTTCCATACTATGGAGGTCAGGCGCGAACATCCTATGATTTTATTATACGATATTTCTTCAAACTGAAATATAATTATCAAAGTATACTTACGCAGATAGATATGAACAGTCTTTATTGAAGTATGTGCCTATTTCCATTCTATGGAGGCCAGGTGCGAACGCAGACCCCACGCTTTTATTATACCATCCCTATTAAAGGTAAAACATATTATCAAAGTATTATTATGTACATCTATATCAAAAAAATTTGTAAACGCTTTTTTATTAATTTTTTTATTTCGATACTTTGTTGACGAGGCGCGTATGGAAACCCCACCATTTTAATGAATCATCATTATGCCAGATCAAACATACCCATTCCTGTGTCTCGATACATCTTCTATCATTATATGTGATCAGTTTTCTATAACAGTCAACCATATTGGAGCCTATTCGTGACCAGACAAATACACACATACGTTCACTTTTATATTATAGACTAGCAAACGTACCCGTCGTTGACTGGGTTCAAAAACACCCTACAGAAATGGACTCTGATTTATGAAAGCATGATAGGTAATGAAAAGGAAGGTTATAAATTTGGGTTAGATTTGGAGGAAAAACCCCAAAGCAAAATATGATGAAAGTAAAAATAAAATAGATAAACCCCATAATTTATTTTGCCATGCCTGTTAGCACTGAAACACTTATCACAATATTCTGTGGATCTATATGAAAACACATTGTTAAACTTTGTGACATATTTCTATTCTATAGAGGTCAGGCTCGAACGAACACCCCCATAACTTTATTATACAATATTTCTTCAAACTGAAACATAATTGTCAACGTATACTTACGCAGATTGATATGACACGTTTTATTAAAGTGTGTGCCTATTTCCATTATATGGAGGCCAGGCGCGAATGAAGACCTCACCATTTTATTATACCATCTCTATTTAAGGTAAAACATATTATCAAAGTATCATTATGTACATCTATATCAAAAACACTTGTAAACTTTTTTTTAATTTAATTTTTTAATTTTTTTATTTCCATATTTTGTAGACCAGGCGCGTACGCAGATCCCACAATTTTAATGAATCATCAAACATACCTATTCTTGTGTCTCTATACATCCTCTATCATTATATGTGATCAGTTTTTTTTAATAGTTAACCATATAAGAGCCACACACAGGCGTTCAGCTTTTTATTATATATATATATATATATATATATATATATATATATATATATATATGCATATACTTATTAAACTGAAATGAACCTGTGACGGGTGGTGTAACCCAACATCCGGTTTACAGGTTCGGGTTTCACATGCGTACATAAACAAATAATCTGTGTACATTTTCAGCGTCCAAATTTTTATCGCGTTTAAATTATCCAAATAAACAACTGTTTATATTTTCTGTATTTTCTTTACATCGTTTATTTCCGTATTACGTTTAAGTTATTTTAACGCAATTGGCTTACAAATAAATTTACTTTAACCCGTTGACCACCATATGAGCATTTTACAACGGCGATTTGGAAACTGCTTTTATTTATTTTATTTATTCTTCATTTTTTAAATATATCTTCCCTAAAAAAAACACTGCTATATTTTCTTCTACACTACCAACATAAATAGATATGTTTTTTATTTACATTACAAATCAATAATCAACGCGACAATAAAACGTAGTGTTTTACTATGTACGTTTCCAGCGTCCAATTCGTTTTTTTTTTTCATTTTTAAATTAAAACAAATACATGAAAAATTGAATTTAACTTTAAATATGTTGGTATCTGTTCAGTGCACATTTACCTATACTTATGGCAAACCACTTATAATTCAATGGCTGTAAGTTTTCTTTTAAAAATAAACAATTTAAAACCAAACGCCTCATAGAAATCTATCTATATACTTTTTCATTTTAATATAGGTTCATAAAAATGCATCTGTTATGTCACAAAAAATGATTTTATTTACGTCACAAATGACACGCTCATACATTAATTCCGTAGCTTATATAAACTACTATGTATATATATATATATATATATATATATATATATATATATATATATATATATATATATATACATACATACACATATACGTGCATACATATTTATGTGAGTATAATCGAGCTTCATATAAAACAAATAAAACAATGAAAAAATTGAATTTGGTTTTGTAATATATTTATTATTCTTATGAGAGAGGAATTTTGTATTTTTATATATCATTTGCTATTTCGAGCAAAATAATCTTTTACCTACATAAGACGGGTATTACACATATGAAATAATTTACAGCATGTATGTGCGAGGGCAGGTAATATGCAACGCATTTATCTCATCAAATCCCAAGCGATGCCAGGTATTTTGCTAATATATATTCTCACCTAATTAATTCAATCACGGGCAACGTTGGGTGTTTTGCTAGTATATATCTCAATCAATTTCATGAAATCCTGGGCGACGCAAGGTATTCTGTTAGTATATATTTTAATCAATCTAATTCAATCCAAGACAACGCCAATATTCTGCTAGTATATATTTACATCTATCTCATTACATCCCAGGTTACCATGTATTCTGCTTGCATGCATTTGCATGTATGTCATTGGTTGGTTGGTTGTTTTGTTTTACGGCATATCAACCCTTTCCAGGTTAGTTAATGCCGAATCTGGTGATTTTGAAGAACGATTTTTTAATATAGTATATTTGTTTTTTAAGTCGTATTCTATTTAACCCATCGTTGGGACCCCAACAGGTGCTACCACTCCGGGTGAGAGTGGACCTGGGAGCAATGACAATTAAAGGGTGGCTCCACACTCCCTAAGGTCTGCAAGCTGGGGCCCTCACCATCGGATATAGTTTAAGGTCATATTCAGGACCTGTATCTCATTGAATCCAGGGTGACTCCTAGTGATCTGTAAGTATATATGTTGACGTACCTCGTTGAATCCCATAATTCTTGGATTGTTACACATTTCGACAATTTAACCCACATAATTGATCACCTGTCTAATATAATAACTTTATGACATTGTATTGGCTGGTTTTTCATTACAAACACATCATCAAATACCTCACATTTCATCATTTTTCATAATTTTGGGATATGTTACCAATTTACACAACCATGTCACATGATTTAACTTACATTATCTCCTCCACTCTTACTAAAATAAAAACATTGATACATAGGTTATAGTATGTTACTAATTTCTGCTATCATTTTTCATGAGTAAATCCACATTATTGCCCCCTTCTATCACTAAAATAATAGCTTTAAGACATTGTATGGCTGGTTATTTCATTACAAACCCACTAGCAAAGTAACTCACATTATACCATTTTTCATAATTCTTGATTATGTTACTAATTTCGACGATTATTTTTAATGAAGTAACCCAAATAATCTCCACCTCTTGCTAAAATAATAGCTTTCATAAATTGTCTGGTATACCTACTTCATTATTGATATACCAATCAAATAACTTACATTTCATCATTTTTCATATTTTTTGGATATGTTGCTAATTTAAAACGTCATTCTTTCTTAGTTCAATCACAAAATCCAACTACTCTTACTAAAATAATACCTTTTGGACATTTCCAAGCTGTTTATTTCATTACAAATACATTAATTAAATACCTCACATTTCATCATGTTTTCATAATATTGGATATGTTATGAATTTCGACAATTAAATTTAATGAGTGCGCACATATAATCGCCCAATTCCTATTAAAATCATAAATTTGCTATATTGACTGTGCTGTTTATTTCATTATAAACACACCAATCAAATAACTAAAACTTCATTTTTCCTAATTCTTGGGTTTGTTATTAATTTCGACAATAATTTTTCATGAGTTAATCCACATTATCGCCACCTCCTATTACTAAAATAATAAATTTCAGGCATTGTATGGCTTTTTTTCATTACAAACACATCTATCAAGTTACTCACATTTGACCATTTTTTATAATTCTTGGATATGCTACTAATTTCGATAATTATTTTTAATAAAGTAACTCAAATAATCGCCCCCTCATTAATCGCCATGATCCCGTTCCTCTTACAAAAATAACAACTTTGATACATCTTCTAGCCTGTCTATTGCATTACGAACACACCAATCAAACAACTCACATTTTATCATTTTTCATAATTCTTGGATGTGTTACTAATTTTGACAATCATTGTTTAAGATTACCCCCGCATAATGGGCCTTCTCTTACTAAAATACTAACTTTCAGACAATATCAGTGCTGTTTATTTCATTATAAACACACCAACTAAATAACTTACATTTAATAACTTTTCATAATTCTTGGATATGATACTAATTTCGACAATCTTTTTTCATGATTTAACCCACATAACACCTTATCCTCTAGCTAAAATAATAATTTGAGGCGTTGTTTCTGGTTATTTCATGATAAACGCATCAACCAAATAACTCATATTTTATCATTTTTCATAATTCTTAGATATGTTACTAATTTTGACAACGTTTTATTTTATTAAACCCACATAATCCCCCTCCTCTTGTTGAACAATAATTTTGATACATTGTCTTGCTTGTTATTTCATTATAAACACAGCAATCAAATAACATTTATAATGTTTTATAATTCTTTGATATGTTACTAATTTCTACTTTGTGAGATTTTCAAATCTGACCTATACTGCACAAGCACCTTCAAAATTGTCAAATGGGACCTATACTGCACAATAACCTTCAAAATTGAAAAATCGGCCTCTAATCCACAAGCACCTTCAAAATTGTCAAATCGGACCTATAATGCACAAGTACCATCAAATTTTTTCAAATCGGACCTATACTGCACAAGCAATTTAAAAATTGTGGAATCGGACCTATACTTAACCTATAGCATACAATCCCAAGCGACACTTGGTATTCTGCTAGTACACATCCACCTCTGTCATACAATCCCGCTGGGCTATGCCGGGTATT
Source organism: Euprymna scolopes (assembly GCF_053919585.1). Taxonomy (NCBI): domain Eukaryota; kingdom Metazoa; phylum Mollusca; class Cephalopoda; order Sepiida; family Sepiolidae; genus Euprymna; species Euprymna scolopes. The sequence continues at coordinate 4,494,199 of NC_136490.1, forward strand.
TTGCTAGTACAGATACTCACCTATGTAATCCATCCCGGGCGACGCTGGGTATTTGGCTAGTAAATATATCAACCATTTTTTTCCAATCCCAAGCGTCGCCGAGTTTCTTCCAATCCGAGGCCATGCCGGACAATCAGCTAGTAAATATGTCGTGCTAGTGCTATGTCATACTATTACGGGCGACGCTAGGTATTTTGCTCCTACATATGAACCAATTCTATCCAATACGCATCTTTTTTTTTTACTTTGTCGTTTGGCTAAGATCAAAGTGTAGTATCTGTTCCGGCAGATGCTGCAAGCTATGACTCGCTATGACTAGCAACCCCACAGTCCTGACCATTAACCAGCTCCCATTTCCCACCTCTCGGGAGCTGGTCCCCTTTTTCCCTTCCCCCTCCCTTCACTCCTCACATTAAAAATCGGCCTTGTGCCTAATTTGCTCGGTGGGGGAGCAAATAAATACCATCTGTTCCGGCAGATACTGCAAGCAAATACCATATGTGGGGAAAACCCCACATATAAGACCTTGGTCAATGTAAGGGCAACCCTTCATACCAATTGTCACTATCTAGCTCCCCTACTCCCCGGGGAGTTGGTCCCCATTTCCCCTTCACTCCTCACATTAAGAATCGGCCTTGTGCCTTATTTGCTCGGTGGGTGAGCAAATAAATAAACACTAAAGTGTAGTATCTGTTCTTAGAAATAAAGCGGGTTCATCTTTCGCCGCCTCCTGCCACTAACTCATACTATGCCTCAAGTCTTCCTCAAAAATATATAATACGTTTTTTTTACTTGGTCTTTTGGCTAAGATAAAAGTGTAGTATATGTTCTTAGAATTAAAGTGGTTTCATCTCTGTCCCCCCACCCCCACTAAGAAAATAAGGAAAAAAACAAGCATCAACCGAAAATAAGGATTGCCTTCTGTGATTTTTGGAATATGACATCTAAATATAAATTATGCATCTTTTTTAATAGGAGGTAATGCTCGGCAGAAAATTAAGCTGTATAAGACGGTTACTTGGTCCTTTGGCTAAAATCAAAGTGTAGTATCTGTTCTTTGAATTCAATGGTCTCATCTTTCGCCCCAACCCCCACTAAGAAAACTCGAAAATAAGGAGGATTTATATCACCAAATCCATTTACTCTCATTGCGTATTATATTAAAATAGTTTGATTAACTCATAATATACTTCCCACTTCCTGCCTCCCACCTCCCTCCCTCTCAATATAATTGTCGTAGTTTTACTAATATAAAAAAAGAAAATGACCGTTTTTTGTTTTGTTTTGTTGTGCAAACAGGCGTCGATCGTCTCAAGCCAAATATTTCGTTTCCGGTCCAGACATCTCTCTCTATATGTCTGTCTGTCTGTCTGTCTCTCTCTCTGTCTCACACACACTTCGTCTTCCTTACTCTAAAGAGTGTTACTAAAAAGGAAAATGGCGTCTCGCTTTGTTTTTGTTTTTTTGTAAAAACATCGATCGTTAATATTTTTTGTAAGCGTATTTTTTACTTCACATTTTTGGCTTGTTATTTTTCGTTTAACTATCGTATCTAACTATTTTGAACCTGCTAATAACTTTGGTAAAGTTTTCCTACGTTAAATTTTTGTATTTTGATGTGTATGATGTGTCTTTTTTACCGATAACAAAAGACTCTATTCTATGTTTTCATATACATATCGCCATTTCAGCTTACTTACGTCAGGGTCACGTGACATGACTCAGCGTTTATTAAATTACGTATAAATATCATTAAAATGTCACTTTTTAGGACACCTTCAGAAAATAGGTCAGCTGACCCACTACTTCATAGTTCATTTGGGCTCATTTTTTCGATATTTGTCGTCCGGAGTGTTGGGGCTTTCATATGAGACCAAGTTTGTGAATTTTTGTTGTGTCTGTCGAAAATTTTTAGCAGACATACAAACATACATACATACATACATGTTCGCTTTTATATATAGAGATAAATCAAAATATGAAATAACATTTAAGAAATGTTTCAGTCAACCTACATTTTCACTGTTGTCTTTAGTAGTTTTTTATGAAATATTAATTTGAGTGTAAATCATATTAAAACTGCCTGTTACTGAGTGATTATAAATTAATTTTTTTCCATTAAAACAAGTAGTAGATGTGTTTTTAAAATAAACTTAGTACTTTAACGTCAAAAATCTATACAATAAAAACTAAGGCGAAACACAGCATCGTAAAACTCTTTAAATGTTTTACGAAACAATTGAAAGAAAACATCAAGGTGATCCCAATTCCTTCACACAAGTGCGTGTGTGTGCGTGTGTGTGCATATGTATGTTATTGTAGAACTGAATATGTTTGTGAATAACCTTTTTATTATTGTCTTATAAAGTATGGTTGGTTTACAAAAATCATTCACGACTATGACAACTCATCCGTGTGGATTTAGGAGCAACTTGAATGGTATATTGGAGCTCACTGATCCAAATAGATCGGGGGTAATTATATATTTAAATATTGTATATATATATATATATATATATATATGTATGTATATGTATATATATATATGTGTTTGTGTGTGTATGTGTGTGTTCATATGTATGTTATCGTTGAAATTAATATGTTTGTGAATAAGTTTTTATTGTTGGATATACAAGAGTTTTTGCGAAATGAGATCAATAACAAGATTATCAGGGAATGTATTTATCTTTACATCTGTCTGTACGTATGGCGCACATTCTACGTATTTATTTTCTGCTATGTGCTTACGTACGTGCACGCCTATTCCCTTTTCATCTGCGTGTGATTAACTCAAAGCTGACCTATGCTATTTTATATAAGAATCTCCCTCTGAACTCTCTGGCAGCAATTTTTACATCTATCAACGTGTTTCCTTAGATGCAGGGATATTAGGTGCCGTTCACATGCACAGGAATGCCAAGGACATTCCAGAAATTCAAATAGGTTCGCTGAAAAACAGTTCTCATCAACTTTTTAGAAGTACATATATTGGAGTAAAATAAATTGGTTTCACATTTGCTGCAAAATCTGTGCTACTAATCTTAAATATCTTTACTATAATAATTTTGTAACATATTAAATATAAAAGACATATTAAAATAGAAACAAGGTATATAGAGAAATCACGTCCTGACATAAATATTGGGATTGTTTTTATAATGTGACCCATGGATTTCAGCTAGTTGTTTTGTCAAACATTATAAAAGTTACTTCACGCCGATGTAGGTTTATACCATAAAACGCATGGTTGAAATAATAAAATAGAGAATTATTTAATACAAGATATAGTGCCACCTTTTTATCATTTCGTATTCTAAGAAACATAACATGTGAATGAAGTTCTGAATTTGCATTGAATCCTCAAAGTTTTTTTCATTAACATCCAACGCATCCAGCATGATATTTGCCTGTGATTACTCAAATATGGAAGACTGTTCCAAATTGCTATTTATCTGAATTTATCGTGCGTTGTAGATAGTAAAACATCTAAATTCGAAATTAAGAATACGATTGTTATCTTCCTAATCTAATTAAAAATTAGTTTGTTCATATTAATTAATGTATATATATATATATATATATATATATATATATATATATATATATATATATATATAAGATATACTATGTGTAACATAACAATATTTTAGTCCGATGTACAGTTGGAAGGGAAATTACCCATTTGCGACTTCTTAATATAAAATATATCGCTTCTGGATATATCATTGACGAGGATGGCAAATACGAACCAAACGTGCTCTCAAAAACTTAGTTTTTGTTTCTCCAGCAAGAAGCGTGCTTTACGCAAACACATTTTTATATGACTGACTATTATCGCATATAAATAAGTTATCTACAAAAATTATTCACCACTTAAAAGATGGATTTTTTAAGAAGAAAATGGACATGGATATGTAAAACCGAAAAAAAACTTGTAAAAATAAAATGTCTTGATGTCGAATTGTTTCTCGGCCATTATATAACAGAGATGCAAAGCAGAATTGCCTGCAATGTGAAAAGTATTTCATATATTCTGCAAGATGGATCTTCCAAACAAGTTATTTTACACAATCAGAACATTTATTTACTACAGAAATCTTATTAGGAATCGTTCAAAATTAAGGAACATTAACAAGCACCTTTTTATTACATTTTCAGACCAAACACTTTGGTGTAGGGGATTACTATCAGAGACATAAGCTACACGGATACTATGTAGGGAGTTAGGCAGAAAGATGTCGGTACACGTTACATTTGAACTACTGCATATCAGTACAGTTGGGGAAGCAGTGACACGGAAAGGAATTCCAAAGTCTAACGGTTCTGGGGAAGAAACTACTAGGGTAGAAGTATCTCTTACATCTAGGGATCTCTACAGTGAAGGGGTGGGGTTTAGCTGCTTGTCGGGTTTGTCGGGGGTATTTACGACGAGATGGCACAAGTCCTCGCAGTTCGTCAGAGCATTCAACGTTAAAGTACTTGTAGAACAGGCAGAGGGATGCAACATTTCGTCGATGGGACAGAGGATGTAACTTAGATAACAGTTCACGACCCATCAGGTTGGCGATTCTCTTGTGAACCTTGTCTAGGAGCGAGAGACTAGTAGCAGACGCACCAGCCCAAATGTGACGAAAATACTGCATGCATAGGCGAATGGTGTCCTTATAGAATTACAGGATACTTTCGAGCGTTAGTAGCTATCTAGCATGGTAGAGAGAACCTACGTTCTTCGCAGCGGTCCTATATATTAAGAATGTGAAGCAGAACATGTGCTTTCTTTTACACACGGCAAATTGATAAGGGGAATATGTAACACTTGGCTTACTTATAATCTATTACTTTTAATTTTTTCTCTTACCGGCATAATATATCAATAATGCTGTTAATCGTAAAAGCTTGTAACGATTTTTATATAGCAGCTAAGTAAACTCTAATAGTAATATTGCTTTTACCGTAAAATAAGGCGAAACCCAGCATATAGTACATACCCACACCCACCACACACACACTACACACACACGCGGGTGCATATATATTTAAATATATATATACATATATATATATATATATATAAATATTTCTTCAAATCTCATAAATTAATATAGGAAAGTAAAAATTTATGCTTAAACTAAAAGTATTTAATTTAATACGTATATAGAAAAAGGTAGTACGTAATAAAATATATAGGACGCTTAAGCTACAACGAATATTACGCGTTTCATCCATGCTAGGATTCATCAGGCTTATGCGAGAATTATGTGGTTGTTTCGCGTTTTATATAGGCAACTTCTATTGAGTTTTAGTTACCCAATCAGTTTTCTAGTTTCCACCACACCCTTCCTAATAAGACAATGAGCAGGCACTTACAGGAGAAAGACCCAGTTTAATTCCGGTTGCCCCGCTCCTTTGTGTGTGGCGTTTTGTGCGCAGAGTATAGATATCTAGTGCCCTGACCTATTTTAAATCTAGGTTAAATGTGTGTTTGCTTTATATATATATATATATATGTATATATATATATGTATATATATATATATATATATGGGAGGTGTATGTGTATGTGTCTATGTGCGTGTGATCGTTTATGTATATGTATATTTATTTATTTATTTATTTTTTGTTTATTTTATATTGTTATTGTTAGTTTTTAAATTATTTTGTATCTCTATCCTAGAGTAAATTTTATCGTGTGAACACAGTTGTTCGCTATTTCTTTCATATTGTTATATAGATGTTGGGGTTCTTTGAAGTATAAAGTATCACATTTTCCATGAATGCATAATCTACATGGGTTGTCTAGGTCTCTACATGTGTTTGCTTATCTTACTATTTTCCATTCGACTACCGGCGAACGTCCGCTTTCCTTGAGTTCCCAGTCTTGTTTGCTAGAACTGTTTTCATCCGGTGTTTTTTTATTATTTAATGCACTTTGTAGTCATAATATCGAGTTTTGAAATCTAAGTAAGTCATACCTACGTAATATTTCTAGTTATTCGGGTTTTCTTTCGCAAATATTGTGGTCTGGTAAACTATACTTTTAGTTGGATATTTATTTTGAAGTAGGCAAAGTGTGCGGTGTCTACAGTTCAATAAACTTTGCAAAATATGGAAAATTACCGAAATGGTTTCATTTTAAAATCTATAAAAATTTTCAGTTGGACCCCTTTAGTAGATAATGAAATAACTATAAGTAATTAATATAAAGTTATGATCGTAAAGCATTTTATTCCGAGAGTTTTATTGTATACCAACTGCTGTAAAATTGTACGATAGAACAAGAACGTTAGTATTAATGTGTATTGTCTATCGTATACGGTTATCATATGCAAGATTTTGGAACACCATTTTTTATTAGCTGGTAGACATCGATGAATTTATGGCCCATTAAGGTACTGTGTATGTATAATATTAATTTTAACAATTAAATACTAATAAAAGTACCATGTATTGAAAAGATTTACACTATTAATTCCCATTTTATATCACGACGATAAAAATAGCATTTAGATGTCCACGTATTTGCGCCAAGAAAATATTTTGGTGATGGTTAAAATCACTTAACTCCCCAAAACGCCCACGTCTGCGTGCCTTGTATGGCTAGCTCTCAGAATAACAGAAAAAAGATGATCCTGCGCCCTATATTTTCTCCGAACTAACACTAACTTTTGACATTTGTATGGGAATTACCTAGTCTTGGCTGCATAAAATCACGATGTTTGAAATACGAGTATGTTCGTTTGGAGAAGGTTTGGATGTGCACAGCAGCTAAATTGAGAAATGACGTAGAATTAGGACCTAAGAGAATACGACGGAATAAAGCGGCACAAATTACGCAAAAAAGTGAACGGCAGTGGTTTTAAATTATTTGGACCGCACACATCGATTAAATGCAATTAATATTGATATTATATGATATCGCTGACAAAGTATCAAATAGTTTGTGCGATTCTTACCGCTAAAATTACCGCTAACATTTCTTACCGCTAAAAATTTGTCTTATTGAACATTTTTAATTAAACATCATCAGTTAATCTAATTAAATTAATATCACTCTTAGATTTTTTTATGCGCATGAATAGTTGTGATTATTATAGAAAATATATTATAAAACAATTGCTTTACAATTTCTGGAAATGTAATAAACAGCAAACCATACACAGTATGGTGTTTAAATAACAGAATATTTTAAATTGGTGGTTTGGAATTCATAACCCATTGTGATGATCCGTCAAATTAAAGTTGTAGAAATTGAACAAAGATTGTCCTCGCACTTTTAAAAAGACGACAAAAAAAGAAAGAAAAACACGATTAAAAATGTTATACAAAATATAGATTGTTGTTTATATAATATTTAAAATTAAATAAGTCACACAAGAAAATGGGGAGTCTGTTACATGTCGGATACGTTTTTTAGAATTTTTCCTTATTCGACGAAATATTTTAAAGTGATTCTACTGTAACACGTAAAACAATGATACGTCGTTTTCGCAGCTGTAGTCGTTAAGTACATGTGTAATCAGTAAATTGCGATTGAAATGTAAATCAGTAACGCATGAATGGTACTTAATATAGCGTTTAGAATTTCTTTTCATATTTTAACCAAGCACTGCTTACGCAGAAACATGTGTATGAAAAAGAGTACTTATTTTATCGGCTCTAGTTTTTTTTTTTACATTTACGTATTTGAATTTTGCGATCGTATAGTAATACCTATTTTCTATTCGGAAAATAATTATTCAAACATAACATGCCCTTATTTAGGAAAAAAAACATACCAGGTTTCAATTATTGATTCAAATCAGAAGAAAAATGTTCAAGGAATATTACAATCTGCCTTGAAAACCAAGGAGTGTAATGCATGCACTGTAATATTATTTCAAATATTATTTTTTATTTCTTTTATTGTTTGGTGATCGTCTTATTATTTGATCTTAGTGAACTTAATGAAATGTTCGCCACTTTGCTAAATTCATACAATATGAAAATACATGAAAATAGTTTTATTTTATGAAGAAAACAATTGCTTGACATATTTTTGTAAAAAACAAAATTGCAATGTGACATAAAACTTCTTCAATGATAAACTATATAAAGTGGTTAACTCTGGTTTGAACGTTGCAAAAACAGTGTTAGTTTACGAGAGATAAACTCTTACAAACATCTTGGAAGTAAGAGGATATTGCTGTGGATTCTATTAAGAACAATGATTGCTGTGAAATGTATTAAGAACAATAATTGCTGTGAATTCTATGGTGCAAGGATTAAGAACAATAATTTACCTGTTAGATACTATATTACTCACAGGGGCAAATTATGTTTTAAAAATTCATACTGGAAGAACAAGTACAATTCGTTCGTTTAGGAAACGTCTCAAATATCATGCCAGCATTCTCCGTATATTCGCCTAATGTGATTAGAAGTATTTAAGGTTTTCTCTAAGAAAGAACGTTGAACCTTCATGGATTGGACAGAATGCACCACAGTCTTACATAAGCAATTAAACTGTCAGGTATGAACTCATTCTTATTTAATATTTATGTTTTTATTGAATACTAGCACGGGGTACCCGGCGTTGCCCAGGTGTTTGTCGGGGTGTGTGGTGTTAAATAAAAAAATAAACCGGGGGTAGGATCGAAGCCGAACCCCTGAGGCGAAGTTTGAAAATAAAATCGGCCAGCCGGAAGTGAAAGATGTTTGAAAGTCGTCGAGTGTTACGACGACGACGATGGCGATGTAAGCATTGTTATAAGTGAAGTAAGAAAAGAAAACAACGTTTTAATTAAGCGGTGGAGTGGGGGGGTAAAACACAAAAAATAACGTCAGGCAGACGAACGATTAAAACAGAAACCGAACGTACGTTACGTGAAAATGGCATTAATGATACAGGGTTCAATATTCAAATTAAAAAAATCGAAAAAAAAAGACATCTCACACAACGATTCGAACCCAAAACGTTTAGATAAAGAACCAAGGCCTTAACTACCTGCGTTAAAGCGGCGTATATAAAGTTTTTTCGGTTTATCAACTATTTAAAGTAAATCAGGTCACGACGCCATGACGTCATCTGACGCATGCGTTGTTCACCCTCCCCCCTGTCAAATCTGTCTAGACATCTCTCTCACTCTCTCCCTCTCTCTCTCTCTCACTTCGTCTGCCTTACTCTAAAGACTGGAAAATGGCGTCTTGCTGTTTTTATTAAAAAAAAAAACTTCGATCGTTAATATTTTTTGTAAGCGTATTTTTTTTTACTTCACATGTTTGGCTTGGCTTTATTTTTCGTTTAACTATCGTATCTACCTATTTTGAATGTGGTAATAACTTTGGTAACGTTGCCATAGCGTAGAAGTTCATAGTTTAGCTTTAATTAATTTTTTTTTACCGATAACAACATTTTTAAATTGTAAATTCAGACCGCCATGAGAGCTTGCTGACGTCAAGGTCACGTGACATTACTCAGCGGGTTTTAAATACAAGTTGACCCAAAATAAACGGCCGCGTGTATACTTTATGTATAAGAGTTGGCGGCAGTATTTTTGGGGGGCAGTTATAAATCGATTTAAAATTATGTAATGTTAAACATTAAAATGTCACTTTTTGCCCCCCCCCCCCTGCAGAAAATCGATCAGTTGACGCACTTCTGATGGAAACTTTGGGCCAATTTTTCGATATGTGTAATCCGGAAGAAAACAATTGCCTGACATATTTTTGTAAAAAACAAAATTGCAATGTGACATAAAGCTTCTTCAATGATAAACTATATAAATTGGTTCACTCTGGCTTGATTGTTGCAAAGACAGTGTTAGTTTACGAGATATAAACTCTTACAAACATCTTGGAAGTAAGAGGATATTGCTGTGGATTCTATTAAGAACAATAATTGCTGTGAATTCTATGGTGCAACGATTAAGAAAAATAATCTACCTGTTAGATACTATATTACTCACAGGGTCAAATTATGTTTTAAAAATTCATACTGGAAGAACAAGTACAATTCGTTCGTTTAGGATACGTCTCAAATATCATGCCAGCATTATCCGTATATTCGCCTAATGTGATTAGAAGTATTTAAGGTTTTCTCTAAGAAAGAACGTTGAACCTTCATGGATTGAACAGAATGCATCACAGTCTTACATAAGCAAGTAAACTGTCAGTTATTAACTCATTCTAATTTCATATTTATGCTTTCATTGAATATGAGAACACAAAGATATGACTTAAAATTTGTTTTTCCATAATAGACATTTTAGTTTAAAATGTAAATTATATATTTCTACACGAATTACTTGCATTTTGTATAATAGTTGTATTTTTCCTATTAAAACTGTATAAATTCTGAAAATAATCGCAGTGTTTATTTACGGAATGCATAAAAATGAAACGAATTTAAACTTAAATAAATATCGTAAATCAAATACGTTTTCTTATAACTCCATAAAACATATTCTTTAAATTATTTTAGACGTCAAATCGTAATAAATGATTGACCAATAAACTATGTTAACTTATAAGTGATACATGCAATATATAATAACTGAGATGAGTATCCATACCTTAACATTGCCACTTCAGACAATTGATAATACCGTAATAGTTTGATGCCGAATAGATATTTCTCGTGTATGTTACTGCGTCTGTGTAAATTGCTATCGAATATTTATAAACTGCACAGTTATGGGTAAATTAAAATAATTTAGTTCATAATACGACATCTTACATTATTATATTCCTATGATAGAATAAGATTTAAAGCACAATTCATAGAACTTCTAATAAAAAAATAACTAATCGAATAAAGTAATTATTGTTATGGTTATGGTTATGAGAGAAGCCGGATCGCCCAATAAAATACAATATATTTTATCTGCTAAATAATTTCAGTACGATTACTGTTTGAACCAAAACTGCATATCATAAGTATCTACTTCAGCTATATATATACTCGCGAAATGACAGTTTATAGTGTAAGTCTGTTACTTGTAAAGTATATATGTGGTTTAATCAATCGCGATCATTCTGTTGGCAAATGTTTAAATTTCGTAATAGTTTGATTTAATTAATAGAAAGGAAACACGTGCATTATATATTATGGTCATTTGTGTTAGAAATGTAGTGAAACATTTTATTATCCACTAATATAAATTTAACAACACCAGCTTACACACTTATCCCGATTCCTCTATTAATTTTTCGCAAACATTAATGACACATACCATCGAATCAATTTCACCTTCATAAGAATAAAAAAGTGACAACGACAAGAGAATTAAAAAAAAACAACAACACATGATTTTATTACGTTTCTGAATTTTCTGAATACATACAAACAATTTTATATCTCATTTTTATTGGAATCCTTGGATGGAAGTAATTTGTGTATTGATTTATTTATGAGTACTGTAATCCACATCTTCATAATTTTTGTTGTTTCACCACATTTCACCCAACTCGTCCTTTGACCTTCTTAAGATATGTAACAACGACGGGATAAGAATGCTTAGACTCCTTAGTGTATTTCCAATAATTATTGCCTTCTATTTAAAAATAATACTATCAGTGAAATATATATTGCTAAAATATCATAATATTTGCGTAAGAAGGTTACATTTTCTTTTCCATGTAATACAATCAAATATAATCTTACATGCGAATTAGAAAAAAGTTTGATCTTTATGATAGCCGATAATAATAAATAATATGGGACGAATGGTAATAAAACGTAAAAGCATAATAAACCTTAACTTGGTTTTTAGTAGACTTAAAACCGTTAACATCAGAAAATCCTCACCTGGAATCATAAAGATTCAACGCCTGTATCCTTTGCGGCATGTCTCCCGAAGGGCGATCATATTGATGATTTTCATTCTTTATCTGGTCTTTCATTGTTGGGCCCGTACTGATTGCTAATATATGTTTTTGTCGGGGGGGGGGGTCGTTTTAGATGAGTAATTTGTGTATTTACTTATTTGCATACTGTTATCTTCATCTTGACAGTTGTTGTTTTTCACACCGTTTAGGCTAACTCGACCTCTGCCATTTTCAGTTGGTTAACCGCAACGCGTGAAGAATGTTGTGTCTCGGAATTGCATAACCAGTAATTACTGCCTTCCATAGTTGGTTTAGTCTTTCTCACTACAGTGAAATAATATACAAGCAATTTCTCTGTCAACTGACATCAATAATGTTAAAAGGGGCAGCAGCTACTGGGGCACTATGTTGGGATTTAGGCAGCAAGATGTCGGTTCACGTTACAATTTAACTTCTGCATGTCAGTAAAGTTGGGGAAGCAGGGACCTGGAATGGAATTCCAAAGTCTAGAGGTTCTGGGGAAGAAACTACTGGAGTAGAAAGATCTTTTACATTTAGGGATCTCTACTGTGTGGGGGTGGGATTAAGCTGCCTGTCGGGTTTGTAGAGGGTGTCTACGTCGTGGGCGCACAAGTGTCTGCAGTTCGTTAGGGCATACACCATTAAAATACTTGTAGAACAGGTAGAGAGGTGCAACGTTTCGTCGATGGGACAGAGGTTGAAGCTTAGATGCCAGTTCAAGGCCTATCAGATTAGCTACTCTCTTTTGAACCTTGTCTAGGAGAAAGATACTAGAAACAGATTCACCAGTCCAAATGTGACAGCAATACTCCATACATGGGCGAATGGTGGCCTTATAGAGGTACAGGATACTATCAGGTGTCAGTAGTTTTCTAGCACGGTAGAGAGAGCCTACCTTCTTCGCAGCGGCCTTGGCAATGTTTTCAATATAATTGTTCCAAGTCATGTTTCCTGTGAACGTTAGGCCAAGCAGTTTGAAAGATGGACTCTCAGACAGGGAGCTACTGGCCATTGCTATTGGTCGCAGAGAAGGGTTCATGTAATTATTGAAGAAAACTATTTTAGTCTTGGCAGCATTGAATGTGACCATCCATTTTTGCCCCCATTCCATTACAGATTGGAGATCATCCTCTAGTGTTTTTGCCATGTCTTTAGTTATATGTTTATTTGTTTTCCTGTCATGCCTGTTATAGAGTGTGATGTCATCAGCATATATACCCATCTCAGAGGCAGTTTTGTCGGAGAGGTCATTAATAAATATTAGGAATATTAGGAAATATAAGGAACAAGAGAGGTCCAAGGATAAACCCCTGAGGCACTCCCGCATGTATATCACACTGTTTTGATGTACGACCGGCGAGGACAACCATGACTTAATTATCCTGAGGAGACCCTCATGCCATACCCTGCCAAAAGCCTTAGATATATCTAGAGCTACCGCTCTGCCCTCCCCCGCTTTGTCCAGTGAATGGTATATATTTTCAGAGATTACAGTGAAGATATCAGCTGTGGAACGGGCTTGTCTAAATCCATATGGTTTGTCAGTCAGAAGTTTAGCATCTGTAAGGTTTATTATGAAGATCATGATTATGATTATCAAGAGCATGGTTTATTATGGTCTCAAATATTTTGGCTAAAAGCGGGAGGAGGCTAATGGGGTGATAATTTGATGGGTCAGTTCTTTCGCCAGAATTCTTGAATACTGGTACCACAGAAGCAGTTTTCCAACAGCGCCGGAAGCATGATTCATTCAGGCATTTGTTTTAGAGTTTGGAGAGAACTGGAGCTACTTCGGCTGAGCACTTTTTTAATAGCACAGCTGGGATGAGATCAGGTTCACATGCTTTTGAATTGTGAAGGGTTTTTTTTATGATAGCATGTACCAGAGCAGGGATGGTTTGTAGATCGTATAGCGTGGCGTCTGTCCACAAAGCAAAGTCAGGCAGGGGTGGTTGAAACGGTCCAGTGTGGAGTTTGAGGCAAACCGGCAGGAAAACATATTAGCCTTGTCGGTTGCTGAGCAAACAACCTCGTGATTGTTGGTTAGCGGGGGAATTGTTGATTCCCCATTATTTACTACATTGTTGCAGATTTTCCAGAATTCACGATTGCCTAGTTTTTGTGCTTCGATGCGTTTTTTAGTGGTTTCAGTAAATTATCTCTTAGCTGTCGCTATTTCTTTCTTAACGTTACTTCTAGCTTCTATATACTTCTGTTTGTTTTAACTGGACTTATGTGGGTTAAATCTGCGGTATGCATGCTGCCTTTGAGCAATGTCAGTTTCGCAAGTAGATGTAAAGCATTGAGGAGAGTGGGGCTTGCTATAAATTTGATCAGTGAAGATATGCACATAAACTACAGGTTAAGAACTCTGTAGCAAGCCGTTTTTTGCATAGCATTTGACTTCCTTCATTTTTTTACTGTTATGGTAATAGCGAAGAGGGCAAGCCGACTATATATATATATATATATATATATATATATATATATATATATATATATATATATATATATATATATACGCCTTTAGAGGCAGACATTTTTCAACATTTATTATGAAATGAGTCCATTGTGCGATGTGCGATTTATCAGAGAGGTTGTCATTAAGACTATTTTGTTCATTGAATCATTTTCTGTTGCGGAATCTGAATAAGTGTGATAAGTTTGGCTGCTTTGAAGGAAATATTGACTATTTTGAAGCCTAGTCAGGTAAATATTAAATTATTTATATTATATTATATATATATATATATATATATATATATATATATATAACATTTTAAAATAAAATGCTTAAATTTCAACTTGACGTAACGCGATTAACGGTAGTCCATTGGATACGGTCTTTGATAATGCAGCCAGAGATGGCTTCTGTCGCTGAGTTCGAATCGATGGACTGGTGTTAATCGTGAAAGCCTTCACTGCAGATTCCCATCCATACGTATTTAATAATTTTTTATAGTAAATAATTATATATATATATATATATATATATATATATATATATATATATATATATATATATATATATATATATATACTGTTATTTTTTGTATTTTCGTTCTCATTTATCTTCTTATTATATTTAATCTTATTTTTTCTCTTATTTTCCTTTTATATTCATCTGTTTATTTCATGTTGATTTTAACAAATGAGAAAATAACCGTGTTCTTATGGGAGATGGAAGTGACAATTAGTATCTACGCCTATTGCACAGGGTTCGATTCTAGCGTTATCCTTATATAATTTTCACTTATCTAGTATGTCTTGTTACTTACATGAGAAGGGGGCAGCCACTTTGCTAAACATATCAGACACCATAAAAAATTAAATGAAATAATAACTAAACTTGTTAGTCTGCCTTTTTTTCAACTGACTCAATATTTTTTACCAGAATCTCTATCTGATTTCACTGCCATATTCATTTTAGGTGTAGTCTTGTACCTCCTTTGACCCACATTACCTGCTCTATTCAGCCACCCTTATGCCGTAACCGAGATCTCATTTTACCCTTTTCAACAATTCGACGACTCTTCGTCCAAATCTGTTTTGATTCTTTTTTCGCATGGTTTACTGACTCTCTCTCTCTCTCTCTCTCTCTCTCTCTCTCTCTCTCATTAACTCATCAAATCTTGACTTTCAATTCACTTCTAACTTAGAAATCTCCTTTGTTCATGACGTCATAAATGTGGTATTCAAACATGAATACTTTTCAAGTGGCTTCACCTCTGTTAGTCGAAACACACTTTTGACAAACAAACTAATCGTCGATTATAATTCTAACGTATTTTTAAACAATATATTTTAACTCGCATAGTGCATTCATTTATCTGACACATTAATATCCAGATTTCAAAAGGAATGGAATATCGGTTTTTTTCCGACATAAACAATATTTAACTATTTCTAATAGAATTAACAATAGACTGAATTTTAAACATTCCATTATCTATTATCTGCAACACTTTCTTAGTGTTCGATTCTAGGCTTATCCTAATATCATTTTAACTTATCTAGTATGTCTTCTTACTTACATGGAAAGGGAGCAGCGTTTTCATGTAACATTCGAAACTCCATAGAAAAAGTGTTTTCTTATTTTATTTATACCTCTGCTCGAACAATTACAATTTTGTAAACCTTCCTCATAGGTATTAATGTTTCTTGAAAATGTGCACAATTTTTTCAACTTGAAGGTTTTTATATTTTATATATATATATATATATATATATATATATATATATATATATATATATATATATATATATATGTATGTATACATATTTAAGGAGCATGTGGCGAAAACGATATTTTACAGATTTTTCAATATATTTGCTTACAATTTTTCAGAATACCAAAGTAAGACTGATACTATATTTTACACCATCACTAATAAAGGCAAGTATAAAAAACAAACAAATTACATTAAATTGCAGTAAAATTATTTACTCTATCATAAATGCTGTAAAATTAGGTGCAATACATTTCTCTCATCATCCGCCATATAGTGTGATAACACAGTTTTAGAAGCTCAAATCAGTACTACAACACCTGCTATTAAAAAATTTTCATCGCTAAGCTGTATTTACAATCGACTGAAAATCAGACAGCATATCCAATTCTTTGTAATGCTTCGTAAAACATATAAAATTGCTATAATACTGTTTCGTTAAGACAGTTTACTTTATAGGTTTCTCCCCGATTCTTTTCTGCATTCGCTCACTTAAATGTGATAAAAAATAAGCTTGTGACAGACCAACATATCTATAGCACGAACGACGGACAAACTGGGGTACCATTACGTTTAATTATCTCTGAAATCATTTCCTCCGGGATCAGCAATTCTAAATGGAAACATAAAGACGATGAAGTACAATTGGCGCTTATATAGCGTGTTATGTTTATGGGGAAGCAGAAATATATGAACTTATAGATAGGAGGACGCCGACCATTTCCGTTAATAGAATCGCTCGACTCAAACCGAATACAGTGATTTTGTTTAAAAGAAAACCGAAAAGGTCCTATTGCCGCTTCGATTATGAAAACGTCCGGAAATTACGAGCTTTGGTTGTGATTAGAACTTCCTTTTTTTTTGCTTCGTTCAGTCAACTTACAGGGCGAACGGGACGAGCATTGTTTAAAAAGCATGACGATATGATACAATAAAGGTATAAAACAATAAGTAGGCGGACTGATCAATAAAACACAAAAGGCAAGTGCTTTCGTATGGATCGAAATAACAAAAAAAAATTGTTCATCCCGTCTACATAATAGCGGATGTCATTATATCTACACACATCCGTGTATTATAAAGAATAAGAGATGTATGTGTTTCACCCCGAGTCAGATCAAGATAAATAAATAAAAAAACGGCTGTTGTAGTTAATTGTCCATGCTTTTATTAAGTGATCCATATGTATTTCACTGTAGACAGATAACTCTGATATACTAAAGCTATTGATATTCGATTTCTAGAATAGTACTTCATAAAAAATGTGAATTAAAGAGACTTTAAAAATACAGGATTACATGTTGACTCAATGTTGCCAATACCCCGTCTTCATTGGTATGCATATATTAAGCTGATATATATATATATATATATATATATATATATATATATATATATGTATATATATATATATGTATATATATATATATATGAAAATAACGCAGAAAGCAAAATCGCCTTAACTGCACGGACTAAACCGCCTGTTCAAGAATAAAACTTAAGCTAAAAATACAAAGGAAGGTATTACACATATGCAATTAATATAATTTAATATAAAGACAAAAAATAGCATATATAATACATGATCACATCTGTGATAATATTGTTTAGTTCGTGAGTTTACCCGCGGGTTTCCGGGACCTCTTACAAACTCATAATTACATGTTTGAAACGTATTATAAATTTTTATCAAGACTACTGTTTTGAATGTTTCTCTAACTATATTTCCCTAAACCCTTTTTTTCAGTTTCCACATATGTTTTTTTTTTCTAACTGTACATTTCTTTTACTTAGAGTGTGAATAACACCAGACAAATAAAATTAATTGCAGTCGATCAACGGGCAAAAATCACTGCTCACACAAATTCTACCAACTGATTTTGCAGCTTCTCAAACGTCAAATGATTTCTGCTATCCTTTCCCAGCACATGATCACGCGAGATTTCGTTCACTACAAAACGTCACGGGCGCCATGCTGAACTCTTTCTTTCTTTCTAGACGCGTGCGACTCGCAGGACAAACAGACACGAGGATGTTTATATGGTAAGCCATTTCCCCCACACTCACCCCTGATCTCATGATCACATAGATGGCAAGGGGGTGGTGATCGTCTTGGCCGGGTGCTTCTTCGAGGGGGGATAACACACACCTCACCTTTACTTGTGCTTTCGTCTGCGGTCTGAGGGTCGGTCATCTCTATATCTTCTGGGAGGCTACTAATCTCAGAGTCACTGTCTGATGATGGTGCTGCAATCCAGAGCGATGCCTCGCTAGATTCTGACTATGATTTGCTCATGTTGTCTAGTGATGGTTCCGTTACTAACCGTATGTCTTTAACATGACGGGGCACACCGTCGACCCGCACCGCTTGTGGGCTGATTATTTCACTGACTCGCCCGACTCCGTTTCGTCCACTTGCCTCGTGGTTTTTTTTATCCACACAACATCCCCTTTCTCTCTCTCTCTCCGGCTACCTCCAGTTCAGGCAGCAGGTTCGTCTCTATGCCCTTCACCCTGACATGATACCTATGCAAGGTGTCAGCCCGCGCCGTGGAGGGCGAAACATCATCTTTCGGGGTTAAATTGTACAAATAAACTGTCTCAAACACTGTGCATCGCTTTTTAGCTAACTCCATAATTAAATAAGATTACGTGTAATAACAAGTTTTAAACACTATATACCCAATGTAGACAGACCACTTCGAACACGGAACTTCTCTCAAAAGGGACAGCTCCAAATAATACACCGGATGTTCACAGACGTTCCAGTTTGCCAGTGGCCTATATTTCTTGGACGCTGAATATTTGAGGTGAACGTTAAGGTTTTATCTTTAAACAGTAACCCACCAGCGTTAATGAAACCACGAAATCTTTATCTCAGTTGATCAAAATTGTTATAAGAGTAACCTATCAGCAAGTACAACGTCAAAAAACAATGTTATAAAAACAAATAATTCTTCAGATTTTGGACTGTAAAATATGTACAAAATGTCAATGCTGTGACCAGGATTCGAACCTAGGTTAGCACGGCCAAAACCTGGGGTCCTAACCTCTAGACGATCACGGCTAACACTGACGTCTGCCGCGCTTGGCAGAAAGACACATGACTACTGTCAAACTATTGAAAAATAAGGAGGAAACTTGAAATTCTCACGCATGCGCAAAAACACACTATAGCAACCATTGTTAAATGCAACTGAATCTCTTTGCTAGCTAAGGAAAGTAGATCAGACCAGTTCTTCTAAGAACTCACCAAACGCCAAAGGAAATAAGTTAAATTAACCGCAAAAGAAACTGCAAGAAAGTCATCTTCTAAGAACTCACTGGAAGCTGACTAAAAAGAATCAAAATCCAAGCCCTAGCCACAAAAATAACTAGATATTGTGGCTACTATACACAATCTACTAATAAAAACAAGTAAGTTTTCTAAAATAAACTACAATAAATTAACCAAGTAACCTCACACTCTCACTGATTAGGACATCATATAAAGATAACAACTACACGATTGGTGTATATACCGTTCCACACTTTAACTATTGGTGACGGGGCAGTATCTCAATTCTACGAGAGTTGTCTTGCTATAAGATAAGTGATATTATAGTAAGATACACATAAGTGTTATATGTTTACATTTAATAAAAATGCCAAAGTCAGCACGTAGTAAAAAAGCTCAGATAAATATAGACTATGAAAAAAACAAAGTCAAGGTATTATCTGAGCAAAAAGAATACTATCAGAAAAATGCTGAAATAATAAAAATTAAGTATCATGCAAATCCTGAGGCAAAGAAGGCTGCCTCACGTGCTGACTCAAAAGCACGGTATAACAGGGATTCTGAGGAGAAAAAGCTGTCTCACGTGCTCTTTATAACAAAGAACCAGAAAAAAAGAAGGCTGCCTCACGTGCTGACTCAAAAGCACGGTATAACAGGGATTCTGAGGAGAAAAAGCTGCCTCACGTGCTCTTTATAACAAAGAACCAGAAAAAAAGAAGACTGCCTCAAGTGCTGACTCAAAAGCACGGTATAACAGGGATCCCAAGGGGGAAAAAGCTGCCTCATGCACAAACTATTATAAAAAGACCTAAAACTCAGCAGGAAGCGACCTGCTACTAATGGAGGCAACAATGAGCCGCCTCCTAAAAAAGACAATACTATCATGAATGTAAGTTTAAAATAAGACTGTAAGTAAAAATACTAATTAACAAGAATAAAAAAAAGCATTGGAAATTCAAAAGGATATAGGGATGGTATGCCAAAAAGTATACAAACAAGATAGCTATGAATGGCTAGGCACATGGAAATAGAATTGCATCAAAAGTATAGCCCTATAGCTTTTTACAACCGTAATGATGGCACGGAATGAAGATTGGAGAAAACTATAGGGGTATACTTTGGATGCAATTCTATTTCCATGTGCCTAGCCATTCATAGCTATCTTGTTTGTATACTTTTTGGCATACCATCCCTATATCCTTTTACATTTCCAATGGTTTTTTTTTATTCTTGTAGTATATACAAATCTAAACCGTAGTAGAAAGTAGCGCCAAGATAGGGCCTAACGAAAGTTCTTTAATCACACCCAGAGTCGTAAATCACAGTTTATTTATACAGTTCGCAATAGTTCTTACCTTGTGCGTGGGGAAGTCTCCACAACAATCAGTCACCGATTTTTCGGGTTTCCTAAGTAAATGAGAAAGGTAACGGTAGACATTAGAATTGGAATGTATTTGAGTTAGTTAAAAGTGGATTCCATGAACAAAGCTTCTTTCTTAGAACTGCAAGCCTGTGGAACTCTGTTCCGTCTGCCTGCTTCCCACCGGACTACAACTTTGATGTGTTACAATCCAACGTTAACAAATTCCTAATGAACCGCCCCCTTAAGTAAGCACTTTATCAAATTTCCACACTAACGTAATGTACTTGCAATAACCCTTATCCCTGAGTGGCTCCCGAGCCTTGATAAGTGGTGACCACTGTGTAAAAAAGTGAGAGAGAGAGAGAAAGGGGGAAGAGAGAGGTAATACAATTGTTGTTCATAAGCCTGGAAAACACCTGGTTTCCTTATTAGCTTTTCATATAATCCTTGTAGAAAAACGTATAAATAATTAAGAAGCACCTTATAAATATTATTATCAGTTTCAAAATAAATAATTTCGAAACCTATTTCATCTATAATCAAAACGGGAATAAATTCTTCGACGGTTACTCTTCCACGTAAAGTACAGTAAATAGTTCAATTATTTGTTTGAGACCTACAGCTAGAACAATTTTATTGTAATAACAAAATGTTTGCACATTTTTTTCTATAGTTGTTTTATATTTTTCGTTATTTTGTTGGGAAAAGTCGTTCGTACTAAACGGTTGTCTTATTCTTTAAATTGTCAATTTCCCTAAAGGCTATGTTGAAACTGTAACTGTGTTTTGAAAAAAATACAAAACGAATATAAATATAAATGGGAACATTTGAAATCAAATTATACAAAAATAGGATGTAAGCTCCGTGCGTCTAATAATCCAATAAGATCTAAAACATTCTTCGTAGACAGTTAGTGTTTTATGTCACTTGTTTACAATATCGCAATCGAAGCAAAGTTAGGTGTGTATGCGTCTATATCTGTTTTCACGTATACAATTTGCTCGTAAGCTTATATACTGATCATATAAATTGTAGAAGATATCTCCAACGTATCACACGCCGGTAAGCGGATTATATTTATGGTAAGTAAATGTGTAGACCATTTTTGACACGCACCCCAGTTTTTCTCAGGAAACTGACATCGCCAATTCTGAAAGAATCACACGTTTGTTTAAATTGTCGTTTAATTTATATTTCTATTAATATTTTGAAAACATGTTTTTCACGAATTTTAGACTTGATACAGCATTGGTTCCACTTTCCATTAGGTTTCGAAAATGGATGTGCATATTTTATCGTTTCATTGAAGTTGTCTCAGAATATATGCTAAACACGTGTAACCACGTGTAAACACGTGTAAACATGTGTGCTTCGATATAGGCAGATATTACACATTAAATGGTCAACTTATATATACGTGTTTGTGTCGGTTCTATTATAATCTGTGGACGGAAAATAGATTAAATTCTCACTTTGCATCTATTTGACTCAACACATTTTATGTTTTATACTTCTCACCTCCATCATTGTGATGGAATACGTGTCATTGAATTGTCTTCGTCCATCTTTAAGCATTCTTAGTAATAATGTTATTTTCTCATAACGTAAGCGGCCAAATTCTACATTACATCCAATTAAGTAATTTCTAAACAAAATGACGGTGTTAATAAAGGAAATTCCTGTTGATATGTATGAGATTTAAAATAATTTTAGCTTCACGTACAGATAGTAGATGTTTACATTCATGGATTATTTTTACTAATATGTTGAGCTGTCGCTGGACACAAATTATTTTCCGCTACTAATCTGCTGAATACTGAGCAGATGGATCAACTGAATATTGCAAAGAAAAAGAAAAAGAAAAAATATGCTAAGAAAAATCAACTCAATAGTGTATTGTCGGAATTAGCTTACCGATGAGTAGGGGGGCGTTTGAAGTCTTCCAACAAAATGTCGACGTTGCTTACAAGCATTCTTTTCTTGAAAAAAGTAACAGATGAGTAACCATGGTCGAAGTGCAGTTTGTCTCAAAGGCAACAACAAGCGTAGAGCGGCCACTCCTTTTATATATCCAAACTCTCTTCACCGAGATTCACGCGTGACTGGAATGTCTATTTAACTTGTAAGGAATAGGCACCCTGTTTCTTTGCTTAACTGATCACTGGCCGTAAATATAAATCATCACTTTTCTTCAGAAAAAAGCAAAACCGATTACGATCCCTTTCTGATTCCAGACGAATCATCAGAAAGGCATTTCTGATGTCATCCAACAAGACATATAGGTTTGTTCGGAATCGGATCATCAATTTTAACATGCCGGTCATCAGGTGTACTCCAGGATCAGCTGCTTCGTTTAATGATACCAGTTCTTACGCTTATGAGAACAATTAATCACTGGTCTCCCCTTGGAAGTAGTCTTGTCTGTTAGTTTTAGCACTGGCCTATGAGGAATCCATATATAGTTTTTAAATTGTTCAGGCGCACACTTATTTTTTCGATAATACCCTCGTCTTGTTGTTGTTGAAAAATTTGCAGATACTGATTATACAAGTTTTTCTTCTCCAGATCCTTAATAAGCTTTTCTAGTACCCGAATAACAGCATTGTAATTAGAAGGTACCGATTTTAATGTATCTTCATACTGAAGTCGTACATGATAGAGACCATCTTTGAATGTGATGGAATCTCTAAACTGCTAAACCTTCTCTTCATGCAATGTAGAGAATTTCTCGTCAGTGGGTAATCCAATAGATTTAAAGTTGAACATATTCTCCAATCCTCGCTGGACACTACTCGCTGGGCACTACTCGCTTCAAACCAATTGTATAGAAGGTCTGGGTAGGATTACTCTGGGTGAACCATGTAATTGATTCTGGAAGATGGAAGTGGTGGAGTTTTAGCCAACACCTCTGCTGAATTAATCCGTGTTCTTTTTCGGTTTGTAATGTGGTGTTTATATAGAAAAAGAACACCTGTTTCCAAAGAGAATTAGTTTTTTTGTGTATCGAATGCTGCTCCATACATGCAAGGGATTATGTTTAAAGGTCCCAGGTACTGGATTGCATCGATTCCTAGTAACGAATATATAGTGACCAAATACTCCTTAGTAATAAACTTTTCAGACAGTCTGCGATTCTTTAAATTTCAAAGAATCAGAGTATTTATTTCAAGGTTGTAAGACACGTTCAACTTAATCGCAAGAATCTGAAGAGTATGTGTTTTGCCGGGCATCAAATTCAATCCCAACGAGATTTCCTAAAAAGTCCTTACTTCCATTATTTTATCGTTTGCCGAGGAGAGGCAATTTAGTTTTTTTTTTTTTTTTAAATTAATCAGTCCGAATAAGTTCTTTTGTTTGATTATATGTGTCTAACACGCAGTTTACGTTAATTTTTTATCCATGTTTGCACTATTATTTCAGTTATGGGAGATAGGAAATCATTATCGTATTTTGTGTGTAGGCAGGTATTAACCTGCATACTTCCTATAACAGTTGAGCACATAGCAGTTATGTGTCTTTACAGTTTCAACTATGACAAAAACTTTTTTGATGTCCTTAATGGACGCATATTCCCCAAGTGAGATCTCTCTAAGCACTGAAAGCAACTTCGCGGCTCTCTACTCCTGGTTATTCTGGCTTCATGAGTCGTATAGGTGCCACAGTCCTCAGACAAATGTTTATTGGTTTTGCAAAAGTCGCATTTTGCCTCGGATCTCAATTTGGTATTAAGAGTTTTAGGAGATGAGGTTCCGATCGTCTCCTCTTGCTTAAACTTGTGTTGGAGCTCAGGTTTGGCCATCAGTACCTTGGTCGCTTGTCTGGCAACCAGCATTTTTTCCCTATTCTTGATACTTCCTTCAATAGTGTGGACAATGTCGGGTAGGAATTCCCAGAGATTCATAAGATTTCTCCCTTTACTCCGGGCAGGAATTTCGCAAATAACACCTGTGTTATAATTATTGCTCCAGCTGACTTATCGTCATATAAGTCACAGTAGACCTCTTCAAAATTGACCTTTTTCTTCAAACATATAGAAACTGCTATTATTCAAATTCTCCAAGGTCTAAATTAGCTAAATACCCCAGTTATTGTGATTTTGACCTTGGCTATGCCTGCCTCAAGAGCCAAATTTCCACAGAAAACTTTAATGCTGTCCCGCTCAATATTTAAAGCAGAACGAAGCTAGACTTAAGCTTGCCAAATCTTTCGCTTCTCCTTCTGTAGCCAAGGCAAAAAAGACATCTTCAAGCTCTTCAAACCAGTCTACTATTTCTCGCTTAAATAGAGAACTCAATTCTTCAGACATCTTTTCTTATTTTTCTAATCCTTCCAGGGTAGTTAGTATCTTTCTTTGAAGAAGATCGTGTTCAGCTTCAGGTCCTCCATCGAGACTGAATCATCCATGTTATAAATTCAGTTGACCGCTAGAATAATCCAGCTCTAAAAATGAGAAATCGATTTCGTTGTAATGTGTCGGAATTAGCTTACCGACGAGTAGGGGGGACGCTTGAAGTCTTGCAACGAAATGTCGACGTTGCTTACAATCAGTCTTTCCTTGTAAAAGTAACAGATGAGTAATGATGGTCGAAGTGTAGTTTGTCTGAACTTAAACTTTCGACAGATGTGATGGATTTTCCAGAGAATGGTATAATATTAAAGCTCGACGATTCGGACGAAAACTATTGAAAAATTGTCAAAACACATAAATTCCTTCAAATATCTACTGCCACTTTTCTACAGGGAGGGTCGCTTTTTTCGCCGATATTCTCGAAAGTCATCCTCTCTTTTCGATTGTCTGGCCTTAATCTAAACCTAAATCCTTTCGACTTGGCGATAGACGCAACAGCAAAGACGTCACGTTTTTTTACAGTATTTTCTTCTTTCATTGTACGGGTTTGAGCCTGCCTGCCTACTACCATTGTTTTGCTCTACACACACCTCTAAACACCCGGGAACCGCAGGCTAGTCTATTATATAAAAGGCACAATTTATACGAGCATGTGGGTATGTCCGTGAAAGGCATTTTCGTTGGGGTTACAGTCCGGAATAAGTTTCCTTATCCTTCCTAGATGATAATATATAAGATTTAAAAATGGACATCGTCGCCATCTATATTTTTATCGAGTTTTAAACAATTCCCTCATTTCGAGTGTTTGTTTTTTCTCGTAGATATATATAAAGATTAAAGTGGTATATCTGTTCTAAGATGCTGAACTAAAAAGTAAACAGTTTTGGTCAATGTGGGGGCAACCCTTCATATCAGACAATTACTTTTGAAAATCCGTTTCGGTTAATGTTGGGAAAACCCTTCATATCAGACAATTACTATTTATTTATTTATTTGGACTCTGCTTGAGTGCCCCCTTGGGGAAGATGGTTTCCTCCTTACATAAAAAACGACTTTATGTCTAATTTTCTCTTGTGAGGGACAAAATAAATACAGCATCAACCTGGCCGGGACGTTTAGAAGCCAATTAGATTTGGTCAATGTTGGGGAAACCCTTCATATCTGATAATTGCTATTTATTTGGATACTGCCAGAATCCTCCGTTTTGGTGGAGACTGGATTTCCCCAACATCGTGGGGAAACAAATATAAAAAAAACAAATACAGAAAGTGACAAGCTTAACTCGCCCCCGGCCAGCTAAAAATTAACGTTCATTTCTACACGTTCGTGATTCTGAACTACCAACCGCTATGAAGTAATGGTAAGCGAGTAAGAATGATTACTCTACATGTTCTAGTTCGATAGCATCTCTTTTGATCTATCTTTGTTTTATTTCATCTTACCAACTTTTTTTTCATGTGCTTTTCTCTTTAACGATAAAGATTCCAGCCTGCCTGTCTACCAGCCTGCCTGTCTTTTTTTTGCATAACACGCACGTCAAAACACCCGGGTCACGTAGGGCACCAAGGCTAGTTTATTATCAACTATGACTGCATCTCATCTGGGTCAGCTCTATAACAAAAATACAATTAATTATATTTTTATCGAACTAATAATAAATTCATAACTCTCGTATGTTATTGGTTTTTTTCTGCTCCTAAACTTATTTATTTGCACTATCAAGAGGAATATCAAATTATTCAATACAAATAATGAATTCTCAAATCACACAGATGCAGCGGGCAGCAGAACACATAGCTTCGCTATATCTCACTCCCTATCACAACTGGTTACGTTTCCAACCCGTTTCCCTGACCAGCAAGAACAGCCCGCATCATTTCTAGGTCTGTTTCTGATCATGCAGTGATAATGGTCGAAATCGCCCTGAACTCTAGATCCAAATCTGAAGAGCCAGTACTCAAAACAAAGATATATTATAAAAAGGCTGACAAGGAAGCCATCAGAGATCTTATCAGAGATGACCCATGGGCAAATATTTTTCTCTTCCTGATGAAGAGTGCGCAAATGAGACCACTGAATGGTTCAAAACAGCAATTGAAGCACATGTTCCCATGCGGGAATTTTATAGAAAGCCAACTCTCCCTAATGCTGTACTTCTACTTGCGCAACTGCTATTGCTCAAAGGCAGCATGCATCCTGCAGATTTAACCGATATAAGTCCAGTTCAAATAGACATAAGTATATAGAGGCTAGAAGTAAAGTTAAGAAATAAATAGAGATAGCTAAGAGAAAATTTACTGAATCCATTAAAAAACGAATCGAAGCACAAAATTAGGGGCCCGTGAATTCTGGAAAATCTACTACAATGTAGTAAATAATAAGCAATCAACAATTCTCCCACTAACCAACAATCACGAGGTTGTTTGCTCAGCAACCAACAAGGCTAATATGCTTGCCAGCCGGTTTGCCTCGAACTCCACACATCCTTCCTACTAACTCCTGCCTGACTTTCCTTTGCGGACAGACGCCACGCTAGACGACGTAAAAATCACCCCTGCTCAGGTACACGCTATCATAAAAACCTTGACATTTCAAAAGCATGTGGATCTGATCTCATCCCAGCTGTGCTATTTAAAAAAGTGCTCATCCGAAGTAGCTCCGGTTCTCTCCAAACTCTACACAAATTCTTTAATGAATCATGCTTTCCGGGCTGTTTGGAAAACTGCTTCTGTGGTACCAGTATTCAAGAATTCTGGCGAAACAACTGACACAGCAAATTATTAACCTATTAGCCTCCTCCCACTTTTCCCCAATATATTTGAGGCCATAAAAAACTATGCTCTAGTACGTAACCTTACAGATGCTAAACTTCTGACTGACAAACAATATGGATTTAGACAAGCCCGTTCCACAGCAGATATCCTCACTGTAATCTCTGAATGCATATACCATTCACTGGACAAAGAGAGAGGGCAGAGCGGTAGCTCTAGATATATCTAAGCTTTTGACAGAGTATGGCATGAAGGTCTCCTCAGGAAAATTAGATCATACGGTAGCACTTGTAGAATACTTAACATAATTAACTCCTTCTTAGATAAGAGAACATTCTAGGTGGTCCTCGACGGTTGTACATCTAAACAGTGTGATATAAATGCGGGAGTGCCTCATGGGTGTATCCTTAGACCTCTATTATTCCTAATATATATTAATTACCTGCCCGACAAAACTGCCTCTGAGATGGGTATATATACTGATGACACCACACTCTATAACAGCCATATCAGGAAAGCAAATGAACACATAACTAAAGAAATGGCAAAAAATCTAGAGGATGACCTCCAATCTGTAGTGGAATGGGGACAAAAATGGATAGTCACATTCAATGCTGTCAAGACTAAACTGGTTTCCTTCAATAATTACAAGAAACCTTCTCTGCCAGCAATAGCAATGGTCAGTGACTCCCTGTCTGATAGTACATCTTTTAAACTGCTTGACCTAACGTTCACAGGAAACATGAGTTGGAACAATTATATTGAAAACATTGCCAGGGCCGCTGCGAATGAGGAAGACTTTCTATCCCGTGCTAGAAAACTACTGACACCTGAAAGTATCCTGTCCCTCTATAAGGCCACCATTTGCGCATGTATGGAGTATTGCTCTCATATTTGAGCTGGTGCATCTGCTGCTAGTCTCTCGGTCCTAGACAAGGTTCAAAAGAGAGTCGCCAATCTGATAGGCCCTGAACTGGCATCTAAGCTTCAGCCTCTGTCCCATCGACGAAACGTTGCATCTTTCTGCTTGTTCTACAAGTATTTTAATAGTGAATGCTCTGAAGAACTGCAGACACTTGTGCCCCCACGACGTAGACACCCTCGACAAACCCGACAGGCAGTTAACTCCATCCCCTACAGTAGAGATCCCTAAATGTAAAAGATCTTTCTGCTCTAGTAGTTTCTTCCCTAGAACCGCTTCCATTCCATGCAGAAGTTCAAGTATAACGTGAACGACATCTTGCTACCCAAATTCCAACATAGTGCCCCAGTAGTTGCTGCCCCTGATAGTAGCCCCCTATACCACAGTGGAAATGTGCCATGTTTGGGGTGAAAATCTAATAAAAAAAACAAAAAAAACCTATGATGTTCAGAAAAAAAAACTTCAATTTTGTATATATAAATCGTTCAATGTATTTACGCCAGTTGCATGGTCATGCCATTAATCAAATAAGCTGATATATATATATATATATATATATATATATATATATATATATATATATATATATATATATATATATATATATATTGGGCTCTATGGGCGGCGGTGTCTCTGCATTTTTCTGTGTCTCTTGTTCTTTGTTTGCGTTTGTGTGTGGGGGACCGCGCTTCTTTATGTGTGTGAGTAGTCATTTATAACTTTCTTCTTCCGAATGACAAACTCTTTGTTTCTTTCGCTTGAGTGGTTAACCTTAAATTTTTTACCTAATATCGCTAAGTAAACATAGCCGAAACTTTGTCTGATTAACCAATGCATGAACTACTATTTTCATGCAAGATTGTTACTAATCACTCCATTGATATTAGTAGGTTTTTAACTATTTCATTACAATTTAATCTGGATTTTCAATTTTACACAATGTGCCAGTAAACATCTGTGTAAATTCCTATCCTTTCTACGTATATGAAATGCTTGAGAGGGCAACTAGATTTTACACATATTTACGTTTGGATCAAACTCTATACGAGAGTCGGTCCATACATTCTCTCACCTCTTTTCTGAATGCTATTCATATGACGATTAAAAAATGTCAGTTTCTTGCGACCGACCTATCGATTAGCCAGTCGGGGAATTCAACAGTTGCGGTCTGATTGATTATTGATATTACCAAGTTGATTGCAAATCCACGAGAATCCGGGATTTGCGTATTGTCCTTTTTATTATGTGTAGTCTCCTATAACAGACATTTAGTTTCAGAGACTTTCTATAATTTATAAGTAAATGATCACAAACTGGTATTCACAGTTTTAGAGAATAATAATCGAACACGAATTAACTATCTTCACGGTATATAAAAAATCGATACTGTAATAAGTATTCAGGAAAATAGAGGCTTATATAATTTTACTTAACTGTTAAAGGTGCTTAGCAATACATAATATATAAACTTTTCTGAACGTTAAAATAAATTGAAAGATACCAGCCTGGTAGTTTATCCTGTAGAAAAAAAAAATGTTATTTTACTTTATAAGTGGGTCGAAGTGATTTTGCTTCAAATATGATTTAAAATTATGTAATTAACTGTAAAGATTCATTGTTTAACTTGCTAACTTTTATTACAACTAATAACCATCGAAATGAATTGTTATAATTTACACCAATAATACTCTTTTTTGACAAAAAAAAAATAAGCAGCCCCCCCCCAACGAGGAGATGGAGTTTTATTCACATCGGTTGGACCTTGGCCTTTATACACAATCGTAGCCTCGTGTGAACAAATACAAAATTAATTTTTTTCGTGACCAATTGGATTTTTACAAGCATGAATTCCCAGCGTTTTCACGTGGATACGAAGTTATGTAGCAACCCCCCACAAAAGAATGGAATTGCCCTCAGTAGACGGAGTAGTTTTATCCTTACAATTTCACCCCAAACAAGGCAGATTGCCACTTTGATGTAGGGAGGTAATATCAGGGATATAAGCTACAGGTGTACTATGTGGGGAGTTGGGCAGTAAAATGTCGGTTCACGTTACACTTGAACTTCTGCATGTCAGTACAGTTGTGGAAGCAGGAACCCGGAAGGGAATTCCAAAGTCTAGCGGTTCTGTGGAAGAATCTACTTGAGTATAAGGCTCTCTTACATCTAGGGATTTTGCTGCTTGCGGGTTGCGGGGTATATTTTCGTCGATGTGGGTGCAAGTGCTTGCAGTTTGTCGGAGCATTCACCGTTAAAGTACTTGCAGAACAGGCAGAGGGATGCAACATTTCGTTGATGGGACAGAAGCAGAGCTTAGAGGACAGTTCAGAACCTCTCTTTTGAACTTTGTCCGAGAGCGAGAGACTAGCAGCAGATTCACCATCTCAAATATGACAACACTACTTTATCCATGTGCGAATGGTGGTCGTATAGACGTACAGGGTACTTTCGAACGTAAATAGCTTCGTAGCACCGGAGAGAGATCTACCTGCTTCGCAGCGGTCCTGGCAATGCTCTAAATGTAATTGTTCCAACTCATGTTTCCTGTGAACGTTAGGGTGAGGAGTTTAAAACAAATACTTTCATATAATAAGTATTTGGCCATTACTATTGGTGGTAGAAAAGGTTTCTTGTATTAAATCGTATTTTTTGTAACGTATTTTTTTTAATTTTTAAAGGATTAGGGTCTAAAACATTCACGGTTCCGGCGACCCGAAAAGATATATAGGGGTTAGCGAGAGAGAGAGAGAGAGAGAGAGAGAGAGAGAGAGAGAGAGAAGGTTGGAGAGAGAAAGAGAGAGAGTATTGGTTAGAGGGGGAGATAAAGGGCTAATAGAAAGAAAGTAGGAAAAATGATATAACATCCCGAGAGATTACCCTCACTCTATGAGATTTATTTACCTGTTAAGTAGAGGGCGCGCTGAATGGTACGCAGCCAAGTCTTTTATTTCAACATTCAAGGAAAGAACACATGTAAATTGCATTTCTCGTTGATAAAAATAAGCAACATTTTTCTTTATATTTTCTGAAATCCACCCGTTCTAAACACCAAACGCGTGTTAGCATTTCATTTTCTATTGCCTAAAACACTGACCATTTTAATCGTGTGCATTTTGAAGTGTTTAATCTGTTGTCTTGACAAATGTGTTTTAAACATAGCCGTTTTCTAATTTTTTACTGGTTTTTGTCCAGTGTCTTAAATGTCTACAAATTAAAAGTCGTCGTCCAAGAAAAAAAGGGGATTTTAAGTATTCTGCCTATACATTTCGTTCATTATACATAATCTTTAATCGCCTTTATTCAATACTTAACTACATTTTTTTAATTTTAATAATGCATTAATACGGTATTTTTATTGAAACATACCTTGTTACCTCCTCATGGTGATACATGATTACAATATCTTATTTACTGAAAAGGTGATTAGAGTTTTTATACTTCAGCACATAAATAAATTTTATTTTTTATGATATTTAATATCTGACTTCTAAAACTGGCTTTGCTGGAATGCTTTTCATATTCGCTTGAATTGTTTTAGCCGTTATTGTAAAGTCATTGCAAAATGTGCGTATACAAAGTTTATAAAAAACGTATAAAATTCCAAAACATCATGAAAAGTCTTTCCATGCTGAGTACTGATCACAGACTGAAAACAAACAGAAACATAGTTACTTATAATGATGACCGCTACATATAATCGAAACATTCATGACGGCAAGCTTCCTACGTATTATTTAATTGCATACAAAGTATTGTAAAGCGATTAATTCACCATTGATTTCGGACACTTTTGTATGATACTTCGTCACTCTTATCATTTTAGACTAAGTAAATCTTCAAATAAAAGGCTTATACTTACTGTACGTATATGTTTCCTTATGTATGTTGCCTAAATCTGTTTTTTCAAGATTGACATACAACTTTAAAAATCGTTAAAATTCCGAATTCTACCTAATTATTTAATATCCGTATGTATGCCCGTAGGTAGATCGTCTGTTATTTCACCTGGACAAAAACAATTGCCCTTCTCCCTAAGGTGCGATAAAATCACATGCATGCACTTGTTATAGAAAAGGGCATTATCTTCTGGCTCTTAACCTAAGAAGACGAATTTAAAAATCGATAATAATCATCCTGGGCTAAATTACTGTCGATTTGCAACAATAGTATGAATTTATTTTGTCTAGACTATCATCCACTTCATTATGTAACTGTAATAAAATGCTCCAATTTAATTTTATTATGGTAGGAAGTAGTTCCTATTTTTCCCTATAATACATAACAGCTCTCACCGCCTCAACACTGCACCTAGTAAAATTACACAAAGTGCACTTGTATTGCCCCGTCAGCCTTATTAACTGAATCATAAACTCATAGAAATACCATTCACTTCCGATTCGCAGATTAAGAAAATAATGATTTCTCCTTTCTAAACTTCTACTCATCCTTATTGGATGCCAGCAGTAATTCTCCTAATCCAGATTTGAAAACTTCAACAGAAAACGATCGTACATTAAACATCATGTCGTCTGCAAGACAAGCGTTACTCCAGATTGTTATACCATATGCATGGTACACACATTTAGTTTACATTCTTTATTTCTTGGCCGCTCACATACATGTAAACAAAACTAACATTAAAACCTTACAGAATGGCTACCATTTGGTTTACAATTAGTTTGTCTTCTACTCTAGCTCTCTCTTTCTGTCTCTCGATTTTGTGTTACTACTGTCACTAACTTTATTCCAGAATAAAAACAAAAAAAAATGCGCTGCTTTAAATTTTAAGGTTTCGATTTATTTACAAGAAACCCACCTAATGAGCAACATTTATTTTTGAAATGCCCGATTAAGTTTTTACATTTTACTATTTTTCACTATGATTTTCGTCCGGCACAAATGCTGTCCCTCCCTCTTGCGCTCACAAGATCGATCGAGCAAGCCATCTCTAAAGTCAACATACAATTTGACATGAATAATCTTATTCCTATTCCTGTGAATGCAATGACTTAACGGTTTGCTTATTTTTACCTTTCGCGGCGTTAGCAAACTTGGGTATTTTTTGTATTTTATATATAGTTTTACTCCTCTATCCTCCCGAGCGGCCTACTGCGTATATATTTTTTCCTTTTTCTGCCAGCTGCTATGTTTTCTGCGAGAGCATAGAAATACCCGACTATGAAACCAAGAGCGGTGTTGATGCGTCTGTAGATTTCGTCAGGTTATCCATCTCAGCAAAGGAAAATGTCAATGTAAAATCTGTGGCACTAACCTCATACGTATGATACCAAAGGAGGGATGGAGGCCTCCTCAATCCTGGCTGTCATCCTCCGTAGAGCTGGTGACTAGATTACATCACTGGTTAGCAAACCTAAACTGCTTCATGAGTAAATAGTGTCTGCCTACCGCCCGGCTTCCATACTCCTTTTTATCTATTAGTAAGGAGCAAAGATGCGAGTACATGGATTGTTCTAGATGCTCACTGCTTCGACTTGTTACGAATTAGGGCAATCCGTGACACGTAACTCATTTCCTTTACCTTAACTGGACATCTTACGGGCTCTTGTTTACCATGTATACTAACGTTAATTAAACGGACCACTCTTGTCTTGAGGGTACCAGTTTGGCACTTTGTCTGCCCTCTGTATTCCGACTGAGAGCACAGGAATCCTAATTCTTTAGTAGCGCTTAGAGCGGCTGTTTGATCATGAGTTATATTATATCAGAATGGTTGTAGTGCCATGTCGCACATAGAATTGAACCTTGCACTCATCCAGTTGGGCAATCCCGAGTGACCACTCCTAAAGACGAGGGGTCGGCTGATAGTCTAATTCTATGGCGTGCAGGTGATAATGCATGCCCAATTTGCCTGTACCCCTTAGACTTCAATTATAAAAATGTCATCTTTATCCCAAATAACGATTAAACCAGACACACACTCGAACATCGCTTCGCCTCCTTCTTTCAGGCTTGCATTTCCAAATATCCCTGAAATTAGAACTAACTTATACAAGGTAGAATCATATCAATTAGCAAACTATCTGAATATCTTAGCGATTCTAACAGACATGAAGGAACTTGGATTCTATATCCGTCACGCCCTCTCCATGACTAGGGAATCTCGGGCCAAGACAGTACTGTAATAAATCACGTCTCTGACAACATGGATGTAGCACTCGGCTTGGATGCTAACGCTCAAATACATATATTTAGCGACTGTGATGTCCACCACATAAATTGCTTGGCTTCACTGACTACACTGACAAACCTGGAAGCATCACTCATACGTTTCTATATACCATTCCTTGACACAGAGTAACGTTCCCGACCCTTTTCCTAGATCGCCATTAGAGTTCTAGCCATATATTTGACCAAAATTTAGGATGATTGCCTATTAGGGAATTCCAAGCATGCTGTGATAATAATAGACATCACCCTAAACTCTCAACGCAAAGCTGGACAGAAACTGCTCAAAACGACAAGGTACATTGGTAAAGCTGAGCGGGATGCCATTAGGGATCACACCAGAGGTGCTGCACGGGGAAATATCTTTCCCTTTAAACTTTATAGTGCGTAAATGAGACTACTAGATAGTTCAACGCAGCAATTAAACCACCTATAATTTCTATAGACAAACCCTACTCTCGTAAATGGTTTACTTATTCTTGCATATCTGCAATTACTCAGTGACAGCATGCGTACCTCAGATTATCCGATATAAATCCAGTACAAATAAACTAAAGGTTATAGAATCTACATGTAGCTGTAGGAACGAAAATAGACACAGCCAAGAGGAAATATAGCGAAAGCACTAGAAAACGCAGAAATTAGGAACCCTTTTTTCTGGAAAATTTATAAAAGCGTAGTAAAAAATAGGTAATAAACAAGTCTTCGATTATCCAGCAATCTTGAAGTTATTTACACGGCAAACGGGAAAGCTAATTTACTTGCCAGGAGGTTTGTTTCCAACTCTAATTTGGGCTCAGCAAACAACTCCTTACCAGATTTTACTTAGCTGACGAAAACTACAGTAGATAATCTGAGAACCACCACTCCTGAAGTACATGATATTATAATAAACCTAGATATTTCAAAAGCTCGTGGACCTGATCCTGTCCAAGCTGTCCTATTTAAAAATGTTCCGCTATGTTTGCCTCTGTTCTCTCTAAACTAATCAACAAATGCTTTAACGAATCTTGCTTTACTGACTTGTTTCTCTCGTTCTAGTTTACAAGAATTCTCGCTAAAGATACGACTTATTAAATTATCTCCTCATTAGCTTCCGCCCTCCTTTCGCAGAAATATTTGATTCTATAATGAACCAAAATTTTGGTAAATTCCTCACAGTTGCTAAACTTCTGTCCACCAAATAGTATGCGGTATGACAAGCCTGTTCTACTGTAGATGTCCTAACTGTAATCTTCGAACGTATATAATATGAACTGGATTAAGCAAGGGATGCGAGGGTAGTAGCCGTATACATATCTAAGGACATTGTCAAGGTATGCCACAGTTGCCTTCTTATGTTAAAACAATATGATATAATGTCTTTTTCTTGATTGCACTATGTTAAAATAGTCAATGAATATTTAATCTACGCCTACTATTTACTGTTAACATTTCATATAAATCGAAATAATTATACTTTTACGGGAACTTCTCATATAAAATCATTTATGAGAATATTAAAAATATATTTATAATTGAGAATTCTGCTTTATTTTAACAGATGTTTAATATCCTCCGAATCACGATGTTCACAATATAGATGTTTATTTACTGACATGAGAAAAATATGTTAAATATTTTCATTGCATGTTCCTTATTTTTTTTTAATTTCCAGACATTTTCTGCTTACTTTTGGTATTGCAATGTTGCCGCATTTGATGAAAGTGCTGCCTTCAATCGTGCGTAGGTTTGGGTATAAACCAGAACTTAACACTCATTCTGTTTCTAAATAACGGACTTAAAAACTAAAGTAATTTTATGTTGGACATTTTTATGTGGATATGTTTTATTTTTAGACCAGATCTGCCTATAAGCAGACGCATCAAATGGCTACACCCACAAACCGCACAGCATAACGTCAAATCTTAGCGAACTGATGATCTGTCTGGATGTGAAAGGATGAAGCTTTGATGGCATTGGTCACAACGAATATCAATCAAACTTCTGCCAAAATCTGTCTCGATTTTCCGGTCGATAATCTGGCCTCAAATTCACCTCCGTTGCTTGGAAAATAAGAGTGCGACACCGACCAAATTTCATTAGACAGCTTACATCGGAAAATACAGTGGTTGTTATGCTATTTATAGACATGTTATATTTTGTCGCGAAGACATTAATGTCGGTAGAATATCTGAACTCTATTTTTATTAGGCATGAAAGAAAGACAATTTTTTATAAAATAGTCTGAATTTATGTTTATTTTATATATGTGTTCGCACTACTTTCAATAACGTTCATATCTGTCGGTTTCTTTGTCGCGTTTCAAAAAGAACGTTCGTCAGTCTGTCAAAGTTGGAAATAGACTCATGAACGTTCTGTTCGATTCAAGTTAGAAAGACGAACCTGAAACAAACACAGAAATCTCAATTATAGGTTACATTCATTTGTTAGTTCTGCTTGCAGATCACTCAAGTTCAACTTCAAAATGCATATTCTCGACCAATCCGTCGGTTTGTACACTGTGTCGAAATAACAGTTGTTGTTCCGTTAATGACTAGGTAAAGTTAAGACTTGAAACAACATTTAAACTGCTTATTGATTTGTCTGAAACGCAGATTGATTTGTTTAAAAGAATATATAATACTTTATTCAAGATAACATTATATCCGGTTGTCGGTGGTCTGTCTCACTTACGTTCAAAAGAACGTTTTACCTCAATTCCAATTCTTTAACTCGTCAGTCCCTCTTAAGTAAATATATCATTTTTTTCGATATGCACGTCGGTCATACAAGTTAAAACAAGTATAGTTCATGTTTGTTCGTTAGTAACTTACATTTTAGTTTCAATTTGTATATTTTACTACACAAGGTCCATACAGTTTTATTTCAGTCCGTATTCGGTCTCTCTCACTTCAATTCAAAATAACATTTTGTCGATGCATTATTTGGTCTGTAGCACTTAAGTTCATACTAGTATATTGCGATTCGTGTGTCAGTCTGTCAGGCTAAAACTCCAAATATTCTATTCAGCACTTCTATCAGACTTCTCCCAGAGTATTACTCATTTCGCATATTTGTTTGCTTTTATTTTACTTGACCTATGCAATAATTGTAATTAGATTGCTTTTCAAATATTGTAAATATCTTTGTGTAAGTATTAGTTATTTGGAATAAGCACTTTCTATTAACATTTTTTTAAAATTATTTGATAAGCAAATAGTCTCAAAACATCAAGAATGCATTTGTACGATGTATTATGTAATACTAATAAAGCAGTATAAGCCACCGGCTTGCATTGTACATAAAATATTGGGTATTACATTTTAATGGCTTGCATTGTACATATAACATTGGTTATAAAAATTTTAATAGCTTGCATTGCACATACAACACTGGGTATAAAATTTGAATGGCTTGCACTGTACATACACCATTGGGTATAAAATTTGAATGGCTGGCACTGTACATACACCATTGGGTATAATAATTTAATGGCTTGCACTGTACATACACCAGTGGGTATAACATTTTAATGGATTGTATTGTACACCCACCATGAGGTATACCATTTTAATGCCTTGTATTGTACATGCACCGTTGGGTATAAAATTATAATGGCTGCCATTGTACATACCCCATTGCTTATAACATGTTAATGGCTTGCATTGTGCATACACCATTGGGTATAAAATTGTAATGACTTTCATTGTACATACATGATTGGGTATAACATTGTAATGGGTTGCATTGTACATAGCCCATTGGGTATAACCCTTTAATTGTTTGTATTGCATATGCACCATTGGCTCTAAACTTTAATGGGTTGCATTGTACATACACCATTGGCTATTAAATTTTAATGGCTTGCGCTGTACATACACCATTGGGTATACAATTTGAATGGCTTGCATTGTACATACACCATTGGGTATAAATCTTTAATGGCTTGCATTGCACATACACCGTTGGGTATAACATTTTAATGGCTTGCATTTTGCATACAGCATTGGGTATAAAATTGTAATGTCTTGCATTGCACATACACGATGTGGTATAACATTGTAATGGCTTGCATTGCACATTCACCATTGGGTAATAATAGTAATGGCTTGCATTGTTCATACACCATAAAATTTTAATGGGTTGCCTTGTACTTACACCTTTGGTATAAAATTTTAATGGTAGCGGAGCAACGTTGGGATTAAGAAATCTGTGGAAATTCGACCATCTCAGAAGGATTTTTTAAAATTTTATTTATGTTCAACTCCAAACAAGACAGATTCCCATTTATTTGTGAGTAGTTTATGTTTAGAATCAGTTTTGTATGGATAATATTTCAGGAGTTCTTCAACGCCGATTTTTTCGTTCAAGGTTAGTAGGTATGGAGATGCACAGGAAGATGTCTGTTCCCAATACACTTAAATTTTTGCATGTCAGTACACTCAGGGAAGCAGGATTAGGGGAGGGCATTCCACAATTTATCAGTATGAGGGAAAAGCTATACGGGTGAATGATTTCTTGGCTGTCTTCGATGTAAGAGTTAGATTTTGCTCCTATCCGAATTTGTCGGGGATTTCGCTGTCAAGGGGTAATAATAATAAAATTTAAGAGTATTTCCCATTGAAATACTTTTACAAAATACAAAAACAAGTCACGTTTCGACCAGGAGACAAAGCTTTTTTCTTGATAGTGTACGACCTGAATGTTTGGCGACTCTTGTGGATCAAATAATCCATGCATCGGCGAACCGTTGTTTTGTAGAGATACAGAATACTCTCGTGTGTAAGTAGGTTTTTCCACTGCAGAGAGACGACCCACCTTCCTCGCAGCACACTTAGAAAAAACCTCAATCATAAGGCAGTATATCATTAGACATAATATACATTAATATTGCCGAAAGCGTAAATGAAACTCACTGTGGAACTATCGCTAGGAAAACAGTAAACACACAAGACGCCAGTTTTTTCCGTTAGACAGGTGCATACTGTCACTCTCATTTCATAACACAATAACTTTGAACTATCTGTTGTGGTTCAGAAATATATTAAAATACTAGCAAATTGTCAGTTCAGAAATTACACACATTTCAGCGAAACATTATTGCACTTGTAATTAAACCATTTTAATTATGCTTGATTAGAAACTTTAGTTTCTGGTGGAAAACATTTTTAATGAGTAAAACTTTTCGGATTATATAACATTATGAACAACCGTTAAGTTGTGCGATACTTGCGATAAACGCGACGATATGCTGCCAAGACTTATCAAGCTTTATTTTAATTGCTACAATAAACCTTCTCTACCACTAATAGCTATAGAAAATGATACCTTACCTGAAAGTAAGTTCAGACTCCTCCAGATCATGAGTTAGAACAGATACATTGGCGACATTGCCAAGTCTTCTGCAAAGAAGGTGAGCTATTTCTGTTGTACAAAAAAGTTACTTACGCCGGAGTGTATCCTGCACCACTACATTGCCACCATTCGCATATGGAAAGGGTTATGTTGCCACATTTATTCTTGTGACTCTGCTCCTAATCTATCATTCTTGGAGTTCAAAAGAGAATTGCCAATTAATAGATCCCGAACTGTCAGCTAGGCTTCAACCGCTTTCCTATCGACAAAATGTTTCAGACCTCTGCCTGTTTTACATGTGATGAACTACAAGCGGTAATACGCTCTCAATCTAATTACCCCGACAATCCTGACAAGCAACAAACCCCATACCCATACACAGTAGAAATTACAAGATGTAATTCTAGTTGAATAGTTCCGTCTGTAAGATGTTAAACATTAGAAGTTAGGCTGTAATCACGAGCTAAAAGAAGGACATGAATATACCTTTTTTATAGGTTGTATCAAAAGTCTTTGTCTAACGCAAAGCAACAAAACCTTTCTGGCTAAAACGTCAAGCAGAGGTTCACTAGTCACAAGTTGAGTCGAGTAGAGTTCGTTGTTCAAAATACGAGATACACATCGACGTTCTCTATTCGCATGTCTTAAACGCTTCTCCCACTCCTCCCAGCGACTCGGCTTTTATAATGTTTCGGGCACAACCAATTTGCATATACCACACGAGGCTTCTAGGGATCTACGCGTGACTGGAGCTTTTAAATATAACAGCCGCCTTATTGGGCCTCTTGTTCTTCCTGTCTTTCAGCCTACTGCCGAGAGAGCATTGCCCGTTTCTGAGGTAGGTCCTTTCTATGTCTATTACTTAGTTATTCGATATTCTAGAACAATTCTAAGGTTTAGGCAAGGCCTGAGAGGGGGATTTAGTTTCTGACTCTCCTCTTACAGTAAACCCGAGCTTATTAGTCGTTCATTAAGCACTATATTCTGGTATCATCATTCAACACGTTACGATTCATTACGAAATATAATAACACCCGGAAACAAGAGATCCTCATTTACAGTGTGTTTACCGAGTAGGTACAGAAAGTATTGAAGATTTACGTCAATATCAGGAAACGGTCCGTTCAAAATGGTATAGGTATGTGTTTTGAAACTTGGATCAAAAGAACATACATCAGATTTTCGGTAATATGAAAAACGAAAACCATTATTTTCATCTATTTAGATGAAACACAACATGAATTTATGTAGGTGTGTGTTTAATCAATACACTTTTACACTTCTGGCGACATAATACTGAAATTAAAAAGAAATAGGAGCCATACACACAAGATTGCTTATAACGACGAGCACCTTGCTTTTGATGGACGAATAGCGTATATAGAAATGTGTAGGCAAGTTGAAATGTAAAATATTAATTTAACATTACGTACGTATTTGTTTCAGTTATACGCATACGCATATTGAATCATTGTCATAGTTAGAAGTATTTTTAATTCCAAAACGTTCATATTTATCTGCACATTTAACTTAAACGACTGGAGCGGTAAATGTTTGTGTTTCAATTCTAGCTTATAACAACTAGCCTATTTTTACTTTTGAAATCACTACTATATATATATACATATATATATATATATATATATATATATATATATATATAAGT
Source organism: Euprymna scolopes (assembly GCF_053919585.1). NCBI lineage: Eukaryota > Metazoa > Mollusca > Cephalopoda > Sepiida > Sepiolidae > Euprymna > Euprymna scolopes. The sequence goes on from NC_136490.1 coordinate 4,536,124, forward strand.
TAGAATTAAATGTTAAACAATGAATTAGCTCTTTAATGAAAAATACGGAATCTGCATGAATTAAAATCCATTTAAACATCTTTTAAACTTGCAAGTCAGGTACCCCCTGCTAGTATTTAATAATAGGCCTGCGTATAAAAGCTTGTATTACAACTGCACCTTATTATTAGAGAAAAGTTAATTTTTCGTCGACGCCCACTACTCCTTTATATACCGGTACGTTTTTACATCGGTTTACAATGTGCCAAGTTTTCTGTTTTCTCTTCTTACTGTAACTTTGAGATACCGCTAATTTTAACTCATCCGTTGTTTTTCTACATCAAAAGCCAACGTAGCACTTTGGTCGATCAAAGGATTACATGATTACATTAAGAGACACGAATCAAATCAATATTATATTGTCTTTAAATAAATACAAACATCTTTCTTTCACTTAACACCGCCTCTTCAAACCTTTTCACCGTGTTTTGAGTTACACAATTCAGCTCATGATAAAACTTAACGTGATTGCTATTAGTACAAATGTAAACATTGATCAAAGAAGTCGACAAAGATCAAAGATATTACCGCTTTTACTTGCCGGCCGCAAAAATCAACATTTTACAAGTAGAATCGATTGTGAAATACTTGGTGAATATGCGTCACTTTTAAAGAACATTCGCTGGCGTAATTAGCTTGTAATCACGACTCGAAAGCGAAACGTCACGCCCATTATTCATGTTTACTTTGATTTCGTTGATGCGGTGAAATTTAACTAGAAAATTCAGCTTTACGTCAACTTTCTGCGTAAACCCTTCGTTAACACTATTTACGTTTAAAATCCTATAACGTATGTTTCTAAATATTAAAAAAATATGATGATGAAGGGTTGTGTGTGCCAGGGTATAAATTACGAACTTATGCAATAAAATTAAGTTTCTAATTAGTAAATTATTTTGATCTATATTGGAGCGTAATTGTTGTAGGTTTTATATGTACCAATTCATCGTTTTTATAAGATAGTTGAGCTTCTGTTTTTAATTAAATTTTCCTTGTGAAACGAGAGAGATGTATTAATAATTGTCTTGCCAACATGATATTTTATACACAAACAAATTCGTATTGTATACAAAAAAATATTTAATATTCATTCCTGAATGTTTTCATGTAACGATTGTGAAAACAAATGTTTTCCTCAGAGCAATTACATGTTCGGATGAGAAATGAACGATTCCAGCACGTTATATGCGGTGATATATGCTTGGAATTGTGTTTAAGTTAAGCATGCGAAAAATAATCTTCGAAATATGCCAATCATTTGCATAATGGAATATTATTCTGATGTTTTATTTTAAAGTCACAGCGTAAAAACAGAACCTATGAGAATGCCACAATGAAATTACACTATTCCGCATCGATCATATTATTATTATTATTTTAAGGTGATGTAAACTTATAGCAATTTCAAAAATAATCTAGAATATTCATAAATTTAACAAGAATGCTGATATATATATATATATATATATATATATATATATATATATATATATATATATATAACAATGAAATACACTATTTGTTGCTATCAACCCATTCTTTGATGTATCGGGTTTTCTTAAAACAATATATATATGATATAAAGCTAAATGTGTGTGTGTCTGTGTAATGGTTTTATAGATTAGTTCTGTAGATCTACACCCATTGATACCCACGTGGTTATCAAAGGATGCTCAATAGAAAGAGTTGGTATATATTCTGTTCGTTATACATGATTACATATGTGCATATGTGCATACATGATTAATGTGAATCCCAATTCAAAGAGACGCCTACATCAAACAAAAAAGGAGCGATACTGTACTTCCAGATATATGCATATATGTAACAATACTGTTTTAATAATGAGAAATATATATATATATATATATAAATATATATATATATATATATATATATATATATACACACACTAGGAATGCAGCCAGGCTTTACACGGCATCTATTTATTATTAATAATTTATATGCATATGTATATATGCATAATAACATTTTTGCACTTATGTCTAGGTACCTACATCTAAAATTTCAAATGTTTATTCCCAAAATTGGCTTAGGAATATGGTAGAGTTTTCAAAGCGCACATCGCTGAACTTTAACTACTTGGCAGCCAAATTTCTGGCCGAACATATATTTAAACGATTTTCCCAAATCTCAATACCCCTTGTCTCAAATCCCGAGTCTGTAGAATAAAATCTGACAGAATAGTTTGCTAGGGGAGTGTACATAACACAGGAATGTTCACAGGTACAGATATACGAGATAGATGAATTCAATATTAATCTCCATCCCATAAGCATTTGCTATTAATTTTCTATTTCTCTCAACTACATACTTATTTACTATAGATCCCCTATTTATCTCAAACCACAAATTATTTGCTATTAATTTATTATTGTTCTAAACTCCAAACTTATTTACGAAAAATGTACTATTAATTGCAAAACCCAAAAATAATTTGCTATCAATTTACTATTTTTCTAAACTCCGAACGTATTTACAAATAATTCACCAATTATCTCAAAATCAAAATTATTGCTACTTATTTTTATTACTCTTAAATCCAAACATTATTTATTTTTCATCCACTATTAATCTCAAATCTGAAATTATTATTTTTTTATTGAATTTTCACTCCAAACAAGGCACATTGTTGTAGGGGGCTTATCAGGGACATACGCACCATGTGTACTGTGTAGGAAGTTGGGCAGCAAGATATCGATTCACGCTTCACTTTAACTTCTGCATGCCAGTACAGTCGGGGGAAGTAGGGACCCGGAAGAGAATTTCAAAGACTAACTGTTCTGGGGAAGAACCTACTAGAGTAGAAGGCTCTCCTGCCTCTAAGGATCTCTACCCGGAAAGGGTGGATTTTAGCTGCGTGTAGGGTTTGTCGGGGGTATTTACGTCGAGGGGGCACAAGTGATTGCAGTTCGTCAGAGCATTTACCGTTAAAGCACTTGTAGAACAGGCAGAGCGATGCTACATTTCGTTAATGTGACAGAAGCTGAAGTTAAGCTGACAGTTCAGGACCTCTCAGATTGGCGACTCTCTTTTGAAACTTGTCCAGAAGCGAGAGACGAGTGACAGATGCACCAGTCCAAATATGACAACGATACTCCATACATACTTATACTGGTATGAGATACTTTCAGGCGTTATTAGCTTTCTAGCACTGTAGAGAGAACCCACCTTCTTCTGTCCTTGCAATGTTATTAATATAATTGTTCCAACTCATGTTTCCTGTGAACGTTAGGCCGGGAAGTTGAAAAAAATGTAATTTCAGATAATAACTCATTGGCCATTGATATTGGCGGTAGAGAAGGTTTCTTGCAATTATTGAAGGAAACAAGTTAAGCCGTGGCAGCATTTAAGATGGCCATCCATTTTTGTCCCCATTCACTTACGGATCGGAAGTCTTCCTCTAGTGTCTCTGTCATTTCTTTTGATATGTGTCCATTTGTTCTCTTTTCGCGTCTGTTATAGAGCGTTATGTAATCAGCATACATACCTATCTCACAGACAATTTTGTCAGGAAGGTCATTTATGAATATTAGTAATAACAGAGGTCCAAGGATAGACCCCTGAGGCACTCCCCATTTATATCATATTGTTTGGATGTACGGTCGTGAAGGACACCCTGGATTTGTTTCTTATCTAAGAAGTATCTAATTATGTTATGTATGTTTCCACTGACAGCATATGGTCTGATTTTCTTGAGAATACTCTCATGATATACCCTGTAAAAAGACCTAGATATATCTAGAGCTACTGAGCTACTCTCCTGCGCCTTGTCCAGTGAATGGTATATATGTTCAGAGATTACAGATAAGATGTCTGCTGTTGAACGGGGTTGCTTAAATCCATATTGTTGGTCAGTCAGAAGTTTATCATCTGTAAGTTGATGGACTAGAGCTTGGGATATTATGGCCTTAAATATTTTTGCGAAAATGGAGGAGGCTAATGGGGCGATGATTTACTGGGTCATTTCTATCGCCAGAATTCAGAAAAATTGGTACTACAGAAGCAGTTTTCCAGCAGGCAGGAATGGAAGATTCATGAAGACATTTGTTGTAAAGTTTGGAGAGAACTGCAGCTACTTCGGCGGCGCAATTTTTTAATAGCCCAGCCGGGATGAGATCAGATAAACATGCTTTTGCAGTGTAAAGCGTTCTTATGATAGCATGCACCGGAGCAATTGTTCTCAACTCTAAACCTATTTACTTATAATCCACCAAAAATAATTGCTTTTAATTTACTATTTTATCAAATCCAAACGTATTTACTATTAATTCACTGTTACTCTCAAAGCCAATATTATTTGGTATTGAATACCCTTAATCTCAACTGTATGGTACTTACTTTAATTCACTATTAATGTCAAACACGGAATTTATTGCTATTAATTTACTATTGTTCTTAGGTCCACACATATTTAGTCTTAATTAATTATTAATCTCTAACCCAAACTTATTTGCCACTAATGTACTATTTTTTGCAAATCAAAACTTATTTACTATTGATTTACTATTTATCTAAACTTGTAACTTATTAATTAATTAATTAAATAATAATATCAACCTCAAATTATTTGCTAATGATTTACTATTACACTACACACCGAACTTATTTACTATTTGTGCCCGGTTTCGCTCGGACCATTTTTAAGGTTTATAACTTTTACGTAAATTTTTATATATTTAGACTAACAATTGTCTGTCTAATTTAATAGACAAAAAATGATTTATTATTAATTTCGGTCCCAATTCTGACCACTTTATATTTATTTTTTGGTTTCAAACCAAAATAAGATGTTTAACCATGGACAATGTCAACGCCACCACACAATTTTCCAAAATAAAGGAACGGATAAAAACATGTAAATGTAATCGCCACCCACACTAAAAAGTACGTGATAACCTCTTCAACAGATATTTTAGCAGGCAGGATACAAAAAGTAAAAAGTATTCCCCGGATATTTTGTAGATTTGTTGCTGTAATGTTCGAAAGACACCTCCCCCAACAAAAAATAAATACAACTTTTGTTTCAATAAAAATAGCAGCGAGTGTCCGAGCAAACACAAATAAAAATGCAAGTAAGCGACGTAGGTAGGATCAAACCTGAAATGTTGGTAGAAAGGAAAAGGTATTTTGCAAACTATTTTTCCTACTAGACTGCGACAACTTACGATTTTCTGACTTGAAAAATAACGTTTATAAATATTAATACGTGCGCTGCTTACGTCTTTAAAAAATTGTAACGCCACTTTCTGACTGGCTTTCTTTTCGTAAACAATGGACATTTTCGATTTGCATTTGTTTGGCCGGGAGGGTTTTTGGTTTGTAAAAGCGTGGCTGAGTTTCAATTGCCAACAAGGTCAAAATTCTGTATAGCCGTTTCAAGAATATACAAACAAATCGCATCCTTTCAGTTTATTCGTAAGTGTGTTTGTTGTTTGTTGGAAATTTTATATCAAGTCCCACTTTCCCCAATGGTGTATTTCTACTTGTGCAGATTCCATTGCTCAAAGAAAGCATACGTACCGCATATTTTACCGACATAAGCCCAGCTCATACAGACTTAAGTTTAGAAAAGCAAGATGTAATTGTAAGAGAGAAATAGTGATAGCTAAGATGGAAAACACTGATACCAAGATACCAAGAGAAAAGGCATCGAAACACAGAAATTAGAAAAAAAAACAGAAAATCTACAATAATGTAGTATATCATGGGCAGTCAAAGATCCCCACATATCAAACTATCATAATGTTACTTGCACAGCTAACACACTTGCCAGTACGTTTGTCTCAAACTTTACATTGGACTTTGCAAACCAATCCCTCACTGACTTTCCTATGCGGACAGACGCCACACAAGATGATCTGAAAATCTCCAGTATATTGTATATTAAAAAACTTAGACAACCCAAAAGAACATGGGCCTGATCTCATCCCGGCTGTGCTATTTAAAATGCCCCGCTAGGGTTGCTCCAGTTCTCGCCAATTTTAAAACCAATGCGTTAAAGAACCTTGCTTTCTCGACAGCTGGTAAACTATTACTGTGGTACCAGTTTTCAAAAATTCTGGCGAAAGATCTGACTCATGAAATTATAGCTCCATATGCCTCCCGTTTTTCGCTAAAATATTTCGGTCCATAATTATTCAAACTCTAGCCCATCACCTTTAAGCTGCTAAAACTCTGACGACAGTAATAGGGATTTAAGCAAGCCCGTTTCAAAACAGATACCATAACTGTAATCTCTGATCGTATATACAGTTCCCTGGATGAAACAGATGAGAGTAGAGAGGTAGGTCTCGATATATGCAAGGCTTTTGTTAGGGTATGGCCTGATCGTTTTCTAAGGAAAATCAGACCATATGGTATCACTGGAAGAATATATAATTCAATTAAATCTTTCTTATGTAAGATAACAATCCAGGTTGTTCTCGACAGTCATACCTCTTAATAATGTGATATACACGAGGAACTTTTATTATTCCTGATATTCATAAATGACCTCCCTGATAAAATTGTTTCTGAAAGTAAAAAAAGAACACCTATCTAAAGAAATGACAGAAACACGAGAGAAAGACCTCCGATCTGTAGTGGAATAGGACCGAAAATGGATGGTCACATTAAACGCTACCAAGCTTAAGCTTGTTACCTTCAATAACTATGTAAACATTCTTTTCTGTCATAAATAGTAATGGCCCAAAACACAAAGTACTTTCTTTTAAACTCCTCGGCCTAACGTTTACAGGAAACATGAACTGACATAGATACATTGAGAGCGTTGCCAAGACTGGATCGAAGTAGTTCAGCTCTCTCTACCACCCGAAAGTATCCTCTACCTCAATAAAACCACCATTCGCTCATGTATGAAGAACTCTTGTCACATGTGTGATGTGGCATCTGCTACTAGTCTCTCACTCTTTACAGGGTTCAAAATAGAGTCGTCAACCTAATATGTCCGAACTGTTCTCTAGGCTTAAGCCTCAGTCCCATCGACGAAATGTTGTATCCCTCTGCCTGTTCTACAAGTAATTTAACGGTCAATGTTCTGACGAACGACAAACACTTGTATCTCCTCGATGTAAATAATCCCGACACACCCGCCAAGCAGATAAATCTGACTCCTACACAGTAGAGACCCCTAGGTGCAAGTAGGTCTTCTACTCGAGTAGTTGCTTCCCTAGAACTGCTAGATTTGGAACTCACCTCTGGGAGTCTTCTTTCCCAACAGTACTGACGTGCAGACGCTCAAATGTAAAGTGAAACATCATATTTCTACTAATTTCTCTTTTATAATATCCCTGCAATAATGCCCCCGATAGTGCCCCCTACTTAAAAGTATTAATTTGCATTTTGGGGTTATGAAAATTTAATTTTCAAAATTTAAAAACAAAAATTGGAATACGGTCTTCTGTCTACACGGAATTATTTTTTTACGCTAACAAATCTTTTGAAATTGCTATATAAATTTATTTAGTGAAGAGTTTGTTTAAACTTATTTAATGCTTCGATGTTTCCAGGGGAAATAACTCAAGAGCCGATTAAAATAATGTTGATGTCGGAAAAACATAATACAAAATAAATTAAATTTAATATATTATTAATATCATTATCTAAGTTAAATTAATAATAATTTTAAATATAAAAGTCAAAACAAACCACTTGCTAGAAAAAATAGCGTATCGCGATTTAGTAAAATCAATTTTCCTTAATGTAACATGCAAATGACCTATTCATTGTATATTTTGCAAGAATCATATATTTAGAAATAAATGGAAAAGGAAATTAATGGCCCCTTTGTATATATTATTTAAATTCTGAATAAATAGCAAGCATACAGAGATGCAAATTTATATATACATATATATATATATATATATATATATATATATATATATATATATACTAGCAAAAGTAGCCGTGGTTGACAGGGTTAAAACAGCCTACAGATAATGGACTCTGATTTATGAAAGTATGATAGGTTATGAAAAGGAAGGGTTGTAAAGAGATAGCTTCGAATTTGGGGGTATCAACACCAAAGCAAAATATGATGAAAGTAAAAATAATATAGATAAAACCCATTATTTATTATACCATACCTGTTCACACTGAAACACTTATCACAATATTCGGTGGATCTATATTCAAAAACCTTGTTACACCTTGGGACATACTTCCATTCTATGGAGGTCAGGCGTGAACGAACACCCCATAATTTTATTATACCATTTTTCTTGGAACTGAAACATAATTATCAAAGTATACTTACGCAGATAGATATGAAAATATTTATTAAAGTTTGTGCCTATTTCCATTTTATAGAGGCCAGGCGCTAACGCAGACTCCACAATTTTATTATACCATCTCTATTTAAGCTAAAACATATTATCAAAGTATTATTATGCACATCTATATCAAAAACACTTGTAAACGTTTTTTTTTAATTTTTAATTTTTTTTATTTCCATACTCTGTAGACCAGGCGCGTACGCAGACCCCACAATTTTAATGCATAATCATAAGGCCAGATCAAACATACCCGTTCCTGTGTCTCGATACATCTTCTATCATTATATATGATCAGTTTTCTATAATAGTTACCCATATAGGAGCCTATTTGTGACCAGACACACACAACGTTTCAGATGTTTATTGATATTGAATACGATTTATTATTATATTTCACGTAGTATTATCTCACTTTGCATAATCTGAACTTGTAAATCATTATTTTCTGACGTGGCAATTGTACATACTCTAAGAGAACTTCAATTTATCATAGCATCTATTATTGTGAGATTCTGTGAGACACATTCATTTAAAAACGATATTTTTTTTATTCAAGAATCAATTTTTTTAGAAAAATCTATAAATATAAAAGCGAAAATGTATATATGTATGTATGTATGTGTGTTCGCTTTTTCTGTATGTCTAGAAACGGCTTCTTTCAGAGAAGCGGTTTCTCGCTTCACAATTTTTTAAAACTTTTTATATCACATATAAAGAGTAATATATCACAGTTAACAACGAAGCTCGTCTGTCCATTTAATTTGCTCGATTTCGGGAAGATAACTATTCAATATTTGTTGCTCGCCGCATGTGGGTTAGTCTTTTTCCTATAACATCTTGGGGGCGCTGAAAAAACCGTTCAGCAGTAAATGAAATCCCGCAGTCAAACAGATCTCATTAACTCATAAAAACGAGCACCTGCTAAATACAAGTAATTAAATAAATTCAAACGTGTTTCCGTAAGCATGTCGCAGTGGGGTAATGGTTAACATCGCACGTTTTTTTTTCACAACTTTGCCTCAACGGTTCGGGTTCGATCCTCATACTTACTGTTTTTTGTACCCCCCCCAACCACCCGGGCAACTCCGGGTACCTCTCGCTAGTACTACCTAAAACATATATCTCATATATTTTATTTATTTATATTTCACATTTATCTATGTATCACTACTTATCAAGAGCAAAACGCCACTCGAGGATAAGAGTTAAAGAGTTTAGAGTAAACAATTGGACAATAAAGTAATTGTTAGTAATCGAAATAAATAAATTTGTTAACTTAAGTGGAACGGCTCATCAAGAACTTGTTTACGTTGGACTTGAAGACAACCGTATTGTTGTCCGCTGGAAAGCAGGAAGACGGAAGACAATTCCACAGGCGTGCGTACTAAGAAAGAAGCTTTGTTCATGGAATCGACGTTTAGGTGTAGGCACAGATAAAGAGTGGGGGAAAATTATTGATAATGTTTTCAGCTAGTCTAGTGTTTCTTGTGAAAGTTTGGCGAGGGGGGCACCATAGATTGAAGCTCAGTCGAGCACTTGCCATGACAATAACGCTAAAGCAGAGATAAACTGGCAACATATAACTGTAAGAAAGAGGTTGCAGCGGAGAGATCCCTTATGAGGCTACAAAGTCTATTTTGAAATCTATCGAGGCAGAATAAGTCCTTTCTACCAGCTCCTGCCAGGATGTGGCAACAGTAGTCCCTCCTTAGATGAACCTGGCTCTTATAGAGATAGAAAATTGAATCAGCAGTGAGATATCTACTGGATCGATATAAGGGTCCCACGATTGTTCCAGCGGCCTTGACAATGGATTTGATGTATGTGTTCCATTTCAGCTAAGGAGTAAAGCTCAAGCCCAGAAGCTTGTCAAAATATAAATCCTCGCCAAGATGAGAACCATTCATTTCAATTAATGCCAGATTGGGATCAGAGCGTCGATAATGTAAAGATAAAACATATAAGAATACATTAAACTAGACTAAATCAGACTATACGTACCAAATAAAATAAAAAAGTAACAAGGATGAAGAGAATAATGTGTGAACTACAAAAAAAAACTGAGCGTTGCAGATTAATAAAGACAAAACAAAAATAGTGAATAAAATATTCAAATAATTTTCACAAAATTATGAATTGATAAATGTGAGCAACATGGAGATATGCCACCTCGTTATACTTGATAATACATGTATAGCTTAATTAAAAAAGCAAACAAAATATTGAGTTTATATTAAGATAAGGTTGGAAATCGTAGCTTTAACTGTTGAATTAATTACACCCCCACTGTGAACTGACAATAAATATGAAATAACTTCATTTTAAAGAAATATTTTTAATCTATTGAAAAAAAATCAAATGGTAAATCAAAGAAAACAAGAAGACGGAAATCAAATAAAATGATATTAGTTCAAACTGTTTGTTCTTTTAAAACTGATATTATTAATATATTCAGATAAATATGTTTTGCTGTCTAAAGATTGGACATTTTTTGAAATAGTTTTAAATCATATAATGTTAACATATGTCGAAATGGTTCAGAAACAATTGTAATACATGGGGAAATACGTCATATGATGTTTTATTTTAGATTTTGTTATTTGGATTTTTTGTAAAAAATATTATACGCTTGCTCGATTATTAAAACCGATGATCATGAAGATTCATTAATTTACTCAATAAATATTTACTTTGATTTATTTTAATGGTATATGGACATTACTGATATTTTTTTATATAAAACAATTTTTGTAAAAAAAAACAGTTTTGGTATATATATATATATATATATAAATATATATATATATAAATATATGTAAATATATATATATATATATATATATATCATTGAATGAATGCTTATTTTCATAAAATAGTAAAACCGTTGGAAGTCGGCAATCTACTAAGACATATTACACACACCTGTATACACTAACGAAGGCATATATATATATATATATATATATATATATATATAAATATATACATATATATATTCGTTTATATGGACCCATATATATATTTATATATATATATATATATATATATATTTGTCTGTGTATGCGTTGCTGTGTCTATGTGTGTCTGTGTATCAACATTTTTCTTTAGAATTATCGATTTACAACGCTTTTATTACAGTGGCCTTCCGTTGATCAAATCAACGTGCCTAATTTGTTTAAATGTAAATCTTATTTAAGTCTAATTTTCTTTTGATCAAGTCCGAATATCGAATGTGTAACGGTTGTCCAGGACTTGAGCCTCAGTAATCTAAACTTGTCACGCCGTTTAATAATATTTGCTGGCGCCAAGATGCAGTGAAACGTAACATCAAATTCACATTTTCACATGTGATGAAAACATAAAAACACCTTCGCTAACTGTATTCGCCATCTTTATATTGTATCAACTTTGCCAAAGCATAAAATACCAACGTGTGTCCAATCCAATACTTTCCGCATGAAAAGATTTTAGTTAAGCCATTACTAGTAAATCTAAAAAAATACTACTTATTCGGGTCGTAATAGAAAATAAATCATTTCAACTACAACAATGCATTCGGTTCCAATTATTATCACCGGCGGCAGTGAAAAAGCAACGAAAACCGATACAAATAATGATTAGTATAATAAAAAAGAAGATATTAGCTATTGTATTAGTTTCATAGAATTAAAAAGTGAATTGAAGTAGTTTAATGCTTAGCAAACTAATTAATATAGTGCTATCGCTTTATCCTGGCAACTCGTTTTATGAAGTTTAATTCATTTTTTGTTCCGCTTGAAAAATTATAAGGGAATTCATGTTACTCTTTATTTACATCATTAATAGATAAAATGACTTTTAAACTCAACGTTTCTAATGCCGAAAGTTTGGATTAAATATAAAATATAGTAAGGTACATGTAGTATTTTGACAAATATATCAGAAGATACTATCAAAAGTTATTTATATTTTAAAGATTCGTCTTCATATATGTTTTTTTAGTTAGTACAAGCCTCGGTTCCCGAAGTTGCCTAGGTGGTTGTAGGTGTGTGTTGAGCCAAAAACAAAAAGTGGTAGTCAGCAGGTAGGCTCGAACCCGTACCGTGACGGAGGAAAATAATGTAAAAAAAGGTGACGTTTTTCTTTTAGTGCATCTATCACTAAACCGGAATTGACGAACATTTAAATTAAGGCTCGTCATTCAAAAGTAGGGGATAACTTTCGAAAATATCAGCTAAACAACGACCCACGCACTGGAGTAAAGTGCTCAGTTAAGGGTTAAGCAATTAATGTTCTTAGCCAATTACGCGATATTTGTCGTCCGAAGGGTCGAGCTTCAAAAAGATACCGATCTCGTGAATACCTGTCGGATCTGCGAAAGTTGTAGGCAGACATACTAACATACATAACACATACATACATACATGCATACATTTAAAGAGAAAGGTGAGATTTTTATTATAGATTTTTGAAAAGAGCGACAACTATTTTACAAATCAATACGTGTCATATTATGTATGATAACCTTTCATTAGACGATGCATTTTATTGCTTATCTTTTGTTAATCGAAATTATTTTATTGCCATGGGTGAAATTGCAGATAGTGTGTTCTAGCTTAGTGGACTATTGTGGTGCATTGCATGGAAACATCATAGTCCTACATGCAACGGTTTTTTTGATTTACACGGTGGTCACCAATTATCAAGGTCCGGAAGCCACTCAGGGATAAGGGTTATTGCAAGTACAGTACGTTAGTGTTGAGATTTGATGAAGTGTTTACTTCAGGGGGCCGTTCATTAGGAATTTGTTAACGTTGGACTTGAAAACATCCAAGTTGTAGTCAGGTGGGAAGCAGACAGACAGAACAGAGTTCCACAGGCGTGCAGTTTTAAGAAAGAAGCTTTGTTCATGAAATCCACGTTTTGATTTAGGCACAGATAAAGAGTGGAGGAAATTTTTCACAGTGGATTCAGCTAGACGGGTGTTTTCCGTGAAAGATTGGCGGGGGGGCACCAGAGATTGGAGTTCAGACGAGCTCATGCCATGGAAATAACGATAAAATAAGGATAGGCTCGCAACGACACTTCTGTCGGAGAGAGGTTGCAGGGTAGAGAAAATGGCATCCCCCACCAAGCCACGAAGTCTATTTTGTACTCTGTCAAGGTAGGATAGGCTGTTTTTAGCAGCTCCTGCCCAGATATGGCAGAAGTATTCCATCCTTGCACGTACTTGACTTTTATATAGATAGAGAATTGCATCAGTACTGAGATATCTTCTGGAGCGGTAGAAGGATCCCGCCATCTTTCCAGCGACCTTGGCAACATACTTGATGTACGTGTTCCATTTCAGATCAGGAGTAAAGGACAAACCCAGAAGCTTGTCAAAACACGGGGCTTCTCCTAGACGAGAGCCATCCATTTGAATTGAGGCCAGATGGGGATCAGAGCGTTGATGATGTAAAGATAGGAGTTTGGTTTAAGATGCATTAAAGGTAACCAGCCACCTCTTCCCCCACTGAACCACGCGGTCGAGATCAGAGGAGAGAGAATCATAGAGAACTTTGTCATTTACAGCCTTTGATGTGTTGCCGTAAGTGGTCGTGTCATCAGCATAGATGTCAACGAATAATTTAAATATGTGTTTAGGGAGGTCATTGATGTAGATTAGGGAGAGAGTTGGGCCAAGGATTCAGCATTAATACTGCAGGCCTCTGATTTTTGTCCATCGACCACTACTCTTATGAGCCTATCAGAGAGAAATAATTTAATGATTGAGAAAACATTTCCAGTTATACCGTAGCTGGAAATCTTGTGAAGTAGGCCCTTATGCTATACCTTGTCGAAGGCATTTGATATGTCAAGAGCAATTGCCCTAGAAAGGAAGCCTTTGTCAAAAGATTCACTAATCCTGTGAGATATAACCGTTAGCACATCTGCGGTAGATCTTGCAAAACGGAAACCTCAGTAGATTTCAATCTATATAGCAGTGTAGAGAACCTGCTGGTCATTTTATAAAATGTTTGTGACATAATGGTTTCAGCAAAAGATGTAAGTGAAAAAAAATAAGTATCATGATTCAGGTGTGCTCCAATCACATCCATTCATTTCCAACGCGCCCATGTTTTTTTTCTAATTAACTTACTGTTGATTTAATCCCCCGACCCTTTCTACTTGTTAAGCAGAAAAAACATATAAAAATAGTATAACACAAGTGGAAATTGCAAAATATTAACAAAGCTCTCTCGTATTCCATAAAATAGAACTTACACAAACACATACGATCCTACTGATTTTCATATGTAGAAAAATATAAAATATTCTAATGTAAGTAAACACAATAGCGAAGGTATTACAATAGGACAACCATGTTTACAATACAAAAAAAAGTTATTAAATGAATATTCATTCGATAAAAATTACTTGTGTTCTAATCATCTGGACTTTTTCCTCGGCAAATTTTAATAGTAAATAAGGTGTGCATGCGAGGCACTACCTATTAAAAATGCTTTGTAAATCCAACATTATATTGTCTTTATTGTTTGTAGAATTTTTTTTTAATTTCTTAGTCAAAAAATAAAACGCAGAGAACTACTGCAAAACTCATTAAGATAAAAAGATAGCCGTACTAAAAGCGCAACTAAAAGCAAGTCTGCAAAACTCTCCCTGAAAAAAATATTTTAAGTAAAGCCTAAACGAAAATGTATCTTCAAAATACACAATAGTGGAAACAACAGCGGTAAATTACTTCACATATATAGTTTACATTTAGATTTAAAGAAGTATTTTATAACTCAGCGGTCTTAAATTTCATTTATTTGTAAGGAAAAACGTTAAATAATTTAAAAACAAAAGTATTGTTGATCGTGTGTATGCTTCGAATGGAAGCAGTGGCTATCGATATCGGATTTAAAACGGAACGGCCATTGTAACAAGATAGATGACCAATTTTGGAATATTAGTTGGTTGATAGACTTGGGTATACCATGCGCTTTAGGTAGCAGAACGTCTACAAAAAAAAAAAAAAAAAAAAAAAAAACTGACGTCGTCATCTCACCGAACAGGAATATACATGCGACTTGTGTATTACATACACCATGGAACTTCCTCCTTTGGAGGAAGCCATATGGATCCGCATTTCGCTTGGTGTCACAGTACTTACAGACGAGCAATTTCAGTGAGTAAGTGCCTCCAACGTTAGACGATATATTATCTATTCACTAAATGTTTGGTATTGATATCATCATAATCAAAGCAAAGTTCAAGTATTTAGTTTGAGTTACTATTTAGAAACGCTTAGTTTAGTGTCATCAGCTACGTAAACCAGTCTACTTAAAATAGCTAATCGACAGTATGGCGTAAGACACCAGGTACAAAACAATATAAACAGTACGCACCCCTTAAAAATACCATGCGGATACATACGTATGGCGAGTTAAAGTGTTTTAAATATATGCTGTATCGATCAGAATATCCATTTGTTTCTGAAATAATTTAAAGTTTTTAAGTGTAGTGTGCATGATGCTTAGGTTTGGGCTAATGATTATGCGAATTGCGTGAAGTACATATCATTTATAGCTTTTATAGACGTAATTAGTTACAATATATGTGTATATATATATATATGTGTGTGCGTGTATATGTGTATATATCTATCTCTATATATATATATATATATATATATATATATATATATATATATATATATATAGATATAGATATAAGATCACTTATTAATTATAAAACATGTTAAAACGAGTTAAGAAGACTTAAAAACATATTTAATTTTCGAAAACGAAACACAAATTCTCTCGGCTCCTCTGTATAGGTTTGACTGTCTTTCTGTTCCTTTTTTTCCTAGGAAATGCTTAGCCGATAAAGTTAAAAATTTTACATGAATCTTTTTTTTATAAGAACCAGCGTACTAAGTATTATGGTATCTGTTTGATGTAGAAATAGGGGCTAATGACAATCAATAAGAATTAGTCATCATAATACCGCATTTACATGAGATCTTTTCATGAAAACTACTGGACCAATTTGGCTGACATTTTGTATTGACCTGTGTATAATACGTCACAGAGATTACAAAATATAGGTTCAATTTCATTTGCAGTTATGGATTTATTTTATTTAAATCGACTACGATTTTATGCAATAGTCAGCAAAAATTAAACCATATTAAACTATAAGTTTGATATAAAGACCTCATTCGAATTTAATTTTGCCCGATTTTTTTTTTATTCTTTTTACAAGAATTGTATTAACTTCATCATATTTTCATGTTTTTTTAATAATTTTTTTGATATAATATATTATTCAATGAATGTAACGTACATAGTTCTGACATTCACACTTTACGTTCTATCGAAATATCAAGATTCAAACACTGCAAGCTGGGTTTACAGGCTGTGTCGATATTCACTACCACCACTAATAGCTGTCAAATATCATAAATCCAAATTATTGGTAACCGAATCAATAGACGAACCAACAACAACTACAAAAACTACCGCTTCTCTTTTATTACTCAAATCGCACTCTTGGAACAAAGAAAGGAACAAAAAAAAAACGGATACGAAACACCGACAGAATAATAATGTCTATTATTCTTTGCAAGTAGTTCATCAATAATGAATTATTCAAAAGAGCGTCATTTAATACAGGAATTACTCGCAATGTTATTTCCGCAAATAATAATGTTGAGAGAAGATTAGCGTAATATGACCTTATCATTAATCAGAAACGATCGCAACTGTTGTCACCGGTCCAGGAGACGGAATGCTACGAGTTACACATATGACGACGCCAGTCAAGACCGACGATATGTAGATAAGCATAGCGACCGATAATTCTTTTTAGGTAGCCATAATCTGTTTTTATGAGGTTCTGTCTGTCAATAAATTGACAGTCTTATAATTGCTCTTCACGCTTATGTTGTAAATTGCATTCTTATTGCACTATATGTGCATACTAAAGACATAATTGTAATAAATAATGTTTATTATAGCAAACTTACTAAAATTAGAAATACACTCCTGATCCAAGATTTAAGACCACTTGAAAATAGTTTTAAAACCTTCCTTTAGAGAAAGATTTTTAATTCCTCCACTTGTTACCAATGCTTCAACCTAAAAGTTATGAAAAATGTTACATTCCAAACATTTAATTCAGAAATTTACATTTTTTATGAAATATGGCATTTTTCACTTGATAACAATTATAATACCAATACCATGCATTGTTTTTTTTAGTTCAGTAAGAGACAAGCAATCAATGCGTAAAGAATGCAAACATGCAAAATACTCATGCTTTAATTCTAGATTTCCATAAGCAAGGTTTATCACAGCAAGCAATCACAGCTGAGTTCATTCGCAGTACAACTGTAATTTGCAACATCCTAAAGCACAGGGGTTATGGAAAAGCAAAATCTCCTGATAGGTTCCCAAACATTTATGTTGCATTGAGTAAGAGAACCAGTCGGGCCGTTGGAAAATACACGGGGGGACTTTCTTCTAGTAAAATTAAGACAGTCACAGATGCTGGGCGCAAGCCGGAAACCATCAAACGATATTTACGCCAAAAAGGCTTGGTAAATAAAAAGCTGAAACAAGATCCTGGCCTAATCATCCGTCACAAAGTTACCTGTTAAGCACTGCTCGTGAATACAAAATACAGGATCATGAGAAGTGGAAGTCTTGTTTTCTAATGAAAACAAATGGCTTCAAACGATATTGACATGACAAAAACCTGCCCCCTGAAATTTCCCCCCACCTCATAATCGTGGAGGATCCTTAATGGTATGGGGTATCTTTTTCTAATGGAGGGTGATGGAGCTCCAGATAGTGCAGGGTAATCAAACAGCGACTGGTTATTTTAGCTGCAAAAAGCATGCTTGACGACGGACGGTATCGTGTGTGTGGAATAGATGGTTATGCTAACAAGATAATGTTGCAATGGCCTTGAACTTTCTGCAAGAAAGCGAGACATCCTTCATGCTCGCAGGACATGAACTTAATTAAAAATGTTTGGAGAAGCATGATACGATACATTTATCGAAATAGCACAACATATTTAACACCAAATTAACTTAGGGAAGCCATTTTCAGAAGATAGAGTAACATCCCACGTACTTACGTGGAAACGATGAATTTTAGCTACAATGAATTTTTGAGGTCATAAAAACTAGTGGAGTGGAACGCGTTATTAAATTTGGTTATTTTATGTTTTCATACACTTTTCTTAAAGTTTTGTAGAATTTATACCCTTGGTTTTATAAATTTGATCGAGTGTAAAATGCCTCATTTTAGAAAATTATACATGTCTGAAGAAAATGTTTAGAATGTAGCTTTTTTTTCATCATATTTTACTTTGTAGTATTGTAACTTTAAGTAGGAGACGTTTTAAAAAAATCTTTTAAAATGTTCCTTTTTAAAGCTCTTTATGTGGTTTTAAATGTTTGATTATGAATGTATTTTTAATTGTAACGTTTTCAATGGTATCTGTTGCTGCTGTTTAGCATGTACCTTCAATTAGTGTATTGCCCATCTTTCATGCATACGCTTGGCACAAGGCAAGGATAGTCCATCTTCCAACATGCGTTTATTCATCAATCAGTAAATCACGATTAGGTTTGTGGTAGAATAACTGTCTGTTTGTCACGTATAACTTCGAAATAGCATGTTTGACGTGCTCACCAAAACTGCCCCCAGCTCTTTCTCTGAAGAGTGATGTATAGATTTTATTGATAACACTATTGTCTTAATATACATAACTTAAAAAGCTATTAGGGTGTTCCTATAGTCTTTGCCGATAAAAATTAAACAAATAAAAACCAATTTAATATTTCCGAAGTTTCAGCAATCGTTTCGTATAAGAATAACTCATGCATTCTGTAACCACGTAAGTAATTAGAAGTTAACGAAATACTTGTAGAGATCGATTACAGAATAGTAACGATGTCATCATTGAATTGGATGCACACGTAGACGTTGAAACCCTTACAATACATGAAGTATCATATGAATGGTTACTATTTAGATTTCATGTTAAAACTTCACATATTACTAGGACTATAAGAATATGTTCGTTGAATGATGTAAACAGCTTATAAATTATTAAAAAAAAACAACATATATTGCTAGAACATGCCAACCAAAACCCATAATTGCAATTTATTTTGTTCAATCTTATTTGCCATTCGAAGTATATTATGATATGCTAACGCCGGATACACAATACTCTCTCTTTTTTCAAACCAATTAAATAATTTAATTTAACGCCCATAATTATAACGAAGGCTTAATAAAATCGGACGAATAAAGGGACTCGATGCGTATATAAAACTGATGGAAGTTTAATCTCATACGATATTGTCCCATTGAATATCGTACACTCATTAACCATTATTCTCAAGTTGTTGTCGGACCTTGATACGATGGGACTCCTTTATAAAACAAAAATAATCTAATGAAAATGAGACAGGGGTCTCAAATCCAGGAATGCTTCGCATCTAGGTTCCCGTTGCCGCTGTCTAATTATCATTTCCATAATAATCTTGTCGTGAACAAATTCAGCTCTCCTTTAGTGTAACGGCTTCTATTTTTTACACTATATATATATATATATATGAATATATACATATGAATATATACATATGAATATATACATATATATACACACATATATATATATATATATGTGTGTATATATATATATATATATATATATATATATTAGTGATAAAACGATTCAAATATTTTTTCCCGGTTTTGATAAAATTACTGATTCTGGTCGAAATCCCCGATTCCAATACGTGTACTATTTCTAATTTTTTAAAAAACTTTATCAATATTCAGTTAAATATTTGTTGCTTGAAAAAATGTTGGTTAATTACCGTAAGAAACGGGTAATTTCCGTATTTATTTTTGCAAAGCATAAAATTACACTGGAGTGGGTGGGAGCGAATATTACATGATTAAATCTCTTTGAATATTTTTCTAAAATGTTTTCTTTTGTTAGTGATTAAAGTTGTGAGATACATAAAGTTTTATTTTAGGTTATCAGGTTAGTACAAAAATAATGCTGGTGTTGTTATCACACACACACATGAGTTTTGCACTAACATAATAAAACAAAGCTGGTTTGCAAGTTTCGTTTTTAATATTAATTGAATTTTATTATGATGGAAAATAATCAACAATGTTTATATAAAATTAGAGTACGGTGTAAAAAGAGTATGTTTACAGAATCCTTCTTTTTATATTGAAATATTTTCCTAAAATCATTCTTGATATGAGAATTTCGGGCAATTAACTATTTTGTGAATTCTCTTTGCAAAAAAACGTGCATATTTCATATCATAATTATTAAATTTTACCGGTTATATAATTGACTTTTTAACAGAAAAAGACAAACATTAAACAGAACTACTACTACGACTACTAATACTACATCTACTACTACTACTATTACTACTACTAATAATAATAATAACAACAACAACAACAACAACAAACGTGTAGATTAAGATCTGTATTGACCATTAGACCTTCCCAGATATAATTCTAATTTTTAGGAGATTACGTGAAGTATTTTAATATGATTACGTTGAAACTTTGAGCAAATCCTCGCGATCTTTGAAATTACCATATTTGTTGCGAAAGAAATTAAATTATCCTTAGAATTTTGCAACTTACGCTAATCTCCGGGAAAATAAAATGTGATCCATCATTTTTCAGGCGATTTGGTATAAACGACCTGAAACATAATGATAGGTGATTCAAACAATAAAAAGTCCGCTTTGCCTATAAAATTAACGGCAAATAATAATCTCTACGGACCAAAGAGTGTTCTAAGGATGAAAACAATTTTGTTTTTTAAAACTTTGTGTTATGTTGTGAGATACCAACGCAAGGATCATATTGCATAGCTCGGGTTTATATATTATCTATATATTCATGTACGTGTATATATATATATATATATATATATATATATATATATATATATATATATAATTTAAAGGAGATTAGTCCAATAGTCTAAAGAGCTTAGTGTATTTCAATATAACAGTGAAATTACTAATTTAATTAAAATACAGGAAAGAAAAAGTGCCAGTTGTAATTTAGATATATAATAAGCTCGATGGGTGAATATCCTAGAGCTAATTCAATATTAAGTAATGTGATTGATAACTTAAAATTTAAAAATCAAATTATAATTAAATTAAAAATCCATTTCATAAGAAGGAACATAAAAAAAAATCAATTATCTGTACGATCGTTCCGGAAAACAATGCTTTTTATTGTGGTAGACATCAAGTTACGTACAATAATTGCATATAGTTTTTTAATAAGCAAGGTCTCCTCGTCAGCAAATTTGGAAGGGCTTTTATTAAATTTAAAAGACACCATAAATAAACCTAGCATTAAAAGTAAGGCAGATGTATCTGAAAAAAAAATTGAAATAAAAGGTCTGGATTTAAAATTTTAACCATAGTTCCTGATTTCAAAAAGCGAAAAATTAAAAGGTAAATTTCTCTCTCTATTTTTTTATATATATACCTGTATATCTATGCATATGTATATATGTGTGTCTATTTTTTCATATATATGCATGTATATATTTGAAATGTTGTACTTAAAGCAAACTTATAATTTAAATTCAAATCTATATTTTACTCTTTTTCTTTTCTATCTCTAACCCATATTAATTTTCTTATTAATTTTTAATCCAGACCTTTTATTTAAATTTTTTTCAATTCTTTGTTCTACGCCTCCCTATTCCTTATTAAAATCAACTCATGCACATATGTTTGTTGTCGTTTTTCACAATAGGAAATTGACGCAATGAACTTTTTTTATTGACAAATATAATTTACATAGCCGATTACCACATATCGGCCACTATTTTTTATTTCGATAATACATTTTTTTTACATAGGCATCACCACATGATCAAGGCCAAGAGGTCACTCAAGGATAAGGGTTAAAGAGTGTACAGTAGAAATTGGGCATTATAGTAATCATTAGTAATGAAAAATTGGTAAAGTTGATAACTTATATGGAACGGCTCATCAAGAACTTATTTACGTTAGACTTGAAGACAACCATATTGTAGTCAGCCGGAAAGCAGGAAAACGGAAGACAATTCCACAGGCGTGCAGTTCTAAGAAAAAAGTTTTGTTCATGGAATGTACGTGTAGGTCTACGCACAGATAAAGAGTGGGGGGAATTATTGATAGTTTTTACAGCTAGACGAGTGTTTCTTGTGAAAGTTTGGCGAGGGGGGACAATAGATCGAAGCTCATTCGAACACTTTCCATGAAAATAACGATACATCAGAGACAAACTCGCAACATCTCTTCTGTGAGATTTACTTACCGAGTGTTGTGTGAATTATTGTTTTTACAGTTAAAGTATTGTTTTTTTGTATGCGCATATGTGTTTTCGTTTTTTTACTTTCTTAAATTATAGTTTTACATGTAAGTACTATTGCTTTACTTAAACATAGGTTTCCTTTTAATCGCTATTTCCTTATGTGTTGATATTTTTCTTTTTCCAAGCTTTACTGATTTCTTGCCCATTTTTTCGTTGTGCTTCCATTTTTTTCTACACCCTTGTGAGAACCCTTCGCTTAACACTGCATTAAACCGCGCTAAGATATGACGTTGGGGGGCATCAAATCAACAAACATGTTAAATTGTGGGAGTGCATATGTTATCTGTATATTCACTTAAATTCTACAATAATTATTTGGTTCCTTTTCATGTGTGTTCACATATAATTGCTTAAAAACTGGAATCCTTTTGAGAAACTTTTTTCAAATGTACATATAATTAGTTTTTTATAATTTGATTAATTTCTAAACGTTCAACCTTTACGTATTTTCACGTTTTTATCCAATGTTTTTATAAACTCATTATGAGGTTTTTATCTGTGATTTTCACTTGTGGCAAAAAAAAACAATAAAACATAGGGTTATTTCAAACACGACCAATCCTGACAAAACGAGACGAGATCGGCGCCAGAAAAATTAAAAAAGAAAAATTTTACTCTTACTATAAAGTCTGAGTTGTAGTAGTTGAATTTGATCGATGGGCTGCTAAAATAAGTGAGCATTCTTAAAGGTTTTTCTGAGGCAAAAATCATTTGTTTTTCATAATTAACGAATAAAATAAGTTAATTGAAAGTAAAAGTATGGATCCGGTCTCCTTAGTTTTATGTTATAAATAAATAATCCTCTCGTGAATAAATTAATACATCCGTATGTTTTTCTTTATATATCAGGAAAAAATATAAGAGTAGATTTGGAATGGGAAATGAGACTCACTTTTTTCTGATTTCGATACCGTTTCCCGTACCTAAAATGCCTCCCCCCCTTTCCGATTCCCGTACCCAAAATGCCTCCCCCCCCTTTCCGATTCCCGATTCTGTTTCTAATTAATCCATCCCTTTCACATTATACCACTTTCGGAGTAAATTTGAAATCTCTTCCAAGTCAAACATCTGTTCCTTAATTGTCTGGAATTTTTTTCAACTCAACAATTCATCTCACTTACATCCGCATAACTGAGTTGATTATTTATCGTAGTTTTAGATTAATACAATGGAATTAAAATAACTTTCGTCGTATATTGCACTTACATGATCTTAACTCGATAAGGAATTTTTATTTATAAATCATAATTGTTATCGTGTTAAGTATGTTTACTTATAAGTATACCGTGTTCTGACTGGGATCAGGAATAATGCCTTACAGCAAAGTTACCTTAGACTTTGTGCTTCAGCCATCATTGACTGAATTATTCATCTATTTATTTCACTTAATAATTATGGACACATATATTCTGATTTCCCGATAACTACAATATCTTCTTATATAGATTTTGTGAACACCCCATCCATTTTCTTTTTCCTTTTGTAATGGTTTAATTCTAAACAAGACATGTTAGCAAGATACTTAAAACGACTCATCTGATCAACAGTAAAATGTATAGAAGGCATCCTAAATAATGACTTCTATGATGAAATACTTGTTCAGCTTACGTTGAAATGTCTTAATGGTGGCTAAGTTAGGTAAACAGGAAATGAAAAAATACTTATAAAGTAAGGGAGTTTCCGGTGTTTGCGTATATATAAATGTAGATGTTTTAGGTTGGCTAATTCATTGGAGAAATTGATTGATACATTTGAGACGTTTAAATTGAGAGAGCACAAGTCCATGTGCTTCATCGGATCACATTCTATGAAAGTGTTTTGTAAAATAAGCACAGCAGTATGTTTTACCTCGATTAAAAGAGAAGTACACATTTTTTCGCGCGTGTCTGAATCGGTGAATTACAGTGCATTATGCATGTCATTATATCGCGAAAACTATCGTTTCCGCCAAGGTTGAGATAGATTGTCTTATCCAGTAGAGACTAAAATCAATGGAAATCGTCAGTTCAAAGGACATGGTGGAAAAGTATAAAAGTAAAATAAACTGTAATGTCTGAGCAGAGTGGAAAATGATTCCTGAAAAGAGAACTAAACAAAAACAATTATATGAAAAAACAAGATAAAGCAAAAACAATTATTTATCAAATAGTATATTTATAGGCAATGTAATAAAGTGGTAAATTTTATTTAGCGTCGTAAATTATTTGGCATACAGAGAAAGAAATAGAAAACAATCGGATGTAAATGTAGTCAAATACAAACTGAATGTAAAGTACATAAAATGGTAATTTATACGAACATACTTTTGGTTTAGAGTGTAAAAATGTGGTTTATATTAAAAGACATGTTAGCAAGATACTTAACAGAAAAAGACAAACATTAAACAGAACTACTACTACTACTAATAATAATAATAATACTACATCTACTACTACTACTATTACTACTACTACTAATAATAATAATAACAACAACAACAACAACAACAGACGGGTAGATTAAGATCTGTATTGACCATTAGACCTTCCCAGATATAATTCTAATTTTGAGGAGATTACGTGAAGTATTTTAATATGATTACGTTGAAACTTTGAGCAAATCCTCGCGATCTTTGAAATTACCATATTTGTTGCGAAAGAAATTAAATTATCCTTAGAATTTTGCAACTTACGCTAATCTCCGGGAAAATAAAATGTGATCCATCATTTTTCAGGCGATTTGGTATAAACGACCTGAAACATAATGATAGGTGATTCAAACAATAAAAAGTCCGCTTTGCCTATAAAATTAACGGCAAATAATAATCTCTACGGACCAAAGAGTGTTCTAAGGATGAAAACAATTTTGTTTTTTAAAACTTTGTGTTATGTTGTGAGATACCAACGCAAGGATCATATTGCATAGCTCGGGTTTATATATTATCTATATATTCATGTACGTGTATATATATATATATATATATATATATATATATATATATATATATATATATATAATTTAAAGGAGATTAGTTCAATAGTCTAAAGAGCTTAGTGTATTTCAATATAACAGTGAAATTACTAATTTAATTAAAATACAGGAAAGAAAAAGTGCTAGTTGTAATTTAGATATATAATAAGCTCGATGGGTGAATATCCTAGAGCTAATTCAATATTAAGTAATGTGATTGATAACTTAAAATTTAAAAATCAAATTATAATTAAATTAAAAATCCATTTCATAAGAAGGAACATAAAAAAAAAATAAATTATCTGTACGATCGTTCCGGAAAACAATGCTTTTTATTGTGGTAGACATCAAGTTACGTACAATAATTGCATATAGTTTTTTAATAAGCAAGGTCTCCTCGTCAGCAAATTTGGAAGGGTTTTTATTAAATTTAAAAGACACCATAAATAAACCTAGCATTAAAAGTAAGGCAGTTGTATCTGAAAAAAAAATTGAAATAAAAGGTCTGGATTTAAAATTTTAACCATAGTTCCTGATTTCAAAAAGCGAAAAATTAAAAGGTAAATTTCTCTCTCTATTTTTTTATATATATACCTGTATATCTATGCATATGTATATATGTGTGTCTATTTTTTCATATATATGCATGTATATATTTGAAATGTTGTACTTAAAGCAAACTTATAATTTAAATTCAAATCTATATTTTACTCTTTTTCTTTTCTATCTCTAACCCATATTAATTTTCTTATTAATTTTTAATCCAGACCTTTTATTTAAATTTTTTTCAATTCTTTGTTCTACGCCTCCCTATTCCTTATTAAAATCAACTCATGCACATATGTGTGTTGTCGTTTTTCACAATAGGAAATTGACGCAATGAACTTTTTTTATTGACAAATATAATTTACATAGCCGATTACCACATATCGGCCACTATTTTTTATTTCGATAATACATTTTTTTTACATAGGCATCACCACATTATCAAGGCCAAGAGGTCACTCAAGGATAAGGGTTAAAGAGTGTACAGTAGAAATTGGGCATTATAGTAATCATTAGTAATGAAAAATTGGTAAAGTTGATAACTTATATGGAACGGCTCATCAAGAACTTATTTACGTTAGACTTGAAGACAACCATATTGTAGTCAGCCGGAAAGCAGGAAAACGGAAGACAATTCCACAGGCGTGCAGTTCTAAGAAAAAAGTTTTGTTCATGGAATGTACGTTTAGGTCTAGGCACAGATAAAGAGTGGGGGGAATTATTGATAGTGTTTACAGCTAGACGAGTGTTTCTTGTGAAAGTTTGGCGAGGGGGGACAATAGATCGAAGCTCATTCGAACACTTTCCATGAAAATAACGATACATCAGAGACAAACTCGCAACATCTCTTCTGTGAGATTTACTTACCGAGTGTTGTGTGAATTATTGTTTTTACAGTTAAAGTATTGTTTTTTTGTATGCGCATATGTGTTTTCGTTTTTTTACTTTCTTAAATTATAGTTTTACATGTAAGTACTATTGCTTTACTTAAACATAGGTTTCCTTTGAATCGCTATTTCCTTATGTGTTGATATTTTTCTTTTTCCAAGCTTTACTGATTTCTTGCCCATTTTTTCGTTGTGCTTCCATTTTTTGTACACCCTTGTGAGAACCCTTCGCTTAACACTGCATTAAACCGCGCTAAGATATGACGTTGGGGGGCATCAAATCAACAAACATGTTAAATTGTGGGAGTGCATATGTTATCTGTATATTCACTTAAATTCTACAATAATTATTTGGTTCCTTTTCATGTGTGTTCACATATAATTGCTTAAAAACTGGAATCCTTTTGAGAAACTTTTTTCAAATGTACATATAATTAGTTTTTTTATAATTTGATTAATTTCTAAACGTTCAACCTTTACGTATTTTCACGTTTTTATCCAATGTTTTTATAAACTCATTATGAGGTTTTTATCTGTGATTTTCACTTGTGGCAAAAAAAAACAATAAAACATAGCGTTATTTCAAACACGACCAATCCTGACAAAACGAGACGAGATCGGCGCCAGAAAAATTAAAAAAGAAAACTTTTACTCTTACTATGAAGTCTGAGTTGTAGTAGTTGACTTTGATCGATGGGCTGCTAAAATAAGTGAGCATTCTTAAAGGTTTTTCTGAGGCAAAAATCATTTGTTTTTCATAATTAACGAATAAAATAAGTTAATTGAAAGTAAAAGCATGGATGCGATCTCCTTAGTTTTATGTTATAAATAAATAATCCTCTCGTGAATAAATTAATACATCCGTATGTTTTTCTTTATATATCAGGAAAAATATAAGAGTAGATTTGGAATGGGAAATGACACTCACTTTTTTCTGATTTCGATACCGTTTCCCGTACCCAAAATGCCTCCCCCCCTTTCCGATTCCCGTACCCAAAATGCCTCCCCCCCCCTTTCCGATTCCCGTACCCAAAGTGCCTCCCCCCCTTTCCGTTTCCCGTACCCAAAATGCCTCCCCCCCTTTCCGATTCCCGATTCTGATTCTAATTAATCCATTCCTTTCACATTCTACCACTTTCGGAGTAAATTTGAAATCTCTTCCAAGTCAAACATCTGTTCCTTAATTGTCTGGAAATTTTTTCAACTCAACAATTCATCTCACTTACATCCGCATAACTGAGTTGATTATTTATCGTAGTTTTAGATTAATACAATGGAATTAAAATAACATTCGTCATATATTTCACTTACATGATCTTAACTCGATAAGGAATTTTTATTTATAAATCATAATAGTTATCGTGTTAAGTATGTTTACTTATAAGTATACCGTGCTCTGACTGGGATCAGGAATAATGCCTTACAGCAAAGTTACCTTAGACTTTGTGCTTCAGCCATCATTGACTGAATTATTCATCTATTTATTTCACTTAATAATTATGGACACATATATTCTGATTTCCCGATTACTACAATATGTTCTTATATAGATTTTGTGAACACCCCATCCATTTTCTTTTTCCTTTTGTAATGGTTTTCATTCTAAACAAGACATGTTAGCAAGATACTTAAAACGACTCCTCTGATCAACAGTAAAATGTATAGAAGGCATCCTAAATAATGACTTCTATGATGAAATACTTGTTCAGCTTACGTTGAAATGTCTGAATGGTGGCTAAGTTAGGTAAAAAGGAAATGAAAAAATACTTATAAAGTAAGGGAATTTCCGGTGTTTGCGTATATATAAATGTAGATGTTTTAGGTTGGCTAATTCATTGGAGAAATTGATTGATACATTTGAGACGTTTAAATTGAGAGAGCACAAGTCCATGTGCTTCATCGGATCACATTCTATGAAAGTGTTTTGTAAAATAAGCACAGCAGTATGTTTTACCTCGATTAAAAGAGAAGTACACATTTTTTCGCGCGTGTCTGAATCGGTGAATTACAGTGCATTATGCATGTCATTATATCGCGAAAACTATCGTTTCCGCCAAGGTTGAGATAGATTGTCTTATCCAGTAGAGACTAAAATCAATGGAAATCGCCAGTTCAAAGGACATGGTGGAAAAGTATAAAAGTAAAATAAACTGTAATGTCTGAGCAGAGTGGAAAATGATTCCTGAAAAGAGAACTAAACAAAAACAATTATATGAAAAAAAAAAGATAAAGCAAAAACAATTATTTATCAAATAGTATATTCATAGGCAATGTAATAAAGTGGTAAATTTTATTTAGCGTCGTAAATTATTTGGCATACAGAGAAAGAAATAGAAAACAATCGGATGTAAATGTAGTCAAACACAAACTGAATGTAATGTACATAAAATGGTTATTTATACGAACATAATTTTGGTTTAGAGTGTAAAAATGTGGTTTATATTAAAAGAAATGTTTCAGTATTTCGAAAGCGAAAACAACTTTTTTAGTGTGTTTGCCTAATCACTCCAATATAGGCCCGATGCCACTTTAATATGGCGGGCTTCTACATCTCTTTCTTATTAAGAGAATCGGCGGACGTTTATGAAATTTCCTCCCAGCAAATTCCATAATTAGCATATTTATTCACGTTAATTTCATCGAGTACAGACTTAAGTTCCAGACTAGAAAAAATAAAATTACAAAAAAAAAAATGTCTCATCATTGCGGTAATTTTTAATTTATAATGTTCGGCAAAATATTGTCGCAATATTTTTCTCAGTGATGATCAAAAACTACGTGTTTAATTTAGTAGAACGCCCCATTTAAAAACTGATCCGCGACGTGTAAAGTTATAAGGCATTTTAATCTGAAGTATTACTTTGTAATCGATCCGATTAACGTGAATAAAGAAGAAAAATGTGGAAATTATAGTAGGTGGGTGGGGAGTAAAGTTCTTAAACATCAGATATTCGTTCATCGCATATGTTTTGAGGCTCAATCGAAACAAATTTTGTATTAAATAAACTCATTAAACGAGAAATCTGTGGCAATTTTTGTTTTTAATGTAGAAGTCAAAACAAAAACATAAATAATTGCCACAAAATCGTTTCGGGTAAATGGTTGCATGTCATATAATATCTGTTGTTCGTTAGTTTTTGTCCTCATACATAGTTTAGAAAGAGATCAGTTCATTTTAGCATCGCATTTTCTAAGCAGCCGAAACCAGCTATGATAAAAAGAAAGCTGCGACGTATTTTTTTAATGTAACAATATTTAAATAAAGTTAATGTAAATAATGCGAATTGGTATGATTTACGACGCCAGGATAACAGCTAGCTGCACTTAATTGTTTATACGAAAGTTATGACTCTTTTATTTGTGTAACTCTAGCTAAATATTATAGAAATGCATAAACGATATAAAACAAGGCAGTGCGATTGAGCGATCAAATTGATTAAGGGCTGTGGTGTTCGTTTTGTGTGATCTGGAATAATAGGATTACATGTTTGCAGTCAATGAGAATACGCGGAGTATTACTGGAAAGAAATTATTATTTTTGAATAGTAAAGTTTAACCGTCGATATAGGAGTATCAGCGTTTTATCCAGCTAATAAGGGTGGCAGGTCAATGTAGGTATAATGTTTATATATTTACCATGTATTTACTGTGGACAGTGGGAGGACTTTTAAGGTAGAGAGGAAAATACGAACTACTTCGTCTATAGATCTTAGCAATCGTAAGTCTGTCGTTCGTAGGAAATAAGATAGGATTTAAATGTAACGAATAATATGTCTGTAACGGTGCTAAAAAGATACATAAAGGGCAAAGTTTAGATATAATAAATGGGTATGTGACATCCGTTATTGCAAACCGATCGTAATTTGGTCCACAGGGGAACTTCTGAAATCAAAATATTATATGCATGATTTATATATATATATATATATATATATATATATATATATATATATATATATATATATATATATATATATAAATATATATATATATATATATATAAATATAATCGAAATCTTGAAGTTGAAACATTTGGATTTCAAATTAAAAAAAATAACTCGTACGGAAGGTATGCAACATTTTTATTATTCGACAAGGGATAATGAAGAAAACAATAAAAAAAACTTATTCCATAGAGTTTCGAAGACTGATTTTCTTCTCATTAGAGGGCAAAAAGCTTCCCAAAATATACAATAAATTTTGCAGGTTAATACAATGGAAGAAGCAAATCATATGAAAGTATCAATTTGCAAAATAATGTCATTTAACAGTGTATAACAGTCAATTTCAATGATAAAGAAAAAGGACTAGGTAAAATTTAAAGATGGTAAATTCCAGAACAGCTGCGTTGAATTCGCCTATAATATCACATTATTATTTATTTAAAAAATTAAAAAATAAAAGGGACAGGCAGTTATATTTACATAAATCATACGCAATTTATATTTTACTATTCTATTAGATAGATAACATCACAGATATAACAGCCGATCATAAAACGAAAACAACAAGCCAACATTTATCATATATCAAGTTCTTTACTGGAAAAAAAACAATCCGCAAAGGAATATTCACTACCACCCTAATCGAAGTAGCAAATGGAACGAATATTAATCACGTCCCGCAGAAAAAAAATGATAGCCACTTAAAGGACGCAGACTATGCCCGTTAAGTTGCTATACTTTTTTTACCCTCATCTCTGTCGAAGAAGTCGATAGAAATGGTTTCCCTCATTTTTATTCCAGTAAAAATGATTAGGCAGTAATGTATTTGCTTCTTTGTAAATAATTAGTCTACTAATTATTTAACGTTTGCGAATCGATTTTGCCTGCATTTCAAAATAATTCATGAACATCAAAATATCTATAGAGAATGTTTGCATTTTTGTTTCGTTTCGTTCAGATTCGATTTAAATATTTACTAATTTAATTTGATTTCTTCTACGAAAATTAAACGAAACATTTCGAATCGTTTTGTTCCGTTAATTTTACGTTTTGCTTCGTCAATCTAGAAATATTACATTACAACAAAAATATAGAGAAATATAACACCGATTAACAGAAGTATTCTGCATCTTAGTATTAAGCTATCCGCAAACTGCGCATCATATGTAATTGCTTCAGCCAATGATAAATAGCATAGACCATATACAGCGATATGCAAGATGAATAGCCGATGTTTTCGCTGTAATATCACACACTATCAGTGAATCCCTTAACGATGGGCATTTTCCTAGAATGATAGCTTTTGATATATCAATGGCATTTGATTGGGTGTGACACAAGGGTCAAAATAATAATATTTTTACCTATTGCATAGCTGGGCATTTCTTCTCAGCCATAAACTTCTTTCTCTATGAAAAGTGTGTTTCTAGTGTTGTTTATTGGCAGAAAATCTACTTCAGAGTAGCAAGTGTGTCGTGCTAACCGGGTCAATGTTTGGCTCAACTCTTTTCATGATCTCCTTTAAACAGACTTCATAATCACGTTCTACATTCAGTTTGTGATATTTATACAGCGATATGAGTTTATGGCACGGATTAACTCCTTTTCATCTTCAATCCTTTAACTACAGGAGCCGTTATCCGTCCTTTGCTGCAATTAAAACCATAGATTTCACTCTTAAACAACACCATGCTTTCAAAAACATTCAGACTGAATAATACTCATGACCATAAATGGAAAACCTTGAACAAATTTGTTACCAAAATCACTAGAAAAATCTTGGGATCTTTCCATGTATTTCACTTGATACGCTATACTGCACTAGTACAAGAGAATGCACATGTCAGAAAATGGAGTACTATAGCCACATCTGTGGTGGAGCTAATAGGAATAAGGTTCCATTACGCCATTTTGAAGTTTATCGAATAAATTCACTAAACTATTCGTACTAAAATTCTACATTAACTTATGAATATTGTACCAAACTGTCTATTTAATAATTAGTAAATTTAATAATTCTAATTACTTATACATTCTTATGAAATAACATCAATAATTATAAACTATTATACATGTTTGCATATATAAAACACAACTAACTAAACTAAAAAAAATTACCTTTACAGTTATACTAAATAATAAATAGATCTAAATGGAAACCATACACAATTCAGTTTCCCTGACTAATATAACCAAGTGTATCACTATTTCAATTATAATTCTTAGAATGATTCATTTTTTTAAGTTTAAACATTTGCTTAAAACACCTTTGTTTACCATAATCATAAAGAGTTGAGATTAATTTCATTGGTTCTGCAGAATACGTTTGCATTTTATTTCATTCACATTTCCAAGTTATTTCGGAGTAGAAGTTGAGGCTCATATTTATAATTATATCAAAACATGTTAAATATATAAAAAATTTTGTTTATTAAAATACAGATCCATCCGACCTATATAATACTTTATTTACCGGACTCATTATATAAACAAAGAAATATCCAGGAATATATGCCTACTTCAGACTGTTACGTTGTGGTGTAGATTACTACAAAATACAGATTGGATTCCATTACATCACTGCTACCAAAGACCTTCATTCGGATTTTACTATGCAATTTGGATATACAATTCTATATCCTTTTCATAAGCTTCCCTTACTCTATGATATTTAAATGCTTAACAAACTTTTAATTGTTATTTTCCATGTCTCACTGGCTTTAGCAAATAAGGTGTACACCATCGTAATTATTTCCTAATATTTTCTCCTCTAAAGTTTTTTTTTTCACAAGGTGGTCATCACGTATCAAGACCATGAGACTAATCGAGGATAAGAGTTATTGCGTGTACAGTACGTTAGTGTTGAGATTTGATAAAGTATCTTACTTAAAGGCGCGATTCATGTATAATTTATTGCTGTTGGACTTGAAGCTTTCTAGGTTTTACTCAGTTGGGAACAGGCAAACGGAACAGAGGGACAGAGGCGTGCACTTCTAAGAAAGACGCTTTGTTCACGGAATCTACATTTTGGTTTTGGCACATATAAAGAGTGGGGACATTTTTCGACGGTGATTTCAACTAGACGGGTGTTTTTCGTGAAGGATTGGCGAGGGGTGACCAGAAATGGGAGCTCAGACGAGCACTCGCCATGGAAATAACGATAAAACAAAGACAGGCCTGCAACGACTCTTCTGTGGGAGAGAGATTGCAGGGAAGACAAAAGGGTATCCCCCATTAGGTCACGAAGCCTATTTTGTACTCTGTAAAGGCATCATATGTTGTTTTAGCAGCTCCTGCCAAGATGTGGCAGCAGACCCCATCCTTGGACGTACTTGGCTTTTATATAGATAGAGAATTGCATAAGCAGCGAGATATCTTCTGGAGCAATAGAAGATCCTACCATTTTTCCAGCGACCTTGGCAACAGACTTGATGTGCGTGTTCTATTTCAGGTCAGGAGTAAAGTTCAAGCCTAAAAGCTTATCAAAACATGGGGCTTTCCCTAGACGAGAGTCATCCATTTCAATTGATGCAAGTTTGGTATAAGAGCGTTTAATATGTAAAGATAGGTGTTTGGTATTAGATGCATTAAAGGCAACCAGTCACCCCTTCCCTCACTCTACCACGCGTTCGAGATCAGAAGAGAGAGAATCAGAGAGAACATTGTCATTTACAGCCTTTGATGTGTTGCCATAGATGTCATCAGCATAGATATCAACGAATGATTTAAGCATGTGTCTTGGGAGATAATTGATGTAAATCAGGAAGAGAATTTAGCACAAGATGTCCCCTGAGGGACTCCAGCGTTAATATTGAGGGCCTCTGATTTCTGCCTATCAACCACTACTTTTATGAGCCTACCAGAGAGAAATGATTTAATGATTGAGAAAACATTACCAGTCATACCGTAGCTGGACATCTTGTGAAGAAGGCCCTTATGACATACCTTATCGAAGACTTTTGATATCTTAAGAGCAATTGCTTTTGTCAAGAGATGCATTAATCCTATGAGATATAACCGTTAGCACATCTACTGTATATCTGGCAGAACGGAAACCATATTGCATGTAACAAACAGTGTTATTTCTGCTGAAGTGATTGGCTACTTCTCTATTTAATATGGATTCCAGCAAGTTACTCATGGCACACAGAAGACTAATTGATCTGTCTTGAGAGAGAGACAACTTATTACCTGGAGTCTAAAATACAGGTGTTCCAGGGTATTGTGTAGCACCTCTTAAGGCAACGCTTTAACAGTTTTGTAAGTATGAGGGCAAATTCTTGTTGAAGTGTTTCAGCAGTATAATTGGAATGCCGTCAGGATCAGTTGCTTCACTGGAATCAAGGTTCTTGATTAGCTTGGCGACCTCGCTCACAGATATGGTATACATCGAAATTTTATAGGATAAGGAGTTATAATATTTCACATGTATTCTTTGTTTTACGTAGAATAATTAAAAAATCTGATTTGAAATTTAACAATTTCGCGTCATATATTATTTAGTTTATTGAATGAAAACAATTATATATGTATATATATATATATATATATATATATATATATATATATATATATATATATATACATGTGTGTACTATATTTGGACACATGAATTGATATACGAAGAACATTTTTCGTAAATTTTACGTATTTATATCAAGAATACTCAATACATAAGTAGAGCAAAGCAGTAAATTATGAAAATATACATGGCTACACAGAATATCCCGCGTTTTATTCTTGTGAGAATTAGTCAGGGTTTAACTTATTACTTACGATATATATATATATATATATATATATATATATATATATATATATATATATATATATATACATATATATATATATGTATATGTGTGTGTGTTTTGTTTGTGTACGTGTGCGTCTTCTTTATGTTTTGTCACAATTTTGAGAATATAAGGAATCAAGAGGCACCTCTTTAGACAATTGCGTGAATTTGAAAATGATCTTAATCTAAGCTTTAATGTTTTGATTATCTAAGTCTTCTGTCTCGTTTCATGCAGACGAATTATTACAATCAATTCCAGAGAAGAGGCGCCGAAATTTTTTGGAAATAGCACTGATGAAAAATAAATATGCGCATAAAAGTAAGGCGAAGAAGCTAATGAATTAAAATATATTCAACCAAGAGAGGGCAAAACGTCATACGATGTTTGTATTAAACTGATTTTCGAATTAAGTTTCATCATTGAATGTTTAAATTTTAGGTCTGTCGCCTGTAGGACTGGCACAAATTTGATATTTAACTTTTAATTAAAAATGCTGATGGGTCTAGTATATAGTATTTTTTGAACGAGTTGAAAACGATCCAATCTATAGATATAGGTACGGCAAAAATATGGGGATAAAACAAGTTTATTTTTGTAAACGAATTAAATTCTAATAAAATTTATTATTTTGAAAGAACTTTTTTCCAATAACATAAAAGCCTGAATATTATAATATGAAAAACGGATTAATAAGAACTTTCTCTACTATTTTTAATAAAATTTAAATATTATTCTTTTTTAAACAAAACTACTGACCGCCAATTTCGTTTGATTTCTTAAATAGTTGCCTAAAGAGGAATAAGATTGATTTTCTACAGTAATATGCAAATATATTATAACAAAGTACATGAATTTCAACTAATTTCACCTTCTATCTCACTGTTTAGATTTCACGGGGGAAATGTAAAAAAATAATTATAGTTGAGAATAGATTGCGGTAGGTTTTCATGTAAATTTAACGTTTTATTTGACGATTAGATGAAGGGTTGAATTCTTTTTTCCTAAGCGATATATATATATATATATATATATATATATATATATATATATATATATATATATATATATATATATATACATATATATATATATATATATATATATATATATATATATATATATATATATATATACATATATTTGTTACCTTTATAACTCTGGATGTTGAGAAACGATAGGACTGGCCAGTACCAGGTGGGTTAATATTTTGGAAATGATAGGAGCAGCATGTTTTGTAGACAACCATATATCTAGTATCACGCTTAGTTTACCATGAGTGCGTTAATATCAAGTAATAGCAGATTACCAACAGAAATAATCGTATTTTAGCAAAATGCGCAGTTATCTATCGTTTCTATTTTGATATCGGTTCTTCGAAACGTTTCCTAATTTATGGAATATTAGCAGTGTTGAGTTCATAAATATAAATATAATATATTAATTATATATTTATTTAATTATTAAAGTTTTAACAGTAGTGTTTTTCGTCAAAACTAATGGGAATATATACATATGCTAATCGGAAAGAGATTAATTAATTAACATATTCAAAATAATTAAAACTTAAACAGATTCGAAATTCGGAATTTTTACCTAAAAATCTGATACGCACACATTTGTTTGTTTGTTTGTATAATCGACAATGCTTACTCTCGCTACAATAAAATATATTTTGTTACGTTTTCCTTCATTGTTTTAAGCATATTATACCACATAAATAAAGAAAATATTGTGTGGGCAAAAATCAGGAATATTAATCGAATATGAAAAAGAAAAATACTATCGATTAGGTAATAATCACCGAATATTAAGTATTGATTAGATAAATACATAAAATTTTCGTAGATTTTTACAGATTGACTCAGTAAAAAATATTTGCTCCCTCCTTTCTCTTTTGACTGGATATATATATATATATATATATATATATATATATATATATATATATATATATATATATATATATATATATATATATAACGACATATATTATGAAAAATTACGCGACGGGAACCGAAATGAACACAAAATGAATAATAGCGATTTTCCACATAGCTATTCCGAAAATCCGTTGCAGAGTATCCTCCAATCATTTATTTTTATTAATAATACATAAATTTGGAATATCACCTATGAGATAAAATGTTTTTAACAGATGTTTCACATTAACCATTTTAAATACCTACCGAGTTCTGGATTTTTTTTAATACTCTATATTAATAGAGGTCTGCTAAACTTCTAAGAATTCACAGACTTTTTTCACGCCCATTATTATATATTAAGTAAACAAATATAAATCATTTCTTTTACCACGATTTACAATTTATATAATTAATAATAATCGATGTTTTAGTATAGATGTGAAGCCTTAATATACACATATGTAGCTATATATATATATATATATATATATATATATATATATATATTCATATATATGTGTGTGTATATATATTTACATGTATATATAAATACATATATATATATACATATATATTCATATATATTATTGATGTAGACGTACACATTAGGTGCATTTCGAATTATCCATCGATCTCTCCATCCCTGCATGTATCGATTTTTTAATTCGTGACACATGATTTTACTAATAGCCGTCCCCGGCATTCTTTGACTCAATTTGTATGAAAACGACTCGCACACAAAAATTAATAGAGAAAATTTTATTTTAAAGAAGGTATTAATGTGGCAAACATTTTTTTTGTTTAATTACAGAAATATATCTGTTAGTTAATAAAGAAAATAGTTTATGCATTTATTTATTTGTGGAGTGGTATCTTCATCTTTTATAAGTGTTGTTTCACGTAAGTAAAAGCAGAATGAAAATAAGAAAATTAATTTTGATTTTACTTTTGTGATGGCAATTTATCGTAGAAAGCCCGGGGAAAAACGAACACACGGAAGCAGAAACATGCAACAGAAATGGCAGAAAAGCGAGCAAGAGAGAATGAGAGAGGGTAAGAGAAGAAAGAGAGTTTAGAAGAATATATACAGAAGGAGTAAGAGAGATTGAGAATAAATAAAAAAAAACGGTTGGAGATAGTGTTGACGCCGTAAAATGTTTGTCATTTTGGCATGAGAAAAAAATTAAAAAGGGAGCAGTAAGGATAGGGATAAAGAAAAAGAGAGAGGAAATAAAAACTGTTGTAGATAATGTTTGCGCTGTAAAATGTTTGTATTCTTTTTCTTCAGAACAAAATGCAATATAAAAGCGATCGCATGAGCGATGAAGCGACCGAGAGAGAGGGAGGGAAGTAGAGGAACTAAATTCCGATGTAGGTAGTGTTGAGCTCAGAAAATGTTTGTTTTTTTTTCGGTAGTAAAAAAAGTGTAAAAAACGGACAAGAGACCAAGAAAATAAAAACTGCTGGAATGTTTACGTCATAGAATATTTATTTTATTATTTCGGCAGAAAACGAAATCTAAAAGGCGAGTGAGAGAGAAAGATAGAAAGGGAGAGAGAGAAAGAGAGAGAGAGCATGAGAAAGATATTAAGAATGAGAGAGAGTTATAGAATAAATAAAACTGTTGTAGGTAGTGCAAACGCCGTAAAATATTTGTTTATTTTTTCGGATTTAAACAATATACGCATATATAAGCACGAGCAAGAAAAAGACAGAGAGCGCGACCGCGAGAATGATGAAGACAGACCGAAATAAAGAAAGGGCAAGAAAGAAAGAGAGTTACGAAGAATATATTCAGAGAGAGAATAAGAGAAAATGTTGACGCCATGAAATGTTTGTCGCTTTTCTGAGGCATATAAAGAACATTACACGGTGAACAGAATCTAAACCAGTTTTATCCCCCCTCTCTCTTTCTCTCTCTCTCTCTCTTACTATCGCTACTTCTTCGTCTCTATATGGAATATTCCTAACTCTCTCTCGCTTTCTTTCTCTCTATCTCGCTCGCTGTTTACAGTTTCATGCCGAAGCAAACACATTTTATGGCGAACAAAATCTCTATCAGTTTCTACCCCCCTCTCTCTATCTCTCTCTCTCTATATATATATATATATATACATATATATATATATGTATAAAGTATAAATTCTATTACGCACATGCCTGTTCGCCCAAAACTATCCCTTCTCTATTTACCCTCTCTACCTCCTCACTCCCTCATTTAAATGTCTTCCTTCACCCCTTCTCAACAAAAAACTGACCAGGTTAATACCAGGAATTCAGCCCGTATCAGAAGCTAATCATCTAACACATTGGATCCAATAAACATGTCTCCGAATAATTTTCAACCCAGGCAATTAATTTTCAAGGTCCATCGTACCATATGTATGCATATTTAACCCAAAATTCAAATTCACTCAGCGACGGGAATATATGCAATGGAATGAAACATTCATCCAATATCGGATACAATCGTTCTACACCTAAAAAGACTTTTTATCACATCTACCAACTCACCAATGAATACGGCAAAATCAGTATACCCTTCGGAAAATCAGTATGGATCAATCATTCATTCTTCTTATATGGGATGTTTGCCTTCTCCTCTGTACATATATGCTACTTAGCTGGTAATAATACCCTAGAAAATATCGTACTCCTTTCTATAATTGACTGCCCAGGTTGTATGAAATTCTTTTCCCTATATTATTTTCATATAATTATTATTCACTACCCACAAAACTTTTTCAATATTTGTGCTCAAATGCAAAATGCGTGTCTATTCTCAGATGAACATTTTGCTAACCGCATTTTATTTCCTCTGATGATTTGACCCATTATTGAAAATCCAAGGATTAAGGAAATTAGCATAACCCTCTACTATATATTCCTTTTGTCAAACAATAAATTCTTAAATCGAATATATGTGTCTATATTTTGCTTTTCAGAATTTAACTTTAACAACTAAACATATATTGCTTAAATATTGAGCTTCACCTTTTTGACTAGTATTACCTCAAGTAATATGTATCAGGATATCCCTGTTCTCTGTATATATTCATCCTTACCTCTTCCCCCTCTCTCTTGGTGCATCACTCTACCTCTTTCTCATAGTTTAAAATCTATGCGGACAAGATATGTAACACGATTAAAATCTTGGTAATCGTAAGAAAATATGTAATTTTAATCACCCACATTAAAAACAAATGTAAAAAAAAACTATATAAAAAAGATAATAAAAAAACGCCTCGTTATAAAATCAAAACAAAAGAAAACGAAAAGAATAACATCGTGTAAGGTTCGCTCCGGAATTGAAAAATAATCAATGCAACTTTTACATATTTTTCATGGCCGTTTTTAGGCGGTTCTTAGTTTATAATTGCATAAGTATTGTGTAAACTTATCAGTATTATTGCCTGATAGGTTATTATGTTTGTGTTTTTATTATTTTTTTAACAATTCATGTAAAAAAGTGTCATGATTAATGCAATAATAGGTAAATTAGAATTAATCGAACTTTCAGTTTTAGGCTAATGAGATTAGGCGGTATTTGAGAAGGTAGAATTTATAATTTTTGAATATTGTGATTGGAGGATTATATTGTGTCTACAAATTTATGATCCAGATATTTAGAACGTGTATGATTCCTCTCAGCTGTTACTGAGGGCGGTAATAGAATTTAATATTAAGGAGAAAATAGGAACTACTTCCCTTAAATGGACTGTGATTGTGATGGGTTCACTTTTAAAATGAAATATAGGACCTTAAGGAGAATTTTTGAAATCAAAATATTATGTATAGAGATATACATTCGAGACATGTTTCGTCATATCGATACATTATATGCACTACACCCAAAGGACGTTTTATAATGAGTTAGAATAAAAGTGTTTATCCTTAAATGTAAGACGTGATTGACTGTTCAAAAATAATTTCCATTTTTTAAAAATTTATTTCAATATCGGACGTAAATGTTATACAACATATAAGTCTATACTTTTGTAAAATATTCTTATAAATATGCAAGTAAACAACATTGGCAACGAGGATAAAACTTACATCCAAAACAAATGCAAATGCGGTAGTCGAAAAATTATAAACCATAAAGCACTAACATGAATCTATAAAATTTAATAGTAGATATCTCAACACCAAAAATAACATAGACGACTTTTGAAAAAAAAAATTAATTCGATCTGAATCTGGAAATACTATCTTTAAAAAAAGAGGGTACGTTCCTAAAACTGCAGTGTTCCTCTCGATAGGGGGGGGGGGTCACATCAAACACACAAAGGGAATTACTCCGAGAAAGTAGAATATCAACTCCCGTTGCACGTACTCTCCTGCCAGATCTGGAATCTCCCTAGCACCGAAAAATGCAGCTCGTTTTGTAGTTTCCAGCTTCACGCGCACACGGGATTTTGCGAGAACGCACGTAATAAAATGCTGGCCGTCATCTTTGTTTTTCCTTTTATCGGCCTGAACTCACTCGCTCCACACCCACGGTAAGACTTCTGTTTTTCTTAACTTCTGACCACACAATCTTTTACAATTATATTCATCAAATGTTAGAAAATGTAATGTCTTTCTGAACATAAATGAAAAATATTTAACAATAAATTATCATTATGAGTAAAGTTAAATCATTTCAAATCATGTTTATAAAACGGTGAACGATAAAATCATCGCCCTAGAAAGGAGGACATGAGGTCATTTATGTTTGATGTGAAACAGTCTTCCTTATTTCTTGCAGACAATCTAATACTTGGCCAGTTGTGTACGAATCCAAAAAGCGATATGTGCTTCTTATCATGTCTGAAATTGACATAATGTTCAACGACCTAGATCGGAGATGTGCCGCTCTACAACTTATGCTTTAAACCGACATCAGTTATGACAAGCGCCATTACCAGTACCCTCAAA
Source organism: Euprymna scolopes (assembly GCF_053919585.1). Lineage (NCBI taxonomy): Eukaryota > Metazoa > Mollusca > Cephalopoda > Sepiida > Sepiolidae > Euprymna > Euprymna scolopes. Next base: position 4,578,841 of record NC_136490.1, read on the forward strand.
ACTAAAATTCGGATACCAAGCACGTGCCCAGGGTGATGAAAACGAAGGTTCCGACCGGGGTTATGGTCTTTGGTGTGGCTTCAAGTGAAGGTCGCATCATAACACCTCACATCTTCGAAGTAGGCTTGAAATTCAAGAGTTTACTTGGATGTGCTAAAGAGTGCAGAGGATCCTCATTCAATTATATGACCGCTGGCAGACCCTTGTTGAGGCTGCAAGACGAGGCATCGACCCACAATGAGACCCAAGCTTGGAATTAGAAGGTATGCTACAACTTCGTACCCTGCCCTCATTGGGTTACTGCTCCCCGGACCGGAACCTGTTGACCTTATCGCTTGGCCATATGTCGAGGACATCACCAACATGATCTCTCACGCAACCAATGCCAGCCTGAACGCCGTTATATGCCAGTATTAGTCGAGCGCCGGCATGCGCTTATGAAAAAGGCGTGCTCACTTTCTTGAGCCATATCGAGGCGGAGATTCTAGCTGAATTGATTTTTAAAATTTTATTGAAACATAACTCCGCCGCACGTGATAGAACGCAACAAAAAAATATGTCGTTAATTTTGTTACTTAAAAATACTAGAAAAAAATCTTTGAACGCTTTATGATTGAGAGTATGCAAATTTGTCCTCAGTAATAAAAGCCGAGAACACACACACACACACTCATTAACACACAAACAGAAACATCCATTACATATATATATATATATGTGTGTGTGTGTGTGTGTGTGTGTGTGTGTTTCCATTTTTTGTTACCGTTTTATCTGTTTCCCTACATATGTTTCTGATGTAGGACAATGTTTACGATCCGACTGCTTTGTCAGACCTCACAGAAGTGTTTTATTTTTGTTGTTTTTTTTTTAACTTTCACCCCAAACAAGGAAAATTGCCACTTTGGTGTAGGGGGCTACTATCAGGGGCAGCGACTACTGAGGGACTATGTTGGGATTTGGGCAGCAAGATGTCGGTTCACGTTACACTTCAACTTCTGCATGTCAGTACAGTTAGGGAAGCAGGGACCTGGAATGGAATTCCAGAGTTTAGCGGTTATGGGGAAAAACTACTGGAGTAAAAAGATCTTTTACATCTAGGGATCTCTACTGTGTGGGGGGTGGAATTTAGCTGCCTGTCGGGTTTGTCCAGGGTGTCTACGTTGTGGGGGCACAAGTATCTGCAGTTCGCCAGAGCATTCACCGTTAAAATACTTGTAGAACAGGCAGAGGGATGCAACGTTTCGTCGATAGGACAGAGCTGAAACTTAGATGCGAGTTCAGGGCCTATCAGTTTTGCGACACTCTTTTGAACTTTGTCTAGGAGCGAGATACTAGCAGCAGATTTACCAGCCCAAATGTTTCAGCAATACTCCATACATGGGCAAATGGTGGCCTTATAGACGTACAGGATACTTTCAGGTGTCAGTATTTATCTAGCACGGCAGAGATAGCCAACTTTTTTCGCAGTGACCCTGGCAATGTTTACTGTGAACGTTAGGCCAAGCAGTTTGAAAGATGTACTCTCAGACAGGGAGTCACTGACCATTGCAATTGGTGGCAGATAAGGTTTCTTGTAATTATTGAAAGAAACCAGTTTAGTCTTGGCAGCATTGAATGTGACCATCCATTTATGTCCCTATTCCAATAGAGATTGGAGGTAATCCTCTAGTGTTTTTGCGATTTGTTTAGATATGTGTACATTTGTTTTCCTGTCATGCCTGTTATAGAGTGTGGTGTCATCAGCATCTCAGAGGCAGTTTTGTTGGGGAGGTCATTAATAAATATTAGGAAAAATAGAGGTCCAAGGATAGATCCCTGAGGCACTCCTGCATTTATATCACACTGTTTAGATATATGACTGTCGAGGGCAACCTGGATTTTTCTCTTATCTAAGAAGGATGTAATTATGTTAAGTATTCTACCAGTGATACCGAATGATTTAATTGTCCTGAGTAGACCCTTGTGGCATATCCTTGCAAAAGCAATAGATATATCTAGAGCTACTGCTCTGTCCTCCCCCTGCTTTGTCCAGTGAATGGTATATACGTTCAGAGATTACACTGAGGATGTCAGCTGTAGAACGGGCTTGTTTAAATCCAGATTGTTTGTCAGTCAAAAGTTTCGCATCTGTAAGGTGATGGACTAGAGCATGGTGAATTATGGTCTCAAATATTTTGGCGAAAACTAGGAGGAGGCTAATGGGGCGATAATTTGATGGGTCAGTTCTTTCGCCAGAATTCTTGAATACTGGTACAAGAGAAGCAGTTTTCCAACAACCCGGAAACAAGATTCATTAAGGCATTTGTTGTAGAGGTTGGAGAGATCTGGCGCTACTTAGGCTGAGGACTTTTTAAATAGCACAGCTGGGATGAGATCACTTTCACATGCTTTTTAAGTGTCAAGGTGTTTTTTTATGATAGCGTGTACCTGAGCAGGGGTTATTCTTAGATCGTCTAGCGTGGCGTCTGTCCTGAAAGGAAAGCCAGGCTGGGGGTGGTTGGAAGGGTCCAGTGTGGAGTTCGAGGCAAACCGGCTGGCAAGCATATTAGCCTTGTCGGTTGCTGAGCAAACAACCTCGTGATTGTTGGTTAGTCGGGAAATTATTGATTACCCATTATTTACTACACTGTTGTAGATTTTCTAATTTGTGTGCTTCGAGCGTTTTTTAGTGGTTTCAGTAAATTCACACTTATCTGTCGCTATTTCTTTCTTTACTTCTAGCTTCTATATATATCCGTTTGTTTGAACTGGACTTATGTCGGTTAAATCTGCGGTATGCGTGCTGCCTTTGACCAATGGCAGTTGCACAAGTCGAAATGAACCACTGGGGAGAGTGGGGCTTGCTATAAAATTTCCGCATGGGGACATGTGCTTCCATTGCTGTTGTCAACAATTTAGTGGTCTCATTTGCGCACTTTTCAGCAGGAAGAGAAACCTATTTCCCCACGGCGCATCTCTGATAAGATCTCTGATGGCTTCCCAGTCAGCGTTTTTATAATATCTCGTTGTTTTGAGCACTGCTTCTTCAGTTTTTGATCTAGAATTTAGGGAGGTTTCTACACTATCACTGCATTGTCAGTGTTCCCGAGTGGGCTGTCAGCATATGTTGTACAATCCTCGGGAACTGTAGTTAGAAACAGATCTAGAAGTGATCCATGTTTTTCTTGCTGGTGAGGAAAACTGGTTGGAAACGTAACCATTTGTGATAGAGATTGAGATATCGCGAAACTATGTGTTGTGCTGCCCGCTACATCTGTGTGAGTAGAGAATCCAAGCCAGTTTTTGTGATGAACATTAAAGCACCTAAATGCATGTACTTGTGCGCTAGTGTCAGGGGTTAGTACTGTGACTATGCTGTCAGAGACTTTGTTTATCATGGTGCAGTCCTGGGTCGAGGAAGAGCGGCAGAGAAAATAAAAGTAGCTAATGTTGTGCTGTATGTTTATTCTAAAGCACATAAAAGCTTGATCGTCCGTTTTTAGGTGTGTTTCTCTAGTCAGGAGGAGAGTGTTACGAATGTAAACTCCAAGTCCGTGCATATGTCTGTCAGAGTTCTTACGGCAGAGTGGGAGATAGCCAGGCATGTTAAAGTAGTTATAGGGGATAGAGGAGTGTAGGTTAGTCCCTATTAGTGCTAAGATATCCGGGGGATTTGTTAGGAGAAACGCTTCAACATCAGCTTAATTAATTCTAAGCCCACCGATGTTAGTGAATGCATGCCTCAAGGGAGGAGGCACGTTGGATTTGTTTGTCCCTAGGCCTGGTTTAAGCTGTTTTTATTGTACACTCATGATAGTTTTAAAGAGTTTCAGTAAGATGAGGGGAAGCTGAACAAGAGGTTATGCAGAGTATCAGACATGCAACACAAGTAGCCCATTAGCTGATTTTTTTCAACTAGGACTGTGGCTTCAGGAAAGGCCATCGGGGATGAGTGCAGGACCCCTTTCCATGCGCGACATGGCTCTACAAACACCCCGATATTAGACAACTGTTGATGAAGCAGCCCCTCCAAACGCTACCAAAGAGTTAGGCCTGCTGGTCTACCAGTCGGAAACAGCAACCAGGAACTGTCAATCCGGTACCCTCAGCCCATCAGAAGAAGATCACCCCAATCTAATTGCACAGGCATGCGTGGTACTCAAGCACTCACAAGCGCCCAGTTTTGAGGGGTGGTATGTGTCGGGAGTGGGGGGACGACATTCAATACCCTAGACAAGAAACAAGATCTACCACTAAGTGTTTTGTCGATTCACTTGTGATAGTGCCTATGCGCCTGACTAATAGCCAAAGAAGGAGTATGAAAGCCGGCGATAGACAGAGCCTATCTACTCCTTAAGCAATTTAGTTTAGAAGACCGGTAATTTGTTTGAGTCACCAGCTGTAGGAAGGTTGTCATCCAAGACTGAAGAGGCCTCCCTCCCCTTTGGTTTAGTTTCAGAGTTTTCCCGGGAAGATCTACTAGATCCATCAGCTCTGAGAGGATTTGCTCCGGGCCTTGATCCTAATCTAGGTATTTCTGCGACCCCGAGTGGTTAGTTAATGTTACAGGGTTAGTTTGTAGAGATTATATATCTAATGAATAGTTACACTTATCAAAGTGATTTAGGGGCATACAATGGAAGCAGTTGTGTGGGGAGACTTGTTAGAAAAGCGTTAGTGCGGATTAACACTTTTACCGTAGGTTTTTCCATTTTGTAAAACTTTATGTTAGTTTAGGTTCAGGACAACGTTATAGTTTGAGTAGGTATTAGGAATTGAGCTAAGAAATTTTCCCAGCCACTGTATATTTAGGTTTACGAAGGTTAAGGTGTTGATCCAGTACACTCAGGGTTTAACTGGAGGTACATTTAAGTCATGGCGTATTCCGTATGTATAATTAAGTAAATAGATATTAGGGCAAGTTTTCAGTAGACGCAAATAGAAGTTCTGTCAGTGTTTCTATTACTGAGAAGTATATAATTTCAGTTTTCATTTAAGAGTCATCGAGAGTTTTGCATGACAGGGAGTATTGGATTGGGTTTAGTATTGCTTGTTGCACAACCATCTAGGAAGAGGTAATTGTTATGTAATGAAGATCGCTTTGCATCCGAGTGCACACTTTTGGCTGTTAAGTACCAAACTAGATAGGAATGAACTCTAATTCATGTCAGAGGTAGACATGTATAGATGTTTAGTGATGACTGTTAGACGGTTTGCATGTGTAAGTTAGGAGCTTGAGACTAATGATTGCACTTCTGTAGGGTTTTAGTGGCAGCTAGAGGGGGCAGATTGTTAGCTTTCAAGGGTCGAGGTTATTAACTCAGAGAATACAGTAAAGTTACATTTGGATTTAGAGTTTACATTAGTGCTTTAGCTGTGGAGAAAATAATAAAATCTTCCCTTCTTTCCCCCTATTTTGCATGCAGGTTAGACATAGGTAGTCGTCTTGGAGGTAAAGAGAAACAATTATTTCGGTGTGATCCGGAATTCATATTTTTAGACAGTCATTAAATTTGGGGATAAAGCATCGTATCTATTCAGAAAAAAGTCCTAGTGACGCAGCTAATATCACTGTGGATTTCAGTTACAATTATAGTAACAGTTAATTACAAGCTATATCCATATGTTTGCTAGAGATACCAACGAGGTATTTTATTAACACAAGCGAGCATAGGGTAATTGTAGATATTAAGTATATTACTTATATAAAGTTCTTCTGACTTCTACGGTAAAAAATAATAAATCCACCTTTGTGCTAATTTCAGAAAATTTATCCTGCCTAATGCTATTTTATCTCTAGCTTTAGTACAGAGCGTGGAATTATTTTATCTGGAAGAGAACGTGATTGAGTTTTGGTTAGGGGGGTGAATTTAAAAAGCTAACCAGAGAAAAACAAATGCATATATAAATTAAAATACACATAATTACAAAATCAAATGAGAAATTTTAAAGAGGAGAAATGACAAAGTTAGTATTTTTAAGGATTAGGATGATTTTGAATAATACATAACTTGCGCCACGCTTGACAGTGTCCTGGCTAACAAAATTTGGATGAGGGGGTGATTTCTTGGACCGGATATTGTGTTTGTTCTATTTTTATCTTCCTAGTTCTACGCGCATGCGTATATATGTTGAATTTACTTTTTTTTACTTTAGTTATTCTAGCTTCGAAGGTAGATAAAATGACTCCGTGTTTGTGCTAATTTCAAAAAATTTATCCTGCCTAATGCTATTTTATCTCCAGCCTTAGTAGTAATTGCTGTTAGTAATGGGGAAAATAGGTGTTTTTAAGAAAGAAAAAAAAGACAGAAAAGGGGATGGGGAGAGGCGGGTGTTGACAATATTTCAGTTTTTAAGGAGAAGATACATTCGATTATATGGTGTGTGTGTGGGGGATAACAGATTCAAGTAGGCCTGGGTGGAGATATATGGGTATATATAATATTATATGGAAAAATGCGCGCATGAAAAGTAATATTCTTAAGATTTTATTAAACCTGGAAAAGTAAAGGACAAGAAATTCAACCTGGAAAAGTAAAGAACAAGATATTTTAGTAAAGTAAAAAATAAGAATTTTTTACACTTAAAATATTGCAGCTAAAAATAAAATTTTAATATTGATAAATATGTTATTTATTATTTGCATATGGTGTTGTTTATTGTTGAGTTAGAAAGGGTGTCAGTCGCTGGATTGAACTTATTTCCCCCCTATTATTTGCATATATTTATGAAGTGAAAATTGTTTGAATAAAATTAATTCATTAGTTAGTTAGTTAGTAGATGGAATTAATAATTTTATAATTTACATAAAAGTTCATAAGTTTATTATATCATAAATAGGATCATTTAATTCATTTTTCAGCTGCAATATTTTAAGTGTAAAAAATTCTTATTTTTTACTTTACTAGAATATATTGTTCTTTACTTTTCCAGGTTGAATTTCTTGTCCTTTACTTTTCCAGGTTTAATAAAATCTTAAGAATATTACTTTTCATGCGCGCATTTTTCCATATATCTCATGATTTTTCCAGGCATTGCTATTGTATTAATATATAAATTTATAATATTTATTAATGATTGTCAAAAAAAATTAGCTCTCAAACACACATTTATGCAATATTTATCATTCAATCACAGTAGTTCCGAGCCAGGGTCTCTACCGAGACTGTGGTTCATGAATTCGTGATCTGTATAGAGCGTAAACTAACAAAAAAAGAAGATGGCACTCGGTGTCTTTTTAGATATTGTTGGAGCTTTTGACAACATACCCTTCAGTAGAATGTTCAAGTCGCCACGAGAGCTCAATGTGCCACCAGTACTTATCCGATGGATTGAGATATAGTGAGGCACAGAACAGTTCAAGTAGAACTATTGAGGGCAACTGTTAAAAGGGAAGTAGTTAAATGAACCCCCAAAGTGGGATTTTATCACCTTTACTATGGAACTGTATGCTGAATCCTCTTTTAAAGTTCGGTGTTTTAAATATAAAAAAACGATACACGGGATTGAACCTAAAATCTTTCCACCAACCCCCGGTACTTTAACCGTTACGTTAACATGTCATATTGGCAAAATCGCAGTAAAAAATATTTATATACACAAAAAAGTTATGCAAAGTAAAAAAAAAAGCGTTAGTCACTTATGTACTTACTCTCCTGTTTGTGAACCCACATATTTTGTTGTAACTTTTTTACTACTGAACCAATTTCCGATTTTTTGTTCAAAATGTAGCTAATGAGGTGTTCTATCCAACTATATAACCTGTTTGAAATGTGGTTGCGAACGCAATTAGTGGCGGGGGTTTGAATGTGTCTCGATTCATTCAATTTCTATCGTGGTTGAATGATATACGAGCAAACAGTAAATAAAACCTGTTAAACACACTTTCAAATGAGTAAAAACATATTTAATCTGATACTCCTTAATCTGCTGATAAGTGGATAGTCCTTAATCCACTTATCTATTGTTTCATTTTCAGATTAAATATGTTTTAACTCATTTCAAAGTGTTTTTTACATGTTTTATTAACTGTTTGCTCGTATTATAAGCTCAATCTCCTATTTGGTTTAATCGAGCTTTTACATCTGGCTGAGATAACTTTATAAATATCAATTCTATAATATTTATATTATACTTTAATTTTACCATCTTGGATCATTTTGGTAAATTTAGTTGTAATTTTTTATTTTATCTCATATAATATATATATATATATATATATATGCACATATATATATGCATATATATATATATATATATATATATATGCATATATATATAAGATATTATAATTTTTCTTTTTCATTAAAGACTAGAAAATATACCAAATCATTTTTAATAATGACATCAATTTTAGTCATTGATTGGTGTAATGTTATTTAAATTGTTATATTAAAAACTATTATTTACATTCATTTCAGGAAAGTTACGTTTAATTGGAATTGATTTCATTTACTAATAGTGTTAAAAACCTCGAACCTGGTGTGTTACATGATAAGGGCTGCCCCTTTTTCATGTAAGTATAAAAATGGAGAATTTAGTTTAAGATGAAAATAAAATAGCATAGGCGAAATTCGAACCTCGTAATCTGGGTTTAGAAATAGATTACGTGTGAGAATTTAAAAATGTAAAACAAACATTTGTTTAGAATATAGATAAATATTTCAAGGAAAGAATGTTAACTATCAAGTTGTTATGAAATTTTAAATTGAAAGAATACAGCTTATGAGATAATCTTTTTAAATATTGGAAAAATAGGTTACTGAAAATAGGAAAATTTTGGACACGTATGTCCAGAACACGTCATAACGTCACGGAAAATAGAAAGTTCTAGGAATAGAGAAACACTTTAGTTAGTCAGTCAGTGAAGAAACTCGGAGAGAGACAGTCACTCGTCTAGAAAGCGAGACGTCGCTTCAAGGAAAAATGTGAGACTTTGAATTCTTGGTGATGGAACAGCCGGTCGTGACGAAATAAACCATTATGTTTTTTGTAAAGCTCGTTTTGTGTCTTATGATTCTAACAAAAAGGTAAAGTCCAATGGTATTATATATTTGTGTTATATGTCTTTACATACACGTCTCAACATCATCATGTCTACACAATGTCCGAACTGTCTGAACACTATGTCCTCACTCGAAGAGCTTTCTTCTTCTTCATCCATTCAACACAATTAAGGAGTGAACATTTAATATATAAGAATCACTCATAACATGAACAATATCTTTCTAAAAGTCTCACTTACAACAAAATCTCTCTCTCAAACTCTCTCTGAGTCTTACAACATCCCTCACTGTAATAAGACTCTTTCTAAGCATCTCTTCCTAAGACTCTTAAAATGAAACCCAATGTAACAATAGCTGGTGACACTTTAAATTAAAATCAGAAATAAACTTATTGATATAAGCTATGCGCGCTATTGGTATTTGATTTTCATGAACTAAGATAGATGTATTTTTATGTTTCCCTGAATTCAATATGTGAGCACAGTTTATCAGATGATAGGATATCTGATTTATCTTTAGTATGTTATAAATCCTTCCGTGTCGCTATGTGTCCACCATGAGAGGCCGGACATGTGAAGCAACTAATTAATGAAAATTCATGAAACTTTATTTAACAGCAACTCGCTGCTGAAAGAAAAGGAAATATTAGAAATTTCGCATGAAACAATTTATTGATATCAAAAGCGATTTATATTATTTTATGTCATATTACTTTTATGTATGTTTTCTTTTCGATGTGAAAGATAAAACAATCTTTTAAATTAACATACACTGACTAATATTCGAGGGACATTTTAAGGAAATAGTTAACCTAACCAATTTGAACGTTAGTTTTATTGCAAGAGCTATCGCTATTCATGTAGGAAGGCATCTCGTATTAAAAACTGTAAGCCATTTCTTTCTGAAAATAGCTATGATTTCACTGATAAACTGAATCAATAACAACCAGATTATGAATGCAAATATAATATATATATATATATATATATATATATATATATATATATATATATATATATATATATATATATATTACGTAATATAGTCGTTTAAATAAACTTGCCCGTTTATTGTGAAATAACTAAAATCATGTTAATATGCTTTAATACAAACAGTGAAAAAAACGTTCTACGCCTGTCCTTCAAACTCTATCAGTTGTTGGAAGAATTCGACTCATATGCGCTGATTCTTTCTTATTTTTGCCGCGAGACAAGAATAACCTTACTATGAATTACGGTCGTCTTTTACTCGAGTTCGTTTTTGTTTTATTTATTATATTATATTTTAATTTCCTTTCGCGAGTTAATTCTCAACAAAATAATCCATTACGTATATTTGCTATTTTTGTTCTCAACTTTTATACATTTTATATCTGTTGTTGTTATGGGGTCGTATTTTCAGGCATGACCCCAGGCCTGGCTTTTGCGGCATCAGCCATTGCCTCCGAGAAAATTTATATTGAATAAAAAAAATCAATTTTATCAAAACAAAAGAAAAATCTTATTTACTTATCAACTATGCAAAAAATGTGCAGACGTGCATAGCACATACAAACACAGATTACATTGATCTCTTTCTTTTTCACTTTTGCTTATATATATATATATATATATATGTATATATATACATATATATATATACTGCTATGTATATGTGTATATATATATATATATATATATATATATATATATATATATATATATATATATATATATATATATACAGGGTGTCCGTAAAGTTACTATACAGTCTTATTGTTTTAATCAAGCATGACTGTATAGTAACTTTACGGACACCCTGTATATTAACATATATTAGAAAACTAATATATATATTTGAGCGTGTGTGAATATATCTTACATACTATATACGCTTTGAATATCAGGGTTTCACATTAAAGGAGATAAGATAGGATTCATATAGAAGACAATACATATAACGGTAGTTGAAGTAATATACAACGATAGAGATGATGATGAGATAGAGGGGGCATATATACATATTACAGTTCTCGGATGTTTGGAACTTCATACATATACTGACTAGAGATGTATACAAATTCTTAACACAGCAGAGGGGAGATACATAGTCAATGAAGGGCTACACAATGTTCATTACAAATGATTAACACATTACTTTTTTTAGTGGTGAAAGATGACACATGACAACGGTTACAAAAACACACTGATGATTCTTTCTTCATTGAACAGATCAAATGCTGATGACGTCAGGAATTAACATTTGGATCTTCTACCTTCGCTTCCAAAGGGGTAGATGCCCACTTACTTCCCATTGATTGATTCTAAACTTTCTCACTGACCCCCGGCTCTTCTCTCTCAGTGACTAACTCTAGCCCCTTTATTGAGAATCCCTCTTCGCTATGACATCAGAAGTGTGTTTTCTAAATGTTACCAATTCACGTGGCTATGCACACACCTTTGACAACAATAGAACTCTCAACATATGACCCTTACCTATTTTTAACAATATATTTTTAATTTATGTTGTTCATTCTTTTTGGTTGACATTTTTTAGCATTCTATTTTCAACAGAATGAACAGTCAATTTGTTTACGATATACACAATATCTAAATCTTTATAATAAAATTAAACTATAGCTAATGCTAACATTCCAATTCTGAACTTTGCTTACAAGGTTCAAACTTCGGCTTATCCTAATCTCATTTTCACCTATCTAATACTTTTTTATATACATGGAACGGGGACAGACTCACATGTAGATGTATCTATCTATATATATAAAAATGTAACTCTTTGTTCGTTCGTAATTAGTATAAATAACCACTGGAATGACTGCTTCGGCATTTTAATAAAGGACGTTACTGTACCCATGCGTGTTTATATATATATATATATATATATATATATATATATATATATATATATATATATATATATATATATATATATTTAATTATAACATTATACTTAATTTTTCTTTAATAAATAGGTGGTTTTCTTTGTACGGATGGGCCATTTTTTATTTAGGGACAATTATTTTATACCGCGTGCCATCACGTGACATCACAATACGGAACTTTCATATACCAAACTGACATTTTTCGTTTCAAAATGGAATTATTTCTCTTTCGTTAATACATATATATTATATATATATATAATATATATATATATATATATATAATATATATATATGTATATATATATAAGATTTCGTGTTTTATATATAAAGTACAATTGTTGCATGTTATTCTTTTGATTATAATTGTTTTGGAGAAGCAGAAATAAAAAAAAAGATTAAAACGGAGCGAAATTTAAATTTCCATTCCATTTTTACCACAGCCGTAAACAAGCGCATACTTCGCAAATTTTATCGTAAGTTTACGAGCAACCCATAAACATCTGGTAGCTGAGTGTCAAATCTGCTTAAAATAGTGTATATATATATATATATATATATATATATATATATATATATATATATATATATATAACCTCTCCTTAACATACTGGCAATAATTTGGTTCTGTCCTTCCCTTGAGGGTTCTAATAAGAGGGATTGATTTATTAGGAGGTGTATTAGAAGCTGAGCAAAATTATTTAATTGTTGAATTTTTTGCATTTTGGTTAAATTTGTTAGTTTGCAATCGCGAAAAGTTAATTGTTATTTGGCAGAAATAATTAGTTATCGAGATATAAAAAAAGTTGTATTATGCATTGTATTTTTGGCGGCCATTTTTTTACGCGCTTGCAATGTCAATAAGAGATGAGTAGATTTGTTTAAAAAATGCCCATGAAGAATACAACGCAGAATACAGCTGTTTATATTTCGATAACTACTGACTTCTGCAAATTTTAAATGCGATTTTCGTATTCAGCATAGTCGAAAACTTACAAAAGTCGTCATTTAAAAAAAAAATTAGTCATGTGGACCTAATCTGAAAATTTACCTTATTTTATGTATGGAATATTCTTCCAAAATAAACTATTAAAGTTGGAATAATAGAAATATTTTTTTTATTTAAAAAAACCGTGTTTAAAAATATTTACAGGGTGCCTCCATGCAGCCATTTTTTACGTAATAAAAGCAATAGTATTTTACGAGTTTAATATTTTTTTTTAATTTTTAAACTTGGAAAATTGATCAAAATTTTCTATTGGTTCAATTTTTGCGATATTTTCAGGGTCAATGTGAAATTTTATGCTCTTTCCAATATACCAAATATAATAATTTAGACAACCTTTTTTTTCAAATTCACTCCCCCATTTGGAAATTTTTATTCAAATTTTAATAATTAAGTTGGTACTTGTACAGTTTAGTCAAGACGTTAAAAAATGAAAATATCCAAAAAAAAAGTTTAAATTCCATGTATCCGTTATTGAACGAAGTTCTCCGGAAAAAAAATCACTTAATTTCATTAAGTCGTGTTTTTTATAGCGGAAAATACGTTTTTATGAGAGTGTGTTGAAAGCAGTCATCTTCGATCAAAAAACATGTTTGAATTTTAGTAATGCCAAAGGGAGATAACTCCAGTGAAAGCGCACACACTCCTCCCCATCTTTAATACTAGCTTTTCTTCCTAAAAATCGAACATTTTGCTCGGTATCATAACACATTGTTTTTTCGCTGTAAAAAAAAAAACTACTTGATGAAATTAAGTGACATTTTTTTCGGAGAACTTCGTTCTATAACAGATACATAAAATTTAAATTTTTTTCGATATTTTCATTTTTAATGTCTTGATTAAACTGTACAAGTACCATTTATTTACGTGCCAAAGTTTTATATATCAAAAATTGAAGATAAAAGATCAATAAAGAAAATATTCTAATTTAAAACAAAAAAAAAACTTTGTTGGAAATTTACCTGTAAAGTCCAAAGTGTAAAACTTCTTTTTTTAAAAAAAAACACGTTGATTTTTTTTAAATGAAAGCTCATGTACTGCTTACATCGTCAAGTAAATACCAGACGCTGACGACAATATTTTTTCTATTACATTGAATGTTTTCTTTTTTTTAGATATTTAAAAAAAACTTAGTTGATTAAGAAGTATAAAAATATATCAATCAAAAACTCGTGTATTTCATTAAAAGAATTTTTTTAAAAATCGATGAACCTGATTTTTTGTTCTGGGGAAAACTTATAAGTTAATGTGCGTTTCTTTTTAACTACGGACGATGAAAAATACTAATTTTGGTTAACACACGCAATAAAAAAGAGACATTATTTATGCCCTTGGACGAAACCATACTACATACATTTCATTTTAGCAGCAGCAGCTATTTAACGCTTCGCGCAAAGCACGTTAAAAATGCGATTTTCTAGGGCCTCTGCTTTAAAAAATCGTTTTATTTCAAAAATACATGGAATTTTAAAAAAGTAGTGATAAATTTTTAACAATGAAGAATGGAACTACTCATTTAATTGTTTTTTAGGTAAGTGCTTTTTCGCATCTATACATATACATATATTTATAAGCAAGTTAAAATATGGTAAGTTTCTTTATATTTTTTTTAAAGAAAACCGCTTTAAAGAAAGAAATATTGCATAATTTGCTATTACACCTCTTATATTTTTTAAATTTTGTTTTTGCTGATTTAATTGAAAAAATAGGTTTTGAATTATTTTTCAAGTAGGTATAAGCTTAAAAATAGTAAGTTGAATTATTAAGGTTCTGTTCATCATTTTTAATGGCCACTTTCTGATACACCTAAATAACATCGCCCAAACGTACTGGCAATAATTTGGTTTCGTCCTTCCCTTCAGTGTTTCCAATAAAGGGGGATTGATTTACTAGGATTTATATTAGAAGCTGGGCACTTATTAAAATTATTTAATTTTTTGCATTTTGGTTGAATTTGTTAGTTTGTTAGCGCTAAAAGCCCACACAAAAAAAATAACAAAAGAGAAAATTAAAAAGAACGGTACTCATGTAGAATTTAACCGCCCCCCCCCGCACCGGATTCCGATTAGTTTGTGTCTGCGTGTATACATTTTCCTACCAAAGTACTCTTTCAATTATCAGTCTACACATACCTGAGATTTGACATAAGGGGTATTGAGATGTGGGAAAGTGTTTATAACTTTATTTGACTTGAAATTTGGCTGACAAGAGTCAAAGTTTAGCGATTTGGCGTTTGAAAACTAAATCAAATTCTTCTCCGGTTTGGGGTCTAAACACTTAATACTTTAGATGAAATTACTTGGATACGGGTCAAAATTTTTAATCTGATTAACCCCCAAAACATAATGTTTAGGAGCACAAAATTCGGGTCGACGTTACAAAAGAATTGACCGCTGCTGTCTCTAACAAATTACTCAGCTAATTTTAGGTCTAAACTTTTGACATTTTACATAAATTGAATTCAGATATATGGCGGGATTTTAAATCGGTATTTCACTGTAGATTTGGTTGACAACGGGTCAAAGTTCAAATGAGTTTATCTTTGCAGTCTCTAGCAAACCGGTCAGCCATTTCGCGTCTAAACATTTAAAATTATTCATGAAGGGTATTCAAAAATGCAGCAATTTTTTTAAAATCAGTTTTGGGTGAAAATTTGGCCGCTAAGAGGTCAAAGTTTAAATACTTTTGCAGACTCTACAAATGTAGATGTACTTGCCTTAGCATGATGTACGGCATAATCACGTTGACATACCAGTTCTCGTAAGATAACCGAAGTTAACTAAGGTGGAGACTGGCTAGTACCAGATGGGTGACCATTTGGGAATTCTAGGCGCTGTATGTGCTTGCCGTTTTTCTCAGCATTTTTTCCAGTCGTTCTGAACCTCCACTTGCCACTGGTATTCAACAATGTCGAGCAGAGGTGTGTTAGAGATTGTGCAATTCCTGCCACAAAAATTACACACGCAGGCACCCTTACCCTGGCTATACATAGTCTGTCAAGACTAAAGAAGGTATTTTCCTTTGCCCTTAGCATGAGTCAAACTTTTCAATATCTATATATATATATATATATATATATATATATAGATATATATATATATATATATATATATATATGCACTTACATTTATGAACAGTTGATAGGGCCCGAGCAAAGCCGGGCTGAACTGTTAGTATATATATATATATATATATATATATATATATATATATATATATATATATATATATATTATTAATATACATATATATATATATATATATATATATATGTTTGTACATGTGTGACTGAGTGTATGTGTATACATAAAAAGAAAGTACTTAAGAAAAACGACTCGAAACAATATAAGAAAAATATGCGAACGTATACAACCTATACTCCTACATATAATATCTACATACTAGCAGTATCCGTTAAGCGGTGTGCCTCGTTGGAAGCTCCCATTCCCCACCTTTTAGAAAATAAACTACGGCTGTTGGTGGTGGTAACTGCCGTTCTTGGACAACTGCGGAAACTGGCGGCCGAAATGAAATAATCTAGCTTTCGCTTGTGATAAATTCTGGTTTGGGGCGATAAAATGCAGGTATTGTTTTACTGTATTAAGTGAATCCGAATTTATTAAAGGAATGCGTAAATCTATATGAATTTCAAAAAAGGGTGCATTAGAATACTAATGGGAAATACATACACAGGTTTTAAAGGTCGGGGTTATCGCTGTATATAAGCTGTTAAATTGATCGAAATTAGTGTTAGCAGGCCTAGCTATTTCCGTTTGCTGTTCAAGTGTTCTTCTTTTGAACTTTTTCACCAATAGTATTAAAGTAAATTCCGAATTTATGTTGTTTTTTTAAACATGTAAATAAACTCCTGTCCACTTAACTCCATATCTTAGATTATTGTCATGTTCAGATCGGCGTTTGAAATAGAAACCACCAGCATTCCATGTAAAAAAACGATTTGCGAAGTAGACAAAGCTTTTTTCGGGAATAATAATTCTCGAAAATGTGACTGACAATTATTGTAATCACACCAACCAGCAAATGCTAAAAAAAATAAGACGTGTCAGTGTGGGCAGGAAAATTAGTAAATTCGTTTATCGCGCGTGCTAATAAACCTGTAAGCCTGTGAATTGCATTATATATAAGTACCTGTCTCCGAACAATTTTAATACCTTTTTCTTAATACGTATATGGATACATATAAAATTTGTTATCCTAAAGAATATTCTGGAGGTTGACCCAATGTGCCCATTTGACCGTACCCTGACAAGAATTAAAGTTAAAATATGTATGCAAAAAATTAATAAATGGGACAAATGTGCAAAATGAGCGAGCGTGTGAAAGAAAAATAATATAAATGCTTTTTGTTGTTTCCTCGTCATCGCCGTGAATATTTTTCTTTTGCAAAAGGCGTAATGTAACAATCAAGCGAGAGAGAGAGAGAGAGAGAGTTAAATAATATACACCCAGAGGAATATGCAAACTTACACCGTAAAATTAAGACAATGATCGCAGCAATTTACTCAGAGAGCTCACGTATGTATCAATACGACTCCATATTGAACGGTACAATAGCGTTCGTTTAGCATGCGAATACCGTTTATCCGTAATTGTAAGCGCCCGGTCAATCAGATTAAGTGGTTAATTCTGGGGAAACATCATTATTTTGGGGCATGAAAAGAGAGAAATTATGCATTGTCAATACGTTTGTGATCCAGTTATGAAGGGTGAAACCCCCTATCTTTTGAATATGCAGAATTCCGCCCAGATATGTCTGGAGGCGGTAGGACGTCTAATTGCGACAGGAGAACGTTATATTTGGAGGAAAATAGGAACTACTTCCCCTAAAGATTATACTATTGTTATGATATTGCTCCTAATTTGTATGTAAATATTATATATGGCGACCAAGATTTCTCTTTCACCCTCTGTCTCTGTCTCTGTATATACATATATATATATATATATACATATATATGTATATATATATATATACATCCACATACTGCACCGTTTCGCTGTATAACATCACATTAGTGCTGCTAGGCCAGCAACTACCTCAAACCTGGGTAAAAACTAGACAGCCCAGACGACAGTTGCTAATTTCTTGCTACTGACACGGGTACACGGAATTACAATGTTATATACAGAGTCCAAACGATCTACACTTTATTTGTTTACAAAAATGGCAGATCTATTTATACTATCGGCAGTTTTATATTCTGTTCTCCACATGCTTAACCCAAGATAACGAGCAAGTATACTCATCCACATACATTCCTTTATAATTTCATATATATGTATATATATATATATATATATATATATATATATATATATATATATATATATATATATATATATATATATAGCTCAGACATTGTGTTTTGGCCAAAGAAAACATTTTAAAAAAATGAGAGACAAGCAAAAGAATCCATTTAGAAACAAACATTAATAGAAACTCTTATTTTATAATTTCTATCGTGATAGGAAAGGCTCTTCAACTACATTCTAGCACTGTTTGCTGTCAAATTTTTTAAGACTATATATTATTCATAGTTTACTTTGTTAGGGAAAAAGATAGTTTTCATAAATAACATTGAAAATTAATAAATACCAATACTTATTACGACATTTCATCTGACTTATAAATTAAACAACTAGAAAATGTTTGTATTAGGATTTCCTCTCACCATTACATCGAAGTCTTATTCAACAGGGGATGTGCATTGCTAAATATTACATCATAATTATAATATTGATATATATTACAATATTGATACAAAGATGCTATTCTTAAAACCCTTTATTAGGAGAAAAATCTATCGTTTTATTATGAAGCAAAACTACATGGAGGTGGGTCTATTAATAAAACTCATAAAAAATCATAATGACAACTCATGTAGATTAAAAATCATTTTTAGAACAATTTTAAAAATTTATAAAGGCCACTCAACGAATAGAATGCTATACATTTTAAAGAGACGGAACATTCCATAGATAAAACATTCGATTTTGAAAAATAGTAAATAAAATTGAATTTTATCCTAATAAATGTCTTTATTAATTATTGTATTAATAATACTAATGCGTGGTGTAAGCAGAAAAGAGAAACTATGTGTAATGTTTTAAATAAACACATATTTTTTTATATTTTATTGACGTTTATTGAAGACACTTTATGCTATGATTAACGTTGTTATTTATTTAGATTATAAATATCTGGTCTATAAACAATCTTATAACATACACACACGTATATATATATATATATATATATATATATATATATATATATATATATATATATATATATATACGTGTGTGTGTGTTATAAGATTGTTTATAGACCAGATAATCCATATCCAGTATCAATATTGTAATATATATAATCCATATCCAGTATCAATATTGTAATATATATCAATATTATAATTATGATGTAATATTTAGCAATGCACATCCCCTGTTGAATAAGACTTCGATGTAATGGTGAGAGGAAATCCTAATACAAACATTTTCTAGTTGTTTAATTTATAAGTCAGATGAAATGTCGTAATAAGTATTGGTATTTATTAATTTTCAATGTTATTTATGAAAACTATCTTTTTCCCTAACAAAGTAAACTATGAATAATATATAGTCTTAAAAAAAAATTGGCAGCAAACAGTTTAATACTAGAATGTAGTTGAAGAGCCTTTCCTATCACGATAGAAATTATAAAATAAGAGTTTCAAAAATGTCTATTAATTTTTGTTTCTAAATGGATTTTTTTTTCTGTATGTGGCATCTGTTATTGCAAGCCTCCTGTTATTTGGTCCAGACGAGATTTTTTGCAAATATTTTATTATATAAGTAGATGTGATTAAAGCGTATATTGTACTTAACACGTAAAATATATTTCAAAATATTTCAATACCCTTTAAAACAATCTTAAAATGACGTAATATATAACAACACAAAATATGGAAATACAGCTGCGATATATATATATATATATATATATATATATATATATATATATATATATATATATATATATAACAAAATTATGGATATTTGTGAACAAGAGCCTAAAGGGCGGAGAAAAATTGGTATAGGGTGTTGGGCGATTTAATATTGGCATTTTTATGGTGCTCATTTTATTTCATTACGTTTTGTTTAATTTAAGATTAGGAAAAGAGAGAGAGGGAGAGAGAGTTCGGCGACGCAGGCCAGTTACGACATAAGTATGCACACTCAACGGGTCCAATTAGCCGGGCCCTGCCCAAGAAGTTGTGGACTCGTGAAACCCTTACACAGATAATATCAGGATCCTTTTCCGTGCGCGATATTACACTATATCCGTCTTGATGTTATAAAACTGATGACAGAGCAGTCGCTCTAAGCGCTACCAAAAAATTAGTGCTTCTACTTTTTCAACAGGACTTCTGTACTTTCAGAAAACAGCAGCAAGACAAACTGTCAATAAGGAACTCTCAATTTCCAAGGCAAGACCGTCCCAGACACAAACGGGTGAGAATGCTCGGCATGCAAGCAAAGCAAATCGGCCAGTATGTGAAAGAAACATGCTGGGGATAGAGAAAAAGCGTCCAATACCCTAGACACAAAAACATAACGCGAAGTACAGGGTGACTCCGGTTATTTGCACCTCGACGCCTGGCTAATAGACAATGAAGGAATGTGAAGGCCGGCTATGTCACTGGACTGTTAGATATTAAAATCTAGCTTGATTTACTACATACTGATACTTAAAATTTCAACGTGACTGATCAGAATATTATTTAAACTTTAATATGATAGAACAAGAAATAATGTTTTAAACTTAAATATTTAAGACAAAATAAATGCCACAATAAACTTAAACTATTATAAGATTACCTCTAGTGTAACCTTGAAGTTTTAGACCAAAACATTGCATTCAAAATATAACCGCGCCTAGCAAGATGTCATATATCAAAATGAGAGATGAAAGGCAATAAAGTGATTCCTTTATAACTGCAAAATTGAAGACCACTGTGATATGACACATTACACTTAGACTAAACTGAGGTACGAAAACATTACATCAGAATTAAACGTAAAAATCCAATACAATAGTTTGTTATGAATGGCCAATATAACAAACTAAACGACAGTTCGAGTTGCGTACAATTATTTTCTGTGTTGTATAAGTTAGTATTTCATGTAAAAAATGCCAGGACTGCTCATTGACTCTGCAATTCGAGAACACTCCATATTATTCAATTTACATCATATGCCATCAAGGTCTACGGACATTCTCAGCTTCATTTCATAAAAAAATATTTTACTGGCTTGATTATTTAAAATACCTTCGACATCACAATGAAGAGGTTTCTATAGACACTATTTAATGAATACTAGTGCCTCCAATCGACCTTAATGTATCATCTGATTACTAGCTAATAGTTATATATTCATCTAGTAACACATACACACATATATCGATGCAGATATATGTGTGTGCATAAATGCATATATATGTATATGTATATATAATATTAAATCATTCAATGATTCTAAGAATTTATGACGTGAAATGTTTTAATTTCAAATCAATTTTTTTATTATTCTATGAAACAAAACGTATACATTTGAAATATTATAATTCCTTATCCTATAGGAGTTCGATGTCTACCCTCTCTTCAGAGAAGAAAATATTGGCAAATAGTTTTAATTATTTACACTTTATTTGCTAAAGTCTGTGAGACACGAAAAATCATAATTAAAAGTTATTTAACTATTTAGATGTCATAGAGTAAGGGAAGTTACAGAAAAGGATATGAAAATTCACATCCAAATTGCCTGGTAAAATCCGAAGTGAATGTCTTTGAAAGCAGTGTGGTAAAATGATCCAAACTGTATTTTGACTCATCCTCATAACAATGTAATGATCAGAATTAGGAATTTTCCTGGAGCAATTTTCTTTGTTTATATAATGGGTCCGGTACCAGTTGATTGTAAGATAATTTCATTCTTAAGAATATATATATATATATATATATATATATATATATATATATATATATATATATATATATATATATATATAAAGAGAGAGAGTGCGAGTGATGAAAAAGGATAAAATATAATAGTAGAAAGCTAGATTTAGCTCTCGGGGTACTTCATGCGTATTTCAGGGAAACGTAGCTGTTGCAACCAATATCAAAAGACACAAACGTAACGGTACAGAATGTTTTTTACACACTTGTATTTGGACTCATACCTCTTCTCTTCATCAGACTACCAGATTATTTTATCCGAGGATTGACACGCACGCTGAAAATGTTATTGACTATCCCCGTTTGCTGATATAGATAAAGTCCAATGGCAAAACCGTGTAAATAATTTCGTGCTAATTCTCAGGTGTGCCTTATGAACGGCGGTTGATATATCTAAACTGTGTGGAATAGCATACCGCAAAAACGTGTCTGAGTCTGTCTGTCATGCGGGCTGAGAAGGGAAAATGAAAAGATCCAAGATGGCAACCGTGATCTTTTAATGCCCACGATCTCGCACAATTCTCGATATATCGCGTCTCACACATGATTTTAAGGTACGCCCGTGCATCAATAAAAACCGGTTGCTGAGGGAAGTGGGAGGATGTTTTCAGACCTGTGTACAGTGAACATGGTGCGACTCAGCTTTTTCCGATTCAAGCTAGTTCGGGGATTTTTGTTACATGGACAAGTTCGACCTAAAATTTATTCCAGAGTTCGACGCTTCCCCCCGACGGCTTCTCTGTAGTCGAGTTATGGAAAAAGGCCGAATGTGTCTACAGGCTTGGCCAAATAAACGATCCAGCACTAGTATTCTAGCTGAGGCCTAGACCTTAGTGTGTTGGTTGACGTGAGTTCTCTTGCTGCTTGCGTGTTGCTATGACATGATAGGGCAACGATGGAGGATTCTTGCTGGCTACGACCAGAAAAGGACTCCCAGCATATAAACCCGACAGTGTTCGATGCAGTCATCAAGGGATAAACTTGGCAAAGCTGTAGAAATCGATTACCTACATCTCTTAACAGATTCTGCTTGCGTCTAAAACTAGATTTCAGATGCCCTTACAGCGAGGGCCAATCGTGCGAACAAAAGCCACGAACGAGATGCTCATCTAACGGCGGCTTGACACAATCCTGAGGTTGGTAAAAGAATACACGCTGTCAATGGAGGTGTCCCTTGTCAAATCTAGCGTGAACACAGCAGATTGTTTGACAAGGGTACTCCAAAGATGGTATGACGCCACTAAGACAGTAATTGAACCCGTAAAGCTTACTTGATCCATGTCCATCAGCACAGTTCTATTAAAACGATTCAAAGAAGTTCACCAGGAAAGCGGGCACCCTGGGATAAAACGGGCCTTACATTTCGCCAAGTTGGTTGATTCAAGAGTGCAGATATCAGACGTCAGGAGAGTCATTAAAAGCTGTGCGGCTTGCAATCCATCGACCCAACACCTGTTCGCTAGGAGAAAGGAAAGCTGGGTGTGAGAGACCACTGCAGCCGGCTGGCGACGGATATTACCCACCACAACGACGAGGATTTCCTGACTCTCATTGACTGTAGCCCGACCAGGTTTGCAATGTTGCCCACTGCATCGGAAAGGTACAACCGCCGCCTTCCGTCAGTTATACAGTGTATTCCTTGAACGGGGCCCCCAATAGAGATACTAACCGACAATGACATTGCATTCACCAGTGAGCAATTTAAAAAAGTTTGCCGATTGCTGCGGAGTACGCCTGCGGTTCCGATGTGCAAACGTACCAAGCAGAAATGAGGTCATTAAGCGAAACCACAAGACTATCACGCCATCGCATCCAGGACGAGCTGCACGCTTTCTGAAGCTGTCTACCTGTACAACGTGACCTCGAAGAGTGAACCTCATCCTTCACGGCCCCGGTCGATACATTTTACAGGTATCACGTCAGGATAAAAAGCATAGATACCAACTCGTTGTCCAAACTGGAAACAACCTATCAGATAAGCTGAGGACAGGGGATGTCGTTGGGATTAAACACCCGGGAGGCAAGTTCACAACCAGGTACAGAATCGGGCGCGTTACTGACGTGGTCTGTACAGAGTCAGTAGGAATTGACGGCGTACCCCGTCACCTTAGTGACCTGCGTCTGGTAACGCATTTACAACAACCCTTGAACGAGAGAGAGAGAGCGAATCGGAGTGGAAGATCAGTTATCTATCGCTCTGATTCGCTCCAACTCTATCCGAAAGTAACTCAGCCATCAGTGGCCTCCCAGAGACAGTTTTTTCTCGACCCACAGACCGTAAACAAGAGCGCAAGCGAAGATAAGGCGTGCGTCATCCACCCCACCTTGATAGAAGCACTCGGCGGAAGCGACCCCCATCCCCGTGCTATTGCTGTGATTATAATAGCAGGGGGTATTGGGAAAATAGAGAATGCTTCCAGTAAAACGTGCTCATGTCTGTCTAATAATCGAATAGATCCAACATAGCGACCATGGTATTTTACTGCCGACAATCTCGTACGGTTTTCGAAAACTCGCAACGTACACGTGATTTTGAGATGCGCCGGGCACTATAAAAGCATGTTGCTGGTGGAAGTGGGAAGAACAGTTCAGATCTGGGTAGAGTGATCATCGTCAGAATTTTCCGAACTTGGTTACATTGGAATTGAAGGCCGCGATATTGTAGTCGGTCAAGAAGCAAGCCAGCAGAATTGTGGTCAATAGGCGGGCAGTTCTAAGAAGGAAACGGGCATACCTATGTAGAGTGAAGATCGTCACACTTTTCTGAACTTATTTACATTGAACTTGAAGGCAACGTTATTGTAATCGGCCAAGAAGGAAGCCAATAGGATAATGCGTAAGTTCTAAGAAAAAGGCGTTCATACCTGTGTAGAGTGAACATCGTCGTGCGATTCACACATTTCCTATTCATAAACTAATCTTATGTATAACTTAACTTGTTGCTAAGCATGTTTTTTGGTCTCTCCATATCCAACTTATAATTTTTATTCTCTATTTCGTTACTGTTCTTTATAAAATTGAATTTTGCACTCTGGTAATATTGGACATATATTATTTTTAGTTATGCAAGAATATCCCCTTGTTAGATATAATACACTTTATGAAAATTTAACTCATATGAAAGTGAACATATAAAGGCCCACATTGTGGGCCCAGCATATAACCGAAGATTATATTTCAAGACAAAGGTGCACTCAAAATATATTTTTCTATTTAGAACGTAATTGAACAAAAATACTTTGTACGTATACATTTATATTAATTAAAGAAATTATGTAAACATAATTTAATAGAATATACAGTTGGTTCTTTGATAAGACAGGGGTGCATTCATATTATCTTCATCTACAGTAATACATTATCCCTGCTAAATGTCCTCATCATCGCTTGCTTAGACAACCACATTATTATTCACTCACTAGGTGTTATTACTAGGGTTGTGACAACAGCATATTTTCCCCCCTCTTTTGATTCTCAGGTATCCATTTTTATTTTATATATGTTTATGTAGAGTGAGTGGTTCTCGGCTGATTAATGGTGTCTAACTGTATCAGATATATACTCGAGTCAAAAACAAAGAAAGGAATTTGCTGTGGGCATAGCCCTAGTAATTACACAGGTTATCACCCGCGATCGCGCCCTGACAATAATGTGAGGTGATTCTAGGAGTCCGAGTAAGAGTAAGTTTTCCACAGATTTTGAGTGATTTTCACCTTGCTCAATAATCAGCATAGGTTATTTAATGTTATCTCAACATCCGCTTACCATTGATTTCTCGCTGGCACTGGCCATTGCTATCATTGGTTTTATATTTTGAGCACAGGTGAACAAATATCTTGTAGTTTATATTTTCAACTCATAGTCAGGCCAATATTAACTGGTAATTTTAAAAAATAACAGTAGAGTCCTCACAGTACAATGTAGACTAAAATAGCATTGTTTCGGTACACTGCAAGAGAGTTCTTACCGAGAAAAAAAAATCAACCGATTGGATTAAAGAATAATCGATTTCACGGATTTCAATGAAGACTAAAGTATTGAGGTGTTGAATATGTGATAATCCTTAATCACTCCCCGACAGCGTCGGGTTTCCAATCTAGTCTCACAAAAATAAATACGTCTTGCAGAATAGACTGAGTAGGTGTCAAATATTTTGTTTAGAAAGTGGTGTGTACTTTTACTCTTGATAAATAGAATCGCAAAGTCATTGCGCAATTTTATTTTCCGACGAAATTTGTTTAATACGACCTAAGGTAAAAAAGCGTCTAATGAGATTAAAATATTTCCTTATCGGAAGGAATGTTAGTTTTAACTTTTAGTCGAAGTTCTCTACAATCTGCAACTTCAGAATTCATGGAAACAGTAGTTTAGAAACTAAAAATTCACGATATTAAATTGTTTGGTATTAATTTTGAAAAGAAGTCAAAGTAATAATTGTATTCGAGAAAAGCTTGTTTTTCTTTATATTTTCGATTAGCAATGTTTAATCTTGTTTTACTCGCTAACTATGTATTACTAAGTTCGACATGAAGTTCGATTCACCACACTTGCTATATATTTAGAATATTGAGCAGTTTTTCATTATTATATGTGAAGTGAATAGTATCAGTAAGTAAAGAATTTCCTTTTAGAAAGGTTTTATTAACTGTAAAATACACGTACGCTCTTGAAAGGATCGAGCGGGAAAATGAAACAGAGGGCGCTTTTATTATGAATGTCAATCCCAAGGGGGATAACTCTTAACAACAAATTAAATCATAACATTTTCCCAGTCCTAAAGTATTCAAGTAAGGGGTAATTAATTATAGACACATTTTTTTTTTTTTTTTTTTTACAATCACATAAGAATCATTTTATTTACAAATAACATATGAACCCAAACTGCAGTTTTTTCAGTATTTAGTCACAAAATCTTTATATTTACTAGGGAATTGTCGAACTCGGGACGACCTCCGCACAGATTGGCAGGAATGCTGATTTTCAGTATTATTTTTTAGTGAAATCTGATTTTCTTCAAGATCAGACGATTGATTTTTGTCTTCCTCATGGCCAATGTTGTCATTAGTAGAAAAGGTAATATGGCTTGAATGAGAGTCCCTCCATTAGTATTGGCGAATTTGGGTTTCAGTAATTGACAGGATGAGCAAGAGTCAGTAATATCCTTAATTTGATCCAAAGTAAAAGGGAGGTTCCTCGTTCTTATAAAATGGCTTAGTCTTGAAACACCAGGATGACATAATTGTTTATGTAAATCACGAAGATCTTGTAGATTGTAAGTAAGAGCAGAGATGCGAGAGAATGTGTCAGCAGCAATATTTTCAGGTCCAGGTCGATAAACTACAGTGAAATTGTATTGGGATAATTCTATACGCCAACGACATATTTTGTCATTCTTAATTTTTGATTTTCTTTTATTGTCGAATATGAAGCTGATGCTCTTCTGATCTGTGATGACTTTAAAGTGCCTGCCGAGTAGAAAATGTCGCCACTTACGGAGAGCTTCTACAATAGCGGCTGCCTCTTTTTCTACTGCATGGTGCTTAATTTCGTTAGTATTGAGAGTTCTTGAAAAAAATGCAATAGGACGACCTTCTTGATTTAGTGTTGCAGCAATGCAATAGTTACTAGCGTCCGTTTCTACTTCAAATTCTTTATTTGGATCTACCGTTATTAAAGTGGCGTCTTTTAGATCATTTTTCAATGTTTGAAAAGATTTTAATACAGATGGAGGTAGTGGAAATTCTTTGTTTTGATTTAGTAATAAAATTTTATCAGGATTTTTTTTAATGAATTTGCAGTAATAGGAAAACTTTCCAATTATTCTTTTTTGAGATTTAAGATTCAGCGGAGGTGGCATTTCGAGTAATGGTTTTAGTCTTTGATAATCGGGAGATATTTGATTATTTTCTATGGTGTAGCCGAGTAGAGTAATAGAACTAGAAGAAATTATGCTTTTATTTTCATTTAAAGTGATGTTATATTGTTTAGCAATTTTGTAGAATTTTTGAAGATTGTAATCGTGTTCTTCTTGATTTTTTCCGCATATAGTTACGTTATCAACATACACAAAGGTATCGGTTAGATTTTCTCTTTCTATAATATAGTCTATGCTCCTCTGGAAAGCACTTACTCCATTGGTGACGCCAAAAGGAAGACGAGTAATTTGAAAAAGTTTGCCACTTACTTCAAACGCAGTGAATTTACGATCAGCATGATTTATAGGTATTTGGTGATAAGCAGATTTTAGGTCGAGAGTAGAGAAGATGTTATATTGAGCGATGTCGTCTACCATCTTATTGATATTAGGCATTGGGTAAGCGTCTAGTTCCGGGAATCTATTAATGGTATCGTTGTAGTCGACTACCATTCTTTTCTTATGATTCTCATTCGAAGTTACAAGAACTTGCGCTCGCCACGGATATATCGAAGGTTCAATTATGCCTTCTTTCAACATTCTAGCAGTCTCTTCTTTTATGAATTTGTTGGCGGCAAAAGTGTAACGTCGGGATTTTGTCGCAATAGGAGTAGTATGAGGAGAAAGATTAGAAAAGAGAGGAGGGGGTGGAACGTTTATGGTAGGAAAAAAATTATTCGTGTTTATAGCTCCAATTATAAGTTTGTCTCTAGGACCGTCGAATTTAAGTGTTACTTTTTTATATTTTTTTAAAATATCTTTTCCGATTATTAAATCAATGAAAAGGTTTTCAATGATTTCAATCGTTATTCCAGAATGGGTTTTATCTTTCAGTATTAAATCCACGACAGCTTCGCCAGTTATTTTAGCATGTTGATCGGAAGCAGCCAGAGCTATAGTTTTGTTTTAAGGTATTGTGAAGAGTTTAAGTTTTTTAGCAGTATTTTCATTAATGAATGTTTTTACACTGCCGGAGTCCACCATAGCGTTCACGAAGTGCCCGTTAATTTGGCATTGAGTGAATGTGACATCTTTGGAGTTAGTTCCTAGTCAGGATAGAGAAGGTGAGGGGTAGTCAGAGTCGTCATAAAGAACAGCAGTATGAGTGTTAGAAATAGAAGAGTTACACACTTTAGCCCAATGACCATTTTTTTGCATTTTTTACATTCGGCGTTTCGTGCAGGACATAAATATCGAGGATTACGTGATTTTCCACAGAAAAAACAAACCCCTTTTGGATGCATATTTTCTTTAGTCACAGCTATACGATTGTAGCCCGAAGGATTATTTGTAGCTGCTACAGTAAAGTTATTTGCGTAGCTTATCGAATGCTTTTCTGCTTGTTCAAGAGATCTGGCCGTGGCATATGTGTCTTGTAAAGTCAGGATGGGTTTTTCTAACAGTCGTTGTCGGATGGACGAAGAAGAAATTCCACCGATGAAAGCTTCCCGAATGTATTGATTTTTGTTTTCTTCAGCAGAAACCGCTTCGAAGTTACATGTTTTGGCAAGCATTTCCAATTGTAGTATGAAGGCATCTATATTTTGTGTTGTTTGTTGCTTCGTCGTCATCAATCGATATCTATTATAAACAATATTTTCAGGTTTTAAATAAGCGGCGTCCAATGTTCTTAATGCACTATCGTAGTCGGTTTTATCGCTTATTAAATCGAAAACAGAGGCTGATATACAATTGATCAAGGCAAAGAAATTATCTGAAGTGTTTTCGATTAATCCGTTATTATGTGAGCGGATATAATTCTGGAGGGTTAATTTCCAATGCCTATAGAATTTTTCGGAATTAGGGCATGTAGGTTCCACCTCGAATCTGTCGGGACGTAAGATTCGATCCATTATTTTTTTTTTTTTTTTACAGTTAATAAAATTGAAGTGAATAGTATCAGTAAGTAAAGAATTGCCTTTTAGAAAGTTTTTATTAACTGTAAAATACACGTACGCTCTTGAAAGGATCGAGCGGGAAAATGAAACAGAGGGCGCTTTTATTATGAATGTCAATCCCAAGGGGGATAACTCTTAACAACAAATTAAATCATAACAATATGTCAACTCTATCGTTACACGAGCTAACATTTCCAAAATAAAAGAACGAATGAAAACCCGAAAATGTGATCCTCCCCCCGAAAAAAGAAGCACGTGACAAACTCTCCAACAGGGGTACGCAGAAAAGCTATTCTCCGGATATTGATCACCTTTTTTGACTACATTCCAGTTTAAACGAATTTCTTTTATACTACCTCAGTCTAGAAAGATTTGCGTTTACTGTTTGTTGCAATAAAAACAAAATGTAAATAATTTAG
Source organism: Euprymna scolopes (assembly GCF_053919585.1). Taxonomy (NCBI): domain Eukaryota; kingdom Metazoa; phylum Mollusca; class Cephalopoda; order Sepiida; family Sepiolidae; genus Euprymna; species Euprymna scolopes. The sequence goes on from NC_136490.1 coordinate 4,608,966, forward strand.
TTTAAAAAATACCAAAGATGAATTTCTGTTAACCGGAATGCACGTTTTTATGCTATAAAATGATGAGTTATGACTTATTGCGTTATTAAAAAAAATACTATGTAAAAATAATGTGAAGAAAAAAACTGGTAAAAAACGCCAGAAGAAGGCTTATTGCGTGCACAATATACAATGGGATAGTATCGTAGTAATCGTTATTATTGGAGGTTAGGTAAAGTGTCTTAATTAAGGGGACGGTTCATCGGGAATTTGTTTATATAATACTTCAACACATTCAAGTTCTAGTCAGGTGGGAAACAGGCAAACGGAATACAGTTCCACAGTTGCACTTCTAAGAATCACTTCATGGAATCTACGTTTTGATTTAGGCACAGATAAAGATCATTAAAATGTGTTGTACATTTGATTTCTTTTGTTTTCACGCAGTAAATCTGTCTGTTATATTAATGATGATTGAGCTTTATCTTAACATTTATATGCTGAAATAGTATTACAATGTTAAAAAATAAACACCTTTACCGAAACAAATATAGAAGGCATACTATGTTTTTTACGTGGTTTTAATTCAGTCATAATCATCCAAAACGTAACCTATGAACAAGTTCTCAATTAAATGATAGAAAGGGATATAGAGATTAATATTTGATAGTTATAGCGAAATTTATTGTTGAAAGAACAGATTGGACTATATAGTTTGACTGTGTAATATCACCGGGATTGTTAGAAACGACTTAATAAATTGATCGTGAAAATCGGTTATTATAGAGTGTTTTAAATAAGTTTCCAGACTTTTTTCTACGTACATGTAAAATTAAGTATTCTACGTACATGTAAAATTAAGTATTCAACTGCAATACATCTTATTGGCTGACTTATCATTTTTTATATCAGGTTTTTATAGACAGCTACAGAATATATTTGAAATACGCTTCTCTTAAACTTGATTTTCAAAGCTAGTGAATTGCAAAAATCTAATCAAGACGCAAGAACACTTTTAAAGAACGATATGCAATTAACCTTTGTTTTAAACGGTGACAAAATACCACTAAAATGTATAAGATGTTTCAGATTTCTTTTGAACCATCTTGCATGTTTTGGGCATCATTTTCCGAGTGGCATATAAGATTCAAGGAAGGCAGGGAGTCTGTGAAGGAATGAAGACAAGTGGAGACGAAGTAAATAAAGACAGCATCATTTGATCGGTGAAATATAGACTCCCATGGATAAGTCCGTCATGTGTCTCTAGAGAAAATAAGTGCAGAGTTTGATATCAATGTGCCATCTGTAAACACAGTTACTCGCGAGGAACTAAAGATGTGAAAGATGTAAACGAGAATGTAAACGAGAAGATCAGAACGAAAGATGTAAACGAAGTTTGTCGGAAGGGAGAAGATCAGAACGAAAGACGTTGTCATAACAGCAGGAATATATTCGAGCTGATACATTTAGTGTCTATATAGTCAAGACATTGCTCTCTCTCTCACTTTTCTTTATTCTCTGAGTTCAAAGCAAAACTTAGTTTTCAGTCGTAATAGGGCAATTGAAGAGAAGCTGGGAGGAAGCGTCGTTCACACGCTCACACAATAAGATGTCCATAGCGCCTTCACGATGCTGAGATGGTAAAAATTGCATTGAAGCAGAAGGAGATTGCTTCGAAGGAAACTAGAGTGTCATCCTTGTACTATCAATAAAAAAAAACTCATAAGAAAAATCATTAAAGGCACCTTATAGTTTCAGAAAAGTTTTAAGAAATTTATATATGCATGCCCTTGCAGAAGTGCACCAGCCGTAAAACTAGAGCCGAATTAATTCTTACCAGGCGTATATTAAGACATGTGGAAATATTTCATAAGTTTTATTTCCAGTATTTTATCGCTACGAAATGCTGTCCAATCCAAAACATCAGGTTGATACACTGGTTCTCTTAAGATAACCCCAATTTAAAAACGCTGAGTCTGTCACGTACGAGATGGGTGATCATTTGGAAGAAAAATGCCGGAAATTATTCTCTAATAGAGTAGATAAACTTATGACTTTATAAAAAAAAATAAATAAAAAGTTAGAACTTTTATAACAATAGAAAAATGTAAATTAAATATTTTACACATCCGAACGAAACGACTTTATTCTATAAATAGATAGGCACTCTACCAAGTCATCCGGAAGTAGAAATCTTCTTTCGCTCTAGAAAGACATATGCCAGCTAGCAGTTGACAAAAAGGCGGCGGACGGAATCTCTAGTGCAAACACGTTAAATATTTTTAAAACTAATCCTAAAAGTTTTTTTTATGTTACATTGTTTTTAAACTTGTTGTTCGTGTTTTATTCATGTATTTTGTCTGTATTCTCCTGTCTTTTTGTCTGTATTCTCCTGTATTATCCGTCCCCCTCATGCTACAAAGTTAAACGATAAAAACAAAAAAATGCCGGCAACTAACGATAAAAAAAAATGCCGGAAATTATTCTCTATTAGAGTAGATAAAGTTAGGACTTTAAGTAGTATAATTAATATATACTATTGCTGCAAGCTTGTCTGTAGTGAAAATGCTAGCTTCTTGCTGGCAAATCAAACCATCTAATATAGTTAGCCTTATGTTCAGGTACATTCGAAATATAATACAGTGCAAAGAAATAGTTATTCATTAAAACGAACCTCCTAAATTAAAACCTTGGAAAATTATCTAAACTCGAATGTAAATTAATATTAAGCCGACTTTACAAATTGATAATAGTAAATTATTGGATTTTAATTAATTATAAGATGAAACTCTAATGATTTAAACTCGATAGATAACTTCCACCCATTAATATGGGAGGGGAGATTATCATCAAAAGTGCCCTGAATTGTTAACTTAGCGCCGGACTTAATACTAAGATATAGATAAGTCACTTGTCCCCATTCCCCTCCTCCCCTCCGTTTTTTTAAAGGGAGAGTAGATAATACAGTGGATGTGTTATTGGCAGCTCCAGTAACTCTCGCTTCTCCTATTTTTTCATTCAGTCCTCATTCAATGAGTGATTTTTCTGACAAAGGGTGAAGAAAAAGCTGCTCAGTCTAAGATATCGGAAATTTTTCTGTCTCTGTCTGGACCATGCAGTACTCTTGTGGGGCCTCTCGATGCCATACTAGTGGGTAATTGTTACGGCTTTACTTTTCCGTGTGCTACAAAAAAATCCTGTCTTTTTCTCTCTTACTTTCCCTCTCTGTACTGCTCTAACCAAGTATGCCGACCTATTCCACAAATCCCAAAACCTCAACATGAAATATCTCCAGAATAAAAACTCGATTAAACCTAGAACCCCATCTTCCAACGTAGACCCCTACTACCAGGTCTCCTTCTTCAACATTAGGGGTCCAGAGGTTGAAACCCAATTACAGGAGACGAAACCGAACATATTATTTCTAAGTGAAACTGAAATAGGGCCGACCACTTCCCTAGATGAGTTCTTAATTAACAGCTAAATCTGACCCCCAAGATCGCCATGGACATGGAATATGTGCCTAAATTAAGGATGGCTTCCCGTGTAGCAGGGATATCTCTAGAGAAGATCCAAATTTACCCTGTATGTGCTTCAGGGTTGCACTTGCTAACACCACTGCATTTAGATTTGCCCTCTATAGGCCCCACAACAGCAGAGTTACTATCTTCAAGAGCATATCTGAGAAAATAGACCACATACTGTCTTCACATCCCTCGGCTAACATCACATCTGTGGTGACTTCAACGTCCATAACGTGGAATGGCTGACCCATTAAAATAAGACAGATTATGAGGGGAGGTTTTGTCATGATTTTGCCATTGGTTATGACCTCACTCAGATTGTTCGCGAGCAAACCCTGTGCCCGATACACCCGGTCAATATGCAAGCCTCTTAGACCTTTTTCTCTCAACTTCCCCTGAGCTATGTTCATATTCCGTTCATTCTCCTTTAGGATCGTCCGACCACTCCGTCGTATCAAGATAAAAACGAAATGTAAGAAGCCCCCAGACGTACCCCTCCACCGTACTGTATACCGATACTCTATGGCTGACTGGGATAGCTTCCGTACATTTATATCTGATTTACCTCTGCACTCCATGTTTACAAAAAAAAGTGTCCTCTATAGTATCAGATCCGACCGAATTGTTAATTGTAGGCATATATCAATTCATACCATCTAAAAAATTCCAACAAAAACCTAACAGCCGGCCATGGTTCTCCCCAGAATGTGCTGCTGCTATCGCGCACAGAAATCACTTTTTCCATAACTACCAAAGTAATAGATGAACTGAGACTAAAGCTGCTTTCAGGACTGCCGTCAACCACTATAAAAGAGTAATACAAATGCAAGAGAGCTATATTCCTAGTCTGTTAAATCCAAGGTAGCTGATCAACGGCTTGGATCCCACCAGTTTTGGCAAATAACAAATAGGATCCTGAACAGAAGTGTGCGTTCTATCCCAACCATTATCAATGGACCAGAGGTCATCTCGTCAGCGTCAAACAAGGCCAAACTATTTACCAAGAACGTTGCAGCTAATTATACCCTATGCGACGGAGGCCATCAACTCCCCATATTTCCTCCTCTAACACAGAACAACCTAGGTAACATACACATATACGTGCAGGAGGTCGCCAAGCTAATAAAGATCCTAGATTCCAGTAAAGCAACTGGACCTTTTGGCATCCCAATTATAATGTTAAAAAAACTTCAACCAGACCTTGCTCCCATACTTACGAAACTATTTAAGCGCTGCCTTAAGGAGAAGTGCTTTCAGACTCCCTGGAAGACCTCATCAGTTTGCCCTGTATTTAAGAATTCAGGTGATAAGTCATCTTCCTTCTCAGTGCATACCTATAAGTCTCCTGTGTGTTATGAGTAAGTTGCTGGAATCCATATTAAATAGAGAAATAGTCAACAACCTCAGCAGAAATAACCTTCTTAGTGACACGCAATATGGTTTCCGCTCTGCAAGATCTACCGCAGATGTGCTGACGGTTATATCCCACAGGATTAGTGAATCTCTTGACAAAGGCTTCCTTTCTAGGGCAATTGCTCTTGACATATCAAAGGCCTTCGACAAGGTATGGCATAAGGGTCTACTTCACAAGATTTTCAGTTACGGTATAACTGGAATTTTTTTCTCAATCATTAAATCATTTCTCTCCGATAGGCTCATAAGAGTAGTGGTAGATTGACAAAAATCGGAGGCCTGCAATATAAATGCTGGAGTCCCTCAGGGGTAAATACTGGGCCCAACTCTCATCCTGATCAACACAAATTACCTCCCTAACCACATACTTAAATCATTCGTTGACATCTATGCTGATGACACGACCATCTACGGAAACACATCAAAGTCTGTAAATGACAAAGTTCTCTCTGATTCTCGCTCCTCTGATCTCGAGCGCGTGGTTCAGTGGGGGAAAATGTGGCTGGTTACCGGTAATGCATCCAAAACCAAACTCCTATCCTCACACCATAAACGCTCTGATCCCCATCTGGCATCAATTGTGATGGATGGCTCTCGTCTGGGTGAGGCCCCGTGTTTTGACAAGCTTCTGGGTTTGACCTTTACTCCTGATATGAAATAGAAGACGTACATCAAGTCTGTTGCCAAGGTCGCTGGAAAGATGGTGGGATCCTTCTACCGCTCCAGAAGATATCTCACTACTGATGCAATTCTCTATCTATATAAAAGCCAAGTACTTCCAAGGATGGAATACTGCTGCCATATCTGGGCAGGAGTTGCTAAAAACAATCTACCCTGCCTTGACAAAGTACAACATAGACTTCGTGGCTTAGTGGGGGATGCCCCTTTCTCTGCCCTGCAACCTCTCTACCACAGAAGAGACGTTGCGAGCCTATCCTTGTTTTATCGTTATTTCCATGACAGGAGCTCGTCTGAACTTCAATCTCTTATCCACCCTCTTTCACGAAAAACACCCGTCTAGCTGAATCCACTGAAAAATTTCCCTCACTTTTTATCTGTGCCTAAATCAAAACGTGGATTCCATGAACAAAGATGTTTTCTATGAACTGTACGCCTGTGGAACTCTGTTCCGTCTGCCTGCTTCCCTCCGGAGTACAACTTCGATGTCTTCAAGTCCAATGTTAACACATTCCTAATGAACCGTCCCCTTAAGTAAACACTTCATCAAATCTCCACACTAACGTAATGTACTTGTAATAAACCTTATCCCTGAGTGGCTTCCGGGCCTTGATAAGTGGTGATCACTGTGTAAAAAAAAATTAAAGTGATGTCTATGGGACAATCAGAAGGGAACAAATAAAAACAAAGAAGTCTGATTCAGTTTTTATCATTGATACTTTCCAAACAATCCACTGCAACTTGTTGTTGGTAAAACTCTCTAGTGTCAAATCTACGCTCTTTTCACACATACGTCGAGATGTCTGCTTGACCCGTCACAAAGATTTAAAATCCCTTCCATCGGCCTTCGCCTTCTTGTATCTTCACGCGGGCTTAATAAAAAAAATGCATGAACAAATAAAACAAAATAAAAAAGATAATAAAATAAAATTAAATAAAAAATAAGAAAATATTTTTTAAATCAAATAATCACTCTTTTGTTTTCGGTTGCCATATCTGCAGCTCGCCTTACCAGGCACGGTCGTCTGATATTTTTTCTTGTCCAAAGTTTAGATTGCATCTGTTTTAAAAAATTCCTTGCACTTCGGGCTTCCAAAGTTTTAGGTCCCACTTGTGATTCTCTCCCTTTTGCACCTCTCTTTCTGTCATTTTTCCGTCTATGGTCGCACTGTGACTTACACTAGTGAACTAACAACGTCATTTGCATACGTTTTCGTCGGTTTCTGCTTCTAAATTCGTGGCAGTGGCTTTGTTACCTTACGATAATGGTGTTACTTTGTTATAGTTTTTTAATTAAACTTTGCTTTCATTGATATTTTTAAAGAGGAATAATTTATATTTGAATACTTGGTTAGTGATGTGTTCGCAGTTTTTAAAACTTTTATTATTTTAGAAGAAGGAATTAATTAAAGTGAGAATTGACATTCAAAGGTGTTTAAAAGGTGTCCTGAAAAGCCCCATGACTATTGAACACACATTGTGAATAAAAAGCAAACTTAAACATTTGTGTGATGATTGTAATCAATAGTTGGATGTATGTTATCACTTATGGAAAATATATTGAAGAAATCCTTCGAGCCTGTTGTTTCAAAATTTGATTTCCAGAATTACGAGTTTCACACTGTGAAGTCAGTGTGAAAAATAAATCAGGTTTCTGTGCTCTCCAATTCCACCATTATTTCAATAAATGTCAACCAAAAGCAATTAATGATGCCTTTTGATGGAAAATCGAGGAAATTCGATCGTCGGCGTGAAATGAAAGTTAGGATTAATTACACCATTAGTCGTTTGCATAAAACTCTAGCTAATCTCATATTTGCTTATCATGTTATTCATGAATATTTGGTAATCTTCTTTACTGTATTTTTCATTCAGATGCATAATATTTTATAGATTATTTACTATTTAATGTACCCATCCGTGCTTTTTATTTGTGGTATATATGAAGTTATGTAGAACAATTATATCTAGTTTTTTTTGGGAAGCACGGTCTCCTCATCAGCAAATTTAGGAGGATTTTTATTGAATTTAAAAGACACAAAAAATAAACCTAGCATTAAAAGTAAAGCAGATGAATCTGAAAAATTGAAATAAAAGGTTTGGATTTAAAATTTATAAGAAAATTAATATAGGTTAGAGATAGAAATGAGTAAAAAAAATATATTTTTTGAATTTACATAATAAATTTGATGTAAAAATATATAGAGATAGTTACCTTCTAGTTTTTCTTTTTTTGAAATCAGGAACTGTGTTTAAAGTAGTCATTTAGATGTTTGCTATAGCTTTTTATTTTATTGAATGATGAATTTTAAAAGGGCGACGCTCGTGCAGTAAATTGTTTCCGTTAGCGTATTTTGATTTAAAAACGCTACAGTTAATATATATATATAGAGAGAATATTTATTTTGCAAATTTTAAGGGGAGATAATTGTCATGTGTTATTGGCTTTATTTATTATTTGATTTACGGGTCTAAGGGCGGTAATTGGTCTAACTTAATTTATTAAAAAAAATTGTAATCTATCTTTACTAATGAGTAATTTTTGATGATTTAAGGTGGTTTATATTTATTAAATTTAATCCAACGTTTATGATTACATGTCAGAAGCTCGTGTCTTGAATTTACTAGTTTGGTTGTGCTTTTTATATCTTCATATTTTAACATTTTTAGGGTTTCTTTTGTACATAGTGTACAAAATTTATCTCCTGGTTTATAGGATTTGCAAGTCTCAATTATTTGCCATTTAAAGTTGAAAGAAATATTGGTATTTTTTTGTTGCCAAATATAGTTGGATAGAGTAGTTTGGTTTGATAGAGAGTTATTTTTAAAATAATGTTTGTGCGTTGAAATTCTATGTTTTATTGGGCCAGATGTGGAACCAATATATATTACCTCTTGATTATTATGATTATGATTTTGGTGTCTTTTAAATTCAATAAAAATCCTCCTAAATTTGCTGATGAGGAGACCGTGCTTACCGAAAAAAACTATATATAATTGTTTTACATAACTTCATGTATACCACAAATAAAAAGCACGGATTTCCGAAACGGTCGTACAGATAATTGACTTTGTTGTTGTTCCTTCTTATGAAACTGATTTTTAATTTAATTAAAATTTGATTTTAAAATTTTAAAATTTGTTAAAAAATTTTTAAATTATAAATCACATTACTTAATATATATATATATATATATATATATATATATATATATATATATATATATATATATAAATTAGAAATAATATATCCGACAACAAAATACGGATGGCAGTGATTGCTGAGAATGCATTTAGGAGATTCGAAGTTCCTATCCGTCGCGGTGGCCACCTGAAGAAAGCCAGAGGAATAGTTGGGCGAAACGTCGTGAAAAACTACAACCAATAAAGATGAAAAGAACAATTTATAAAGATGAGAATAATAATCCGAAATAAAATTAAATCATGGTAATCTCAAAAATAAATTCCAATTAAGGAATAATATATAATACATATTAGTAAAATAATATATATTAGTAAAATAATATATATTAGTAAAATAATATTAATTAGTAAAATAATACATATTAGTAATAATAATTCTGATTTCATTTATCAACGTCTCTCAATCCCAGCTCCAACCCAGGAGCTTAAAAGATCAAGGGTTTTTTCTAAGGATGTCTGAAGGCTACCTAAAACATCCGGGATTTGTAGTTTTTTTTCAATTGTCCTTCTGGATACTACTCCTAGTCTACCAACTACGACCGGAATTATTTGTGATTTCACCCCGTGTAAATGCCTTACCTCCAAGGCCAATAAAGCATACTTGCTTCACTTCTCGTGCTCTTTCTCTCTCAAATTCCTTTTCTGAAACGTCTACAATCTGCCAATAATAATAATAATAATAATAATAATAATAATAAAAATAATAATAATAATAATAATGATAATAACATTAATAATAATAATAACAATAATAATAATAATATTAATAACAATAATAATAACAATAATAATAATAATAATAATAATAATAATAATAATAATAATAATAATAATAATAATAATATAGACAAAGTAATAATAATGAATGTAATGGATATTGAATAATATCCGCTAAGCAATTGTAGAAATATAGAAATTACCTAAACAAATAAAAAAATAAATGTAGGATATATTAAGAAGTATAATTAATTAGAGAAAGTTTAGAGGATGATAAACACGTTATTTGTATTTATTGTTTTATAAATCACTGAGAAGTCCTAAAAATTCAGATGAGTTATGATAAAGAAAAAAAGAAACAGGGATCTAGGATAATGTGTTGGAGGCAATTACCTGGTTAACACTCTAGTTCGATTTTAAATGTATCAGGATTACAAGGGTTTGAAATTAATATGCGTGTGCACATACACTTAAATAGAAAACGCAAGTATGCAGATATATACTTACTTATATATGAATCAATAGTAAATAGTTATAAAGGTGAAAGTAAAAGAAAACATAAAATAATAATAATAATAATAATAATAACAATAATAATAATAATTATAAAATAAATGTATTAAAAATGTAAATAAGCAAAGAGATCAATTATAATTCGCAAAGTAGTTTTATGGATAAATGAGTTAAAAGAACCACACATGAGAAATATAGATATAGAAAGGTGAAAGTTATTAATAAAGCTAAAATATTCATAAGTAGGTTAGGCTATGTTTCTTGTTTTATGCTTAATAGAATATTTAGGAGTTCTCGTGTAGTTGGATCGATTTACGGCGCCACAAGGTTTAAAGGTTAAAAGTTTTGAAGTAAGGATTAGGTTATAATAAGCCCGGAGTGCTAGTAGTTTCTTTAAGTTTTAGATATAAAATGGGTGGGGTTTTAAGAAAGTGGTATGGAGAATAGATAGGTGGTTTATTACCTTAGTTCCAGGTATTAGAAATTTTATGCCAAATGTATCACATATACATGATGATTGCTGCATCTTTCCAGATGATCGCCTTCACATTAAGTTCTCCCAATCTTATCGTCCATGGCATTTTGATGACTCTGCAATCCCGCTGTACATTTGCACATCTGAGTTGACTTCCTTTGGAGGTTGAAGGGTATTCCTATGAACAATCATATGTCTTGTTAAACAGATCGTTTGGTTGTGACTAATAGATGCAAAGTTGAGCTGAACAGGAGTTTTGTGCGACTTAAGGTAGTTGACGTAGCCAGTTTTTGAAAAAAGCACTTGTTCACAAGTGTCGCATTTCCAGGTCTGTCTGTCAGGTTAAGCCTGTCAATTAAACCTTTGCGAAGCTATCATTCAGATTGCTATGGGCCTGCTGTCTTTTCTCAAGAGCCTCACAACTTTCACGTACAAGCTTTCGCCACTTCCGGATTTGCAGAGTAAGTTCTGCTCATGTGTCAATGTCGATTTGTAAGACTTTCAAATTATTCTTGGTAGAGCCTCTGAACCTCTTCCTAGACTTTTGTTGAGGGCGCTTGCCATTTTCCAGCTCCCCGTAAAAATTGTTTTGGCAGCCTACAATCTTTCACTCGAACCAGGTGGCCCACACAACGCATGTGAGATCTGATATAAGGGTCTGAACACTAGAGCAACATGCTCTTAAAAAGACTTCAGTATCGGGTACTTGTGCTTGCCATTTGATGTGTAAGATACGTCTCAAGGATTTTGGGTGAAATTGTTCAAGCCATTTAATGTGCCCTTGATACCATGTCAATGGCTCCGATGAATACAACAGTGTAGTTAGCATACAGGTTTTGTAAATTTGTAGATTTTAGTCCTTTCTGTGATGCCACGATCAGACCACACTCTCTTTTCCAACCTTCCAAAGCCTACAGATGCCTTCTGAATTCGTCTGCGGATTTCAGTGTCGAGACAGCCATTCCCCGACAAAGAACTGCCAATGTTATATAGAGAGCCTTATTAAAAGGGAGAGTTTTATTAAGAGAGTTTTAGAGAGTGTTACTGAGAGTTTGTCTTATTACAAGTGATGTTGTATCTTAGAGAGAGAGAGAGAGAGAGAGAGAGAGAGAGAGAGAGAAAGAGAGAGATGTCGTTGTAGATTGTTGTTGTAAGAGAGGTCATTCGTTTTATTACGATATTAAAAGTTCATTACTTAGAAGTATTGATATGAGATATACAGTTCACATTGTCGATATGAGATGTGGAGACGTGTATGTAAGATGTGCATGTTAAGACATTTTATAACACAGACATATAGATATATAATAACAATTCACGTCACCTTTTGGCAGAATCACAACACAAGACGACGTTTTATTAAAACACATGATGGGTTTATTTCTTCAGACCGGCCGTGGTTTTCATCATCAATAATTCAAAGATTCACATATTAAGTTTCAAAGTGGCCGTCTCGCTTCTAGACGTTCGAATCCTCAGCCTCTCTCTGAGTTTCTCCCTGTTACTCCTTTCTTTTCTCTAAAGTTTTTCTAAATATCTCTAGAACTTTCTATTTTCCATGACGTCATACACACGTGTTCTGGACATACGTGTCAAAAACTTTTCCTTTTTTTACAAAAGGAATTTTAACCTATACTCAGTAACCTATATTTCCAATATCTAAAAACATGTTTATTAAATTATCTTGTAGCTGCATTCTTTCAATTGAATTTTCATAAGAAAATTAACAGTGCACATTCTTTTCTTGAAATATTTTATCTCTATTCTAAACAATCGTTTGCTTTACATTCCATTTTCTTATTCTCACACGGAATCTATTTCTAAACCTAAATTACGAGTTTCGAATTTCGCCTATGCTATTTCATTTTGCTTTTAACTAAATCTCTCTATTTTATACTTACATGAAAAGGGGACAGCCCTTATCATGTAACACCAAGGGACACAAATTAATTAACTACCCCAGTCTTGCACCATAGACCATGATGTTAGGTTCCATGTATAACTGGCCCGGTGCAGGAGTGAACATCACCTTCGTTTTAGACAGACTGATACTCAGACCAAAGACAGTACAGGAGTCAGAAAAGCTATCCATTATATGTTGCATATCAGTATGCGACAAAAAACAGTAACTTCCTCACTAAGACATAATGCATATTGGTTCTGGCATTAAATATTCTAAGATTAGAAATGCGACCTGTGGTTAGAAACTTTTACATGGCACCCTTATCGCAATCATTTCCCTGTGCAGTTCATTGAGTATTCTTACAAAGGTTGGAGGAGACCCTACTTTCTCTAAGATAACCCAGAAAGCATCCCTGTTAACGATGTCAAATGCTTCGATTAGATCCACAAACACTTCTTACAGCGGTATCTGTTGTTCCAATCATCTCTTCTGTACTTCCTCTGCCAGACCTAAAGTCATTTTGTGACTCTGGAACAGAATTAGGACAAACATCCTCCAATAACCTGTTTAGTAAAAGTCGTGCGACAATTTTCCGAGCAGCTTCCAAAAGCGTAATGCCACGGTTGTGGTTACAAACATTCTTCTGTCCCTTTCCTTTAAACAGGGTACCCAAGACACCATCAATCCAATCCTGTGGCAACAAAACCAAGGATATAATTAGCAATATTCACACTTCCTATTTTAAGAGATTCCAACGGAACACCATCCAAAATAGTTGCCTTGCCACTGCTGACTTGTGCGATAGCCAACAGCACCTAAATTAGACTAGGCAAACGATCTATTCTTAACATGATATCACATTGTAGTAGACTATCAATTGCGTAAGCATCTACGGCCAATAGATTAAGAAACACGCCAGTAAAGTGCTTTTGCCATCTTTTAAATATCTATTTTGGACCTTTATGACCACAGAACCATCTTTAGGCATCAGGGGAGTTATTGAAAAGGTAGGAGGACCAAATACTTGGTGCAGGAGTCTATAAGATTCCTTCCAAGTTTTTGTGTCAAACGCCGTTTGGATCTGATCCGTTATATTCATCCACCATTGGTGGTTCATCTTCCTTAGCTCACGTTGCAATGTTGCTTTGACCTCTTTGTATTGTCGCAAATTAGGTGTATGATAATAACTATCTTCCCGAAGTAAAGATTCATAGTTTTTTCTGTTTATTCATCAGCAACTGATTAATTTCAAGATTGTTGCGTAAAACCAGTCCTTGTGATTATCCCTCTTGAAGCAAAGAACTTAAGCAAAAACAGAATAACACTTGAAATTTACCAATGTACCATCAAATGCAAGATTATCAAGCTTTTCCGACATACTCTTCTGAACTTCAAGTAACATTAACTTGGCGTCATCAATAAGGCTAGGCACTCTAACGCCACTATGACGAATTTTCTTATGAATTCGTAGATTAAACTTTCCACTCACCAACTTGTGATCGGTGTCACATTCAGCCCTGTGCTTGAAGGTGGGTTTTTCAGTTATGGTGGAGTCATTTAGGTGACCATCCTTTGAACATGGATGTATCCAAATAGCTTTGTGCTTCGGTTTACTGCGAACAAAGCGTTAAAGATAGCAAGATTTTACTTTGAACACATCTCTAGTAGCTTAAGGCCATTAGCATTCATGGTAGCGATACTATAGCGGCCAAGAGCACTCCAGGTATCAAAGTCTTTCCCAACACGCGCATTAACGTCACCAAGGATAACAAATGTTTTCATTATTTGGTATAGATGCAACAACAGCGCGCAGAGACTAATAGAAACACAAGAATGTCATCTTCATTCGCTTGAAGGGTTTGTGCATAGACAGCAAGATAGTAATGCATCTGTTGTGTCAGAGAGGAACACGAACATTCATGATGCGGTCACAGATACTGGAAGAAAATTGCATAGTGTCAACCAAGGATATTTTAATCGAAAAACCGATTCCAGCATTTCTACGGGTACCCTCAGGTTTACCAATCTAGAAGATAGTGGAGCCTGGTAATATCTCTGTCATTTGATCTATTGAATGACGGATCTCTGATAGAGCAGCACTATCTATATCATGTTTCCATAGCTCTGCAGTGACAAGCACTCTCCTGCGCTCTGGACGGTTGGATGAACCTTTATCAAGAACATGGCGTAACATTCTAACAGCATAAATGGAATTTTACTCCTTTTTGGAGATACGTTTTCGTTTTCTACCTGCTTCCATGAACCAGCAGCAACTAACCAGTGATATTATGTTAGACACTTTTTAGTGCACATTTTCTAGCACTTTCCCAAGACACTGGATGAGCAGTGTTCTCCCTGAAGGGCTACTGAATCACAGGAACCTCCACCGGAGTCCTCTTCTGTCATGTGGAGGCACAACAACAATGTTTAGATAGGGCTCCTGTCGCCTTTATGAAGATTTGTGCCTATGCACCTCACGCTGGTAAAGTCTGTACACGTTGCCACTCCTCCATAAGACGTGCAATAGAAATAAATGACAGATAACTATATGATAAAAAAAGATAAAAGATAAATCTCAAGTCACATCTGTACATCGTTGAATTAAAGTGACACGCGCTTTTACGACACGAGTGCCACTCTTTAAGTCTCTGCAAAAATAACCCAGTGACAAGCAATTCCGACATGACTTGTAATTACTTTGGCCGCAGATTTCTCGTAAGAGTTTTCCTCTCCTAGACGGCTTGCAGGAGATTCTGCTACCGGCTAATAACCTTATTACATACACACATATATACATACATACATAAACATATATGTATATATATATATATATATATATATATATATATATATATAGAGAGAGAGAGAGAGAGGCAGAGAAACAGAGAGAGAACACTATTATCTAAACTTCAGCCCCTGTCCCACCGACGTAATGTTGCCTGCCTGTTTTACAAGTATTTTAATGGTGGATGCTCTGACGAACTGCAAACCCTCGTACCCCCTCGACGAAAATATCCTCGATAAACCCGAGAAGCAGTGATGTCCAACCCCTACACAGTTGAGATCCCTAGATGTAAGAAAGCCTTTTACTCTAATAGCTTCTTCCCCAGAACGGCTGGACTTTGGAATTCTCATCCGGTTTCATGCATCCCCAACTCTACTGCCATGAAGAAGTTCAAATGTAATGTGAAAATACATCTTGCTACAAACTTCCTACTTAGGTCCCTGTTTGTAGACCACTACATCAAAGTGGCAAGGCGCCTTGTTTGGGTTGAAAGTGTAATATATATATATATTCACATTACTTGATTACTTGATTACTTCATTCCTCCAGCCTTGACAGACGTGCTTTAAATATTCTCTCCAATGTTTTTTCTATTAATGATTTGGAATTCATTCCATTTGCGTGTTTTTCCTAGGAACTCTGCCTTTTGGATCGTTTTGGACCATTTGGAATTAACCCATTAGATTGGAATTTTTTAATTCGACCGTGTTTGCATTTTACCATTCTTGGATTATTCACTATCCATTCGTGTGGAATCTTTTTAGCATTTTTCTTTTACCTCCTATTGCCCTTACCTCACCCTTTCTTAACCAAGTAAGACATGTGACTTACTTGTAGTTTCATTAAATACTTCTATATGCAAAATCCGATCCCGAATTTTGCTAATTCCTGCCCTCTGAAGAGAAGGAGACTATTTCTTTGAAACTCCGCGGATTAAGGACTATTCACTTATCGTATGCTTCCTTTTTTAAAATTAAATATGTTTTGAACTCTTTTTCAAGATGTCTTTTAACATGTTTTATTAATCATTTGTTCATATATATATATATATATATATATATATATATATATATATATAGACAGATAGATATAGATATATATAGATATATGCATATATGTACATACATATACATACACACAAACATATACATAAATACATATACAGAAACATGCACACATACATGCATACACATATATACACACCTACACAGGGGCACACATACGTATATATATATATATATATATATATATACATGACGCATGCATACACGCACTCATATATACATGCATATAAATATATATATATATATATATATATATATATGTATCTATATATACGTACACATATACACCTCTATACCCACATACATACATATACAGACACACACACATATATATATATATATATATATATATATATATATATATATATATATATATATAGTGATCGTTACATCTTGACAGAAGGAGAATATCTTTTGGATTATTCATGTATTTCCATGCACTTTTTAACTATTATTTTTTATTTATTTAATACGTTTTATGATGGTTTTATTATTGTTTTTATTTTTTATTTATTTATTTTTATTTATTTACCTTATTTTAATGTAATTTAAAAAAATTATTTATCGTATATATATATATATATATATATATATATATATATACATACATACATACATTTATACACATATACATATATGCCCGTGTAGATGTGATCAAGTTGTACCAATTTCAATCTACTGTGGGAACGAAGGTGGCACTTCAGACCACCCCTGACCTTTCACAGTCAGTTGCAGAAGTCACACTTTAGCTGAGGCATGCCAACTGGTGCTGCTTTATATATGACGCTTCAGGCCTTCGCTTTATTTACAGGTCACAGAGCAAAAAGGACACCTGTGCCCCGCAGTGTCTTCCCCATCAACGACAGTCTGATTTCCATGTGATCGCTTTTAGCCGGCACCGGATAAACTCATTTTACCGCATAAATCACAGATGTGGTTCTGCACAAATCATCTTATATATCTGACAGATTTTTCTTCCGGATATTACGCTTCATTTTTGCATGCTCATATTTTTCTTCTCAAAGCTATCACAGCCATGATAGACCAAAGAGTGCCACTGTTTATGATCATCGGAATCATTTTCCCAACAGCGCACGTCAATACCGAGAGCTTTAAGATTATCTTTGATGTTGTCCTCAAAGCATTTCCTAGATTTATGTTGTGAATGCTCTCCTTGTATTATATTACCATAGAACAGGCGCTTTGGCAATATCCAGCCCACCCGATCTAGTTGCGTATAATCAACTTCTCGATACATGGTACGTCAGCTCGCATGAGAACATCAATATCAGGTATGAAAAAGTTCAACCTGATGCTCAGAATGTGCCTCAGAAATTTCTGGTACACTCTCTCCATGACATTTATGTGTCTACCATGAGTTGTCTAAACCGCACAATCGTAAAGTAGAATTGGTAAAATAAAGGTTGATAGACACTGATCTTTGTACGAAGAGTTATACCCCTGTCAGACCACACTCGCTTTTCCAAGGTACAAAAAACCTTAATGTCACGCTGTATCCCATAATTGACCTCAACCTCCAGGGTTCCGTCTCTGGCAAGGGTACAACCCAAATACACAAATGTGTCAATACCGGCAATTATTTGGTTGCTGACAAAAATATAAAATAACAAAATCCCAGGTTGAGGTCTGAGCATGACCTTAATCTTCTTTAGACTAATAATAAGGCCAAGAGACGCACACATCCTAAAAACAGATCCATGATACCGTGCATATCTCTCTCACTATATGTCACTAGACCGGCGTCATCAGCTTAAATCAATTCACGAACTAGGTGCCGAAAAGACCTTGGTGAAGCGTGAAAACGACAAAGATCAACGACCTAACATGTAGTTCTGAAACGCAGATAAACACTAAGAAAACAGGCATTACAGGCATAGGAAAGCATAGGTCCATAATAAATAGAAAATAAATCTAGGTTTTGATATATCAATCTGCTTCACACGATTGTCAACTGAGATGGGTTCTGATAGGCAGCCATTAAAGTCCATGCGAACCTTCATATTATACTGATAGACATCCAGCTACACATGGACGCATATACTGGACCCATGCATACCACCACCTATATATCTACATACAAATACGAATATATACACATACATGTGCACACGTACACCTCTATACACGTGCCTATATATGATATATACACATACATACAAACGCATATGCATAAGTGTGGGCACCAAATAATTAGTCGGAACTAAGTAAAAGACAAGTAAGCAAGTAAGTGCATTACTAATGATAGTATTCTAAGAACACCTATGCAAATGTACATATATTATATATGTAAAGACTTATGAGAGTAATTAGTAAGTGAGTGGGGGATATTAAATGCATGTATAGATAAATGTGTAAATGATAAAAGATAAATAAATGAATGAATAAAGGGCGTAAGTGAATTTTAAAAACAAATAAAATAACATATGGTAAAGGGTATTGGAGGGAGGAGAATATATCAAAGATACATATAGACATATATACGATAAGTGCAATAGGTAAAGAGACCAGATATAAGAAAGAAAAGGGGAAGCCCTAATAAAAAAAATAGATGAATTGGTTACATAATCAATTAAAAATATTAAGGGGGATATAAGGCTATAATCCTAACAGGTATAAAGGGAGTGTGAGTTCCTGACGATTATATGTTTAATTGACATCCTGGTTATAAGTAGGCAATTATGGAGTTCAGAAATGGGTCCAAGGTAGTTTTATGGATATTAAATACATTAATTACCACTCTAGGTTGAGGTATATTATTTGAAACACAATATACACAATTTCATGTCCACAGTCATATGGAAACATCTACATATTAAGATATACGTATGTTTGTACAACATTATATACACATACTTACATGTGCCCACATGTGCAGAACAAACCATATATGGTTACACGCACAATAGTTTCCCAAAATACTGGGAAAATAGTGTGTGAACTATGTTGATGTTTAACTAAAAAGAGCAATAGACGCAAATTACTAGATAATTGTATGGTAAATAAAATTTAAGTGGAATTCAAATTGGTAATATTGGAAATATACGTTATTTTGTTGAATTTAGGGGGATTAGCGTGAAAGTTAAGATAGGGTACAGGAAGAACGTGATAAAAATGTGCTGATGTTGATGATAGATAGTTGTACTGAGTGTATTATTAAACACACGTTGTATAAGGGATGTTTCAGAAAAGTGTACAGTTTCTAAAGGAGAAGGACTACTAACGCCGACATTTTATGTAGTCTCTCATGTTTTCTATTTAGAAAAATTTAAGGAATTTAAGTATTTACATGAACTTTTTAAGGATTTCTCAAGTAATGGTTGGTGTCAGTTTAAAACTTAACTGTTTTCGACTTATAATTGAAAGCCTTCCCCTTTTTGTGCTTCTTTTAATATCGTTTTCTAATAATAACCATTTCTGTAAAATCTGACGTTACTGGCTCGTCGATGCGGTTCGGTAACCGAAACATGTGTGACTAAACAGATAAAACTCTAATTAAAATATGATGTCTCTGCAACACTATTAAGCACTTTCATCAAGTTTATACCAATTACAATTTTCTTTTATCACACACACACACACACATATACATATACATATATATATATATATATATATATATATATATATATATATATACAGTAACACTCCTTTAATTTGAATTTCCTCTAAAGTTGGACTTCATCTAATTTGGACTTCTTCTCATTTGGACTTCTTCTAAACCTGGACTTTCTCTACACTTGAACTGTCTCGTCATTGAAAGTGTATTAGCATATTTGATGCGGAGTTGCAGTAAAGTTGTTTACATGGTTTAGTCAGCTATTTCGCAGAAATGTTAATATTGGTAAAATGCTATTTATGTAGATTAGCTATTGATAATTAATTTACACTAACTGATTTTTTTTTCAGATTGCTATATTTAAAATAGTGTAAAACAACCCATCACAATGGCCTGCAACTCTAAAAGAAAACACGTGACATTGAATTTACTCGAAAAACGTAAACTTATAGAAAAATTAGATGCTTGAGTTGAAAATAGCGTTATATTGAGAGATTATAAGATTGGAAGAAGTACACTGTTTTACATCAAAAAGAAAAAGGAGGAAATATTGATGGATGCTCTTCAAATAAAAAAACAAAAAAGAACATCGCAGAAGATATGAAATTCAGTGAAGGCTGGTTCATGAACTTTTAGAGTAGACATGGTATAAGACTATTAACAATGTCAGGCGAACAACGGTTTGCTGATACACACACATCACAAATTTATTGTGACAATTCAAGGCGATAATTGCCGATTATGTTTTTTACACCAGAGGATGTTTACAAGGCTGAATAAAGTGGCGTAAATTGGAAGTGCTTACCTACAAAAATATTAGCCGGATCCGAGGAGCAGAAAATAAAAGGATTCAAATTAAATAAGGAAAAATGGTATGCGCTAATGCTTCTGGAACTCATAAACTTAAGCTTCTTGTCATCAGAAAATGAAAGTGTCCCCGAGCATTGAAAGGAGTTTCGCCTTTGCCAGTATGCGATTATTCACAAAATGGATGGATGAATCAACAGTTGTTTAAAAAATGTGTTTTACAAGAATTTGTGCCAGTTGTCCAGTGGTGTTTTCTTGAATTAGGTAAACCTGATTAAAAGTGCTTGCTTCTGTTGGACATTAGCAGAGCATCTCCTATCCAAGCTATGGATCAAGAGATTATTTTGAACTTAAAATGTTTCTACAGACATTATTTCATGATGAATATGATAAATAGCACAATGAGAATAAGCGATTTTCAGCGCCAATTTACGATCAAAGATGCCATATTTTCTATCGCAAATGCATGGAATCAAGTTCGAGCTAGCAAATTAACAAAAGTATGGGATAAATTATACCCAGCGCCAAATGCTTCTGAACTGAAAGAATCAGAAAATACATCTGGTCTGAAAAATTCTTGAAACCAAACGGTTACCGCTCAACGACGCTGTTCTTAAATCACTTAATGCAAATGATGTTGAAATGTGGGTGCAACAAGATGAGGAAACTATTGATCAGTATCCTGAACGCAGTCATGTTGATGAAAATAGCGACATCTCCAATTCTCTTGACCCTAATGTAAATAACCAATAACACTCTGATGAAGCAATATTTTAGTGACAACAGTTTGCAAGCTATGTCACTCCGAACATATATAACCATAAAGAAGCTACATAACCAAGCCATTGTAGATTTTTGTGATCGCTTACGGAATACAATGGCATCGCCCGAGAGTCCAATCGATGAAAATAGAAACTGCAACGAGACTCATTCAATGAATAAATTTTTAAAAAATCCTGTATTTTACATAAATGATTTCTGTAGGTGATAACTTAGGTAATAAATACCTAACAAGTAAGAGTAGATTAAATTTATTTTCAATGTTTTTGTTTCTGGTAATAATAATAAAAAAATCTTACTTGCAATATATCGTAAACTGAAGTTGATATATACTTGCAGTATCATATAGCAATGGATTTAATTTACTATTTTTTAATACTTTGAAAATTAAAGTTAACTGCAACATACTTTTTCATCACGAAACTTGAACAGCATTCTCTAATTTGAACGAAGCGGATATTCAAATTATAGGAGTTATACTATATATATATATATATATATATATATATATATATATATATATATATATATATATATATACATATACGGGTGTGTGTGTGTGTGTGTGTAATGCACGGGCGTTTTTACAGAAACAAACATTTAATTTTAAGCACTAGATTAGGAAAAAAACAACAACAAAAAAACAAATGCAAGAGAGGTAATCCTAGATAAAAAATAATACCACAAGAATGACTTCCCCTGACGCGGGTAATATAATATGAATTCAAACACTAAGCAAAAAAAAAAATATTACAATAAACACGCATAAATATAGGAATAAAATTATATAAAATTATATGTTAATGAAAAAAACAAATAGGTAAAACAGGGAAAATTTAAACAAAAATAAATAATTAATATATAAAAAAATAAAAATACGGAAATAATGGTTGAAACAGAAAACTATCTTTACATAACACCAAAGATGGAGGAAGTGAGGAAGCATGACTGTGGAAATCGTTTTACCCGATGTCCAGCATGTTAAAAATATACCATTTGTTGTAAAACTCTAATGGATAAACATTTGAAGAAGTTGGTGGGGACAGGATATTTTACGGAAACATAAATCGTAAAATCGCCACTCATTAATGAAACAGCTGTAATGAAAAAATCCAGGAAATAAAAAATGAAAAAGAAAACGCGAGCCTTTGAATTTTCAATAACACTTTGCATTATATATATATATATATATATATATATATATATATATATATATATATATATATATATATATATTAATGCCAAGCAACCTAGGAAAGGTTAATGCCAACAACAGTAAACATACTCACTAGTTTTGTCTTCTCCGCGCCAGCTTATCGAAAGAAAGTTTCTCAAGTCCTTCGCCACCTTTACTCAGGGAACCCCTCCATGTAGTATATGTTTTAAGGCTAATGGGTATAGTGTGGAGGGGTGGTAAACCTATTTTATCGGTATGCAAGATTCCTATTATCTGTGCAGGGGCATTTTCTTGACAGATGCAACTGAGAGGACAACAGCACTAGGAAGTGGTGTATAATTTTACAGCATATATTTAGGACTATGAAAAGAGGCTATACACCTTTTTATATTCTACTCTATATAACGCTCTTCCTTTATTTAGAATTCGGTAAAAATCCCCCCAACATCATCTATAATTTTAATTTATCTATTTCGTTCCTAATGAATCCCACGCACGATGTTACACCCCCACTATGTAACCTAGCATCTTTTCTACTCTTATGATGAGAAACATTAGGCTTCGAAATGCCTTGGCATAAAGAGTCACTTCTATCTTTCAACTAACTGGTTGTATTTCCTTATTTAATAAATGAACCCAACCATTTTCACCAACATATAGATTTTTTACTTCATTTTTCATGCCTATTGTGCTCCTATATAAAGCTCCAATTATACATGTTCTTATTCACTAAGCTATATATATATATATATATATATATATATATATATATATATATATATATATATATATATATATACGCAAATGTATTGGACACAATTTTTCTTCATAACTTTAATTAGGGTACAAGATTTTAACTAAAATTTGGTCAGTATATTCCTATTACTATTCTAACTAATATTTGGGGTAGTAATTACAAAATTAAAGTTTACAAAGTTTATATTAAAGAAAAAATATAAATCAACAAACGCAGAAATATTGCATACATTGATTTAATATTTGGTTGCATAGCCTTTATTGCGTTCAACAGCTTCCAATCGCTTTCTATAGTTACATACATGTTTTTTTTGCAAAGATAGACATGTATTTTGCGCCATTCTTCTTTGCAGAACTGTTCTAGTTGTTGAATATTTTGTGGATTCTTTTTGTTAACATTGATCTTCAATATTTTCCCGAAATTTACAATGAGGTTGATATCTGGAGGCTGACTGGACGAAATAAGAACGCCAATTTTGTTATTTCTAAGCCATTCTTTGCTTAGTTTGGCAATATGATTGGGATGATTGTCCTGCTGAAACTCGAAATTGCTGTTATGTACCAAAAAATCAGCAGATTACTGGAGGTTTTACTCCAAAATCTCCTTGTACATACGTCCATTCATTCTATTATTGAGGATTTCAGGTCACCAGTACCTCTGGATGAAAAACACTCACATACTATCATCGAACCACAGCCAAAATTTTCCGTAGGGTTGGTATTCTTTTATGCGGTGCCATTTTTACGCCATACTTGTGTTGCTGTGTTCCTTCCAAAGTTTCGATTTTCGTTTCGCCTGACCAGATTACCTTGTTCCAGAATTCTGTCGTGTTGTCCCTCATATGTTTTAACATAATTCAAACGTGATCTGACATTTATTGAGATTGTTGGACTGACTTACTCATCTTGGATTTTATAGTAAAACGTTTCGGCCGTTTTGTCCTTCGGTCTTCATCATGTGTTTTGTATCGAACTGGCGAACCGTTTGTTAGAACCCAACTCTTAATTAATATTGCGGGGGTTCCGTGTTCGGACTACAGCTAGGCTCTGGGACATAGTTGCTGATTCTTTGTTTTGAATGTTACATCCCACTGCCTTCGTTCAGGATTGAACTCAACTCATTTGATAACTGTAAACTTTTATACAACGTCTAGGACCACTTAACCATATGTCACTAGGACAATTCTTAGTTGTTTTTTGTTAATGTTAAACCTATGATGTTATTCAAGGTTTTCTCTCTCTATTCGAGGTGTCAAAATTCCATTCAGCTCTACGCTTGGTTTGCTCAGTAGATTGTTATGTCCGAGCATGTGAGCTGTTTCTTTATGTTTTATCACTTTCAAGCGGGTCTCTCTGTTTATTATTTTTACTTAATCCCATAGGGGGCGATGGCCCCCCTTCTCATCCCAGACATGGTTGGCTATACCCGATTTTTCCGTCTCCCTTTTAGTTACCGCTTTTCGGTGTTCTTCCAACCTTATTTTGAGGGGGCGGCATGTTTCACCCATGTAAACCTTTCTGCAACTATATGGGATGGAGTATATAAACAGAGAATCAGCAACTATGTCCCAGAGACTAGCTGGAGTCCGAACACGGTACCCACGTAATAGTAATAAAGGGTTGGGTTCGAGACTCCTAACAAACCGTTCCCCAGTTCGATACAAAACACCTGATGAAAGCCAGATGACAAAACGGCCGAAACCTTGTGACTATAGATACCGAGATGAGGAAGTCAGTCCGACAATCTCAAAAATACAGAAAATTATTGTGATCTCACATGTTCAAGCTTCAATAATGGAACTTTTACTGGGGATCTTGATACATATTGATTGTATCCTTGCTCACATTAATCCCAGCTTCTCTGAGGTCGGTTTGAATTTCACCACGAGTTAGAAAAGGTTTTTTTTTGTACCTTTCTGCTTGATTGATGTTTCGTTTTATTTCCTTGGCCGACCACATCTTGGAAGATTTGAAACATTTTCACCAGGGTGTTTACTTTCTAATAACGTTTCCAACTGTACTAAATAGTATATAAAGTTCCCATTATATTAATCGATACCCTTTTCCTTCTCTGTGCTTATCAATGGGTTTTTGACGAATGTCTATTGAGAAGTCTTATTTTTTAGGACTTTTAATAAATGAACTGGTTGACTTTGAAGAAGTGAGCCAGAACTGGAAAAGGTTTATGAACTATTTTAATATAAATCTCTATGATAGGTCAGTGATAACTCTTTTACATTATTGCAACACGTTAAGCAAAAGTCATTTAAATTTATTTCAGAAAAATAATTTTTTAAAAGTGTAGCCAATATTTTTGTGTTTGTTAATTCATATTTTTTCTTAAATATAACTTTTTAAACTTTGATTTTTTAATTATTACTCTAAATATAATTTAAAATAGTAATAGGAATATACTGGCCAAATTTGACGGAACACTTTGACCCCTAATTAATGTTATGAAAAAATGTAATGGTTCCAATATTTTGCGTGGCACAGAAGCCCGAATATATATATATATATATATATATATATATATATATATATATATATATATATATATATATTCGAGCTTCTGTGTTCTCAACTACAACGAGTATGGTGTATGCATATATATATATATATATATATATATGCATACACCATACTCGTTGTAGTTGAGAACTGGGAACGAGTAATTCAGGATAAAGTAACATGGGAATTAGCCCATGTAATCGATATCGTAGGAAATCACGTCTGTGTATTTTTATGGAAATCGCAATCATGACGCTCTTACAAGAACGACAGTTATATATTGCAAAGACAGCTGATGCCTATTGACCTTAATCTTGAAAAAAAAAAACAAAGCTGTAGTTAGAAAGAAAAACAGTTAGCAGAGATAGAGTGCCGCTACATTGCTTTAAAAAAAAGTTAGTGGAATGTGCAGTATATTAGGATTTGGTTTATAAAAGCTTTCTTGTTTCAACTGAAACATTCAAAAGCAATGATGAAGGAAACCTGGAAAAATCAAATGTCAATTGGTGTTGAATATATCTTTCGTTTTCTTTAATTTATGCATCACTTCCGGTTTGTTCTACTTTTATCGGTCATATTTTATTTTTGTAAAAAAGTAAAATCGGACAATAGATTGACAAATAGTAAAAGGATACATACTAATCAAATTACCTGATTAGTAAAAGCAGCGACTCATTTTCAGAAGTCGAATTAGACTGGTGAATTCATAAGGACATTTCCGGTGCCTGTTTCTGAGAAGACCAGCAAAGACTTAAACAACATGCGTTCCATAGTTTATTTTGACGAACATTTGTATTAAATGTTGCCAATAAATATTTTGTATTATTTGCCAACAAAGTGTTCTGTAGGGGGATGTATTTGTTGGGTATTGCCGGTGAAAGCTCTAATAACATGGAAACTAATTACGATAAGGATATAGGAGCATTATAATATAAACTAGGACCGTCACATATATTTACTAACAATACAACAACAACAATTTGGAAATTAACTTTAAGAAGGTGTTGGGTTCGGTGGAAAAGGATATTTATGGGTAGACAAAAGTTTAGCCCTTTTGTTATCGAACAAATAAAGACCAATATTTGTAGAAAGGCTACGGTATGAAGAAGTAAAATTAATTGTTGTGGGGGCTGATCAAGGCACCCGATATTACGAGTTTTGTTAGAGAGCAGCTACATTTAGAGCTAGAGAAGAAACACGCCCGCATGAAGGATTTCCGAACTTGTTTCAGTTTCATATGCGAAGAGGTATATGTATAAATTATGCGCCACCTAGACAAGTAAAAGCACTGTTGAAAAGAAGATGATAAGTTGCTAGGCGCACTCATGATTCGCCACGGGACAGACAATTATGAAAGAAAAACGCAGGTATATGACCCACGCTTGGTACAAGTGAGCCGCGATAACTGACATCCCATACCATACGATATATGTATTAGTGCAAATAGCCTACCTAACACGATTAGGCATAGAACCTATAGAGTATTAATAGATGTTTGGCCTGAGTTTTCGGTAGTAATTTCAATGAATTTCTTTTTACAAGTAAGAGAATAAAGTTATGAACATGAATGGATCTCGTATGATGATGAAAGGAAAAAGATCGATAGTTTAGAGTAAGGAACCAAAATAATCACATCCCTATTTTTGTAAAAAGTATGTAGATAAGGACATCTACTTAATTGTCAATTAGGTAAGAAAATATCTACGTTAACATTTTCTATATTTGAAATACTCTGAAGTGTAGTAACGAGTATGCCACATTAAAAGAACATGAACATATTCTTTCACTGGTTAGAGTAAGGATTTTTGGCAGAAAAAGACCCACAGCTGACTCGTATTACGATTGGATTAGAGTTATGCGAGCAGAAAAATAGTACCAAGTTGAGGAAATAAGTTATTGATGCGTAAGCCTATAAAGAAACGTGTTTGTGGCTAATGCGATAAGGCACAAGAAACGTTTTGCGAATTGTTCTGATTCTTATTAGATATTGAGCTAATGAAGCAATTAGACTGAAGAGAGGATTATCTTAAATTCTTTCCTTCGGTTTAAAACATGATATACAACTATTACTTATTCTACGTTTACTAAACACGACTGCAAAATGTACAAGTTTTTATATGATGGCACGATAAATCAAACATTAGCGCTAGGAATATAGCTATGTTTTTATTCATATGGGCTTTTCCTTATATTTAAAAAATAGTGCTTAATTAAGCAAAAAAAAATGGTATACGCAAAATGTAGATATAATTGCAAATACGGATTAAAAAACAAACAGAAACAAACAGACACACACACACACATATATATATATATATATACAGAGAGAGAGAGAGAAAGAGTGGGAGAGAGGGCGAAAGCGAATGTATATGATACTCCTATGGGAAAAAAAAACTTCTGTCATTCTTAATTAATAAAAACAAGCTGTCAATTTCATCGTAAAGCAATACTTTAACGTTTGTCATTGAATATTATCTTACTGTTTTCTGTTTATGCCTGTTAATATTGGATTTATAGATAATTTATTACACCCAATATAAATATATGTGATTTTAATCATAGCAGGTCGACAAAGAGAACTTATATCACATATCCCATTTCTATTAGTGTCGAATTTATATCAATCCTCTAGAAAAAAAGACTCTTTATTAATCTACTTTAAAAGGTCCATACATTTATGAAACGTAATATTATATCATTGCTAAATAGAAGACTTAAATGTGCAATCTGCTGTTTCATTGTCTAGTCATCAACAAAAGCGCTAATTTGATTGATGCATCTTATTTTAAATATAATATCCGTAATCACCTCTCACTAAAGTTAACGTTTAGAAAATAAAATATGATTTGTGTCATGTAATTAAATGCATCCTACATCTAATTAAGTATATATTGCAATAAGACCCGCATATTACTTTTGATTCATTGAGTTTACTAGTTTGATACTGTTGTCTTAACAAATCTCGAGGAAATAGATTATCCCACGCATATTTTCATGACACATCAATCAGTCTTACTTCTTAACATTTGAAATCTATAGCGTTATCGTGTCAGATATTTCATCTGCCATTATGATCTATACTAAAGTAAATAAAACATTTCTTTTGCTGTATTCCTCCTTTAACTACATCTTACGAAAAGATGAAATTATGTAAATTGATATACCCTGATATTTGTCATTTTCTTTAGTATTTCTCCTCGAGTCCAGTATCACTCTGGTTGAGATAAAACACTGGTCACTGATTGCTATGGCTAAAATTCATGCTAATGTTTTGATGAGTTTCTTACATTGTTTATTCTCTACTACCAAACATTCGTGTCTGTGAATATATTTCAGAGTAATTAATATTACAATGACTGTGCAAAAACTGGGAAACTGTCGTAACATCAGATCGTCAATACAGGTTAAAAATAATGTTTTATAAAGCATGTTTTATAACTCATCAACGTAGCTATATGAGAGATTCTATCGATCAATCCACTTCATATTAAAATTAACGCTTCATATTAAAATTTTGTTGCTATTATTAAACGCGCACATAAATAGGACGCATCTTGAAAATATTTGTTCGGTTTAAGATTGGAAAGTAACTTTTGATTTTGATTTTCTGAAAGCCAATAAAGAGATACTTTTTTTGGCATTAGTTTTGCTATTGTTGTCTTCGTAAATTGTTGGTATTGATATTGTTTTGGATAAGCATTGAGTTAAAGGGGGCAGAGTCAATGTGAAATTAAATTGTCAGAATTGGACGCCGATAACAGGTGGTTCATATTAAATAACGATCGACAGATCTGTCAATCAAACGAAGCGAGAAATGGAAATTCGCTATTTTGTCGTTTCTTTCCTCATGAAAAAAAATGCAAAGAAACCATGTGTGTAGAAAAGAGTATTGTTGTGAAAAAGAATAAAAATAACGGATTTGTATTGAGAATAGGGGAAGGTAATGGATAGGCAAAGTAACGCTTTTATAAATTTGATAAAAACAAATCTCTGAAATGATGCGGAACTGAAAAATAAATTAAAGATAGAGAGTGTAACATATGGAAACATTATCTCCACAAACGGCTCAGAAAACTTAAGATTTAAGAATATTTAATAACAAACAATTGTCAAGCTAATGAACAAACAAAAACAATTTGGGAAAGTAAGGAAATATCTCTCATTTCTCTTTCTCTCTCTCTCTCTCTTTATTTCTGTCTCTCTCTATATATATTAATTCTAATTAAACAATATATTTTTGTATATATGGTGACACCAGTGTTTCATGCTGTTTCAATCATAGAATTAACAACTTCTGCCGAGCATCGGATTCGACCCATTCCAAGAAAGCAGCTTTGGCTTCATTTGCTAAACCTTTATCTCAGGCCTACTAAAAATCTTCCATTAATTATTCAAGCAATATGTTAGAATAAATAGAGTGTTCGAACGAGCGAAAGTTAAAGTAACGTGGAAGTTATTTAGATTAGCTAATTAAAATGAGTTAGATAACGAGATGTCAGACGGATACCTCTTTATACCACGGCATTTCTAAACTAAAATCCTCTCATCAGAAGATGAGAAAACGCCGCCATAAAAGGTAAGACCAAACATATTTCAAAAGAATCTTTATTATCAATTGAATTCATGAGATTAACATTGAAAAACAACTTTATATGGAGTTATATGATAGAGAAAAAGAGTTATATGATAGAGATAAAAGAAACTCGGAACAGAAAAAAAACAATAAAGGCTGAAAAAATATACAAAGTTATTTATGAGAAAACGATATAATAAAAAAATGCATTTTCATTTATAAAATATTAACACTATTATAATACTTGGCCTTTTTGGAAAAACTTCACCAACATTATAATACTGTTATCATCCAATATAAATTAAAATATATATAAACAAATCAGAACAAATAAAGTGCGAGCGAAGTATAATTACGAATGTTGCGTTGTGTGCACTCAGTCTATATAACTGCGTGGAGAAAATATTCGCCGGACTAGTTTACCGACGAGTGTATATTTGGAATGACAACTAAAAGACTCGACTGTTTACAAACGACTTCGAGTTTATTTTAACAATCTTTCTTTACACTTTTGTGTCGGTTGTTACTGACTCCGCTAGCGAGGAGAGAGGTGTTGTTAGAGATAGGTGGCGTGGCGGGGGTGTTGACAGATGACATACTTGTTTCTCACCGCGTCGGCCGCTTCTCTTTTTGTAAAACCAAAACATCTTTGTTTATATTGGTGTCGGTCACGTTTGTCTAGCCCCAGCTGCGAATGTCAGCTGCATTCCGATCTGGTCATAACATATTTGTTATTATTTTGATTAGTTCAAAGCATAATTGCCCCAATAATCCACAACCGTTGTTTTCGATTGTAGGCCAATTTCCTTTTGTTTGTTTGGCGTTGAAACAATTATGTGTGTCACTAGCTCAGGTAATGCTCGTGTCCAACATTCTATGTTGGCATGGTTGAAACGTGACCCTCACATCACGTTCTTGGCTTGCCTCTCCGATTTCTTCACAGCCTGCCCCCTTATTATACAACACACCTTTATTCTCCATTTTCAAAATTTTGACCTCAAAATTTTACCTTCCTCTCTCCTCCCCTTGGAATTTAATTACATTAACAACACATATAATTTCACAACAATTTACAGTTTTTTTTCTTTTTTTTTCACACAAGTTCACAGTCAATATAGTCCACAAAAGTATTTTAATAATTGTCCTTTTTCAACACAAAACAAAACAAAACAAAAAAAATCATAATGCATACATCTTTTCCTTTTTTTTTAAAAAGTTCACCACTGAACATATTTCAACAAACAACGATCAAATTTGCCCATTTTTCTTCTTCACTTCTGATGCGTAGTCCATTGACCACCAGCGGTTACTGCACTGTAATTATTTAATTAGCATCAGTTGTTATGACACTCAATAGCTTCCCTGCGTGCTTCTGCCAAAGTTAAAAAAAAAAACAAAAAAAACAAAACAAACTACTTTTTACCTTTCAACTTACTAATTGAAATGAGGAGCCGCTGCTATTTTCTCAAGTGTCACTCATTGTTCGGCCCGCGGAGAAAAGGCTTTTATTAGCGGGGTTTTACTACCTTTCTCAACATGGTATTCACCCATCCCAAACATCCCCCTTTCTCCCTGCTCCCAGCAACTGGCGTAGCTTGTGCTTTATTTGCTACCGGGTTGACTATATGTCTCCTTGCACGACGCGGAATATTATCCGAGTCTGCAAAACGTTCCAAGTGTTCCAAGCGTGCCGTCATGCTGTTCACATTTCTCGACGACATGCTTCGCGTCAATATACGGCGTCCATCAACGGAACATTAGATTCCTCCTTGGAATCCCTTCGTTGATGTCGAGATTTCTGCACTGGGAAACCAGTCTCTTCTGGTTCGGTATCGCTCTCCGAATCATCTGATACCTCCGGAGCTGCCAATGCAGTTTCCCTTAACGGTCTCTCTGTAGTGGGGATCTCCCACTCCTCAATAGACGCTACTCAGCATGCGCCTTTGTTACAGAGCCCGTTAATTGGTCTTTAATTCTATACGAGACAGGACCCGTTTTATCTATCGCTACATAGGACGGTTTCCATCGCATATCTAATTTTCCTTTCCTCTGGTGGTTCTTGTAAAACACTAAATCACCAACCTCAAACTCGACAGTCTTTGTCCTTTTTTCCGAACTATCTATCATTCTTTTTCTAGCTCTCCTAATATTGTACCTAACTAGTGTGAACGTCCGATGCATTTCTTGTAGAGCGATCTCGTGATGTTCATCACCATAGTGTACTCTGCGGCGTCTCAATATATTGTCTAAAGGCAGAATCACATCTATATTATAGAGCAAGTAATATGGTGATAATTTTGTCGTTTCGCTCACATGGAACCTAACAGCCGCTAGCATCTGATTCGTATATATGTTCCACGACTGTTCATTGTTCCCCATTTTCTTAGCTAATACGTCGTGAATGTTCTGTGAAAGCGTTCAACTTTTCCATTACTCTGTGGATGATAGAACGACGTGGTCATGTGATGCACATTGAGGTCCTTCAATGCTTTTTCCATAATTTTATTTATATTTTCGGGCCCGTTATCCGTTAAAAGCTGGAGTGGTGCCCCGAACCTGGGAAAAATCTCATCAATCAATAGATGCACCACAGTTTCTGCTTTCTTATTTGGAACCGCAAAAGCCTCCGTCCAACCACTGTACATGTCTTTAAATGTCACTATATACTGGTTACCCGAAAGCGTCTTTGGGTAGGGCCCAGAAACATCTAACGCCAGATTAGCGAAAGGAAAAGGAGGCAAATCACACTCCTGCAGTGGAGGTTGTTGTTTCCTCAAATTTCTGGTCTGACACGGAATACATTTCCCTATGTATTCATTTATTTCCTTAAATAAACAGGGCCAGAAATATTTTTGTTTAATTGCGTGAAACGTCTTTTCCGCGCCCATGTGACCATTATCATCGTGATATTGCACTAAAACCCTTTTCCTAAGATGCGACGGTACATATAACCTAATTAGTGGTTCGTCGTCGGGCTGAAACAAATAGTATACTACTTCGTCTATTACAATGTACTTTTTTCTGTCCATTTTGGACGCTTTACCATTTTTCATACGCATCTTTAAGTCCACGATCTCCTTATCCTCTTCTTGTTCCCTAATCATATCTATGCCCGCTAACGTAGGTCGTTCGTGCTCACCCGATGAGTCCTCAGCATTCTTATACGATGCATACTCATTCGGCTCAAAGAGATTAGAGTTTATTGCGCTCACTCGATAGTTTCTAATATCTATCTCAAGAAGAGGATCATTTGTGTCCTGTCTTGGATTAACCGCACGTGACAAAAGATCAGCACAAACATTATCTTTCCCCTTCAGGCATCGTATAGTGTAATTATAACCAGCCATACTTAAAGCCCACGTCTGTATTTTCCTATTCTGTCTCGGTGAGTTTAATAAATATTCTAAAGGTCTATGATCCGTATAGATGGTGAACGTCGCACTATGCAAATAATGATTTAATTTATCAAGGGCATAGTGTATCGCATATGCCTCTTTCTCTATTGTTGATCATCTTGTTTGCGTATCACTTAACTTATGGGATAACAAGTAAATTGGTTTCTCTACCTCTTTACCTTCCCTTTTATCATAGACCATCTGTGACAAACATGCCCCAATCGAGTGATCGGAGGCATCCGTAAACAGTCTGCTGTCCCTTTCTGGATCGGGATAGGCCAGTAGCAAAATATCTGCGAGCTTTGCTTTTAAGCTATCAAAGGCAGACTGACATGCGTCGTCCCATTGGAAACGTGCATGCTTTCTCGTCAACCGGACTAAGGGTTCGGCGATATCGGAAATTTTTTTATGAACCTCCGATAATATGACGTCATACCAATGAAAGCTCTCACTTGCTTCACATTGGTTGGAGTCGAAATCAATTTTATAGATTTGACTTTCTCCAGGTCTGGCTGTACACCCCTATCGCTAACTTTGAACCCCAGATACTGTATCTCTTGTTTAAAAAACACACACTTTGTGGCTTTTAACCTGAGGTTATGTCTCCTAAGACTACCTAATATCCTATCTATATGTTTTAAATGGTCTTCCTTCGTATTGGAAAATATAAGTATATCGTCCAAATACGGAAGCGCAAACTCTTCTTGTCCTCTCCAAACTATGGACATTAACTCCTGGAAGACCCCGGGGGCGTTCGCCAGTCCGAACGGAATCACATTAAAGTGAAATAATCCCCGATGGCATGTGAACGCTGTTTTCTCTTTATCGTTCTTATTCAATTTAACCTGCCAGTACTTTAAATCTAATTTTGTGAAGTATTTTGCTGACCCGAGCGAGGCTAGAATATCATCAATTACTGGTAATGCTCGGGCATACTTCTTTGTGACTTTATTTAGTGCTCTAAAGTCCACACAAAATCTTTTACTACCATCCTTTTTCTCTACTAAAACTATTGGAAAACTCCACGGACTATTTGATCTTTCGATTACTCCTGCCCGCATCATTTCCTCTAACGCTAACTCTACCTCTTTTCATTGTTTTAGCGGTGTTCGATACGGGCATTTTCGTATGGGTTCATGCGTTCCTGTATCGATTCACATCTCCACCGTATTGGTTCTGCCCAAATCTTTATCCTCCGTAACGAACAAATCTTTATTACTCTCTAGTACCTTATCAACTTCCGACTTAAATTCCTCGGGTACTTTAACTCCCTTCACGGTTTTGTCGGACTTTTTTCTCATATGTTTTTCAGGCATGGTAATTTCAGTAATACTACCAGCCACACTACATCTAGCTATTGGACGACCTCTTCTTAATGTGACTGTCTGGTTGGTATTATTCATAATCATCAGTTGAAGCCTACGGGACTTGTTAATTCTTACTACCGAATTTGCTACAGATATCCCACTAAGCTTGCTAACGTATCCACTGATAATCTGTTCTATCTCGTATTCCAGCCCTTGGCCATTTTTAAACCACACCTGAGCCATGCATGTATGCAGGTGTTGTGGTTTCAAAGTTATTTTCCCGGCCAATCTAACTAATGCTGAAATACGAGCATCTTCCTCTAATGTGATGTACACGTTTCCTAATTTTATCGCTCCTAAATCGAAGTACATCCTTACCCCATTTTGGCTAAGCCAGTCTCGGCCTAATATCACACTGCTGTCGAGATTCTTTACTACAAAGAAATTTTGATAGATGGAGTAGCCTCCTATGCGCATCCTTAATTGGGCAACCACTTCTACTTCTAATGAGGACCTGTTGGCAGTCCTTAGATTTATTGCTTCCTTTCGCAGCTTAGGTGCATGTCTAAGTGCGTAAAAAACACTACTATTAACGACAGACACGTCTGCCCCTGTATCTACCAACGCCCTATAATTCTTCTTTCCTATACTAATGGAAACGGAATTCGCTGCGCCCATATTACCGATTACATACGACGGTAATTTTTTGTTCCGTTCGACGAACGCTTTTCGAACGGATTTTTTTCGTTTCCCTGCATACGGCTTCTGCAATCTCTTTGCATGTGGCCCACCTTGCCACAAAAATAACATCTTGGTCCCTTTCTCGTTTTATCCCTATCCTTAACTTTGTGTTATGGCCCCCTATTTTCTACCTGGTATCCTCGTCTACGTCCATCCTCGTATCTTGGGGGGTATCTGGCTGGACCCAAGGCATCAACCTGAATCCGCCGCCTAGTTTGACAGATTTCCATGGGTTCCTCTTCGGACTCCCTGTTTGCATCCAGCCGAATCTTCCATTTCATTTCCGTTAAGGCCTTTTGATACGCCTCCTGAAGATCCTTTGGCTCATGCCTCATCACTGCCATTCTTATGTCCCTATCACTTAGACCCTCTAAAAACACCCTAACATTTGCTTTTTTACTATCTCACTATCCGGGTCTATACCGTTATAAGCCCCCGCTGCTAGACGTAGTATCCTTTGCAAATAATCTTGGATACCCTCTTTTCTACCCTGCCTAATATTAGCTAGTTCTTCTATATACGCATTGGGGTTTGCGACAATTCCATAGTAATCTTCCATCGAACTCTTCAGCTCTCCCAATGTTACATGCGCATTGCCAGCCAATAATCTATTAACATAATGACCGACTAGGCCCCTTGTGGTTAGAAGAGCTGTTTGACATTTTTCTTCGTCTGTAGCTCCAACCACCTTTGATTACCTCTCTAAGTCATCCCGCCAAGCCTTATAACCACCCTGATCTCTACTCTCTAAAGGTGTTATGGTCTTTAAAATGGATTCTCCCCTTATAGTGTTTGACACCGATCTAATTGCCTTTTTCATCTCCGCTGCGAACCCCTGCATGAAATTTGACAGAACTTGCTGCTCCATCATATATTTTTAAAACAAACAATATTTTACGTACTTTAATTGTATGCAATAGTCGCTAACAAGCGAATATATATTTTTAACGAACTATCATGCATACAACAATACGTATGTATATTTATATATGGTTTCTTTTTTTTAAGCAGACACACAAAGGAAAAAATCGAGTGTACGTACTGTTTGCTGAACTTCTGGTCTTTCCTTTGGTTTCTTGTCTTCGTTTTTTCTGTTTGTTTTTTTTTTGTTCGTCTTTCGAAGCAGTCTGTTTGTTCCTTCGTTCTTTTTTTGTTGTGTTATTTCTTCCGTGGATTTTTGTTTGTCTTGCTCCAGGTTCGATCTTCCTATTCCTTGATGGAATATCTGAGTCACGGCGCCAAAACGCTGTCTGTTGCGTTGTATGCACTCAGTCTATAAAACTGCGTGGACAAAATGGTCGCCGGACTAGTTTACCGACGAGTGTATATTTGGAATGACAACTAAAAGACTCGACTGTTTACAAACGAATTCGAGTTTATTTTAACAATCTTTCTTTACACTTTTGTGTCGGTTGTCACTGACTCGACTAGCGAGGAGAGAGGTGTTGTTAGAGGTAGGCGTGGCGGGGGTGTTGGCAGATGACAGACTTGTTTCTCACCGCGTCGGCCGCTACTCTTTTTATAAAACCAAAGCATCTTTGTTTATACTGGTATCGGTCACGTTTCTCTAGCCCCAGCTGCGAATGTCAACTGCATTCCGATCTGGTCATAAAATATTTGTTGATTAATGCAAAGCATAATTGTCCCAATAATCCACAACCGTTGTTTTCGATTGTAGGCCAATTTCCTGTCACTAGCTCAGGTGACGCTCGTGTCCAACATTCCATGTTGGCATGGTTGAAACGTGACTCTCACATCACGTTCTTGTTCAGCCTGTCCCCTTATTATACAACACGAAAAGGAAAAAAATAAAAAAAAGTAAAAATCAAAACCAATTAAACTTCTTGGAAGATAAGACAGCAGAAATTTGCCGTTCGCCAAGGTAACTAAATGAGGGTTTATATCAAGTACACATGCAGAATAATCCAGAAGAAATATTTTAATGTCTGTAACAGATTTAAAAAAACTCCGGAGAAGTAATCCGAAAAAGTGGACAAAATGCGTTTGTTGTTTTTTAAATAGGGAAATTCTAATCGAAATAAATCAGTGATATTTGTACGCAAAATGCATATTCATGCATGTTAAATGTGTTTGACTTTGATGGGGGGTATGAGACCAATAATTTCGACGATATAACCACAGGTCATGGTGAGCAACCAATTAAAAGCTTCTAAAGTTACTATAAAAATTGTCGAATTTTGGATTCAATCAGCCCGCCGCCATCTTCGTTACTGGCAATTGATCAGTGATCGGGAATGCTGATCACGCTGTGATAATGGTAGAAATCAGCCTAAATTCCCGCCCTAAAACTGAAGACCCACTTCTCAAAACAACGAGGTATTACAAAAAGGCTGATTGGGAAGCCATCAGGGAGCTCATCAGAGATGCCTCATGGCAAAACATCTTTACTCTTCCAGCGGAACAGTGTGCAAATGAGACAACTGAATGGTTCAAAACTGCTATTGAAGCACATGTTCCCGCACGGAAATTCCATAGCAAGCCCCACTCTCCCCAATGGTTTACTTCTGCTTGTGCAGCTGCCCTTTGTCAAAGGCAGCATGCGTTCCGCAGATTCAACCGACCTAAGTCCAGCTCGAATAAACAGAAGTTTATAGAAGCTAGAAATAATTGTAAGAGAGTGATAGACACAGCTTAGACAGATTACTCTGAAACCACCAGAAAGCGCATCGAAGCACAGAAATTAGGAACCCGGGATTTTTGGAAAATCTACAACAGCGTAGTTAATAATGGACAGTCAATTATTACCCCACTAACAAGCAATCATGAGGTTGCTTGCACGGCAACTGACAAGGCTAATCTGCTTGCCAGTCGGTTTGCCTCAAACTCCACACTGAACTCGGTACACCACTCACTCCCTGATTTTCCTCTGCGAACAGACGCCACACTTGACGATTTGAAAATCACCCCTTGTCAGGTACATGCTATTATAAAAAACCTAGACACCTCAAAAGCATGTGGACCAGAACTCATCCCGGCTGTGCTATTAAAAAAATGCTCTGCCGAGGTTGCTCCAGTTCTGTCCAAACTTTACAATAAAGGCCTTAACGAATCTTGTTTTCCCGACTGCTGGAAAACCGCCTCTGTGGTACCAGTCTTCAAGAATTCTGGTGAAAGAACTGACCCACTAAATTATCGCCCCATTAGCCTCCTCCCGCTTTTCGCAAAAATATTTGAGTCCTTAGTTAATCAAGCCCTAGTCCAGCACCTAACAGCTGCTAAACTCCTGACTGACAAACAATATGGATTCAGGCAAGCCCGTTCAACAGCAGATATCTTAGCTGTAGTTTCTGAACGTATATACCGTTCATTGGATAAAACAGGGGAGGGTAGAGCGGTGGCCCTTGATATATCTAAGGCTTTTGACAGGGTATGGCACGATGGTCTTCTAAGGAAAATTAGATCATATGAAATCACTGGAAGAATTCATAATGTAATTAAATCCTTCTTAAGTAATAGAAAAATCAAAGTTGTCCCCGACGGACATACATCCAAACAATATGACATAAATGCGGGAGTACCTCAGGGGTCTATCCTTGGACGTCTATTATTCCTGATATTCATAAACGACCTCCCTGATAATATTGTTTCGGAGATGGGTATATTTGCCGATGACACCACTCTCTATAACAGATATGAGGGGAAAACAAATGAACACATATCCAAGGAAATGGCAGAAACACTAGAGGACGACCTCCAATCCATAGTGGAATGGAGACAAAAATGGTTGGTCACATTTAATGCTGATAAGACTAAGCTTGTTTCCTTCAATAACTACAATAAACCTTCTCTACCTCCAATAGCAATGGCCAAGAACACATTGCCTGAAAGTACTTCTTTTAAACTCCTCAGCCTAAAGTTTACAGGGAATATGAACTGGAATAGATACATTGAGAGCATTGCCAAGGCTGCTGCAAGGAAGGTTGGCTCTTTCTACCGTGCTAGAAAACTACTTACGCCTGCCAGTATCCTATACCTCTATAAGGCAACTATTCGCCCATGTATGGAGTACTGTTGTCACATCTGGACTGGTGCATCTGCTGCTAGTCTCTCGCTCCTGGACAGGGTTCAAAAAAGAGTCGCCAACCTGATAGGTCCTGAACTGTAATCTAGGCTTCAACCTCTATCCCATCGACGAGATGTTGCATCCCTCTGCCTGTTCTACAAATACTTTAATGGTGAATGCTCTGACGAACTGCAAACACTTGTACCTCCCCGACGTAACTACCCTCGACAAACCCGACAACCTACTAAGTCTCATCCCTTTACAGTAGAGATCCCTAGGTGCAAGAAAGCCTTTTACTCCAATAGTTTCTTCCCCAGAACTGCGGGTCTTTGGAACTCCCTTCCGGGATTCTGCTTTCCCAACTGCAATGATATGCAGAAGTTCAAGTGTAATGTTAACACACATCTTTCTACTCTTCTCCCCTCATAATGACACCGCTAATTAATTCCGTAATAGTAGCCCCCTGCTTCAAAGTGGCACTGTGCCTTGTTTGGGGTGAAAATTGAATTAAAAAAAAAGAAAATAACATTCAGGATCTGATCTGAACTGTACTGCTTCTTGCCGCCATTTTTGTTACTGGCAATTACACTCAGGGCCGTACTACATTGCTTCTTCACCGCCATCTCTGTTCAACATAATGTATCAACACTTTACAATGCACATCAAAAGGAATTTAAAAGGATCTACAAATGGTGAGTTATAAGAAAATATCGTTCACGCACATTGCACATAGAACTGTGTCAAGCTCAACGGAGGTGACCTGTAGAAACAAAATAAGAACACATCTATTATTTTAAAAGAAAGTATTTCTTACCGTAACATGCTCATGATTGTGTAGAAACATATTGCTGCTTATGTAAAAACAAATAAATCTATACTCTCCTCTACTTCGTTATTAAGCACCCTTGTATGATCCGCGTTTAGCTTCATTGTTTTTTACTCCTGAAAAACTATAACCTCAGATTATATATATATATATATATATATATATATATATATATATATATATATATATATATATATATATATAAAGCTGGCCGTCTGTATGTGTGTCTGGTCACGAATAGGCTCCTATATGATTGACTATTATGGAAAACTGATCACATATAATGATAGTAGATGTATCGAGAGACAGGAATTATGTGAGATAAAGAACTAGTTAAATCTAATTTATGAACGAATTGGGATATATGATTATTTTTTTAAATAGCTAAGTATCTTGTGTGGAAACTTCTTACGACTTTGTTCTTGAATGGGGATACGAAAATTAAGTGATATAATACTATTTAAATGGACTTTATGTGGAGGTTACTGCAAGGGTAAATATTTCACGCATGCTTTTTTCCGTTAAGAGAATTTGTTTTTCTTTTTCTTTTGCTTCAAACAATGTTCTATTGTTAGGAGTGTTTTTATTCATAAAATCTGAAGAAATGATGGTTTTTTGAAATGTTCAAATGATATAATGTTAGAAATTGTCGACCGGGCATGGAGACAATTCAAACGTTAAATGTAATACACTTTTTTGATGTCTTGATTTTGCTTACACAGTATATTAATGCTCAATTATGAAATATGATGATTTTGTAGCTTACTTGTTAAGTCATCTCTTTTTGGCTTAAAAATTATTGGTATAATAAAATTAACTGGATTACCCTAACTCAGTATATTACATACAACTCTCTCTCTCTCTCTCTCTCTCTCTCTCTCTCTGTATCTATCTATCTATATATATAAAACTGTAAAGTTGGTTTGTCCTAAACAAATAAAACCATGTTTATACGTTACCAATTTATTTGAAATTTTCAGACAACCC
Source organism: Euprymna scolopes (assembly GCF_053919585.1). Lineage (NCBI taxonomy): Eukaryota > Metazoa > Mollusca > Cephalopoda > Sepiida > Sepiolidae > Euprymna > Euprymna scolopes. Next base: position 4,650,682 of record NC_136490.1, read on the forward strand.
ATTTTTAGAGTCGAGGTATGTTTTTATGTTATTAAAATAAATTTACCTAATTAAAATTCAAATATAAAATAAAATAAATATATTTATTTAATCGTTTCTGCGAATCTGTTCTGTTGATAAAACTGAACTTCCGGTTCCATTTATTTCACAGCCACGAATTGACGCCAAAAAAAAAAGTTTGTTGCTTGCTTTTGATTTTTTTTTGTTTTTCTATAGAATATTACTCATGCAGAGAGTGATCCGTGCTGAAATAATAACGTTATTATTTAAAAAGTCATTCTTAACATGGGGAGGTAAGGATGTTTTGTACCTATTCTGTACTTTAACCATACAATTGATAAATAAATTAAAAAAACATATCGTAAAAATTTATTTAAACGTGGAAATATGATTTAAAAAATAGCGCGGATCGCTCTCTGCATTAGCACCATTTTTATTTATTGCGGACTATTATTCTCATCTTTATTAGTTGTTGTTTCACGAATTTTCGGCCAACTATTCCTCTGGCCTTCATGAAAAGAAGTCCTTTTATAAATGTTTAGTAACTTTTTCCTTTTATTATTCTTAAAGAGTAAAACTTTTCTTATTCATGAAAGGAGTTAAGCCTACGTAAATAAATAAATGTTTGTACACGTGACAATTTATCAATAAATGGTTTAGGTACTTTTTTAAAAAAATGTTTGTAAAAGTGCGAAAGGCGACGTTGTTGCACAACAATTACTCCCATGCTTAATTTCTATACTTATAGGTTTTTGGAATTTTTTTCACTGGATTATTATTAATTGGACACTAATTAAACAGATTATTAAAAAAAAATGTAAAAAAGAAATCATTATTTCGACATTTGAAAGTGGTGGTCACTTTTTAGTTACAACGTTCTGCTAAATCAGTCACCCGTTTTGTAAGCAATAAAAACGCGGTATATCAAAACCATAGAAAGTAAAAATAATGAGTCTCTACCGCATTTGTAAGTCAGAAATATATTTGTTTCTCAAAGAAAAAAAATAGAGAGAACAGGACTTTTTTTATTGTTTTCATGAAAATAAAGTTTCGAGATTGTTAATTATTTTTTTTTTACTTATTTAGTTAGTTCATGTTTTTTTTTCTTTTTAAATTGTTTTTGTGAAAGGTGAGGGTTTTTTTCAAAACTTTTGTTTTGTTTCTTTTTAATTTTTTTAAAGTATTATAAATTTCACTAACATGCTGGAGAAATGTTTAATAATTTGTTATTTTTTTTAGATTAGGTCCACCTCCACAATTTTCCTTTCAATGACGACATTTATAGGTTTCCGAGTATGCTGAACACGCAAATTGCATTGAAATTTTGCGGAAATAAATAGTTGTATTATGCATTGTATTCTTCGGCGGCCATCTTTTTACGTGCACACGCGCCATAAACAAAAACACACACGTAAAAAAGATGGCCGCCAAAGATTACAATGCATAATACAACTTTTTATATCTTGATAACTACTTATTTCTGAAAAATTTCGATGCGATTTTCGTATTCAGCATAGTCGAAAACCATTTCAAGTCGGCATTTAAAAGAAAATTGAGGAGATGGACCTAATCTAAAAATTTACCAATAATTTTTAATCCCGTACGGTACGCCTCCCGATACATTGCTTCGTCAATATGCGACCATTTTATATCTCACGAAGACACTTCCGTATTTAGAAAAAATAAATAAATAAATAAAAAGTGGCCGATTTACCAGAACGTGGTAACTAAAACGTGAGTATCCCTTTCAAAAGTTGAAATGATTTTTTTTCAATTTTTTTTCATAATCTGGTTAGTGTTCAATCAATAATAATCCAGTGAAAAAATTTCAAAAAACCTATCAGTATAGAAACTCCACCACGTAAGTAAATAAATAAAAAATGTTACGTGCGCATGCGTTAGCATTGACTAAGGGGGTACTAAGGGAACGACCATTAAATAATTCTGCGGGTCGCCATGGAACTCAACGCCCAAGGAATATCAAAATAGTTTTCATGATCTGAAGAAATTTTTTTCCGAAAAATGAGCACTCACTTTCTGGCCACCTGAGGAAGGGGCATTTATTTTCGTGTTTATTGGCTTAAAGGTTTTTTTGACAAGGCAGTTTGGTACGCGAATGCATATTTAACAGTTTTCGTTTATGCTCACGCATAGCATAAACAAAGACTACGTCTGTGAAATGGAAAATTGTCCCAGAGTTCAGGGGTTAATACCATGCAAAAGAAATCAAACAAAAAGACTTTTTAGCCAAGAAACACAAAGAAAGAAAAAAAATAGCATCCATTTTTTTTCTATCGAATTCATTTGCTGTTTTTATTGAATACTATTTTCCCCCAGATTTTTGATATAATTTTCCATGAAGGGCTGTGCGTCTCACGTTCGTAAATAACAGTTTTTTTTTTAGATTTTGGTGTGCTAAAAACGAATCTGCAAACCGTTTCCGTCGCAAAAGAATAGTTTTTATGATATTAAGAAATTACTTTTTCGAAAAAGTGGCGATCACTTTTCCATGTAAATTTAACTTTAAATTAGCACCCACTTTCTAGCCACCTGAGAGAGGGGGGATTTTTTCCCATGTTTATTGGCTAAACAGCTTTCATTTATGCTTACGCATAGCGTAAACGAGGGCTACGGTTCATAAATGGAAAATAGTCCCAGAGTTCAGGGGTTATTACCATGCAAAAGAAATCGAACAAAACACTTTTTAGCCAAGAAACAGAAAAATTCCCCTCTCTCAGGTGGCCAGAGAGTGGGTGCTCATTCAAAGTTAAATTTACATTGAAAAGTGATCACCCACTTTTCGAAAAAGTAATTTCATGAATATCATGAAAACATTTTTTTTGCTACGTTAACGGTTTGCAGATTCGTTTTTAGCAAACGAAATCTACAATAAAATATTTCGTTATATATGAACGTGAAACGGGCCTTAAAGTAAAATGATACCGGATTTTTTTGAGCAGATTTGCCGTTTAGTTGTACAAATATCCTCAAACCAGGTAATCACTAAACGGGATTTTTAAACGTCGTCACCTGTATCGAGCAAAAGTTTAAAACCACCGATTATATGCAAGCCTACATCATGGTAACATATATTGAGTGAGTTCCTAACAGTATTTTTAGTTTAAACTCATTTTCCCAAAATTTCCCCAAACTTAACGTGTTCGATACAGTCTGCCGCCATTTGTATTTTTTCAGATATACCGATAAACATTGAATGTTTTTGAACCGATTATACATTACATAAAAACACTAAAATCTTATCCAGTTAGGGAGAACACTTACTTTTCTTGCCTTTGATAACATTTATTTGTTATATATTTATTTTTTGACAACTTCTTTGTATCTGTGTTTAGTAATATAAACCCTTTTCATTTAATATAACGTTTAGTCGGCTCGAAAAACAGTGTTTATTGGTGTATTTGAAAGCTACAAGTGGTGGTGGACACTGTTGATTACTTTAAGTTAGAGAAAGTGAGTTAAAACTAAAAAAAATATACAAAATACTGTCAGAAACCTATCCATTATGCCAGCCTATGTCATGGTAACATATGTTCGGGGAGTTTCAGACACTGTTTTGTATAGTTTTTAGTTTTAAACTTACTTTCCCAAACTTAACGTATTCAACAGAATTCGCGACCAATTCTGTTTTTGAGCCAATTAAACATTTTACATTACATAAAAACACTAAACAATTATCCAATTCGGTAGAAACGTAAATCACCTTACCTTTGCTTTCATTTATTTGTTTTTGGACGACTTTTTCGAAACTGTGTATAGTAACTCCCACTCCCCCCACCATCAACCAAATATTAATTACTAAATCACATTTTTTAAAACAACAAAAAAAAAAGCATTTAGCGTTTCAACATTTTTGCTACGTTCGGCTTCATCCACTGATTGTTGGTCAAGTCCAAAACATGAATTATTGACAGAAACTCTCGAGGATCCAGATCAAATTCTGCAAGAGTACCATTTTTTTCAGTTTCGCCTTCTTTTTCACTTTTTGCAGTGGATTGCTGTACTAATATGAGAAACATGCATTTTCTCTTTTAGTAAATTTTTCCATTCCACCAAATTGAGCCACTGCAACGCGTGACAGGGTACAGCTAGTATATATATATATATATATATATATATATATATATATATATATATGTATATATATATGTGTGTATATATATGTATATATTGTATATATATGTATATATATACAACATACATACACATATATGTACACATATATGTGTATATATATATATATATATATATATATGTATATGTATATATTTATATATGACATTTGTGTATATATTTTCATTTGGACGGTCGGGTTTCGATCCTGGCTTTAGGCAGTTGTCTGTCCAACCGCACTGATGATCTGTGAAATAGCGAAACAGTACTGTATGCGGATTACTATATACATATATATATATATATATATATATATATTTATATATATATATATATATATATATATATATATATATATATATATATATATATACTTATTATCATGAATGAGGGAGAGAGAGAGAGCGAGAGATAATTAAAACAATTACGAGGGGTGATAATCCAATTATGTTGTTAATTGTTAAAAGTTAATTCTGTTGGAAATTTTGTGAGAATTATTGAAGGACTACAATAATGCACCGAGTATTAGACTTATACCCCCATGCGCATCCGACATAGGTAATGTCATTAAAAAGCCACTAGACAGAATCATACCAACCTTAAAATCCAAAATTTAGCACATCCTCTAGATTTCCTCAGGTGAAGTACTCTAGTGGTTTGATATTTTCCCTAAAAAACAAAACAGCAAATTTATCATGTTCGACATAGATGTGTACTACCCTTCTATTTTCCCTGCACTATTTGAGAAAGCATTTAAACTAGAAAAATTGAAAGTGACTTAACAGTTGGAAATTGAAACTATAAAAATTGCCAGGAAAACGTTAATCAGATATAACGGTAAATTGTGAACTAGAAAAGATAGAGAGAGCCATTTTCACATACAAAATGGGTACCCAGACTCCTCGTAGGTCACTGACTCGGTTGGTTTTTACTTACTAAAGGAGCTAGAAAGGAGCATTCCAGGTTTAAATGGAGGACTTTATGGGGATGACGCACATTTCGTAGTTTATCCTAGCGATCGTATTACGGAAAAATCAAGAAAAAACACCTGAGGTTTTTTTAAGGAATTTGGATTAGAGATAACAATTGACAGCAATTACAAGATAGTTAACTTTCTGGACGTAAGCCTCAACATAAACGATAACACATAAGAACCATATCACATACCCAACCACAAACCATTCTACAGAGATTACCGATCGAACCATCCGAAATGCATAAAGAAGGCGTTGATCCCCAACATTTCTAAAATAGTTTCCGAACTTTCTAAAAATTAGAGTATTTTGGATAAAAACAAGGAATACTACAATGATGCCCTTATGAGATCGGGATACATCGGAAGAATTGAATATATTCGGACCAATAATAGTAAGAAAAACAAACCTAACTGAACAATCTCCTATGCCATGGCAATGAAAGCTAGAAAAAAACTAAAGATCAATAAAGGAAACGTTAAAAGTGATGAAAAGAATAGGAACGGTGGGGGTAATAATAACAGCAGAATAGGTCAGGATGATGGTGGTACCATTAATAAGAGAAATAGACGGTAGAAACAGGGTTGCTTCAATCCACCATTCAGCGATCACATGAAAAATAATATACGTAGGGAATTCTATAGAATAATAAACCAAAACTTCCCCCCTGATAATAAATTAAGCAAAATAATCAATAGAAACATTGTAAACCTCTCATTCTCAACGTCCAGCATCTTAACTAACACTATAATCAGCTCCAACAACAAAAAATAGCAAAATAAGGAATAATAACGAATTAGAATAAATGAAAATATCTTAGACAGAAAATGTAATTGCAGAATACGTGGGAAATGTCTAACCTAGGAAATAGTGTATAAATGCGAGATAAAAACCGGCAATAGTAAGGAGATATATCTGGAGGCCAAGGAAACCGTGTTTAAGGGCAGATACGAAAACCACGTAGTATCCTTTAAAAAAGAACCTGAGATAGAAACTAAATAGAGATGGCGCTAACGATAGCAGGGGAAGGGTACAAGAATAATTATCTCTTCTCTTCTTCTCTTCTCTATATAAATAAAATGAACACATTTTTCCCGTCTGATTTTGACATTAATAGGATTAAAAATCAAGATATTTCATGCAAATATAATATGCACAAACGGCAGAACAATATCTGAGGTGTGTTATAGGCTTATTATTTCTCAAATTCCTCGATAATCTTAGATTTCTATACTTTTTCTGCTGAGAAGTCACGGCCAAAATCAGTTAAGATCAATGCAAGTGGTAAAATATTTTCTCTCTAATAAATTCCTCCTCCCCCTGCCACGACTTAACACCGTTTGGGGATCGTTCACAAGGAACAGTTGAGAAGAGAACACCGGTTTGGCTTCGTAGTTCTTTCATGTAAATTTATTTAAAAACACTAAACTAAGCTGCAGTGCTCTGTGGCGTAGTGGTTAGCGTGCTGGACAATTCACATTATATTTTCACGTTCGCGCCGACCTACCGTAGTCGTTTTTTTTTTCCTAAACAACTGGAATGGACTTTTCTTGGTGGCCGAACTGTTAACGTTGCAGATGTTTGTTTTTTTTTTCACACTTTGTTTTCCTACTTTTACTCATGACTCCGGGTTTGATCCTTCCTACTTACCTACCATAACATTTTTAAAACTCCCCCCGTCCCGGAAACAAACACTCGGGCAACGCCGGGTATCCCCGCTAGTTAAAAATAAAAATAAAAAGAGGAATACAACTGCATTAGGTCATTGGGTAAGGGAACTAAATAGAAATAATGCACATTTTGAATTAAAATGGTCAGTAGTGGACAGGGGAAGGAGGTATAGCTCTGGGAAATCAAAAAGGTGCAATTTGTGTTTATTTGAAGTCTTTTACATAGTGAATTAAAAGAGAAAATTTTGAATGTAAGACTAAATGCCATACAGGGATTTCTTCACAGGAATAGGTATTTGCTATCAAGCCTTAAATGTAACTGAGGTATAACGTTTACAGCAATAAGGATCCTCAGATGCTAGGATTAAATTTTAATGTAGAGTTTAATAGCTGGGAATGATTTAATATAAACGAAGAATCCAAATCTAACATGCAAGTATAGTTTCTATATAGTCTAAACTAGGTGAGAAATGTAACTAAAGTGTAAAGCTCATCTAATAATAGATGTCCCGCATAAATCTGAGTCGTGTAATTGTTATGGACTTTAATTTATTGTAATAAATAATTTTACCAAACATTTTTCATAAGTTGATGTAACTCTACCGTATAATATGTCCCGTAGCACTCATCTACGCCGACAAAACTGAGCAGTATAATAGTGAACAGGGGCACGGCATTACACATTAGTAACAAAATACAGTACAGTATAAAAGACAAATGTATATAATCAAATAACACTATCAATAACACCGAAAGACTGAGATAACCCGGTACCTCGGATCCAGAAAAACATCGAATTCAACATCGTAACTGAAAAAAAGTAACCTAGGTCAAAAGTCTTTCAGGGTTAGGGTTAGTAATATCAAATGTGTGGCTGGTTCAACACAAAGTTTTAGCACTATCAGCAAACCATTTGTGTGGATTTCCGCGCAACTTAATACGCAATCGACCTGAGGAGTAAACCATGTATACATATATATATACAATTTGTACATCTATCTGAATCTTTATGTATAGAATCAAAACCTCTATAATTCCATTGCATTTCTATAAATAAAACTTGATACAGTGTATATTACATGTAGACATAGCAGATATCTTCGAAAATTCTAACGATCAATGAATTAAAGTAACAATTTTATCGATTAATTATTACTCGTTTACTACCAAATATATTTGTCAAATATGCATTTCTAGAATTCGAAAAACCCGGATGTGTATATACTGTATATATACAATACTTATTTTTCTTTAAATAATGCTTAATTATTAATAATCATCATTTACTAGCAGGGATTTTTTGCCATTGTTGCCCGAAGAGTTAAAAAAAAACAGTCTGTAAGAAAATATGTTATATTATTTTGAATTGCGAACTACCCGTTTACCAGCGTTGCGCGATCGAATTAGAGCAACAAGTCAGAAGATAAACTAGCATAATTTGCTAATCAAAACGATATCAAATGTTGTGTGTTACGAAGTTTATTTTGCTGGTGCTATGCACTCTTTATAACATAATAATACATAACTGGAAATTCTGTGGATATCCAACTTTATCGGAAGGAAAACAACTAAAACTATGTCAACCCTGTCCCATATATTGCCTCCTTCACATATTATTTCAGTTCTAAATAGTGCCGTCCTTATAAGTCTTTACGGTGTTCGAATAATGTGTAGAATCGTGCGCTATCAATAAGTAGCCTCAATAGTTCAGTACTTGCCAAAAACTGAACGTATTACTGCTGCAAAAATAAATTAAATTAAAATTTAAGTTTGTTTTATTATAAAACTAATAAAATGGGTTTTTTTTTTCGCTATGTAAAGAACATTATAATTTTTAAAATTGCATAGATTCTGAATGGGAAACACTGTCATATTATTAGAGTTTATTTGGCGTAGCATTCGAAAATTTTGAATTAAACTAAACTAAATCATTCTTTCGTTTTAAAAGAGCAAATATAAAAAGTGTTTTCATAGGTAAACTGTTATCTTATATAAATCTAATCATGTCATGTTTTTTTATCAGAAATTGTATGTAATTTATGCAGCCAAATATTATCAATGTATTAATTTAACTGTTTATTGATGATATAGAATACTTAGTAAACGTGCGCTCTGTGCCCCTTATTTTATAATGTTTTTTTGAAGGAAGAAAAATACTTTTTCACTTAAATGCTGAGCATTTTAAGGGATCTATTATCATTATGATGTAATGCATTTGTAATTATTTTTGACTATTCCCTAAACGTGTAAGGATAAAGTAAAAATTAAACAAAAATGTAATACTTGGCGTTAAACAACAGAATACTTGTGTATCCGAAATAATAATTTCAGTAACTATATAATAGCAGAAAACCTAGTCCTTGATCTTTGTTTTTGTCTTCTATAATCGTAAATTAACCACGCGTGGTGTAATTAATGTGAAAGTATATTTTAATTTAGGTAGTATTTGTTTTGCACAACGCTAAAGAAAAACAAGATTTTAAGTGAAGGTTTATTTCCTTGATTTGAAAATATTTAAATACTGAATAAATATTTCTGTACTTGGACACTTTTATCCAAAGAAAATCTTTATATACATTTAAGTAAAATCCTTAACTTGTTCATTTATAAACGGAAAAATATACGTAAAACTGAACAATTAATTGTTACACATATTTATAGGAATTTGTCGTAATGTATTCCAAAATTGTAATTCCAAAAACATTCTAATGTTTATCCTGTCGAAACATAAATCACTTTCTAAGTATGGCTGAGATTATTCAATTTTGATTTTATTAATTAACATTTTGAATTATTTATTTGCGAATCCTAGTTTTTTAAGTAAAACCCAACCATTTTATATTTTTCAGGAAAGATGCGTGTAATTTATGCATTAAGTTTTCGTTTAAGAAAAAACGAGTGCTGAAAAGTGAAAATAACCCCCGCAAAAAATAATATCATTACTGGATTAAATGGGTTTGTGGGTTTATTAGAATTTTATTATGCATGTTATTTACATACATGACTTCATTAACCTTGGAAACTTATCTAAGAAACGGTCAGCCGCCCCTCTGAAGAAACATAAAAAAATCTAATTAAATTAGTTGATTTTGATTAGATATTTTCTTAGTGTGTATTTAATTACACCCAATACTCATTTAACTTGATAAACGAACAAAGCAAATGTCAGATGTTTTTAATTGAAGAATGCTTGGCTCTTTGCATTTTTTTCGGGAAAAAACGTATGTCTTGGAGAAAGGTTTGTAATTCCATGTATATGCGTAAAGAATTTAAATGTTGAAGAGCACAGTATGAAAAAAATTGGGAAGAAGGTTAATAATCCTGTTTAAATATTATAACATTTTGAAATCGGAAAAAAACATCGAACGTGATGCAAAATAAAGAATAAGCGAAACTTCTTTATAAACTCAGAAAATAAAAACAAAACAACAGCGAACGTAATGGAAAAATAAACAAAACGAGAGAAAACTAACATAAAAAAACCCGTTTAAATTTGAACAATTTATAAATGCCCCGAAATATATCTGATATCTCGGCCCGAACGTGCAATTCTAAGAAAAGTACGCTGTTACTAAATCGACTAGTTTATCACCGCGGTATTGGGTCGGTTTTTTATATTAAAACTAATAAAAGAATATACTTTTTTTCGCATGCGGGTTGGCTAAATTTTCATCAGAAAACGCTTTTTTGCAACCCCCACCCAGTGTAGGAACATGACAAGTTGAGGGTAGAAAAATTAATTTTTTTAGCGAATTGTTCGATATTTCACGGCCGAAATGTCAACCTTAACTATATAAGATTACAAGAAATGTTATTAATATACGTTATTTCACATTACTTGAAAGTTTAGAAATGTTATTAATATAAGTTATACAACATTACTTTAAAGTAAAGAAATGTTATAATGTAGGTTATTTCACATTACTTTAAAGTAAAGTAATGTTATCAATATATATGTTATTTCACATTACTTTAAAGTAAAGAAATGTTATTAATATAGGTTATTTGACATTACTTTAAAGTAAAGAAATGTTATTAATATACGTTATTTAATATTACTTTAAAGTAATGTTATTAATATAGGTTATTTAACATTACTTTAAAGTAAAGAACTGTTATTAATATACATTATTTCACATTACTTTAAATTAATGAAATGGTATTAATATAGGTTATTTCACATTACTTTAAAGTAAAGAAATGTTATTAATATACGTTATTTCACATTACTTTAAAGTAAAGAAATGTTATTAATATACGTTATTTCACATTACTTTAAAGTTAAGAAATGTTATTAATATACATTATTTCACATTACTTTAAAGTAAAGAAATGTTATTAATATAGGTTATTTAACATTACTTTAAAGTAAAGAAATGTTATTAATATAGGTTATTTCACATTACTTTAAAGTTAAGAAATGTTATTAATATACGTTATTTCACATTACTTTAAAGTAAAGAAATGTTATTAATATACGTTATTTCACATTACTTTAAAGTTAAGAAATGTTATTAATATACATTATTTCACATTACTTTAAAGTAAAAAAATGTTATTAATATAGGTTATTTAACATTACTTTAAAGTAAAGAAATGTTATTAATATAGGTTATTTCACATTACTTTAAAGTAAAGAAATGTTATTAATATAGGTTATTTCACATTACTTTAAAGTAAAGAAATGTTATTAATATAAGTTATTTCACATTACTTTAAAGTAAAGAAATATTATAAATATACGTTATTTAACATCACTTTAAAGTTAAGATATGTTATAAATATACGTTATTTCACATTACTTTAAAGTAAAAGAATGTTATTAATATAGGTTTTTTCACATTACTTTAAAGCAAAGAAATGTTATTAATATTGGTTATTTCACATTACTTTAAAGTAAAGAAATGTTATCAATATAGGTTATTCTACATTACTTTAAAGTAAAGAAATGTTATTAATATACGTTATTTCCCATTACTTTTAAGTCAAGAAATGTTATTAATATTAGTAATTTCACATATCTTTAAAGTTAAGAAATGTTATCAATATAAGTTATTTCACATTACTTTAAAGTTAAAAAATCTGACTAATATACATTATTTCACATTTCTTTAAAGTTAAGACATTTTATTAATATAAGTTATTTCACATTACTTCAAAGTTAAGAAATGTTTATGATATAAGTTATTTCACATTACTTTAAAGTAAAGAAATGTTATTAATATACATTGTTTCACATTACTTTAAAATTAAGAAATGTTATCAAAATAGGTTATTTTACATTACTTTTAAGTTAAGAAATGTTATTGAAATCAGTTATTTCCATTACTTTAAAGTAAAGAAATGTTATTAATATAGGTTATTTCACATTACTTTAAAGTTAAGAAAAGTTATTAATATAAGTTGTTTCACATTACTTTAAAGTTATGAAATGTTAATAATATAAGTTATTTACCATTACTTTAAAGTAAAGAAATGTTTATAATATAAGTTATTTAAGATCATTTTTATGTCAAGAAATGTTATAAATATAAGTTGTTTCACATCGCTTTAAAGTAAAGTAATGTTATAAATATACGTTATTTCACATTACTTTAAAGTAAAAAAATGTTATTAATATAGGTTATTTAACATTACTTTAAAGTAAAGAAATGTTATTAATATAGGTTATTTCACAATTCTTTAAAGTAAAAGAATAGGATTAATATACGTTATTTCACATTACTTTAAAGCAAAGAAATGTTATTAATATTGGTTATGTCACATTACTTTAAAGTAAAGAAATGTGATCAATATAGGTTATTCTACATTACTTTAAAGTAAAGAAATGTTATTAATATAGGTTATTTCACATTACTTTTAAGTCAAGAAATGTTATTAATATAGGTTATTTCACATTACTTTAAAGTTAAGTAATGTTATTAATATACATAATTTCACATTACTTTAAAGTAAAGTAATGTTATAAATATACGTTATTTCACATTACTTTTAAGTAAAAAAATGTTATTAATATAGGTTATTTAACATTGCTTTAAAGTAAAGAAATGTTATTAATATAGGTTATTTCACATTACTTTACAGTAAAGGAATGGGATTAATATACGTTATTTCACATTACTTTAAAGCAAAGAAATGTTATTAATATTGGTTATTTCACATTACTTTAAAGTAAAGAAATGTGATACATTAGGTTATTCTACATTACTTTAAAGTAAAGAAATGTTATTAATATACGTTATTTCACATTACTTTTAAGTCAAGAAATGTTATTAATATAGGTTTTTTCACATTACTTTAAAGTTAAGAAATGTTATCAATATAAGTTCTTTTACATTACTTTACAGTTAAGAAATCTTACTAATATACATTATTTCACATTACTTTACAGTTAAGAAATTTTATTAATATAGGTTTTTTCACATTACTTCAAAGTTAAGAAATGTTAATGATATAAGTTATTTCACATTACTTTAAAGTAAAGAAATGTTATTAATATACGTTATTTCACATTACTTAAAAGTAAAGAAATGTTATTAATATACATTGTTTCACATTACTTTAAAGTTAAGAAATGTTATTAATATAGGTTATTTTACATTACTTTTAAGTTAAGAAATGTTATTAAAATCAGTGACTTCCATTACTTAAAAGTAAAGAAATGTTATTAATATAGGTTATTTCACATTACTTTAAAGTTAAGAAAAGTTATTAATATAAGTTATTTCACATTACTTTAAAGTAAAGAAATGTTTATAATATAAGTTATTTCAGATCATTTATATGTCAAGAAATGTTATAAATATAAGTTGTTTCACATCGCTTTAAAGTTAAGAAATGTTATTAATATACGTTGTTTCACATTACTTTAAAGTTAAGAAATGTTATTAATATAAGTTATTTCACATTACTTTAAAGTTAAGAAATGTTAATAATATAAGTTATTTCACATTACTTTAAAGTTAAGAAATGTTATTAATATACATAATTTCACATTACTTTAAAGTAAAGTAATGGTATAAATTTACGTTATTTCACATTACTTTAAAGTAAAAAAATGTTATTAATATAGGTTATTTAACATTACTTTAAAGTAAAGAAATGTTATTTATATAGGTTATTTCACATTACTTTAAAGTAAAGAAATATTATTAATATACGTTATTTCACATTACTTTAAAGTTAAGATATGTTATAAATATAAGTTATTTCACATTACTTTAAAGTAAAAGAATGTTATTAATATACGTTATGTCACATTACTTTAAAGTAAAGAAATGTTATCAATATAGGTTATTTCACATTACTTTACAGTAAAAGAATGGGATTAATATACGTTATTTCACATTACTTTAAAGCAAAGAAATGTTATTAATATTGGTTATTTCACATTACTTTAAAGTAAAGAAATGTTATCAATACAGGTTATTCTACATTACTTTAAAGTAAAGAAATGTTATTAATATACGTTATTTAACATTACTTTAAAGTAAAGAAATGTTATCAATATAGGTTATTCGACATTACTTTAAAGTAAAGAAATGTTATTAATATACGTTATTTAACATTACTTTGTAGTCAGGAAATTTTATCAATATAGGTTATTTCACATTACTTTAAAGTTAAAAAATGTTATCAATATAAAATATTTCACATTACTTTAAAGTTAAGAAATCTTACTAATATACATAATTTCACATTACTTTAAAGGTAAGAAATTTTATTAATATAGGTTATTTCACATTACTTCAAAGTTAAGAAATGTTAATGATATAAGTTCTTTCACATTACTTTAAAGTAAAGAAATGTTATTAATTTACGTTATTTCACATTACTTAAAAGTAAAGAAATGTTATTAATATACATTATTTCACATTACTTTAAAGTTAAGACATGTTATTAATATAGGTTTTTTTACATTACTTTTAAGTTAAGAAATATTATTAAAATCAGTTATTTCCATTACTTTAAAGTAAAGAAATGTTATTAATAGATGTTGTTTCACATTACTTTAAAGTTAAGAAATTTTATTAATATAAGTTATTTCACATTACTGTAAAGTTAAGAAATGTTATCAATATACGTTATTTCACATTACTTTAAAGTTAACAAATGTTATTAATATACATTATTTCACATTACTTTAAAGTAAAGAAATGTTATTAATATACGTTATTTCACATTATTTTTAAGTCGAGAAATGTTATTAATATAAGTTATTTCACATTACTTTTAAGTAAAGAAATGTTAATAATATAAGTTATTTCACATTACTTTAAAGTTAAGACATGTAATTAATATACCTTATTTCACATTACTTTAAATCAAGAAATGTTAATAATATAAGTTATTTCACATTATTTTCAAGTCAAGAAATGTTATTAATATAGGTTATTTCACATTACTTTAAAGTTAAGTAATGTTATTAATATACATAATTTCACATTACTTTAAAGTAAAGAAATGTGATTAATATACGTTATTTCACATTACTTTAAAGTAAGGAAATGTAATTAATATACATTATTTCACATTACTGTAAAGTTAAGAAATGTTAATAATATGAGTTATTTCACATTACTTTAAACTTAAGAAATGTTATAAATTGATGTTATTTCACATTCTTTAAAGTAAAGAAATGTTATTAATATAGGTTAGTTCACATAACTTTAAAGTAAAGACATGTTATTAATATACGTTATTTAACATTATTTAAAGTAAAGAAATGTTATTAATATACGTTATTTCACATTACTTTAAAGTTAAGAAATTTTATTAATATACATTATTTCACATTACTGTAAAGTCAAGAATTGATTTTAGTATAGGTTATTTCACATTACTTTAAAGTTAAGAAATGTTATTAATATAAGTTATTTCACATTACTTTAAAGTTAAGAAATGTTATTAATATAAGTTATTTCACATTACTTTAAAGTTAAGAAATGGTGTTTATATAAGTTATTTTACATTACTTAAAAATAAAGAAGTGTTTATAATATAAGTTATTTCACATTACTTTAAAGTAAAGAAATGTTATTAATATACGTTATTTCACATTACTTTAAAGTTAAGAAATGTTATTAATATACATTATTTTTAAGTCAAGTCCTGTAATTAATATAAGTTATTTCCGATCATTTTTAAGTCAAGTAATGTTGTTAATATAAGTTATATAACATTAAGTTCAAGTTAAGAAATGTTAATAATATACATTATTTCACATTACTTTAAAGTAAAGAAATGTCATTAATATAAGTGATTTCACATTATTTTTAAGTAAAGAAATGTTATTAATATACGTTATTTCACATTATTTTTAGTAAAGACATGTGATTAATATACGTTATTGCACATTACTTTAAAGTTAAGAAATGTTATTAATATAAGTTATTTCACATTATTTTAAAGTCAAGATAGATTATTAATATACGTTATTTCACATTATTTTTAAGCCAAGAAAAGTAATTAATATGAGTTATTTCACATTACTTTTAAGTCAAGGAATGTTTTTGATATAAGTTATTTCACATTACTTTAAAGTAAAGAAATGTTAATAATATAAGTTGTTTCACATTACTTTAAAGTTAAGAAATGTAATTAATATACATTATTTCACATTACTTTAAAGTAAAGAAATGTTAATAATATAAGTTATTTCACATTATTTTCAAGTCAAGAAATGTGTTTAATATAAGTTATTTCAGATAATGTTTAAATAAAGAAATGTTCTTAATATAGGTTATTTCACATAACTTTAAAGTAAAGAAATGTTATTAATATACGTTATTTCCCATTACTTTAAAGTTAAGAAATGTAATTAATATAAATTATTTCATATTACTTTGAAGTTAAGAAATGTTAATAAAATGAGTTATTTCACATTACTTTAAAGTTAAGAAATGATATTAATTGATGTTATTTCACATTACTTTAAAGTAAAGAAATGTTATTAATATAGGTTATTTAACATAACTTTAAAGTAAAGACATGTTATTAATATACGTTGTTTAATATTATTTAAAGTAAAGAAGTGTTATTAATATACGTTATTTAACATTACTTTAAAGTTAAGAAATGTTATTAATATACATTATTTCACATTACTTTAAAGTTAAGAAATGTTATTAATATAAGTTATGTCACATTACTTTAAAGTTAAGAAATGTTATTAATAAAAGTTATTTCATATTTCTTAAAAATTAAGAACTGTTTATAATATAAGTTATTTTACATTACTTTAAAGTAAAGAAATGTTATAAATATACGTAATTTCACATTATTTTTAAGTCAAGAAATGTTATTAATAGAAGTTATTTCACATTACTTTTAAGTCAAGAAATGTTATTAATATACGTTATTTCACATTATTTTTTAGTAAAGAAATGTTAATTATATACGTTATTTAAAATTACTTAAAGTTAAGAAATGTTATTAATATACATTATTTCACATTGTTTTAAAGCCAAGAAATGTTAATCATATAAGTTATGTCCGATCATTTTTAAGTCAAGAAATGTTATTAATATACGTTATTTAACATTACTTTAAAGTTAAGAAATGTTATTAATATAAGTTATTTCACATTATTTAAAGTAAAGAAATGTTATAAATATACGTAATTTCACATTACTTTTAAGTCAAGAAATGTTATTAATATAAGTTATTTCACATTACTTTTAAGTAAAGAAATGTTATTAACAGAAGTTATTTCACATTACTTTAAAGTAAAGAAATGTTATTAATATACGCTATTTCACATTACTTCAAAGTAAAGAAATGTTATTAATATACGTTATTTTACATTACTTTAAAGTTTTGAAATGTTATTAATATACGTTATTTTACATTACTTTTTAGATCGCAAATTTTTTAATATACGAAATTTCACATTACTTTAAAGTAAAGAAATGGTATTAATATGAGTTATTTCACATTACTTTAAAATTAAGAAATGTTACCATATACAAGATTTCACATTACTTTTAAGTAAATAAATGTTATTAATATACGTTATTTCAAATTACTTTAAAGTCAAGAAATGTTATTAATATAGGTTATTTCACATTACTTTAATGTTAAGAAATGTTATTAATGTAAGTTATTTCACATTACTTTAAAGTTAAGAAATGTTATAAGTATACCTTTTTTCACATTATTTTTAAGTCAAGACATTTTATTAATATGAGTTATTTCACATTACTTTAAAGTTAATAAATGTTATTAATATAAGTTATTTCGCATTACTTTCAAGTAATGAAATGTTATAAATATACGTTATTTCACATTAATTTAAAGTAAAGAAATGTTATTAATATTGGTTATTTCAAATTACTTTAAAGTTAAGAAATGTTATTAACATAAGTTTTTTCATATTACTGTAAAGTTTAGAAATGTTATAAATACACCTTATTTCACATTACTTTAAAGTTAAGAAATGTTATTTATATACGTTATTTCACATTACTGTTAAGTCAAGAAATGTTATTAATATACGTTTTTTCACATTACTGTTAAGTAAAGAAATGTTATTAAACTACGTTATTTCACATTACTTTAAAGTTAAGAAATGTTATTAATATAAGTTATTTTACAATTATTTTAAAGTCAAGAAATGTTATTTATATACGTTATTTCACACTATTTTTAAGTCAAGAAATGTTATTAATATAAGTAATTTCCGATCATGTTTAAGTCAAGAAATCTAATTAATATAAGTTATTTCACATTACTTTTAAGATAAGAAATGTTTATAATATAAGTTATTTCACATTACTTTTACGTAAAGAAATGTTATAAATATATGTTTTTTCACATTATTTTTAAGTCAAGAAATTTTAATTATATGAGTTCTTTCACATTACTTTTAAGTAAAGAAATGTTATTAATATAAGTTATTTTACATTACTTTAAAGTAATGAAATATTATTAATATACGTTATTTAACATTACTTTAAACTTAAGAAATGTTATTAATATAGGTTATTTCACATTACTTTAAAGTAAAAAAAAAATTATTAATATACGTTATTTCACATTAATTTAAAGTAAAGAAATTTTATTAATATTGGTTATTTCACATTACTTTAAAGTAAAGAAATGTTATTAATATAAGTTTGTTCATATTACTGTAAAGTTAAGAAATGTTATTAATATACATGATTTCACATTACTTTAAAGTAAAGAAATGTTATTAATATACGTTATTTCAAATTACGTTAAAGTCAAGAAATGTTATTAATATAGGTTATTTCACATTACTTTAAAGTTAAGAAATGTTGTTAATATAAAAAATTTCACATTACTTTAAAGTTAAGAAATGTTATCAATATACATTTTTTCGCATTACTGTAAAGTAAAGAAATGTTAATAATATAAGTTGTTTAACATTACTTTAAAGTTAAGAAATGTTATTAATATAAGTTATTTCACATTACTTTAAAGTAAAGAAATGTTATGAATATACGTTATTTCACATTACTTTAAAGTAAAGAAATGTTTTTAATATAAGTTATTTTATATTACTTTTAAGTCAAGAAATGGGGTTAATATAAGTTATTTCACATGTTTGTTAAGTCAAGAAATGTTATTAATAAAAGTTTTTTTACATTACTTTGAAGTCAATAAATGTTATTAACGTGAGTTATTTCACATGTTTGTTAAGTCAAGAAATGTTATTAATAAAAGTTAGTTTACTTACTTTAAAGGGAAGACATGTGATTAATATAAGTTATTTCACATGTTTGTTAAGTCAAGAAATGCTATTTATATAAGTTATTTTACATTATTTTTAGTCATGAAATATTATTTATATAAGTTATTTCACATTACTTTCAAGTCAAGAAATGTTATGAATATAAGTTATTTAACCATATTTTTAGTCAAGTAATGTTATTTATATTAGTTTTTGTACATCACTTTTAAGTAAAGAAATGTTATTAATATAAGTTTTTTTACATTATTTTTAAGTAAAGAAATGTTATTAATATAAGTTTTTTTACATTATTTTTAAGTAAAGAAATGTTATTAATATAAGTTTTTTTACATTATTTTTAAGTAAAGAAATGTTATTAATATAAGTTATTTAACATTACTTTTAAGTCGAGAAATGTTATTAATATAAGTTATTTCACGTTATTTTTGAGTCAAGAAAGGTTATTTATATAAGTTATTCTACATTACTTTTAAGTCAAGAAATGTTATTAATATAAGTTATTACGCATTACTTTTAATCAAGAAATTTTATTAATATAATTATTTTACATTACTTTAAAGTAAAAAAATGTTATTAATATAAGTTTTTTCACATTACTTTTAAGTCAAGAACAGTTATTAATATAAGTTATTTAACATTACTTTAAAGTAAAAAAATGTTATTTATATAAGTTATTTTGCATTACTTTTAAGTCAACAAATGTTATTAATACAAGTGTTTTCACATTATTTTTGAGTCAAGACGTGTTATTTATACAAGTTATTCTACATTACATTTAAGTCTAAAAAAGTTATTAATATAAGTTATTTCACATTACTTTTAAGTAAAGAAATGTTATGAATATAAGTTCTTTCACATTACTTTTTAGTAAAAAAATGTTTTAATGTAAGTTATTTCACATCATATGAAAGTAAAGAAATGTTAGTAATATAATGTTATTCGAAATTACTTTTAAGTCAAGTTATATTATTAATATAAGTTATTTCACATTACTTTTAAGTTAGAAAATGTTATTAATATAAGTTATTTCACATTACTTTTAAGTTAGAAAATGTTATTAATATAAGTTATTTCACATTACTTTTAAGTTAGAAAATTTTATTAATATAAGTTATTTCACATTACTTTTAAGTTAGAAAATGTTATTAATATAAGTGATTTCACATTACTTTTAAATCAAGAAATGTTATAAATACAAGTTATTTCGCATTACTTTTAAGTCAAGAAATTTTATTAATATAAGTTATTTCACATTACTTTTAAGTAAAGCAATGTTATTAATATAAGTTATTTCACATTTTTTTTGGAGTCAAGAAATTTTATTAATATAAGTTATTTAACATTACTTTTAATCAAGAAATTTTATTAATATAAGTTATTTCACATTACTTTTAAGTAAAGAAATGTTTTAAATATAAGTCATTTCACATTACTATTAAGTCAAGAAATTTTATTAATATAAGTGATTTCACATTACTTTTAAGTAAAGAAATGTAATTAATATAAGTTTTTTTCCCATTACTTTTAAGTCAAGAAATTTTATTAAAATAAGTTATTTCACATTACTTTTAAGTAGAGAAATGTTATAAATATAAGTTATTTCACATAACTTTTAAGTAAAGACATGTTATTAATACAAGTTATTTTACATTACTTTTAAGTAAAGAAATGTTATTAATATAAGTTATTTCACATTACTTTTAAGTAAAGAAATGTTTATAATATAAGTTATTTCACATTACTTTCAAGTCAAGAAATTTTATTAATACAAGTTATTTCACATTTTTTTTAAGTCAAGAAATATTATTTATATAAGTTATTCTACAATACTTTTAAGTCAAGCAATGTTATTAATATAAGTTATTTCACATTACTTTTAAGTAGAGAAATGTTATTAATATAAGTTATTTCACATTACTTTTAAGTAAAGACATGTTATTAATATAAGTTATTTCACATTACTTTTAAGTCAAGAAATGTTTTTAATATAAGTTGTTTCACATTATTTTTAAGTCAAGAAATGTTATTAATGTAAGTTATTTCAATTCATTTTAAAGTAAAGAAATGTTGTTAATATAATATGATTTTACATTAATTTTAAGTCAAGAAAAGTTATTAATATAAGTTATTTCACATTATTTTTAAGTAAAGAAATGTTGTTAATACAAGTTATTTCACATTACTTTTAAGTCAAGAAAAGTTATTAATATAAGTTATTTCACATAACTTTTAAGTCAAGAAATGTTATTCATATAAGTTCTTTCACATTACTTTTAAGTAAAGAAATGTTTTTTTATGTAAGTTATTTCACATTACTTTTAAGTAAAGAAATGTTATTAATATAAGTTATTTTACAATACTTTAAAGTAAAGAAATGTTATTAATATAAGTTATGTCACATTACTTTTAAGTAAAGAAATGTTATTAATATAATTTGTTTCACATTACTTTAAAGTTAAGAAATGTTATTAATAAAAGTTATTTCACATTACTTTTAAGTAAAGAAATGTTATATATATATATAAGTTATTTAACATTATTTTAAGTCAAGAACTGTTATTAATATAATGTTATTTCACATTACTTTTAAGTCAAGAAATGTTATTAATATAAGTTATTTTACAATTATTTTAAGTAAAGAAATGTTTTAATATAAGTTATTTTACATTACCTTTAAGTCAAGAAATGTTATTAATATAAGTTATTTCACATTACTTTTAAATCAAGAAATGTTCTTAACATAAGTTATTATACATTATTGTTAAGTCAAGAAATGTTATTTATATAAATTATTCTACATTATTTAAAAGTCAAGAAATGTTACTAATATAAGTTATTTCACATTACTTTTAAGTAAAGAAATGTTATTAATATAAGTTATTTCACATTACTTTTAAATCAAGAAATGTTATTAATATAAGTTATTTCACTTTACTTTTAAGTCAAGAAATTTTATTTATATAAGTTATGTCACATTACTGTGAGGTACAAAAATGTTATTAATATAAGGTATTTAACATTATTTTAAGATCAAGAAATTTTATAAATATAAGTTATTTCGCATTACTTTTAAGTAAAGAAATGTTTTTAATATAAGTTATTTCACATTATTTTTAAGTCAAGAAATTTTATGAATATAAGTTATTTCACATTACTTTTTTGTAAAGAAATGTTATTAATATAAGTTCTTTCACATTACTTTTAAGTCAACAAATGTTATTTATACAAGTTGTTTCGATTTACATTTAAGTCAAGAAATGTTATTAATATAAGTTATTTCACATTACTTTTAAGTAAAGAAATGTTAT
The DNA here is from genome assembly GCF_053919585.1 of Euprymna scolopes. NCBI lineage: Eukaryota > Metazoa > Mollusca > Cephalopoda > Sepiida > Sepiolidae > Euprymna > Euprymna scolopes. The sequence goes on from NC_136490.1 coordinate 4,673,480, forward strand.
TAATATAAGTTATTTCACATTACTTTTGAGTAAAGAAATGTTATTAATATAAGTTATTTCACATTACTTTTAAGTAAAGAAATGTTATTAATATAAGTTATTTCACATTACTTTTGAGTAAAGAAATGTTATTAATATAAGTTATTTCACATTACTTTTAAGTAAAGAAATGTTTTTAATATAAGTTATTTCACATTACTTTTAAGTCAAAAAAATTTATTAATATAAGTTATTTCACATTACTTTTAAGTCAAGAAATGTTATTAATATCAGTTATTTCACATTACTTTTAATCAAGAAATGTTATTAATATAAGTTATTTCACATTACTTTTAAGTGAAGAAATTTCATTTATATAAGTTATTTCACATTACTTGTAAGTAAAAAAATGTTTTTAATATAAGTTATTTCACATTGTTTTTAAGTCAAGAAATTTTATAATTATAAGTTATTTCACAATACTTTTAAGTAAAGAAATGTTATTAATATAAGTTATTTAACATTACTTTTAAGTACAGAAATGGTATAATTGTAAGTTATTTCACATTACTTTTAAGTCAAGAAATGTTATTAATGTAAGTTGTTTCACATCATTTTAAGGTAAAGAAATGTTATTGATATAATGTTATTTTACATTACTTTTAAGTCAAGAAATGTTATTAATATAAGTTGTTTCACATTATTTTTAAGTCCAGAAATGTGATTAATATTAGTTATTTCACATTATTTTTAAGTCAAGAAATGTTATTCATACAAGTTATTTCACATTATATTTAAGTAAAGAAATGTTATTACTATAAGTTATTTTACATTATTTTTAATTAAAGAAATTTTATTTATATAAGTTACTTTACATTACTATTACGTCAAGAAATGTTATTAATCTAAGTTTTTTCACATTAATTTAAAGTAAAGAAATATTATTAATATAAGTTATTTCACATTATTTTTAAGTAAAGAAATGTTATTAATATAAGTTATTTTACATTACTGTAAAGATAAAAAATGTTATTAATATAAGTTATTTCACATTAATTTAAAGTAAAGCAATGTTATTAATATAAGTTATTTCACATTATTTTTAAGTAAAGAAATGTTATTAATATAAGTTATTTTACATTACTGTAAAGATAAAAAATGTTATTAATATAATGTTATTTTACATAATTGTTAGTCAAGAAATGTTATTAATATAAGTTATTTCACATTACTTTTAAGTAAAGAAATGTTATTAATATAAGTTATTTCACATTACTTTTATTAAAGACATGTTTTTTATGTAAGTTATTTCACATTACTTTTAAGTCAAGAAATGTTATTAATATAAGTTATTTCACATTAATTTAAAGTAAAGAAATGTTATTAATATAAGTTATTTCACATTTTTTTCAAGTAAGAAAATGTTATTAATATAAGTTATTTTACATTACTGTAAAGTAAAAAATGTTATTAATATAATGTTATTTTACATAATTGTAAGTAAAGAAATGTTATTAATATAAGTTATTTTACATTTATTTTTAGTCAAGAAATGTTATTAATATAAGTTATTTAACATTGTTTTTAAGTCAAGAAATGTTATGAATGTAAGTTTTTTAAGATCATTTTTAAGTCCAGAAATGCTATTAATAATAGTTGTTTCACATAATTTTTTGTAAAGAAATGTTATTAATATAAGAAATTTCACATTATTTTTAAGTCAAGAAATGTTATTAATGTAAGTTATTTCACATCATTTTAAAGTAAAGAAATGTTGTTAATATAATGTTATTTTACATTACTTTTAAGTCAAGAAAAGTTATTAATATAAGTTATTTCACATTATTTTTAAGTAAATAAATGTTGTTAATATAAGTTATTTAGCATTACTTTTAAGTCAAGAACAGTTATTAATATAAGTTATTTCACATAACTTTTAAGTCAAGAAATGTTATTCATATAAGTTCTTTCACATTACTTTTAAGTAAAGAAATGTTTTTTATGTAAGTTATTTCACATTACTTTTAAGTAAAGAAATGTTATTAATATAAGTTATTTCACATTACTTTAAAGTTAAGAAATGTTATTAATATAAGTTATGTCACATTACTTTTAAGTAAAGAAATGTTATGAATATAAGTTGTTTCACATTACTTTAAAGTTAAGAAATGTTATTAATATAAGTTAATTTAAATTACTTTTAAGTAAAGAAATGTTATATATATATATATAAGTTATTTAACATTATTTTAAGTCAAGTACTGTTATTAATATAATGTTATTTCACATTACTTTTAAGTCAAGAAATGTTATTAATATAAGTTATTTTACAATTATTTTAAGTAAAGAAATGTTTTAATATAAGTTATTTTACATTACATTTAAGTCAAGAAATGTTATTAATATAAGTTATTTCACATTACTTTTAAATCAAGAAATGTTCTAAATATAAGGGATTTTACATTATTGTTAAGTCAAGAAATGTTATTTATATAAATTATTCTGCATTACTTTAAAGTCAAGAAATGTTATTAATATAAATTATTTCACATTACTTTTAAGTCAAGAAATGTAAATTGATAAGTTATTTCACATTACTTTTAAGTCAAGAAATTTTATTTATATAAGTTATGTCACATTACTGTTAGGTACAGAAATGTTATTAATATAAGGTATTTAACATTATTTTGAGATCAAGAAATTTTATAAATATAAGTTATTTCACATTACTTTTAAGTAAAGAAATGTTTTTAATATAAGTTATTTCACAATTTTTTTAAGTCAAAAAATTTTATTAATATAAGTTATTTCACATTACTTTTATGTAAAAAATGTTATTAATACAAGTTCTTTCACATTATTTTTAAGTCAAGAAATGTTATTAATAAAAGTTGTTTCGATTTACATTTAAGTCAAGAAATGTTGTTAATATAAGTTATTTCACATTACTTTTAAGTAAAGAAATGTTATTAATATAAGTTATTTCACATTGTTTTAAGTCAAGAAATGTTATTAATATAAGTTATTTAACATTACTTTTAAGTCAAGAAATGTTATTAATGTAAGTTATTTCACATTACTTTTACCTCAAGAAATGTTAGTTATATAAATGATTCTACATTACTTTTAAGTCAAGAAATTTTATTAATATTAGTTATTTCACATTACTTTTAAGTAAAGAAATGTTATTGATAAAAGTTTTTTCACATTACTTTTACGTCAAGAAATGTTATTAATATAAGTTATTTCACATTACTTTTGAGTAAAGAAATGTTATTAATATAAGTTATTTCACATTACTTTTAAGTAAAGAAATGTTTTAATATAAGTTATTTCACATTACTTTTAAGTCCAAAAATTTTATTCATATAAGTTATTTCACATTACTTTTAAGTCAAGAAATGTTATTAATATAAGTTATTTCACATTACTTTTAATCAAGAAATGTTATTAATATAAGTTATTTCACATTGTTTTTAAGTCAAGAAATGTTATAATTATAAGTTATTTCACAATACTTTTAAGTAAAGAAATGTTATTAATATAAGTTATTTAACATTACTTTTAAGTACAGAAATGTTATAATCGTAAGTTATTTCACATTACTTTTAAGTCAAGAAATGTTATTAATGTAAGTTGTTTCACATAATTTTAAGGTAAAGGAATGTTATTGATATAATGTTATTTTACATTACTTTTAAGTCAAGAAATGTTATTAATATAAGTTGTTTCACATTATTTTTAAGTCCAGAAATGTGATTAATATTAGTTATTTCACATTATTTTTAAGTCAAGAAATGTTATTCATACAAGTTATTTCACATTATATTTAAGTAAAGAAATGTTATTACTATAAGTTATTTTACATTATTTTTAATTAAAGAAATTTTATTTATATAAGTTACTTTACATCACTATTACGTCAAGAAATGTTATTAATCTAAGTTATTTCACATTAATTTAAAGTAAAGAAATGTTATTAATATAAGTTTTTTCACATTGTTTTTAAGTAAAGAAATGTTATTAATATAAGTTATTTTACATTAGTGTAAAGATAAAAAATGTTATTAATATAATGTTATTTTACATAATTGTTAGTCAAGAAATGTTATTAATATAAGTTATTTCACATTACTTTTAAGTGTAAGAAATGTAATTAATATAAGTTATTTCACATTACTTTTATTAAAGACATGTTATTTATGTAAGTTATTTCACATTACTTTTAAGTCAAGAAATGTTATTAATATAAGTTATTTCACATTAATTTAAAGTAAAGAAATGTTATTAATATAAGTTATTTCACATTTTTTTCAAGTAAAAAAATGTTATTAATATAAGTTATTTTACATTACTGTAAAGTAAAAAATGTTATTAATATAATGTTATTGTACATAATTGTAAGTCAAGATATGATATTAATATAGGTTATTTTACATTTATTTTTAGTCAAGAAATGTTATTAATATAAGTTATTTAACATTGTTTTTAAGTCAAGAAATGTTATGAATATAAGTTTTTTAAGATCATTTTTAAGTCCAGAAATGCTATTAATAGTAGTTGTTTCACATAATTTTTTGTAAAGAAATGTTATTAATATAAGAAATTTCACATTATTTTTAAGTCAAGAAATGTTATTAATGTAAGTTATTTCACATCATTTTAAAGTAAAGAAATGTTGGTAATATAATGTTATTTTACATTACTTTTAAGTCAAGAAATGTTATTAATATAATTATGTCACATTTTTTTTAAGTAAAGAAATGTTGTTAATATAAGTTATTTCACATTACTTTTAAGTCAAGAACAGTTATTAATATAAGTTATTTCACATAACTTTTAAGTCAAGAAATGTTATTCATATAAGTTCTTTAACATTACTTTTAAGTAAAGAAATGTTTTTTATGTAAGTTATTTCACATTACTTTTAAGTAAAGAAATGTTATTAATATAAGTTATTTCACATTACTTTAAAGTTAAGAAATGTTATTAATATAAGTTATGTCACATTACTTTTAAGTAAAGAAATGTTATGAATATAAGTTGTTTCACATTACTTTAAAGTTAAGAAATGTTATTAATATAAGTTAATTTAAATTACTTTTAAGTAAAGAAATGTTATAAATATATATATAAGTTATTTAACATTTTTTTAAGTCAAGAACTGTTATTAATATAATGTTATTTCACATTACTTTTAAGTCAAGAAATGTTATTAATATAAGTTATTTTACAATTAATTTAAGTAAAGAAATGTTTTAATATAAGTTATTTTACATTACTTTTAAGTCAATAAATGTTATTAATATAAGTTATTTCACATTACTTTTAAATCAAGAAATGTTCTAAATATAAGGGATTTTACATTATTGTTAAGTCAAGAAATTTTATTTATATAAATTATTCTACATTACTTTAAAGTCAAGAAATGTTATTAATATAAGTTATTTCACATTACTTTATAGTCAAGAAATGTTATTAATATAAGTTATGTCACATTACTGTTAGGTACAGAAATGTTATTAATATAAGGTATTTAACATTATTTTAAGATCAAGAAATTTTATAAATATCAGTTATTTCACATTACTTTTAAGTAAAGAAATGTTTTTAATATAACTTATTTCACATTATTTTTAAGTCAAAAAATATTATTAATATAAGTTATTTCACATTACTTTTAAGTCAAGAAATGTTAATTGATAAGTTATTTCACATTACTTTTAAGTCAAGAAATTTTATTTATATAAGTTATGTCACATTACTGTTAGGTACAGAAATGTTATTAATATAAGGTATTTAACATTATTTTTTTAGATCAAGAAATTTTATAAATATAAGTTATTTCACATTACTTTTAAGTAAAGAAATGTTTTTAATATAAGTTATTTCACATTTTTTTAAGTCAAAAAATATTATTAATATAAGTTATTTCACATTACTTTTATGTAAAGAAATGTTATTAATACAAGTTCTTTCACATTACTTTCAAGTCAAGAAATGTTATTAATAAAAGTTGTTTCGATTTACATTAAAGTCAAGAAATGTTATTTATATAAGTTATTTCACATTACTTTTAATAAAGAAATGTTATTAATATAAGTTATTTCACATTATTTTTAAGTCAAAAAATGTTATTAATATAAGTTATTTCACATTACTTTTAAGTCAAGAAATGTTATTAATGTAAGTTATTTCACATTACTTTTACCTCAAGAAATGTTAGTTATATAAATGATTCTACATTATTTTTAAGTCAAGAAATTTTATTAATATTAGTTATTTCACATTACTTTTAAGTAAAGAAATGTTATTGATAAAAGTTTTTTCACATTACTTTTAAGTCAAGAAATTTTATTCAAAAAAGTTATTTCACATTACTTTTAAGTAGAGAAATGTTATTAATATAAGTTATTTCACATTACTTTTAAGTAAAGAAATGTTATTAATATAAGTTATTTCACATTACTTTTAAGTCAAGAACTGTTTTAATATAAGTTATTTCACATTACTTTTAAGTCAAAAAATTTTATTCATATAATTTATTACACATTACTTTTAAGTCAAGAAATGTTATTAATATAAGTTATTTCACATTACTTTTAATCAAGAAATGTTATTAATATAAGTTATTTCACATTACTTTTAAGTCAAGAAATGTCATTTATATAAGTTATTTCACATTACTTTTAAGTAAAGAAATGTTATTAATATAAGTATTTTCACATTGTTTTTAAGTCAAGAAATGTTATTAATATAAGTTATTTCACAATACTTTTAAGTAAAGAAATGTTATTAATATAAGTTATTTAACATTACTTTTAAGTAAAGAAATGTTATTAATGTAAGTTATTTCACATTACTTTTAAGTCAAGAAATGTTATTATTATAAGTTATTTCACATTACTTTTAAGTAAAGAAATGTTATAAGTGTAAGTTGTTTCACATCATTTTAAAGTAAAGAAATGTTATTGATATAATGTTATTTTACATTACTTTTAAGTCAAGAAATGTTATTAATATAAGTTGTTTAACATTATTTTTAAGTCCAGAAATGTGATTAATATTAGTTATTTCACATTATTTTTAAGTCAAGAAATGTTATTCATACAAGTTATTTCACATTATATTTAAGTAAAGAAATGTTATTACTATAAGTTATTTTACATTATTATTAATTAAAGAAATTATATAAGTTACTTTACATTACTATTACGTCAAGAAATGTTATTAATCTAAGTTTTTTCACATTATTTTTAAGTAAAGAAATGTTTTTAATATAAGTTATTTTACATTACTGTAAAGTAAAAAATGTTATTAATATAATCTTATTTTACATAATTGTAAGTCAAGAAATGTTATTAATATAAGTTATTTAACATTACTTTTAAGTAAAAAAATGTTACTAATATAAGTTTTTTCACATTACTTTTAATAAAGAAATGTTATTTATGTAAGTTATTTCATATTACCTTTAAGTCAAGAAATGTTATTAATATAAGTTATTTCACATTAATTTAAAGTAAAGAAATGTTATTAATATAAGTTATTTCACATTATTTTGAAGTAAAGAAATGTTATTGATATAAGTTATTTTACATTGCTGTAAAGTAAAAAAATGTTATTAATATAATGTTATTTTACATAATTGTAAGTCAAGATATGTTATTAATATAAGTTATTTTACAATTATTTTTAGTCAAGAAATTTTATAAATATAAGTTATTTTACATTGTTTTTAAGTCAAGAAATGTTATTAATATAAGTATTTTAAGATCATTTTAAAGCCCAGAAATGTTATTAATAGTAGTTGTTTCACATAATTTTTTGTAAAGAAATGTTATTAATATAAGTAATTTCACATTATTTTTAAGTAAAGAAATGTCATTAATATAAGTTATTTCACATCATTTTAAAGTAAAGAAATGTTGTTAATATAATGTTATTTTACATTACTTTTAAGTCAAGAAAAGTTATTAATATAAGTTATTTCACATTATTTTTAAGTAAAGAAATGTTGTTAATATAAGTTATTTCACATTACTTTTAAGTCAAGAAAAGTTATTAATATAAGTTATTTCACATAACTTTTAAGTCAAGAAATGTTATTCATATAAGTTCTTTCACATTACTTTTAAATAAAGAAATGTTTTTATGTAAGTTATTTCACATTACTTTTAAGTAAAGACATGTTTTTAATATAAGTTATTTCACATTACTTTTAAGTAAAGAAATGTTTTTTATGTAAGTTATGTCACATTACTTTTAAGTCAAGAAAAGTTATTAATATAAGTTATTTCACATTATTTTGAAGTAAAGAAATGTTGTTAATATAAGTTATTTCACATTACTTTTAAGTCAAGAAAAGTTATTAATATAAGTTATTTCACATAACTTTTAAGTCAAGAAATGTTATTCATATAAGTTCTTTCACATTACTTTTAAGTAAAGAAATGTTTTTTATGTAAGTTATTTCACATTACTTTTAAGTAAAGAAATGTTATTAATATAAGTTGTTTCACATTACTTTAAAGTAAAGAAATGTTATTTATATAAGTTAATTTACATTACTTTTAAGTAAAGAAATGTTATATATATATATAAGTTTTTTAACATTATTTTAAGTCAAGAACTGTTATTAATATAATGTTATTTCACATCACTTTTAAGTCAAGAAATGTTATTAATATAAGGTGTTTTACAATTGTTTTAAGTAAAGAAATGTTTTAATATAAGTTATTTTACATTACTTTTATGTCAAGAAATGTTATTAATATAAGTTATTTCACATTACTTTTAAATCAAGAAATGTTCTTAATATAAGGGATTATACATTATTGTTAAGTCAAGAAATGTTATTTATATAAATTATTCTACATTACTTTAAAGTCAAGAAATGTTATTAATATAAGTTATTTCCAATTACTTTTAAGTAAAGAAATGTTATTAATATGAGTTATTTCACATTACTTTTAAGTCAAGGAATGTTATTAATACAAGTTATTTCGCCTTACTTTTAAGTCAAGAAATTTTATTAATATAAGTTATTTCACATAACTTTTAACTATAGGAATGTGATTAATATAAGTTATTTCACATTTTTTTAAGTCAAGAAATGTTATTAATATAAGTTATTTCACATTACTTTTAAGTAAAGAAATGTTATTAATATAAGTTTTTTCACATTACTTTTAGGTCAAGAAATTTTTTTTAATATAAGTTATTTCAGATTACTTTTAAGTCAAGAAGTGTTATTAATATAAGTTATTTCACATTACTTTTAAGTCAAGAAATATTATGAATGTAAGTTATTTCACATTACTGTTAAGTCAGGTAATGTTATTAATATAAGTTAGTTCACAGAACTTTTAAGTCAAGAAATTTTATTAATATAAGTTATTTCACATTACTTTTAAGTAAAGAAATGTTTTTAATATAAGTGATTTCTCATTACTTTTAAGTCAAGTAAAGTTATTAATATAAGTTATTTCACATTACTTATAGTAAAGAAATGTTGTTAATATAAGATATTTCACATTACTGTTAAGTCAAGAAATTTTATTAATATAAGTTATTTCACATTACTTTTAAGTCAAGAAATTTGATTAATATAAGTTATTGCATCTTAATTTTAAGTAAAGAAATGTTATTAATATAAGTTATTTCACATTATTTTTAGTCAAGAAATGTGATTAATATAAGTTATTTCACATTACTTTTAAGTAAAGAAATGTTATTTATATAAGTTATTTCACATAACTTTTAAGTAAAGTAATGTTTTTAATTAAGTTATTTCACATTACTTTTACATCAAGACATGTTATTAATATAAGTTATTTCACATTACTTTTAAGTAAAGAAATGTTATTAATATAAGTTATTTCACATTACTTTTAAGTCAAGAAATGTTATTAATACAAGTTATTTCGCATTACTTTTAAGTCGAGAAATTTTATTAATATAAGTTATTTCACATTACTTTTAAGTAAAGAAATGTTATTAATATAAGTTATTTCACATTTTTTTAAGTCAAGAAATTTTATTAATATAAGTTTTTCACATTATTTTTAAGTCAAGAAATGCTATTAATATAAGTTATTTCACATTAATTTTTAGTTTAAAATGCTATTAATGTAAGTTCTTTCACATAATTTTTCAGTAAAGAAATGTTATTAACCTACGTTATTTCACATTACTTTTAAGTAAAAAAATGTTATTATAATTATAAGTTATTTCACATTACTTTTAAGTAAAGAAATGTTATAATAATAAGTTATTTCACATTACTTTTAAGTAAAGAAATGTTGTTAATATAAGTTATTTAACATTACTTTTGAATCAAGAAATGTTATTAATATAAGTTATTTCACATTACTTTTAAGGAAAGACATGTTATTTATATAAGTTATTTCACATTACTTTTAAGTTTAAGAAATTTAATTAATATAAGGTATTTAACATTACTTTTAAGTAAAGAAATGTTATTAATATAAGTTATTTCACATTTTTTAAGTCAAGAAATTTTATTAATATAAGTTGTTTCACATTATTTTTAAGTCAAGAAATGTTATTAATATAAGTTATTTCACATTACTTTAAAGTTTAAAATGCTATTAATGTAAGTTATTTCACATAATTTTTCAGTAAAGAAATGTTATTAACCTAAGTTATTTCACATTACTTTTAAGTCAAGAAATTTCATTAATATAAGTAAAGAAATGTTATAATAATAAGTTATTTCACATTACTTTTAAGTAAAGAAATGGTGTAAATATAAGTTATTTTACATTACTTTTAAGTCAAGAAATGTTATTAATATAAGTTATTTCACATTTTTTCAAGTCAAGAAATGTTATTTATATAAGTAATTTCACATTACTTTTAAGTTTAAGAAATGTAATTAATATAAGGTATTTAACATTACTTTTAAGTAAAGAAATGTTATTAATATAAGTTGTTTTACATCATTTTAGAGTAAAGAAATATTATTAATATAAGTTATTTCACATTATTTTTAAGTAAAGAAATGTTATTAATATAAGTTATTTCACATTATTTTTAAGTCAAGAAATGATATTTATATAAGTTATTCTACATTAATTTTTAGTCAAGAAATGTTTTTCATACAAGTTATTTCACATAACTTTTAAGTAAAGAAATGTTATTAATATAAGTTATTTCACATTATTTTTAAGTTAAGAAATGTTATTAATGTGAGTTATTTCAAATCATTTTACAGTAAAGACATGTTGTTAATATAATGTTATTTTACATTACTTTGAAGTCAAGAAATATTATTTATAGGAATTATTCTTATTATACTGTAGGTCAAGAAATGTTATTGATAAAATGTTATTAATATAAGTTATTTCACATTACTTTTAAGTAAAGAAATGTTATTAATGTAAGTTGTTTCACATTACTTTTAAGTCAAGAAATGTTATTAATGTTAGTTATTTCACATTACTTTTAAGTCTAGAAATTTTATTAATATAAGTTATTTCACATTACCTTTAAGTAAAGAAATGTTATTAATATAAGTTATTTCACATTACTTTTAAGTAAAGAAATGTTATTAATGTAAGTTATTTCACATTACTTTTAAGTCCAGAAATGTTATTAATATAAGTTATTTCACATTACTTTTAAGTAAAGAAATGTGATTAATATAAGTTATTTCACATTATTTTTAAGTCAAGAAATGTTATTAATAAAAGTTATTTTACATTACGTTAAAGTAAAAAATGTTATTAATATAATGTTATTTTACATAATTGTAAGTCAAGAAATGTTATTAATATAAGTTATTTTACATTAATTTTAAGTCAAGAAATGTTATGAATATAAGTTGTTTAACATTGTTTTTAAGTCAAGAAATATTATTAATATAAGTTTTTTTAGATCATTTTAAAGTAAAGAAATGTTATTAATATAAGTTGTTTCACATTATTTTTAGTAAAGAAATGTTATTAATATAAGTTATTTCACATCATTTTTAAGTCAAGAAAAGTGTATTAATATAAGTTATTTCACATAATTTTTAAGTCAAGAAATGTTATTAATATAAGTTATTTCACATTATTTTTAGTAAAGAAATGTTTTTATATACGTTATTGCACATTACTGTAAAGATGAGAAATTTTGTTAGTATAAGTTATGCCACATGATTTTTAAGTAAAGAAATGTTATTAATATAAGTTATTTCGCATTACTTTAAAGTCAATATTTTTTTAATGAAGGGTACGTTTTTTTACATTATGTTTAAGTCAAGAAACTCATGAAAAGTAATGGAACGATTTCTTTTTCCATAGAAACTTATTAGTTGGAAAATAACAAGGCGAAAACTGAAAATAAAATAGAAAACCTTATAAACAATTAATTTATATTTCATGATCTTTGACATCTAAAAATCGGTTAAGTGAAAGTAGAAAATAATGAATTAATAAGCAAGTCTCTTTGATCTGGTTACTATGCATAACATTGTCTTATAAAATGTACAAAATATACAGAACGACACGCAATTTTATTCATATTTTACGCCTGCGTTTATACAGTTATACACTCCTTTTTACAGAGAGGCATCCTATTATTTTTTTTATTAATATAGGGATAAGTTATTTTACATTACTTTAAAGATGTATCTGCTGCATCCCGTGTGTATGAATCTGCTTCTAAATTGCGTATACAGCTATCAAATATGATTCCTTACTTTCATGTGAATAGGTGTTTGTATGGAGTTTCAATGGGAGAAATTCATTGATAGATTATTTTATTCTTGGAGAGTTTTATGAGACACACTAAATTTCAACCAAACTTATTTTTAATCTTGAAAGTCTTTTATAATTTCCTGTTGTCTCAGTTTAATTTTTTTCTTCCTATATATTTGCTCGCTTTATTTACAGTCAGCCATTTTGTATTTTGTATATTCTTTTAGTCAATTTTGGAGAAAAAACATTGCAACGGAGTTTATTTATCAGATATTTAAAAAAAGTAGTTTATGTAAATTGTCCATATTGTTTATCAGTTTTCTGTCTGAAAAGAAATCATTTTCCTCCTATATTTTTTTTAGAAAATAAACGGTTAATTTTTCCTTTGTGTAACTTTGCATTGTTTATCTGCTTGTCTGCCGAAGATTTTTCACTTTTCGTTCCCAGCTCTCTGTTGGTCAATAATCATTCATCCTTCGTTATCTACCCAATGCCAAATCAGTTTGACCTATATATGTATATATATATATATATATATATATATATATATATATATATATATATATATGTATATATCTAAGATTATATTGGATATTTTCTGTAATATTCACATCTGTATGCAGTTCCTGAGAACCGACTGGATTTTTTTACGTGAACTTTATTCGTCTGTTACTCTTCTGTCCTAAACGGCAATAAAAACAACACAAACATAAAAACACAATGATATCAGAAACAGCAAGAACAAGGAGTGAACTAATTTCAACAACAACAACTCTAGTAGCAACACAATGCAATCACCAAAAGCAACAGCAACAGTAACAATAATCAACAACATCAACAGTAACCGTATATATATATATATGTCTATATATGTATATATATATATATATATATATATTATCAAAAGCTCCAAGGACAGCCAATAATTAACAGAGGTATTGTATAATAACAGTTGCCGATATGTCTAAGCAAGGGAAGGCTAAATGATTGATACGCCGTAAAACAAAAACAAAACAGAACAAGACGTAAAATATGTTTTGACTCTGTGTTACTCAGTGTATTTTCCAATGGTGACTGGTGATTTATTCTTGACTTTTGTAACATTTATTTCTAAACATATTTTTTTACGTGAGGCTCACTTAAAAGTAAATAAAAATTATAAAAAAGATAAAATAGCACAATAAAAAAACGAACTCGTAGCGTTAAATGTAAAACAATATATATTTTTTATTGAATAAAAAAATAAGCGTTCCGTATTCACTACAATAATAAACAGAAGACATCGTTAAAAATGTAAGTAAAATACTATACTATATTTAAACTGATAAAGATTGAACAATAAAGGGAGATAATTCTCATTAATTTATGTTTGCGATGATGATGACGCGTTTCATTAATTAATGTTTGCGATGATGATGACGTGACACCGTACGTACAAGCAAATTAATATATAGATAATTGAACCGATGAACAGAATTTCAATATGTGGGTGATGCTACGACAATTATGGGGCAGCCCTATTTTCAACAATGTTTTTTCATTACCGATAATCTAGTGATTTTATATCTGAAGTCATTAACTAGTCATACAAACAATAACAACTTATTTATGCAGACAATTACGCCTTTGTTTTTATTACTCTGCGTGGGAGGGGAGCAAATAAAATGTGTTGATTTTTACCAAGCTATTTTTATATTCTATGAGCCCCCTTATCAATTAGACCATTCGTAGATCTCTTGTTAATTTAATTTTTACAATAGTTCTTGAAAGGTAGCAAGGCTTAAGTTGGAGATGTATTTTGAAAGTTGTTTTGTACAGGGTTTTTTAAGTCTTGCATAATTTTGAAAAAAATTACGAAGTCTTCAACATTTACGACAGCGAGTACCTCTGGCAGGCATAAAACTCGTGGGTGTTTTGATAAGCCCAATTATAATTTAAAAACAATATATCATGCAATAAAGATAAACGGGGGTATATCCGTCTGTCTGTAAAACGCAGGTATATATGTCTGCCTGTAAACGAATTAGCTCCTGTATATTTACTAGTATACGAAAGTGACAACATCCAATGTGAAAAGAAATATCATAGATATAAAAAATAGTATAATTACGTGGGCCCCAAGGGTTCACTTATAATCTTATAATGTGGAAACCTATTAACACTTATAGCGTTTCACGTAGAGCTATCAAATTTGGCAAGAACCCCCGCCATTGGTAAGGGGATACTTTGACGGGTTACACCGTCACCCACACGACGGGTTAGGGGCTCCAGAAATGTGCTTAGAAGTAAAACGCGGGTGGATGTATATATATATATATATATATATATATATATATATATATATATATATATATATATATATATATATATATGTATATATATGTATATATATAAATATAAATATAATATATATATATATATATATATATATATATATATATATATATATATATACGGGCAGATTAGAAAAATGCAAGGGAGGTTATCCTGGATACAAAAAATGCTACCACGAGAGTGACCTCCCCTGCATCGGGTAATATAATACGAATTAAAACACGAAACAAAAAACAATAATAAAACAAAAGAGACCCTAAAAATTTTGAAATATGAAGATATAAAAAATACAACCACCCTATTAAATTTAAGAGAGGAACTAATCTTTACATGCAGTCATAAACGTTGGTTTAAATTTAATAGATATAAACCACCTTAAATCATAAAAAAATACTTATTAGTAAAAATAGATTACAATATTTTTCTATTATTCTGTAATAAATTAAGTTAGACTAATTATCTCCCTTACATTCTTTAATTAAAGAAATATGACTAATTATCCCCCTTGCATTATTATTTTATTATACAAATCACATTATCCTCCAATTTCTTTCGAATTTTAAACCTTGGCGTTCTTTAATCAAAAGTATGCAAACGGATATAAAATATTACACAAGAGTTCCGTTTGAAAATTTATCATTTCATAAGCTGAAAAGCTATAGCAAGCATCTATATGAGTACTTTTACCATAGTTCCTTATTTCAAAAGGCGAAAAATTAAAAGGAAATATTTGTATGGATGTCTTTATGTATATATATATATGTATATCTATGTATATGTATATATGTGTGTATTTTTCATAGATATGCATGTAAGTATTTGTGTATATCTCTATGTATATTATTGTACTTACACCAAATTTATATTTATAATTTTACTCTATTTTATTTCTATCTTAACCCCGTATTAATTTTCTTATCAAGTTTAAATCCATACCTTTATTTTATTTTTTTTTCCAGATACATCTGCCTTACTTTTAATGCTAGGTGTTTTTTACATATAATTAAAACCCTTCTCAATATTGGCTGATGAGGAAACCTTGTTTGTTAAAAACATTATATGTAATAATTATTGTCCGTAACTTTATGTCAACCACAATAAAAACACTGTTTTCCGAAACGATCGTACGAATAATTGATTTTGTCGTTGTTCCTTCTTATGTAACGGATTTTTAGTTTAATTATAATTTGATTTTTAAATTATCAATCATATTACTAAATATATATATATATATATACATGTATATCCATAGAACTATATATACAACACTATACATATATATATAATTATAATTAAAACTTGTGTGCATATATATATATATATATATATATATATATATATATAATAATTGAATTGGTTGTTCTGAAAACACGACGATAGATATGCTCAAATGGGTGTTGGACTTCCTTGGCAATCGTTTCAGCAACAATATATTCAGTTTTGATTATCGGTTTACGGGTTGAACAAAAGTGCATATCTTTACTTAATAGTATTGCAAGTCTCTACTTATGCCCAACTTTGCAATTTTATTAATTACCAGATCTTCCGTCGATCACCTTTCTATCTCCAATCACCGCATGGGTAATGTTAAGTTTTTTCATGTTTAGTTATTTTTTCATGTTAAGTTTTTTTTGACGACTGATATCAATAATCTGTTTGGAATGACACTTTATACATACTGAAAATACTTATCCGACGTGATAGTAGTCTGCAACACAATATCAGATGACTCTCCGTTGTGGACTTTCATTAGTTTTTATTCCAAGTGAAACTCATAAAACTCTTTCGTAACCAACCGTAATTATAAGGTTTACACTATGTTTTTATGCGATCATTTCTACTTTATTTTACTCTTTTCCACTTCTCTGATAAACGTGTGATTGTTTATAGTTGTCAACCTTTCGGACGATTTACCTTTCATATTTCCCAAACCATTACCCCAAAGTCAAGAAAATCTACACACATAATTCGTAATGCCTTACGTAGTCACTACAGTAAAAAACCTGACTTGATTTATAACCCTCATCTTATGTTGCTGCCTGGGTTCAACTCGTCATATTGAAAAAGAACATACATGATAAGCAATACAGCCCTTAATATAGGGAGCGCAACTTTAATTTAGAATATTCAAAGACACTCACAATAATTCCAATATTCTGAAAAAATTCTGAGAGATTATGCATTAAAGTTTAAATTTTCTACTTTTTTAAAAAGTTTTTTTCTATTTCTCCTAATCGGGAATTATGAGTGTATGTTTTTCTATAATATGACAATGCTCTCTTTCTGTATATTTAGCGAAGACTAATCAAAATTTCAGAACGATATATACTGTAAAAAAGCTGAACGCATGTATATGTATCTGTCTATAAACACAAGTATATCTGTCTCTGTAAACCAATGGACTTTTATATACTTCTAGTATACGAAACTGACAAATGATGAGTAAAAAGAAGTATGATGGATCTAAAAATAGTATAATAAAGTGGGACCCCAAAGGGCTCACTTATAATATGGAAACCTATACCGTTTCACATAGAGCAACTAAATTTAGAAAATGATCCCCCGTTGAGAAGGGGATATTTTGGCGGGTTACACCGCAAACTCACACGATGGTGTAGGGGTTCCAAGGATGTACTTTTATAATTAAAACTCGGGTACAGATAGACACACTCACATATATATATACATATATATATATATATATATATATATATATATATATATATATATACACATTAAGCAAATGCTAACCCTATTTATGCACACCCACAATCGAACCATCCACCATACATTATGCAACATATACCGTTATCTATTGAAAGCAGGATGAGTTACAACTCATCCGATGAAATAACTCATAATGGCTGCAAAACTATGTATAATACAGCACTTAAAAATAGTGGGTATGAGGATATAGATATAAAATATAAAGTCACTAATACTAGCACAAATAGATCTAGACACCGTAATTGGAAAGTAATCTTTTTTACACTCCCTCCTTCAATATTATGCTGAAAACAAAAATTGGTACACAATTTTTACAACGAATTAACAAGCATTCCCCACCAAATAGTATGTTACATAACATGTTTAATAAAAATACATTAACATTTAGTTATAGCTGTGGTGATAACTTGGAAAGTATCATAGAAAAAAGCACAATAGAAAAATCTTAAAGATGAAAAAGAATAAAATCTACATATTAGTGATAACAAAGCTATGAATAAATGTAACTGCCAAAAACCTGAGAAATGACCCATAAACATTAATGTAAAACCAGTGGTATACCAGGCTAAGATATTCCCAGTGGAAGACCTGAGCGATGAAAAGTGGTATATAGGTAGTACCCAAATGGCATTCAAAAATAGATTTCATGGGCATACACGTTCGTTGAATAATGAAACGCATGAAAAGGACACCTCGTTATTTTATACTACTTGAAGCGTGTTAGGGAAAATAAGACGCCTAAGATAAAATTAAAGATTATTAGAAGAGTCAATACTTGCCACTCATTTAACTCACCATGTCAGTTATCCTTATCAGAAAAACCTGAGATAACTAGGCTTTAGGACATGGACAAGCTCTTAAATATCAAACAAAAAAACTGTTATATCCTGAACACATTTCAGATTACATGCGCTTAAAGAACTCTAAGTCCTGAACATCAAGATAACTACAATATCTACTATCCCCCGTCCAATCCCCACCCAGAAAAAATGAGTGAGGTCAAGATTATGATCCAACACGATTGGTTATATAAGTCTCTTAATATCCGATTTTCTCAAGCAGTTATAATATTACTAATCTGAGTGGATGTCTGTATAATGGTTTATTTGAATCAAACGGATATTAAATAGTTAGGCAAACCTCAAAATAATGTATGCGTATGCGTGTATGCATGTGTATGTGTATATGCTCCATACATACAACCATATATATATATATATATATATGTGTGTGTGTGTGTGTGTGTATGTGTGCGTATGTGTGTGTGCGTATGTAAGCAGATGTATATGTGCTGTGTGTATCAGTGTGTATATCTATATGTAAACGCCATGGAATTTATAAAGTTAAGTACTACAATATATAAACCTCGCTATTCTGCTGGTATAACCTAAATGCTATGAAACTGTTGTTATATATTGTTATATATTATTATATATCTATATAAACCTTGAGGGAGTAGTTGTTTAATAGATAGATAGACCTATGGACTTCAATCTGCATTTAGTATCAGTATCATCTAATAAAATAAAAAAGTACAATTTCTGCAAAATAACAAGCAGTTGAGTGCGTGTAATACAAATATACGTATAGGATGTTGCTAAGAAGAGCTATGTTAAGTGTGCCTTGATATCTTTACAATTTTAGATGTATCATGGATGAGTGTGTATCTATGTATGTATATGTATAAGTATATATATATATATATATATATATATATATATATATATATATATATATGAAATTTTAAAATAGGATGGCTCATATATGAGAGTAACAATAGTGGGTATATTAATAGAGAGTATATCCGTATGTATATGTATGTGTGTATGTATATGTACGCCTATGTAAACTATAATAATACGCTGTTTCATATAAAGTGGTTACAACACAACCGAAGCTAGAAGGCAGCTTATTAAATAAAATGCATAAAATAGAGTTTCTGTGTATGTACTTGTACGACTGTATATAAATGCGTTAGGGGTAAGCAGATATCTGTGTATATGTATTTATATATATGTAGATGTATACGTGTGTGCATATGGATATATATATATATATCTATGTATCTCATATTTATATTAATATTTATATATATACATATATATGTATACGAGCATAGACATATATATATATGTATATATATGTATATATATATGTATATATATATATATTTATATATGTGTGTGGGTGTGTGTGTGTGTGTGTGTGTCTATCCCAGTATGTGTGTATATAGGTTTATCCGATTGGAATCTACAAACTTTTAGGTTGAAAGTAACAGTTTTATTAGTATTAGTATAATACCAGAGATGGTATATAATATGCAGGGGTGTATTTCTATTTATGTTGAGTATCTGTATAGATATAACTACGTGTATGATTATCTATGTAGATTATATGGTTGTGCGTTTACGTTATGCATATGTGTGTGTATGTTTATGTATATATATATATATATATATATATATATATATATATATATATATATATATATATATATATATATATGCACGCGAGTGTTTGGATCATTGTAATAATGTTTTTAAATCATTGAAATCGTTTTTACGCGTTTCAGACGTTCTTTGAAGCGTCCTCGTCAGATATTATTTTCAAATGTGTTGGAGATGTAAAAATGGCATTTTCGTAGTTAATTTGAAGTGTTTCCAAGGGGCGGAGGCGTGAAAGTGTCTATTATTCCTTGGCATGTTCAATTTTTATTACTCTTCTATTGGGCTTGTAGGTGCTATGTGTGTGTGTCTGTGTTTTACTTTTGGAATAGAATGTGTATGTAAACTGAAAATGCTGACCTAACCGCAGGATAACTACCGATAGTATCTATGCTCTTTTTACCACTGGCCAGACCAGACAGAATGCTTGGTCTCTCAAGCAAGTAATAACGCAAAAAGAAAAGGCCAAGATATAAAAAGGAATAAACAATAAGAGGTAATGATATGAAAGATAAAACCCTGCGAGGAATGGATCGGTCTAGGGCCTTACTAGTCCTCGCACGCACACACCCTCCCACAAATGTTAGGTGACAATATTTCTTATTTTGTAAACGAAATAAGGTGATCTTTTGTTTAGTGTCTTGAAATGTAAATTTCCGAAGATTATTCGTGACCTGAAGACGACATCTCCCCAGTTCGAGTGATTATAGAAACATGCATGCACATATGTAGCCCTCAATGTTTGTATGAAAAAATTATATATATATATATATATATATATATATATATATATATATATATATATATATAGTCTGAGGAAGATACTCTCTTTCGCCGCCTCACTTTATCTCAGTATACACACGCAAGATATATCACGACAATATACGACTAACAATTATATATTATCATTGCAATATATACTCGTACCATTTGCAGTTATCAACATACTGATAGCATTTTTAAAGTATATTAGAGATAAGTTTGGGTAAGTGCAACAATAATTGAGTCAGTTAGAAGAAAGAGAGCAGAAAACAAAACACGAAAAGAATATGTTCTACACGGAAAAAAAAAACTATAATTAAAATGATTGCCTTTCTGTAAAAACATGGGAAAATAAATACTGCAATATGCCATCGCCATCGTCTCCGTGTAGAGAGCTTATACTATTTTTTTAATTATCTAAGATCTTCAACTTCTCAACATTTAGGTGATCCCACAATTGAATTGTCCGATGTTAAAATATTCTTCTATCTGGAAACACCAGAACAATTCCGTTATATTGTTCCACATCCGTTGGTTCGTGTTAAAATCTTTCTCACCATAAACACGCATATTTCAGCAGACGAAGAGAAACGGCACTCGACAGACGTCGCTCACAATCGCCCCGCACGAACCCACGTATTATTGTCCTCTTGTTGTTGTGAAGAGTAGCGGAGGTTTAGTACATTCCCGTCACGCAAGCGTGTACAACAACACGACACCAGCATTTGTGATGTTTATCACCGCGTGATTTCACTTCTAAACAACCGCTATGCACCATATCTAAAAGAGGGAAGAGATAAGATAGTCGTGAAATGTGACTTATATTTTTATTATTAATTTTACGTCAACCTTTTTATAGAATATAACCGCATTTGACTTATTTTTGTAATACCTATATGTTACTCAATTACATCGTTTAACATTTCAAGTACATAAAGATATTTATATCATGAAATGAAAACTGTGAAGTCGAGATTGTAGCACTCTAAAAATAAAAGTTAATAGTTCTTTGTTTTCTTATCCAATGCTAAAAAGCTGAACATGGCATCGATTTTACGATGGGGCCCATCTATACAATAATTAATGCAGTCTATATGAGTATAAATTTAATCTAACCTATTAGAATCCTAAGTTCGAGCATTGCATTACAAATGGGAGAATGTATCAAAGCAATTATCTTACATGTTAAAGTAGAGAAACTCTTTCTGTAACAGAGCACGGACGGGCGTATAGTCGCAACAGTGTTATTCAAAGAATTCAAATACCGATCCGTGTGCGACACGACGTCATGGCAAGGAAAATGGTAAGAAACGTAATATAAAAAAGAAAGAAAAATGTGGATTCTTGTTATAGAAATACAGAAATAGACGATTTAAACACCTGAGCTGAGAGCGATCTCCTTGGTGCAGGCTCTTAGAGTACAAATACGACTTAGTAATCAGGCTAGAATAATATATTCTCTTTTCTGCAGTTACTTGCACAGAGATAAGTTGCGGCGTGCATACCTCTAGTCAATCCCAACGTTTAGACCTTGAGCTTAACTCAACTAAATCTCTTGTCTTTCTGAAAACACCCGAATCGAGAATCCATTTGACTTAAACTATGTTATTTCTCTGAAGACCAAAGACAAAGCACAAGTTCCATGACAAATTTCATTGCGTAGAACTCGATATGTTAAATACAATAAAGCTGATCTCCAGATTACAATGACATGCCTTTTTTTAAAGACTAATGGAAATAAATACATATTACACGGACCTTTTGGATAATTAATTAATCTTGCTTTACACACCGTTGCTTCAAGTAGTCACTTGTTGACACTGGAGGTTACTTTTACTTGCGTCCCTGTGTTGTCATTACGATCTGATGAGCGGAGATTCTCTGATAAAGCCTTGTGATAACTATACAACTGTTTCCGAAAAAATGGAGTTCATGTAATTTAAAAGAAAACTTTCCAAACGACAACGACAGATAAAATCTTTTTTATTAAAAATATCTTATAATAAAAGAAGGAGCACTAGGAACAATTCCGAAAAACTTCGAAAAAAGAATGTCAGAAATTGGGATCAGTTGCAAAAGTACAACGACTAACGATAATGTATTAAGGAAGACCCTTGAACGCGGAGAATAATACAAGACAATATAACGAATAAGCATTACAGGGAATGAAGAACACCGAAACTGCATATCAACAGGCTCTACCCCCCCCATCATGCATCCCCAATGGTTTCGTCACCGTTCCCCCCAATAAAAAAGTGATACCAAAGGGCCGAGAAGGGTACATAAGGACTAAAAGACCGAGGAGCGAGCGCAAACCAGACCTCGGCTAGACAAGCGCAAAGAAAACTGGGACTTTGGGGAGGCTGAGTGCCACTTAAATTCCAGTATAAACCAATGGCCACTACCAGCGAGAAATCAATGGTAAGCGACTGTTGTGATGATGCAAATTCATTTGCAAATGCTATCGAAGGAGGTGGAGAGAGCTGGGCGTCTGGGGAGACTTGTTGTCACTCAGCTTCCAGAGAACACCACAGGTTTCCAATCAGATCTTTTGTTGACTTGTGTGAAAGCTCCATGTGAGCCAATAATAATAATAATAATAATAATAATAATAATAATAATAATAATAATAAAAATTGATCATAATAAAAATAATAACATTATTAATATTAATTATAATAATAAAATTTTTATCATTAATACTACTACTACTACTACTACTACTACTAATAATAATAATAATAATAATAATAATAATAATAATAGAAATTTAAGGACAGTGTTCTATTTTATTCAAGCATAAATCATAGAGTATGATTACCATAATTTGATGCAAACGCCTATCGAATCACGAAAGATTAAACTCTTTCATAAATTTCATTTGCATTTTTATATTTCACATTGACTAATGCTTTATTAAAACGCAAGCTTTTGTTTGAAATTACTGTACTAATATATCTAACCATGTATGGCTTCTGCTCAGTTTAAGGAGAACAAAGTACAAACGCCCCGGCGTAATGATTTATTTAGTAGCTACACAATGTATTCCATAATTTATCGGTTTCTTGCATTTCCCAACATTTAAAATCATTATTCTTGTACTGGTGTCATCATCTATGTTGTCTTCCGTAAAACACAAGATGACCGTAGCTGTTATTCTATAATTACACCAAAACAATACGTTTGTTCACGATACTAAAGCTATGCCAAGTATATTTATGCAGCTTGAATATAATATACATGCATTTTACGGATCTATATTTGCACGACAGCGTATTCAAGTGTAGCACACTTACATGCTAGCAGGACCATCCATACATACACGCACACACATTACCCACACAAAATGCATATTACCATCTAGAAAAAAATATAGCGTATGCAGTCCATTGTATATAGAATATTTACATACTAATGTTATCTTATAAAACTAGCAATATTATACACACATATATATTCAATGGTAGACTTACATCCTCATTGACCATACTCTAAGTGCGTGCATACACCTCTCTGATTCTTTCCGGCAAAGTGTGACAAAACCAGACATGCAAAAATAATTAAAGGGGATTGAAAAGTGTGTCGTTTAGTTACACTTAGCATTACGATATCCAGGTAAGTTTGCTAGAAAAAATGATTCATCATTATCTACATTAATTTTAAGCCCACAGATATTTGTGAATGCAGGTCTCCAGATAGGATGCAATTCTTTTAGTTTACGCCGTGTTTAACACTAATTTTGAGTGAAAAGCCAGTATATTTTATTTTATGGTCCCCTACTCTCTCTGTCTCTCACTCTATCTCTATCTCTATTTATGTATACATATATATTATTTATTTATTTATTTTGAAACATGCATGTACGTAGATTAAAGTTTAAAAAAAATAAATAAAACTATTATTTGTTTACGTCCAAAATAAAAAATGGGCAATGTCTAAAAAATACATCCTATCTTCAAAGCGAAGACGCTAACTTCAGTATCTTTTTAAAATTCAACAACAAAAAAAAACTACGTAAATATATAAACGATAAAAACTAAACAGTAAATTTTCTATGGCATCATAGCGTAATGGATAAGACGCTGGACTGAAATACATGAGGTTCAGGTTACGAGTCCGAATAACAGTCAAGCTACGCTGAAGAGGGGTAGGCCCCCGAACCTTTCATGTACGTAGATTACTGTTTTCAAAATAAACAAATAAAAAAAATATATTATGTGTTTACGTCCAAACTAAAAAAAAACGGGCAATTTCTAAAAAAAAATACACCCGATATTCAAGGTGAAGACGCTAACCTCAGTATCGTTTAAAAAAACAACAAACAAAAAGTAGGTATATATATATATATATATATATATATATATATATATATATATATATATATATATAATATTATGTGTTCCCATTTAATCACTTAATTAATATACGAGGATATAATTTTATGCGTAAATTTTCAGTATTTACTTCAAAAGTGCTCAATACATAGGTAGAGCAAAAAATTAAGTTATAAAAATGTATATGGCAATTAAGCGACGCATTATATTTCGCGTTCCATTTTCGTGGGAATTCGTCAGGCTTAGATATATATGTATATGTGTGTGTGTGTGTGTGTGCGTGTGTGTACAACGGAAATCAGAAAATATCGTCAGTTTCCAATTTATACAAAACTATGCGCGTGTATCGTCTGATTAAGAGGTTTTCAAAATTGTGACCTAATGTACTGTCGTTGTTACGATATTCCCTAGCATATGCATATACACACGAATATATATACATATACATATATTATATATATATATATATATATATATATATATATATATATATATATATAGGGCTTTAAATAAGGTCGGGAAGACTCTAGGTGCCCCTTTCATCACCAAGCTCTTTAGGAGGCAATCGTTGAATTTCTATCACGTGTAAAACAAATGCCAAGTAAGAGCGAAGACTTTAGGGGGAATTACTTATAAAATTATAATGAATGGATGAAATGAAAAAAAATATTTATATATATAAATATATGTATGTGTATATATATATGTATATATATATATATATATATATATATATATATATATATATATATATATATATATATATATATATATAAATAAATGAAGGGCGATTGGGATTACGAGTAAAAAATACGAGTAAATTATAGGTTGTAGAATATATGCAATTGTACAAAATATATGTACAAAATGGGATATGTTGTTAAGTTAAAATTTAAAATATATCCGCAAATAATCCAAAGATTTTAAGAATTCCTTCTTAATTCCCTCCATAAACAATTAACATTTACTATGGATGATGAGATTGGCGGTTGCTTGCCCTTGACGTTTTAATTGAACGTAGTAAGAACTCTTTTCTTACGATTGTTTATCGTAAGTCGACATTTACCGGCCTCTACAGAAATTGGCGTTCATTTGACGTCAAGAAAAATAGGGCTCATTCAGAGAATAGTATCTGTTCTTCTAGTGAACAACATTGTGAATTAAAGAAGATTAAATACATAATTATTCACAATGTTTTTTTTTACACGGTGATCACAACTTATCAAGGCCCGGAAGCCACTCAGCGATAAAGGTATTTGCAAGTACAGTACGTCAGTGTGGAGATTTGATGAAGTGTTTACTTAAGGGGGCGGTTCATTAGCAATTTGTTAACATTGGACTTGCCGACATCC
Source organism: Euprymna scolopes (assembly GCF_053919585.1). Lineage (NCBI taxonomy): Eukaryota > Metazoa > Mollusca > Cephalopoda > Sepiida > Sepiolidae > Euprymna > Euprymna scolopes. The sequence continues at coordinate 4,700,119 of NC_136490.1, forward strand.
AAGTTGTAGTCCGGTGGAAAGCAGCCAGACGGAACAGAGTTCCACAGGCGTGCAGTTGTAAGAAAGAAGCTTTGTTTATGGAACCGACGTTTTGATTTAGGCACAGATAAAGAGTGGGGGAAAATTTTCACAGTGGATTCAGCTAGACGGATGTTTTTCGTGACATATTGGCGAGGGGGGGCCAGAGATTGGAGTTCAGACCAGCACCTGCTATGGAAATAACGATAAAACAAAGATAGGCTGGCAACGTCTCTCTGTGGTAGAGAGGTTGCAGGGTAGAGAAAAGGGTATCCCCCACTAAGCTAGGAAGTCTATTTTGTACTCTGTCAAGGCAGGATAGACTCTTTTAGCAGTTCCTGCCCAGATTTGGCAACATTATTCCATATTTATATAGATAGAGAATTGCATCAGTAGTGAGATATCTTCTGGAGCGGTTGAAGGATCCCACCATCTTTTCAGCGACCTTAGCAACAGACTTGATGTACGTGTTCCATTTCAGATCAGGAGTAAAAGTCAAACCCAGAAGCTTGTCAAAACACGGAGCCAAACCCAAACGAGAGCCATCCATCACAATTGATGCCAGATTGGGATCAGAGCGTTGATGATGTAAGAATAGGAGTTTGCTTTTAGATGCATTAAATGTAACGAGCCACGTCTTCCCCCACTGAACCACGCGCTCGAGATCAGAGGAGAGAGAATCAGAGAGAACTTTGTCATTTATAGCCTTTGATGTTTTGCCGTAGAAGGTCGTGTCATCAGCATAGAGGTCAACGAATGATTTAAGTATGTGTTTTGGGAGGTCATTGATGTAGATCAGGAAGAGAGTTGGGTCCAGGATTGACCCTTGAGGGACTTCAACATTAATACTGCATGACTCTGATTTTTGTCCATCGACCACTACTCTTATGATTTAATGCTTGAGAAAACACTTCCAGTAATACCGTAGCTGTAAATCTTGTGTAGTAGGCCTTTACGCCAAACTTTGCCGAAGGCCTTTGATATATCAAGAGCAATTGCCCTAGAAAGGAAGCCTTTTTCAAGAGATTAACTAATCCTGTGGGATATAACCGTTAGCACATCTGCGGTAGATCTTGCAGAACGGAACCCATATTGTGTGTTACTAAGAAGGTTGTTTCTGCTGAGGTGGTTGACTATTTCTCTATTTAATATGGATTCCAGCAACTTACTCATAACACACAGGAGACTTATTTGTCTGTACTGAGATAGAGATGACTTACCACCTGAATTCTTAAATACAGGGCAAGCTGATGAGTTTTTTTTTCCAGGGAGTCGGAAAGCACTCCTCCTTAAAGCAGCGCTTAACCAGTTTCGTAAGTATGCGAGCGAGTTCTGGTTGAAGCTTCTTGTACACTATAATTGAGATGCCGTCAGGGCCAGTTGCTTTACTGGAATCTAGGTTCTTGATTAGCTTGGCGACCTCAGACACGGATATTTGTATATTACCAAGCGTGTTCTGTGTTATAGGAGGAAATATGGGGAGTCGATGGCCTTCGTCGCATAGGGTATAATTAGCTGCAAAGTTCTTGGCTAATAGTTTGGACTTGTCTGATGCTGACGGGATGACCTGTGGTCCATTGCTAATGGTTGGAATATAACGCACACTTCTGTTCAGGATCCTATTTGTAATTTGCCAAAACTGGTGGGAACCAAGCTGCCGACCAGCTACCTTGGATTTAACCGACTGGCCCTATAGCTCTCTTACATTTGTATTACTATTTTACAGTGGTTGCTGGCAGACCTGAAAGCAGCTTTAGTCTCAATTCATCTATTACGTTGGTAGCTATGTAAAAAGTGATTTCTGTGCGCGATAGCAGCAGCACATTCGGAGGAGAACCATGGCTGTCTGTTAGGTTTTTGTTGGAATTGTTTAGACAGTATGAATTTGTCTATGCCTACAATTAACAATTCGGTCAGATCTGATACTATAGAGGACACTTCCTTTTTAAACATGGATTGCAGATGTAAATCAGATATGAATGTACGGAAGCTATCCAAGTCAGCTATAGAGTATCGGTATACAGTACGGTAGAGGGGTACGTCTGGTTATCCGGAGAAATTGGTTGATAATATTATTTATAATAAAATTAAAGATCAAAATTCTCCTATTGTTTTTGGCCATCCCCCCAAGTGTCCTGTTGATTTAAAAATCCCTTGGCTTGGTGACCCTGGTCAGTGTTTCGGCAGACTTGTAATAAGGTATGTATCAAATTGTTTCCACCTGTTGCTCTTCGCTTGGTTTATCGTGTTAAGTCTGCATTTCCTTCAGTTGTGAAATATGGTTTGCCCTACATCACAAATAGTAATGCGATTTATTAATTCAACTGTCAGTGTGCTGCTGTCTATGTAGGTTGAGCCCTTTTTAATTTACAGACAAGAATAAACCAACATGTTCCAGCAAGCATCAGACTAGGTAAGCCTCGTCATCCCTCGTCCATCTTGGAATCTGCTATTGGTCAGCACCTTGCTGAAAATTCAGCGTGACCCAATGCATACAAAACAGACTGTTTCAGGATTTTACACCGGGCTGACTCTTCGAATAACCTAAGGATTCTGGAGTCAGTCTCTATATTTTCACGCATACCCTCTCTCTGTCGACAGAAGGAATTCGTAACTTTTTTGAACTTATTGTGGGATATATTTTAATTTTTGACTTCCCCATCCCATTTTGTATATAAATTTTATACAATTGTATATATTCTACAACGAATAATTTACTCGCAATTTTTTGTACTCATAATCCCATTCGCCATTCATTTAATTTTATATATAATTGTTTTTTTTTTCATTCATACATTCGTTATAATTTTATAAGTAATCACCACTTAAGTCTTCGCTCTTACGTGAGATTTGTTTTACACTTAATAGAAATCAACGATTGACTCCTAATGAGCTGGTTGATGAAAGGGGCGGCCAGAGTATTCTCGACCTTATTTAAAGCGCGTTATAATGTAGCCATGTCACTAATGAGAGTGCTGAAGTTGAACGTTCTACTTTACTGATAATATTCGCGTCCTTGTCAGGGAGGATAAACTTGGATTTGCCACTAAGAAGGTCGTTCCATCAGCAGGTGCAAAGTACTGGGCCAGCTGTAATGGAATCTGAGAAATAGATTTTTAACCATGCAGTAGCTTCTACTGTGGTTTCTCGGTGCCATTTTAGTCAGTTTAGGTTTCGCCTATTTTTACTCGTCTGCTCTGTTCTTATCAATTTTATCATTCTGTTCCACAAATCTCAAAATTCCATCATGAAAGGTTTCTAGAAAGAATACAGGATAACACCTCAGACTTCGAACTTCTAACGTCGAACACTACTACTATGTCTTCCGCACCAACATTAGGGGTCTACCTTTCAACATTCCTGAGGTCGAATCCTTATTACATGACACCAAATCAGATATATTATTTCTATGCGAACCTGGCATCTGACACGCTATATTCCCAGATTTGTTCGTAATTAAATGATATTTATCTTACCATAAAATCTGACCCATAAGAGCTACAGGTATTTGCCATGTATTTACATGAGATGACTTTCAAACTGGTAAGGACACCGAAATATAAAACCTAAATTGCTCTATATGTGCTACCGAGTTGCACTAGCTCACAGCACTGCGTTTATATTTTCCATATATCGCCTCTACAACAGAGAAGTAACTATCTTTAAGAGAATATCGGAGAAAATTAGCTATATCTTATCTGCTCATCCTTCTGCTAACATTCCCGTCTGTGCGGACGTCTATGTTCACAGTACGGAATTGTTAGACACTCAAAAATAATTGAGGATTAGGGGAAGTTCACCCACGATTTTTTAATGGGGTATGACCTAACTCAGATTGTTCATGACCCCCTCCCCGTGAGCTCGAAACTGACGGTCAGTATCCAAGTCTTCTAGACCTTTTTTTCCAATACTTGCCCTGAGCTATGTTCATCTTCTGTTCTGTCTTCACTGGGATCTTCCGACCATTAGGTTGTTTCAGTTAAGGTAAAGCAAAATATCATAATAGTCTCTGACGTACCTCTCCATCATACAGTATCGCTGACCGGGATCGATTCTGTATATTTATATCAATTCCACTTCTGCATCTCATGTTTAAAAAGAACGTGCCCTCTAAAGCATCATACATGACAGAATAGTAAAGTGTAGGTATATACGGCTTCACACCCTGGAAAATAATATAGCAAGAACTTAACAGTCAATCACATATTCAGCCTCCACAGAGTTCAAAATATACTTCTTTGTCTAGTGTGAGATGCGCTTCCCTCTTTTTTGCAATGTCTTTTACACTAAATAGATGTTGCGAACCTGACTGCTATATTCTTATTTTATGGAAAGTGCTCCTCTGAGATCGAATCTGTAGTACTTCCATGCATGAATTTCACGAAATACACACGTCCATCTTAAACCACTATCAATACATTTCCCCACTATTTATCTGTACTAAACCTAAACGTAGATTCAATGAAGAAAATTTCTTCATTTGAACTGCACGCCTGTAGAAATCTCTTCGGTTTCCCTTCTTTCAAGCTGACTATAATGGTCGTTTTTAAGGCAAACCCAAACAAGTTCTTGATGAGTTGTCCCTTAAATGTAATCAATTGACCAAATTTCCACTACTAACGATTACTAAGATGTTGTCTTAACGTCTACCGTACACTATTTAACACTTATCCTTGAGTTGCCTCCGGTACTTGAGAAGATAGCTCTCCTTTTATATGCGGGTCAATTCAAGTGTGTGTGTCTAAGTGCCTCCGAATGTTTTGTTTTCTCACAAAAATCACCAGGACACCATAAAACCAGTTGCTCATGACGAATGCACTTTATTTTTATTCCTTTTATTACTCAAATATTTCTAAACTAGCGAGATTTGTGAAAATTTTATGCGGGGATTAATTTCTATACACATGTAATATAGTAATGTTGGTATTTTGTAGATGATCGGTTCTGATAATATCGCGGCTCTTTTGTTAAAACTGCAAAAGTATCTATCAAAACTAACAGACGTAAATCAATGGTATAGTACGATTGCATATTTCGTATATATTTTCATAGAGTTAATGTTTTATCGATTTTTATATATCATAAAGTTTCAGTTTCATACAAAAAAGGCTATCCGGCTTCATAAAAACCCCGCAGTAAACAACATCACGTGAACTCTTCATCGAACAATCTTCCACTACATCATGTCGAGGAAGAAGAGAAAAACTAAGATTGATAAAGGAGGCTTACTCAGAAATATGTTTCTTTAAAAATAAACACCAGTATGTTTTATTCTTCGTATATATAATATGTATATATATATATATATATATATATATATATATATATATATGTATATATATATATATATATATTCTGTAATCATGCTGTCATTTCTTTAAGGTCTGACAAGGCTGTTAGACGGTTAACATGGTCCAACATCCGAAATATATGTAACCAAACAGATAAAACAGTAATAGCAAAATAAATCACATATGTACTCTGAAATAGTATTGACCACTCTATTCAGGTTTTTACTAATTACCAGTTTTACTATATATATATATATATATATATATATATATATATATATATATATATATATATATATATATATATATATATATATATATATATATATATATATGGATAAGGTCTTCGCTAAATCGAGCCAGAGATGTCTAATGATTCGGGGTTCGAATCGTTCAACTGGTATTAATCGTGACATTCTGCACTGAAGATTCCCGAAAGGATGAAACACTAGTGGCTGTAAGTATTTAATAATAATTATAGTAAAAGAAATAATTATATGTATACATATATATATATTCAGAATGTCAGAGATTATACATAATTATTTTCAAAACCCAAACAACGCCGCAGCTCACAAGAGTCATGCCACCCAACGAAACCTAAGTCTAAGCCTCGAGTTTAATCCTCATTTGAACTCATCAGTCAGACATATCCGCACACGGGATTTGAAACCCAAGCATCCTGCATGTAAGGCAAACACTTTACCAACTGAGCAAACAACCCCGCACACAAGAAACTCTATTAACCAACACAGATCAAGCAAACCGCGACGAAATCAAGCTGTGGAATAGCCCTATTCATCTCGACAAGGGGAGTATTCATCCAACCAGTTGACTCGCAAGCCGATGTCTCACAAGTAGAGATTTTGATCTCGAAAGGACGACGCCATACAGCAGAGCTAACCTTACGAGACATTTTTGTTGTAGAATTTTCAGAATGTGAGAGATTATATATAATTATTTTCACAACCCAAAGAACGCCGCATCCCACAAGAGCCATGTCAGCTAACGGACCGGCTTGGGGGTAAGCTGGTTGGATGACAGCCGGTAAATAGATACCCAAGAAGCAAATTTACAAAGCAAACAAGTCCAACCTCTGCAACTATCGCCACAATCTTGTATCATTATTCCTGTTTTACAAGCTTTTTAATGGCATGCGCCCTGATGAAGACATCGCACTTTTAGCTCTCCGACGAACATTTCCCCGAGGAATCCGCTTTGCAACAAAATCACACATCTTCACTGTTAAGATCCATAAATGCCAGAAAGTGTGTTTTTTTTTTTTTACTGGAAGAGCTTCCTTCCCTCGAATCTCTAGACTTGGGGAATCCACTTCTTCTACATGCTTTCTTTACTGTATGTAAATTCGAGATGTAATATAAATAAATATCTTGTTAATATTTCTTAGGTACGGCCACAATATTTAGCCATTTATGACCAACTGGAAATATGCCTTGTTTGGGCTGACGATGAGTAAAAAAAAAAAAAACGATGCGCTAGCCATCTCAACACTTGCAGTAAAAACTTTAGATCTTTAATATATTTTCGTTTAGAATGAATACAGCGGGTGATACCCGTAAAAATGCATCAATTAAGCTTTAAGAAAATAATAAGACATTAGGACATCGGATAATGTTTAGGTTAAAAATGTAAAGCTTAGGTTACAGCTTAAAAAGCGTTCAGTAAAGGGGGGGACAATATAAATTCATAAATACAATAGGAAGAATCGAAAATGTCAATAAAATCATATGAATTATTTTGTAATTAAATCAAAATTAAGGAAATACACATTTTAAAAATAATGTTTCATAACAGTTTTGCAATAAATTAAGTGCATTATCATTTTGTTCTTGTTTTTTTAAACTTAAAATGTTTTCTCAAGACAAAAACAACAAACATTTTATTAATTCGTATTAATATATTTTTGTAAAATTTAAAAGTGATGCGCTCTTATAACTCTACTTTATTGCTGATTCTACAACATTAAGAACTGATATGCTCATTTAAATTCAATATGTTGCTAGTTTGATTCTACTTTTTATTGCATTAGTTCACATTTTCAAATTATCCAGGTTTTGAAATAAGATACTGACTCCTTTACATGCTTTTTTTTAAAACTGGTACTATAAACGCAGTGTTTATGTAATGCCTCAGTTTCGAAAACACAGGAATATATACTAGTTTCTCTTATTTTAAGAAGACGCCTCTATCAGCCTTTATATTAAAGGATAACCGATATGTACATTATATATATATATATATATATATATATATATATATATAACAATTTTATTTATTTATTATTTTTAAAACAGTAATCTACGTACACGCGTGTTTCGAGGTAATTACCTCTCATCAGCGTAGCTCAACTGTTTCTTGAGCTACGCCCAAACAAATTAAGGGGCGAGTTTCTAAGTAAATAAAAAAGTGAGCTTCGAGGCGGAGCCAATATTAACCGTGTTTATCGCTTGAAAAAACAACAATAACAAAATATATATATATATATATATATATATATATATATATTTAAAAGAGTGTAGCCATCAACAATTGTGTGTTTTTTTAAAGGTTTTCATCATATTTTTATTTTAAAATAAAAATAAAAATATGATGAAAACCTTTAAAAAAACCACAATTGTTGATGGCTACACTCTTTTAAATATACATTTTTTCTCTCGTTGGAACTACACAACCATCACTTTAAATATATATATATATATATATATATATATATATATATATATATATATATATATATATATATATATATATATATATATATACATATATTATTATTATTATTATTATTATTATTATTATTATTATTATTATTATTATTATTATTATGTAAGTAACTTATTTGCACTACAAATATAAAAGGTTTTCTTTTTATTTGACTTCCAGAAAAGTGTTAACAATATGATGTTAGATTTCGAATCAAGGTAATTAATTTTCAAAAAGAATGTTTGTTTAGGTTTAAACATCGATTCATCGTATTGTCAAATTATAAAAGCAGTTGGTCTTTCGAGACATTTGACTTTGTAAATTCTAGTATTCATGATGAATGAGATAAGTGATACTAAAGTAATAAAGAAAACTAGATGTGTCAGCCAGAAGAAAAAAGTAATATAATGTTTAGAAAATGTATAATTATTTAAATGAATTATTACAGTAAAACACTTTCACATCTTAAAAAAAACTATAGTGCATAATATATTTCAAATTGAAAAATTCTTAAAGATTAGCCGTAAATTACAAACAAAAACATCATTTTATGAGAAATCAATATCTTAAATGATAAGCGTTGTGTTTTATTTCATTCCAATAAATTGAATTTGTCTTACTCTTTTTTTTAGTTTTACTATTGTAATCATTAATAATTCAATAGTAAATGCACTAAGAAATTTGGGGGATTTATCACCTGAACTAGTAAACATACCACACAACTAAGTAAGCTATGGATTAATAAAACAAGTATTTTACCGTCCGAAAATCATACGGTTGTCACATATAGACCATAGTTTATCTTTTAGAAAGAGTGCAATCACATAGCTTTCTTTCTGTGTACAAGTCGATACACCAGGTGGCTTCGTTGAAATGTTGCGTTCTCGTTCTTTTCTTTATGAAATCTACTTGTCAATAAGCTATAGTCGATCCATACCATTACGAATCCAACTTACTTATACCATCTTCAGTTAAAATTCCTAGTTGTTGAAAATCATTCGGAGTAGTTTGGTTTCTCGGATAGTTTGTCTTTAGAAGTTAACTCCTGGCTATTTAGAAGTCCTGGCATCTACTGGTAAATGTGTAATGCTGTTAAAGTAATTTGAAATACTCAAAACAAATAATGTGAATTCATCCTTTTTTTATACATTTAGGAGGATTATGTCATGTTGAAGAAAATGAAATTGAAACAAAACATGTTTTGCAGATACTCGCGTACTAATGTGTTTTCACGCAAAAAGGCACAAATAAACGCGACAATAAATAACACTCAATTGTCCATACATAAGGAATACAACATGTAATTAAAGGTTCTTTTATCGATTATAAACTTGAAAAGTGTGAATAGAGAATAGAAAACTTGCAAAAATTCCATCCGGCAGCGAAGAAAAAGTTAACTTTTTCTCAGAAATATATTGTTTGGCAGAGTGAATATTTATGTAACTTTTCTATGTTCAATTTCTGACGCAAGCAGTAACGTTCCTGACCCATCGGATCGGTACATCTGACTACTAGACACATATCTGACCACAGTTTCCGAAGGTTGTGTGACAAATGTTTATTGCTTACTGGGGAATGCTGATCATGTTTTGAAAACGATAGATCCAAATTGAAGAGTAATTGCGAAAGACTTTGCTACTATTAAAAAAATCACTAGGAAACGATCACAAATAAGATCAGAGGTGTGTATATATATATATATATATATATATATATATATATATATTCTTCCTGCGACAAACTGCGTAAATATCAGCGCTTAATGTGTCGATAGCCGTAATTAAAGCGCATGCTCCACCACGAAAGTTGTAAGAAAACCTTCCACTTGCACAGCTTCCATTGAGAGATTTATTTGCCACACGTCTAGTAAAAATAGACAAACGTTTATAGTAGTTAGAAATAATTGTAAGAGCTTAATGGCAGCGGCTACAGAAAAACATACCGCAATCTTCAGAAAACGCAGTGAGTTAAAAAATTAAGAAAATCTTGATCCTTGCAAACATTTCATACAGGATAATAAATAATTAGAAATTCCCTACGGTCGGTTACAGGATGATTATTTCTCTATTTATAATTTGCCTAACCACCCACTCTGTTGTATTATTGTGCGGACAGAAACCATAATCAATCATCTTAAAAGTACTCCTTCCCAATATGCTGATGCCATAAAAAAAAACTAAGACTCGTGAAAGTTCTGTGGATTTTATCTAATCCCAGCTATACTATGAACAAATACGTCGCATAGGTTGGCTCAGTGCATTTACAACTCTACAATAAATACCGAAACTGAATTTTAACGTAAAATGGCGCCACGATTTAGCGTATTTCTATGAATAACTACAATACACATGTTTCAATACAGATTGCCATGGCTAATTATACACTTCCTCAAAGTATTTCACTAAAGATCACTTACTTAACGTCTACTAGCAAAATATTTTGGCGTCTTAATTTCTTTAATACAAACTTCAATTTGCATAGTGTTCAGTTTAGTATACATTTAAATTACTCACCTTCTTAAGCGTGTATACTGATATATTAGTATTTTAATATTTTCTGATAAATTTTATATTTTCAGCTTCTTCATTGTGTGTTATTTCAAAGAAACTGTATGAAACCGGGTCGTGACCGTCGCGTCACCCAGTAAGCCCTTCTTCAGTGCGTTGGTGGAATCGTCTTTGCTGCAATGTCCACAAGGCCGGATCTTCTGTGATCGTCTAGAAATTTCGTCTTCGGAGATACCGGGTGCTCGTTGACGGAAGCAGTTTCACAAGTAAAAAAAAATAATAAGGAAAACATCAGCACATCAAAGAATGTTGAATAACAAAGACTCCGGAGATTGGGTTATATAGTATGTATTAAAAGAACACCATAAACGCAGTATATACAAACATATGTACAGTTTGGAGTATGAATTTGTAAGCAAGCATTTAAACTTCTTAGTGGGGCTTCCACTTGCTGGAATTCACAAGTCTATTAACTTAACCCTTTTTAGTTATCGGGCAATAGGCGAGGGGAGAGAGAGAGAGGAGGTGAGATGGCTTGACTGTCGGACTCGCTCTGTTTTGCTCCGACTTCTGTTCTTAATCTGGAATTCGCAAGTCTATTAATTTAACCCTTTTTAGTTAACGGCAATAGGCGAGGGGAGAGAGAGAGAGAGGAGAGCTGAGGTGGCTTGACTCTCTCTTCTGCTTCTAAATCTGAATCCGAATCTTTCTGATTTAATTCTGACTTTCTTGGTATTTATATAATACAGCACTGGGCGGGGCGACAATTGTCAATTCCTTCCCGACCAATCAGAATGCTCAATAACCAAATCGTCTGATTCTCTCTCATTGGATAATTTGACTCATGACCAAAAATTGGCCACGCCTCACAATTCAAGAATAATTCTAACTCCTCCCCGATCAATCAAAAACACCTGATGGAAAATAATCTGTTTTCTCTCATTGGATAATTTCCAAACTGCGTAATACGCGATAACCGCGTAAGTAAGAAAACTGCATCCGAGGAAAAAAAATGCTTCGTGAATTCTGCCCTTAGATGTGACACTTGTCATTATCAAAGGAAATGGACAAATTTTATTATTCTGTAAACATCTCGACAAAATATGTTATTGAAAATCGAAAAATCTCTTGATCTAAATTTCAAATGGTTTAATCATAGTCACACCAAATCATTTAATATTTGATTCGAAAAAAAAACATTTTTTGAAGCCGACAAATGCGGGTGTGAAATTTTAACTCCAAAGAAATTATTTATCTTTGTTTTGATCTCGTCAGAAATATATTTTGTGACGCCAACAATTACGTGTGTGTGTGTGTGTGTGTGTGGTTTTTAGTTCAAAGCAATCAAAGGAAAAAAAATATTTCCCTTTTTCGCACTGGATATGACTGTATCGGAATTTGTCACCATCGCTCGACTTAAAAACAAAACGTATATTTTTTGAAGTTATCATTCTGTCCATTTTGACTAAATCATTTATTATTGTTTTGCTTTAAAGAAAGAAAAACATACTTTGGCAGAATTGAAGCCAGCAAGGTTCTCTGGTAATGCCCGGCACAAGATATTAACATTTATCTTTTAGTTAACAGGTGTTACCCGGAATAACATCTTAACATCTATCTTTCAATTACCCGATATTGCCCGGGATAAAATACTAACGTTAAATAAAAGCGTCACATCGACCCTAATGGTCTGATGCTGCCTCTCTTTGGTGTTACATTCGCCCCCACATGGGGTGGTGATTCTCAATAAGATACGACGCCCCATGTCCTCAACAACCAAAGAGATTCTCCCAACTAATAATACTGCTGCGTCTTAACTAAAAGTTAATGGTCACTGACGATTTCACGCTGCCTCTCTTTGGTGTTACAAATGGTACATTTTTCCAAACCCAAACCACATAAACGAACAAAAAATATCTATTACAAACACTAGAGATATTTAAAACAGGAATCTTGCCTTTTACTTTACTTTCAGTTTATGTATGTTTTTTTCGAATAGGAATCAATTAAACACTTTAAAAATGTACATCTTTCGCTCGTTTGCTTGTATAGAAAATGCTGAGTTTTTAACTGCCCATTACATATGCATCTCTTTTGGCCCTTCTTATATTTTCATCTCCTAAATTTCTGGATTTATACAGTGTATCTGTCTTCTTAAACGCTCTATATTTATTTCATTTTAAATAATAGCTTGCTAATCTTTTTTCTAATCTTAATATTTATCAGTTTTTTTTGTTGTAGGTGCTTATATTTTCATAATGACAGTTACATTTCATTTTTTTAAGGTATTAAGCTTGTAAATAGCAGAGCATAGACGGGTGTGTCTTCCTTTCTTCTCATTTCCTCTGTTTACACATATGATGATGCAGATATTTTTGTTGGGCCTTTAATCTTTTTTTTAATTTTACATATAGATTGCTCAATTTAATCAGGTAGAAATTTTACTATCTGAATACGTTTTATGTTAAAATAGTAAGATCTTCATACATTTCTGATATATGTATATATATATTATATTATATATATACATATATATATATATATACGTGTTATTTTTTATTATTACCGTATCTTTCTGTTTAGTTACATTATTGTTTCAGCTACCCGGTAATTTTTTGGTCGTCTGTAGCTTCCTCAGACTTTTACAGAAATGTTCGTTATCATGGGATGAAAGAGTGAAAGAGTGAATGAGGTTAGAGTGCGAGGAGGACGGAAGAAAGAGAGGAAGGGAATAAGGGGGAATGTGGGAGGGGCGTTTGGTATGTCGGTAATGATTTAGTTTTGGAGTTTAAGGAACGTGGGGGAGGGTCTGGGAAATTAATTTCTGGTGTGACTGAGGGCAAAGGGATACATTGGGGGAAAAGGAATATGTGGGGGTAGGAGGAGGGGGTTACTTTAAAATTCGAGTCTTAATGTTAATATATATATATGAACATCGGTGCCCCATATACTTATATAAACTGGGTGTGTATGTGTGTATGCACGCACGTGTACATCCACGTGGGCGTCCGTGTGTACATGGGGTACCGATGTGCATGTGCACATACCTATGTATGCGTGTGATGATATTAAAGTATATGTTCCCGCTGCCTGCTGTCCACATACGTGTGTGAGAGCGTGCAGCTGTGTATATATGTCGATGCATGTATTCACAAGTATGGGTATCTATATGTATACATGCGCTTACATGTATGCGTGGGGTGCAGGTATAGCTGAATCAATATGCGCATATGGGCGGCCCGTATATACGCCTCCTTGGTGGCAGGGACGTTGATGTGTGTATGTATCTGTGTATAAGCGCACCCATGCCTGCGCACACTTACCCAATTTTAGCACCTTAAAGAAAATGTGGCTTAAGCGGGAGCAACGTGGGTGTCTATGCGTGCAGGCGCACACATGTGCATATATTTGCACGCCAGAGCTGGTAGTATGTGTACATATGCCCGTTTCTGTAAGTATATATGTGCGTACGTGCGCATGTGTGTACTCGTGCCGGCGAACGCTAGCTTACCCTCCCCTAACAATTAACAACAAAATAAAAATTAAATAAATAAACCGAATCATAGCCCCCACCGGCTCCAAACATAAGCGAATACTCAACAGATCAAGACATACTTACCAAGAAATCATCTCACCAACGAGACGCAAAAACACTTTAACATTAAGGCTCGAATTTAAAGTCACCCCTTCTCCTACGCCCACATATTCCTTTTCCCCTCCATGTATCCCAATGCCGTCAGCCACAACAGAAATTAACTTCCCAGACCCTTTCCCACACGTTCCTTAAACTCCAAAACTAAAACATTTCCGACATACTAAGCGCCCCCTCACACCTTCCTCCTTCCTCTATTTCTTCCGTCCTCCTCGCATCCCGACTGACCTCATTCACTCTTTCAATCTTGCATCCCATAATAACGAACATTTCTGTAAAAGTCTGAGGAAGCTACAGACGGCAAAAAACGGCCGGGTAGCTGAAACAATAATATAACTTAACAGAAAGATACGGTAATAAAAAATAAAACGCATATTTGATCTACAACAGTATTGAGCACTTTCTCCAGTTTCTTGTTAATTACCATTTCCACTAAATATATATATATATATATATATATATATATATATATATATATATTAATTTATTGGAACGATAAAAACGTCGCTATAGCAAAGGATTCAGTTCCATTTGATAAAATTAGTCTTCTTTTGTTTCAGACAAGGTACTTGGTGGCCAGTTCTGTACAAGTCCAATTAACGAAAGAAGTATTTTATGATTCCTGAAAGTGACAAAATATTAAACGAGTGAGATCGGAGGTTCGCCTTTGTACTACTTATATGTTTCCGATCGAATTTTTACTACAGGACTATTGTCAGCACCCTCCAATGCATCGATTGATTACCCCGAAAAACAGTAACGTGCTCAGAGTAATGAAAACAAAGTTTCCGGCCACGGTTGTGTTTTACGACAACATCGTGCAACCTCACAACGTTGAATTAGGCTTGAAAGGCAATACCAATTTCTGTACACCACATATATACTTGGGGAATTTACGCAATTAAAATGTGTGTGTAAACATGAACGAACATTGAAAATGTTACTGATAGCAACCCGTACACACTTACGTATCCACATCTAATTTCTTTTCAGATACAAAAGTGAGAGGAAAGAAGATATTTGAAAGCGCAATGAACATATTTTGCAGGTCAAGTTACTTATTCCTTTCCCTCAGGGGAGAAACAATTTTAAATTAACAGCATGTATAACAAATCTTAATCTGCATCTCCGTTTAGAGTTGCAAATGCATTTTCTGAATTATTTTTGTCATTTAAACAATTCTCATATAACGAGAACCATTTATACTATGAATAATGTGTTAACTAGTTGAACTATTTTTCACGTCGGTCTCACACTACAATATTATAGGGGCATACGAGATATCGATAAACAGCACTTAATTGGAACAGCAGCATAGCATTTCTACCTATGAAGGCAGAAATGAACAAATATGAGAGCCATTTAATTGAAATATCGACCAAATTATTTAACTATCATACCATTTGTTAAAGATCTCTATTGTGCTTAGGTAGCTGCACTAATGAATTACATAATGTTCACCTGATTTACTTTTATATTTAGTATAGAATTAACTTGGAAAAAATTATTGTGTATAAGTGAAAACATATATACGTAAAATAATTACGTATTTTGTCCATTCATATGAGACACATTAAAATGATGATCAGGATCATTTTGTTTCTACGTGTCATACACATTAATTGCACATACTTTTGAATTTATTTGGTTTATACTTGTGTTATCTAAAATATTAATTTCAAATGCTGATTAAAAGAAATATGTTTTTTTTTCAAATTCCATACTTCTAATTCCTTCTGTTTTTTTTTTTTATTTCACTCTGAATTTTATTTTGCATTCGGTCATAATTCTTTATTTTTTGCTTGTATTCTACCGATTTGGTTTATTTATATTCTCATTATCTCTTGTTATATTTTATTCTCACTTTCTGTAATAACACAGATTTTCCTTTATTAAATCATTTATAATGTATTCATATTTATATATAACTAGACTACCCTTGACCCGCTGGGTCAGTATGTTATATTAGCTATGGAATTAATGATTAGGCGTGACACTTGTGATGTAAAGAAATAGTTTTGTGACATAACAGAAACATTTCTATGAAAGTATATTAACAATGGAAAAAGAATATAGATACATTTCTATGAGGCGTTCTGTTGAGAATTGTTTATTTTTGAAAAAAAAAACTTACAACCATTGACTTATAAGTGGTTTGCCATACTTATAGGTAAATCTGCACTATTCAAATGTTGATATATCGTTTAATTTAAACGCGAAAAACACCATTGGAACGTGGAAAACGCACACAGTAAAACAATACGTTGTAAAATGCTCTGGTAGGTTAAAGTAAATTTATTTGTAAGAAAATTGAGTTAAAATAACTTAAACGTAATACGGAAATGAACGATGTAAAAAAAATGCAGAAAATATTAACAATTATTTGTATAATTAAAACGCAAAAAAAAACAATTGGGACGCTGAAAAAAGTACACATTGAAACAATACGTTGTCAACGGGTAAAGGTTGATTTATTTGTGAGAAAATGGCAACAATATACTTGTAATACAAAATAGTTGCAAAACATCCTCTCCCTTCCCAAATTAAATAATAATTTCGAAATAATAACGTTAATATTTCAGTGCACATGTAAAAACCTGCAAAAAAGCGATTTGTGTTAATTTGTTTACGTTGTTATGGGTAATGTAGACCTGCCCATATCGCATTTGTGGACCCCACGAGAGCTTTTGATATGGTCAGTAGAGACGGCCTGTTTGCCATCCTACAAAAGTTGGGATGTCCACCAACTCTTCTCAGTTTGATAAGATCGCTCCAATCAACATGGTAGCCGCAGTCTTCTTCGAGGGTGACATGTCTTACACTTTCCCAGTGTGCAGTGGAGTCAAGCAAGGTTGTGTGTTGGCTCCCACACTTTTTGGCATCTTCTTCTCAGTTCTTATGCACCACGCTTTTGGAAACCACGAGGATGGATACAGTGTGCTCCTTACTACTCGTTATGATGTAGAACTTTTTAACTTCGCTCGCCTACGCGCCAAAACTAAGATTCGAAAAGTCCTGATACTTGAGCTGCTGTTTGCAGACGATGTTGCATTGTTCTCTCACTCCGCAAGTGGACTCCAGCGGCTGCTTGACAAATTAAGCGCTGCTTGTGCGGAGTTCGCACTGGTAATCAGTGTGAAGAAGACAGTTGTGATGCACCAGGGTGATGCATCACCAATCACTATCAATGGCCACGAACTGGAGACTGTCGAGAACTTTGCGTATCTTGGATCTAACATCAACAAGGCAGTATTCATTAAACAGGAGCTACAAACGCGCATAGGTAGAGCAGTGTCTACTTTCAATCGAATACGTGAAAGATCATGGTACCATAAATACCTCATTTCTCGCACAAAATGCCGCATCTATGAATGTGTGTGTACTGAATACCCTACTGTATGGAGCTGAGACTTGGACCACGTATGCTCGTCACATGAAAAGACTGAACGTCTACCATCTCCGATGCTTGCGACATATCATGGTCATCAGTTGGTGGGATAGAATCACCAACGAAGAGGTACTAAGACGTGCCTGCAGCCGTTCCTTGTTCCAGACACTCAAGATACGACGATCGCGATGGCTTGGACACCTGCGCAGAATGGCCGATGACTGTCTCCCTAAGGATATCCTCTACATCGAACTGGCAAATGGATCAAGAAGCCGCGGTCGTCTGGTGCTACACTTTATAGACGTGTCCAAGCGGGATATGATCGCTCTTGGCATCGATGTGAATGTGTGGGAGGAGCTAGCCGAATATAGGTCTAGAAGAGTAAGCCATTTTGAGTTTCAGATGGTTCGCTGTTACACACAAGTCCTGGTAGGTTACTTGTTTGTAGTACACAGTTCCACAGAACAAAACATTCTTACCGTGTCGAAACCCGGGAAAAGAACATGTGAAATTGCTCCAGAAAAGGTTTAATATTTATGAAGCAATTCTTGTTTCTAATTTGTTGGTAGCAGAACGTGAATGAATTTGATTTGTCAGTTCTTAGCAGCATTGTTTATAAATAGAATCGTCCGAGTGTGTGGGATCATACCCCATTAAGAGATCCAAAATATTGCAACATCCTCCCTATTTTTATAATTGTGGAGTCCCTTGTGTTTGTTCTGCTCAAAAAGAAATATATTTTTTTTATATTTACATAGACATAACAAAAATTAGAAATCATTTGGATCTTAGTATTTTAGCATTTAAAATACGCCATTTTTAATTGTGTTCCAATGTCAAAAAGGAAAATTACAAAGATTTTTTTTTAAGCAAAAGTATTATTTACGCATTAGTAGGTTAAAGTGTTAATACTAATAAAATGGATAGAGTTTAACGTCTTGTCCAGGACTAATTTTTTTTTTATCGGTCATTTTTAATCTTTTACTTAATTTGTTCTTAACATTAGTTAACATTGTGTTACAATTTGATGCGATTAAAATATCATCGACCCACAAACCCAAAATCAGTAGCTTTTCGTCTTTGTGTTGGGTATATAAACAGGGGTCTACAGCGCATTGTCTAAATTGTTGTTTAATAATATAACCATGGAATACTGTGTTCCAACACTGAGCACTCTGCTTTAGACCATATAATGCCGTGTTAAGTCGCCACACGCTATTTGTATTTTTCATTATAAATCCCTTTGGAGGGGTAATATAAATTTCACAGTCTATTGGGGCATTAAAATGAGCGTTTTTTACGTCCATTTGATGGATGTTTAGGTCATATTGTGATGCGACTTGCATTAAAACTGATTGTCGTTAGGTTTGTGGTCGGCGAAAACGTAGAAAAGTATTCTTTACCGTAAATCTGAGAGAACCCCTTAGCAACAAATCTTGCTTTGTACTGTTCTACGCCTGATGCTGTTGACTTTTTTGTAAATACCCATCTGGATAACATGTTTATCTCTTGGGAGAGGCACTACCGTATAGCTATCATTTTCGGTTAAGGCATCTATTTCTTTTTTCATGGAAATTTTCCATTCATCACAATGTTCTGAATTAATTGCCTCGTTGAAGCTTTTTGGCGCATTTTCCATTGAATAGCAATAATCGATTTGATAATTTTTATATTGTCGACCACAAAAAAATAGGGTGGTCTTCTATTTCTTTTGGGATATCCTTCGACTTTATCATCATCATAATCATCATCATCATCATCATCATGGGCACTCTCGTTTCCGTCATTTTTATTGTTTTCATTTGTTCAAATTATTTAAGGTATTATAATTTCATCCTCTTCATATGACGGGGTTTCGTCTGTAAAATTAAACGTGTCCGTGAATTTTACACACCGGATTCTTTTTATTTTATTTTTTTCGGGAAAAATATTAAATTGGCTCGACTGTTTCAATCGTATCCAAGAAATATACCTCTGTCGGCTTTAATACTCAATTTTCTCTTTTTCTCTATATATGCGAAGCAAGTTGAACCAAATATATGCATTCTGCTTAAATTTGTTTTTTCACCGCAGAAAGATTCATATGGAGTTTTAGATAGTGTTTTGTTAAAGCACCTGTTGCGAATATAAGATGCAGCCATAAGTGCATAGTCCAGAGGTTTTTAGGGAGTTTTGATTCAATGAGTAGGCATCTTTCCATTTCAAAAAAGTGTCCGCCACGCACGTTCAGCTGTCCCGTTTTGGTGTGGCGATCTAGGAGCTGATGTTTCATGCCTGATATGATGGTTAATTAGTAAAAGTTCAAAGTCTTTATTGGTAATTCCGTACCGTTGTCAGAGCGAATACACTTATTTCACCGTAGGGGTAGCAGTGTCAGAAATTTCGTGAAAATAGTGAATAATTCCACCCCATCTTTCCAAGCTCGAAAAATGTAATTCAAGCCCTAATTTTTTTTTTCAATTAAAGGAGTAAGGACCAAGGTTTTATTTAAAAAAAAAACAAAACAAAACAATGTGTTTTTTTTTAAAAGGTTTTAAACTTCGGACTTTACAGGTAAATTTCTAAAAAACTGATTTTTTTTGTTTTAAATTTGAATATATTATTTATTGACCTTTTCTCTTCAATTTGTGATATATAAAACTATTAAACATAAATTAATTATTTACTTTTTAATAGACATTTCAAAATGAGAGGCGTAAATTATTCGACCCCCTATCTTTCTAAGCTTATAACTCCTCGAAAAATGTAATTCAAGCCCTATTTTTTTTTTCAATTAAAGGAGCAAGGACCAAGGTTTCATTAAAAAAAAAAAAGACAAAAAGAAAAAATGTGTTCTTATAAAATAAGGTTTTAAACTTCGGACTTTACAGGTAAATTTCTAAAAAACTGAATTTTTTTTTGTTTTAAATTTGAATATATTATTTATTGACCTTTTCTCTTCAATTTGTGATATATAAAACTATTAAACATAAATTAATTATTTACTTTTTAAGAGAAAGTTGAAAATGGGGGGGGCGTGAAAATGGGGGGGGCGTGAATTTAAAAAAAACGTTTGTCTAAAATATTATATTCGGTTTATTGGAAAGAACATAAAATTTCACATTGACCCTGAAAATATCGTAAAAATAGAATCAATAGAAAAATTTTGATAGATTTTTAAAATTTAAAAATATTGAGTTTAAAAATTGAAAAATATTGAGTTCGGAAAATTCATTACTGTTTTAAAAAAAAAAAAATATTTTTATTACTTTTAAAACAACTGTAATAGTTTATTTTGGAAGTATAATCCATAAAGAAAATAAATAACCCACTTTTAACAGAGAAATTACGAGATTTTTATATTGTATTCGCAGTTTCGTGTTAGGGGTGTCAAAAATTCCTACAAAAATTCTGATACTGCTACCGTAGGGGGCCATGTTGGCTAGATATTTCTTAGTTGCAAGCAGGGTATCAGATTTGTTCTTTAAAAAGTAAACCATTATTAAACCTGAATGGTCATCTACGAAATTCAACACATATCTATAATGTTCTCTGGCCATCAGTTCTACGGGACCGTTCAAGTCACAATGCACCATTGATAGGATTTTTTTGGCCTTTTTGTCTGGTATCTTGTTTTGATAGTCTGTCATTTTCCCTTGCGTACAGACGTCGCAGTTGAAGGTTTTTGATGTTTGTATTCGCATTCCATCAACTACAGTCGGCAACATTTTGATATCAGGAATATTGCAGTGTCCTAGAATGTTATGCCATGTCTGTAGATCATGGCAGGCGGTTTTTGATGGGACTACGCTATTTAAATAATATAGTCTTCCATTTACTTTAATGTCGAACACAGTTCCATTCGGGTATACCAGTTTTGATTTATTGGGGCTAAAGTTTATATTTGCACCTTGTTTTGTGGCAGCTTGTACAGAAACTATATTTTGTTTTAATTTTGGGATTAGAAGAGCGTTTTCTAGAATACAGAAACACTGTTCACCTTTATTGTTCTTTAGCGAGATTTTCGCATTGCCTCTTTTAAGAACAGTATCATTGACTCGACTCCCGTCAGCTAGTTCTACAAAATGATGTTGTGGCTTAAATTTGGGGTCAAAATTGATAAAATCAGATTCCTTTGTAATCACATGTGCCGTGGCCCCACAATCGACAAGAAAATTATTATTGTTTGTTGAAGCATCAAATGTACACGAAAATAAATATGTATGTTCGCTAACAGAGCTCTCTACATTTTTAATGTAGTCGCCATTTTGAGTGTTGTATCTACATTGAAAACTCTTGTGATTAGGTCGTCCACAATTATAACAAATAATTTTTGTACTTTTCTTAGGAAAAAAACTTGCTTTTGGCAAAGTTGCATTTTTTATTCCTGGCATGGATATAATTCGATTTTGGTGTTTTAATGTGTGTATTTTTAAATTTCATGATATTTTTGGATTCGTTTATTTCTGTGCTCATTTTTCTGTTTCTTCGTAACTTCTGAGTGCTACCCTCAGTTGGCTAAAAGTCATGGGTTTTTATTTCTGGGTTATCACGGTGGTAAATGGCTTGAAATCACTCGGTAATCCCTTAAGGACCATGAAAATTAACATACTGTCACTTATAATTCACCAGACATTTTTAAAGAATTTGCAGTTGTCTCGGCTCTTATGATATAATCAGGAATAGTTTCGGCTTCCATTCGTTTTAGAGAGGTCAGTTCAGTGTATAAAGAAATAATTTTGGGGTTTCCTTTCGATAAATAATGATCTCTCAATATGTTTAATGCTTTGCAGCCGTAGTCCAGGGCTTCTCTCATTACCAGTGATAGACTTCGGTCATCTAAACACTGTATTAATTCCGCAAAGACAGTTGCGTTTTTTTCAATTAAGTCGGGGTCGTTTCTGTTTTCAGGTTGTGTTTGTAGTACTTTGTGTAGCTTTAGGATACGTAGATATGCTGGAAATGTAACTTGCCACAATTCGAATTTTTATTCGGATCCATCGAAATAAAGACACACGCTGGGCCCAAAACCTCTAGAAGTGTAAGCCATTTTGAGTTTCAGATGGTTCGCTGTTACACACGTTCTGGTAGGTGACTTGTTTGTAGTACACAGTTCCACAGAACAAAATATTCTTACCGTGTCGAAACCCGGGAAAAGAACATGTGAAATTGCTCCAAAAAAGGTGTAATATTTATGAAGCAATTCTGGTTTCTGATTGGTTGTCAGCAGAACGTGAATTAATTTGATTCGTCAGTTCTTAGCAGCATCGTTTATAAATAGAATCGTCCGACTGTGTGGGATCATACCCCATAAAAAGGCCCAAAATATTGCACCAATGGAGGCGTTCCTTGAGTAAAGGTGGCGAAGACTTGAGAACCTTTGGTTCGAGATGCTGGCGCAGAGAATACAAAACGCGTGACCGCGTTTACTGTTGCTTGCATTTATCTTTTGTAGATTGCTTGCCAGTATGGATTAATGTTTATGGCGCAGTCGTAACCGGGTGTCGTAAACCGGAAAGTGGGGTACATCACTCATTACAAGGTAATGTGAGTTTTATAATTATATAGATTTGTATATATTCTCATACTCAAACATACCGCATAATGTGTAGGTATATATATATATATATATATATATATATATATATATATATATATATATATATATATATATATATTGTTGTGTAAAGGTTTGACTTTTATGATAATCAGATTCTTTCCTTTTCGTAAACGTATAATCGCTGACTCTTTATAACAGACCAATACTGACTTATCTAACAAGTTCGTTTTTTCTGCATATTATGTTGTGATGGCATACATTTCATCACTATTTAAACTATTTTATTAAAAGAATCTCATGTAAAATAACTGAAATATGCAAATCTGATATGAGGAATCAAATGCGTTTTTAATGATAATTGTTTGCGAGAATCCTATATCCAGATTTTCTACCTATCTGTAAAATCATAAAAAGTATTAAACATAAAATAAAAATACATTTATGTAAGAACCATTGTCTCCTTTTAGTGTATAGTGGCAAATGTTTTTTTTAAAATTCGATTAAGTCATTCTGTTCGCATATTAAAAATAATATTTATTTAAAGATTATTGCAAAATGGTTTTATGTCTGCTTCTGTAAAACTTATACTTAAAAATATTTTTTTGGTCGTCAGAACTAATTGCATCCATTACATATGTTAACAACACTGATCTGTCATTTGTGTGATAAAGTACTTTCTAGTCTGGTGTTTATTCGACACGAACAGACGATGCAACTTCATGGGAATGTCTTTCTGTTTTACTAGAGAGTTTACATACGTTATCCTCCGTTTATAATCCCAAGTAAATAATACGAAATGGCATGTCCTTAACCGTCTCAAAATCCTTTTTTTTGCGCTGATAATTTCGGTACAGTATTGACAAACCACCTTCGCTTATTTGCTATCGTTGACATCTATTATAAACAAAGCAAAAATAATTTTCCGCCAATTCAATATATATTATTTGCCTTGGTGTCATTTGAATATGTTTGCTCATAATAAAATGCGGTTTAGTTTCTCAGTCTTAATTTCCGTGGGAGTGGATCTTGCAGACGTTAAGTCCCTATTTGCCACACGGAAGTCGTCGATTAAAAAAGAGTTTTCAAATAATTCCATTATGGGAAGCTGTCGTGGAGAACCACACTTTGAATTGACTCAACAACTGTCCATATATACCCGAACGCTTTACGTTACCAGGAAGGCTCTAGTTTCGGAGCAACATCGCTTGCTCGGTGAAGCGAAAACACTCTTTTAATTCTGACACCTTTTGTTTCTATTCTATTAATACACATCTTGACTCTAACCGTTGCTCTCTTTTTATTGTGGCAAACACCAAGCTATGACAGGAACAACTTAAGAGTCACTGGTCTTAATAAACATAGGTATGCCCTACACTGTTAAGCCGACGTCTTGAATAGTTTATAAACTTGTTTTACATGTACTGATTCTATATTTCTACATACAGTTTGATTTTCATGCTGCGTTCATAGCAGGGACATGGGGTTTACATACTCCCGGCGTGCGGGACACACTGGACTGGGAAATGTACTTCTTTCCTAGACACAATCTGCATCGTCGGTTTTATATATCAATGTTTATTGTAAAAAATATGCCTAGCAGTTCGAACCTTCTGTTTCGTAGGTGGAAGTGTTTTTATTGAAACTAATTTCTTGTTTTCTGTGAAACGTTTTTATCAATACGTTTGAGTTATTTTTAATAAAATATAACTTGATCATGTCTCATTTGTTGAACTATTTAATTAAAAATAGATTGCTTATCTAGATAATCATTTTCGTAGGATATTTGAAAACTGACAAAAAACTTAGCAATAGTTTTTTTTCTCATTTAATAAATGTATAATATCAAAGTATGCATATTAGGTGAAACGGAAAAACTGAGTAACTAATTTGGTAAAGCAGCAATATATATTAATCAATCTCAGATGCTACAAATTATATGTGTTGATGAGGCCAGTGTTTCATGTAGAGAAAGTAATTTAGTTTCTTGTCAAGTAACAAGTATACGACCAATTCTCATTATATAAGAGTGTTAGCGAGAAAAGTCCTCAAAGTATAATTTTGTTCCAAACATAAAAAAGATAGTGAAAATGTCCTTGACGTAAACAGAATTATTTTCTGCGTTAATTTTTTTAAGATTAAAAATATAAAATATGATTTTGGACTGGAATAGTTTGTATTTTTCCATCGCATTTTGAACATTGGTGCTCTTCTCCATAAGCACTCTTCATTGAGTAAAGTATTGAACTTTAATTGTAAGGCGACAGTCTGCTGTTCTATTAAGGCGGATCTAACTTCTTTTGAGTACGTCTTCCGGTCTAATCAAAAAAAAACTCAGTTAATAATGTTATTCTTAATATTAAAAAGACATCCCCTGAATAATAACACGAAACTGCATAATATAAGCTATGATAAAATAGAAAAGTTATGGAAAAACATGTTTGCATCGAGCAATTTTGAAATTTTAGGTAAGACGTAATTATGTACGTAAATTTCATAAACATATATTTTAATTTATTTTCATACAACAGTACTTATTTATAGATGTATATGTATTTTTCCATGACAATACTGAACTACGTGTTAAAAAGCTAAAATTAAAAAGTGTTTTTATAGATGTAATAACATGGTGTACATAAACACGCTTATTAAATAACATGTGAAAAGAGACACATTTTACGTGCTGTATAATATCATCTTATAACACACATGATTTATATAATATGCAATTAAATAGAAAAATTGTTATTTAAATTAAACCAATAAGATACTCGATTGTTTACGGAGACTAAACTGTTTTGCTTTAATCGCAGTCGCAGATTTGTACGGTCTTCTATTCGAATTGTCTTTACAGCAGACAACAGATTATGGTCTCTGCCATTGAATGTGTTTAATTCTTATCTTAGCAAAATTTCGTTATGTTTTGTTTCCGAAAATGCGTCTTCGAACCTGCCTCAAAGCCAATGCATCAACTGAATAAAGCATATCAAATTGTTCTGAGTCTGTCTGCGAGTTACAACATCCTGATATCTGAATTTGAATTAACAAAAGAAATTCCACACATAGACACACATACAAGCCGGAAATGACTGTGCCCTATATAGATCTGACTTTTGTAATAAAAAGTAAGCAAAATATCGAGAAGATTTATATATATACATATATATATATATATATATATATATATACACATATATATATATATATATATTGTTTCCCTATAAAAAATGTAAGAGCACTTGAAAATCTTTGAAAAGATTCCTTTTTTTAAGGATAGATTTTAAACTTCTTACACTAAAGTCACCAATATTTCTACCGGATATTTTTGTTCCCCCGATAAGAGGAGGGTAGGCTTGTGACTTCACCCTTGTCCGTTTGTCCGTCCGTCCGCACTTTCCTCAATACCTTCGCCTTGCTTTTTTATTTTTTAAATTTTGCACAAAAATTAAACATGATATAAGTAAAAATATGAGA
The DNA here is from genome assembly GCF_053919585.1 of Euprymna scolopes. Taxonomy (NCBI): domain Eukaryota; kingdom Metazoa; phylum Mollusca; class Cephalopoda; order Sepiida; family Sepiolidae; genus Euprymna; species Euprymna scolopes. The sequence continues at coordinate 4,726,709 of NC_136490.1, forward strand.
GAACGAAGTTTCCAGAAAAAAAAAAAAAACTCTGATTTCTCCTAAAGAGTGTTTTCGGATTAATATGGATAACATTTCCAATTTTGTGTTTATTAATAAAATAATCCTTGGATTTTTATAAAACTTTCTGAAAAATTGTAACTAACTGATTTCTCTACGATTTTGTTTGCTTATACCTCGCGACAGATTTAGGGTTAATTAAAACACTCCATTTTTAGGACTATTTCACCATATTGTCGAAATTTTTCTGTGCATGTCTATTTAGGCGTTTTCCATGGTGCTGGGCTCAAATTTAAATATGTTAAGACCTTGGGACTTTTGGAGTTAAATAAGGACGGCATGATGGATTTCTTTTTTGCATGGTGCAGAACCCAAATGTACATATGTTAAGACCTTACACTCTACAGTTTCTTCAATTTTACGAGAGTTTAAAGTCCCCTGGCGACTCTGTGAGCAAAATGGGGGAGTAAATGCTGCACTTTGTCATTTCCTATTTTTCAGTCTAATGTGCACTCAAGGGGGAAGATGCGTTCTTCAATACTCTGAAATTGATTCACCATTCTCTATTTTAAATATTTAACGGCCGTGTTGATTTTTTTCCTGGATTCAAAAATAGATTCACATAGAATGTAAACGTTTTTGTTCTATATATTTTACATACCAATTAAATCAATTTAATTATCTAATTGGATAATTTAAATCGAACATGAAATTTAAAAAAAAATCATATATGCATTATACTGAAACTTAACGCAAATTCGAATGAATATTTTACCTTCAGGTGATTACCTACATGTTACAAGGTTATACACACTTGTTTTATGTCTATATATGCATATATGATTTATAGTTTTCGTACATAATCGGTTATATGCATATGTTAGCAGTTTGTCGAAAGCAAGAAAAAAAGATATGCACATACGTTTTGCAAAAAAGAGTTCATGTCAAGTATACAAAAACTGCGAAGGTCTACATAGAAGTATACTTTTTATAATTCCATAAACTGATACTTTACAAACAACAAACTACATACATTTGGAAAGTTGACACTTTGCTGCATGCAGAAATAATTCAATAACATTCTCCGATGATTGTACAAATTCTAATGTGCAATTGATTATCATTATTAGTATAACACTATTACGATGAAGAAAGGAAAATACAATGAAAGGATAGTAGGTCTAAATCGAGTCAATTAAACTAGATACGGAGGACAGATGTTATTATACCTCATAACAATGTGAGCGATTTAATATTAAAAAATCACGCGGACGCATTTATGTGTAAGCCTCCCATCTAATATACCAAAAAGCTTCGACTGATGTATCATCACGGATGTGTTGCATTCCTTTGAGTTGTTCAAAATACGTGAATCAATGTGCAAGGAGGAACCGGTAACATTGATGTGACATCAAATTAAACACCTCAAACTAATCTTACAAATAGTAAAACAGTACGTAATAACTTTGCACGTACCCGAATGCCAAGGAGATATTACTATAATCATTTTTTCTCTAGAAATGATCTACTTGAAAAGGATAAATCTCCCGTTGTAATAATGCACACAAATTTAATCAGGTGTGTTTAGTTATCTGACTTTGTAAGTCTGTAATGATTAGGGCTACAACATTAGCATATTCTTATCATTATTTTAACCCTCAAGTATATATCTGACACAAGTAGACACAGTTAATCACCCGAGAACTACATCACTTAATAAAAAAGTATAGGATATGAACTGATCCACATTCGAGTCAAAATAATGAAAAGAATATGTTGTTGTCATATCACTAGTAATAACAATGACAATTCCTTATCAATGTCAGGTTAAATTGAATATAATGAAATAAGCAAATTTGATGTTTCGGATAAGACGATAAGGATTATGAATCTTTAATATTAATATTTAATTAATAATGTTCCGTTTGATATTTTGGGAGTCCGGTTTGTGAGATTATCTACATTGGGGATATCGGACCGTTTGGAAGTAATTACAGAATACAAAAAAATCTCACATAAATATTTCTCATTTCATATACCTTAATTTTATATCATTTATTGTTTCTAGTTTAATTTTCTTCATCTCTGTGCCTTAAACAGATTTTTGTTTAATATATTTTCTTTCTATATGCTGAATAGCAAACTTAATTCGAATTAAATCTAATATTTGCTAATGACTTTTCTTCTGGGAATATGATCATACATCGAAAATCCACAGGTTAAGGAAAAACGCCGAATTGCCTTCTTTGCTCAAATTATGCATTTCCGTTAAAAAAAAATCTGAATAAAATCAAAAGAAAAAAAAGCAAACTATATAAATTACATTTACTCTATCAAGTATATTTAGCTATTCATTTTTGGTTGGCTTGTTTTATATAATATTACCTCCTAAAACTATACCACACGATTGATTAATCTCAGGATTCTTATATATATATATATATATATATATATATATATATATATATATATATATATATATATATATATATATATATAATGATAGATAGATAGACTGACAAATAGATAGATAAATAGATAGATAGATTGTAGATATGAAAAATAGTCGTGAGAAAATGTAGAATCAGGGATAGATTGTCTGCTCGGGGGCATTTATATAGATGATGAATGAAAGAGTCTAGTTTTCCTCACTCATTATTCGTAAAGCCAGAATCACAATATCTCCAATATTCAAGGCGAGTAAGGGCATGGATGCCATAGTGCTGCTCGACAGAGATGTTGATTGATGGAAGTAATTCTAATGTCAACCGACATTTCACACCTTATCACATCTGATGAACTTGCAGGTTCGGCAAACAGAGCATCGAATCTAGAAACCTTTTCCTGGTAACTCCTCCATCATGCTAGGTTACAGATAAACGGAATGATATGACTCGTATAAAACAACTTCGCGTTCGCGTTCATTTAAGCGCTCTCTCCCGAATCGTGGAGAACTCACGATTGGCAGTCGCTAAATTCCCCTTTACACACGAGGTAAGATCCATCAATCAGAGAGATTTTTATATTTGTTGCACGTGTCAGCGAACGATATATTTTTAGAGTGTGCAAATTCTAGGAAAATCAATTGAGTGTGTCGGAATATGTGTAAAAGCAAACAAATCCGATAGATCGGCTAAAAGTACAGCATGTATATTGAATAAGAAAGACGCAGTGTTATTTTGTCTTTTTTCTTCTTGTCTTTGGAAAACATATATATATATATATATATATATATATATATATATATATATATATATATATGTGCACTCCTGTGTATTAGAGGTATTTACAGTCTAAGAGATGTTTAATTATGAAAAATATGCACATTTTCGATTGTCAATAAACATGTACATATATGTATATGTGTGTAATTTTTTACTTATATAAGGCCCTTCCCAGTATAATATTCTGTTATTTGTGGCATTCTTAATAGATCTCAAGATATCATGCGTCACCTTCTAGATTGCTGTGTACCAAGTTGTTTTCGAAGCAGACTAGGAAAATGCAATTTAAATAATATTTAACATTAAAATATTTACTAAAAAAAATCAATGTTTCTAAACTTTCTCATCCCGGATTTGCTATTAAAATGTCTCGCTGAGGTTGCACTAGTGCTGCCCAAACTAAACAATAAATGCCTCAACGAATTTTACTTCTGTTGCATCAGTTTACAAAATTTCTGACGAAAGAACTGACTAATTAAATCAGCCTTTCATTTGCTTCCTACCGTTTTTTTTTGCCAAAATATATAAGTCCTTAATATATCAAGCCATACTCCATCACTTATAAACAACTAAACTTCTGACCAACCAATAATATGGATTTAGACAAGCCTGTTCTACAGCAGATATCCTTACTACAATCTCTGAAGTATATATCGTACACTGACCGAAGCAAAGAAAGGTGGGGTGGAAGCCCTACATATATCTGAGGCTTTTAACAGGGTATGGCACGATGACATTCTCAGAAAAAAACAGATCATATGGCATAATTGTACGAATATTTGACATAAGTACATCGTTCTTAAATAGGAGAAGACAGGTTGTCCTTGCTGGTCGTACATCTAAAAAAGTATATAAATGCGGGTGCACCTCAGCGGTCTAAGGTTAAAATTTTAATACTCCTTATATTCATAAATGACCTGAAGAAGGTAAATTATTTGAATATTATTTTCTTCGGTAACAGATTTTTTTAAATATCCACTGCAAAGAGTAGTCGAACCAGAAAAAGATTTGTTTACTCCTAATGAATCTTGAAACGGTCGAACATAAGAGGTTTAGACTTTATTTACAACATAAACATCGAACTCATCTTTCGCCGAGACAGTGGCAGTTTCCTTATTCTATTTGCCTTGGTGATGTCTGTATTTACAGAGGACTTACGAAGATTATTTCGGCACTTAGCCAACCACAGGAAGCAAACTTTTAGTATAGTCGCATGGAATAGCCTAGTCGAGATGCGAACTTAAGAACATTAGAAAATTAACCAAAACATACTGTACTAAAGTCAATTGAAAACTGCCAGAAAAATAATATTATTAAAAACAAAAATATTCGATGGATATCGATACTGGGGTCTCGAAGATAACAAAAGCAAACAAGCACTTGAAAAAAACACGTAATAAATAAAACACAAGAACGGATATAATAGACACACGTGTTAGCACATAGATAAGGAACCATTTAAAGAAAAATATCTATCTCGGTGTGATCAATATTGTAATTTACATTGAGTAAATGACTCTCCATATTTATAAAGAAAATGTAAACTCTGAAAAAAATAAGACAGTAAGGTACTCATTGCAGAGAAACAGTCAGTACAAGACCTGAGTGTGTTGGTGGATATTGAAAATAATTTTGAATGGTTGCTTATATGTGAGTATAATGATTCATGGTAAAGAAATAACATGCAACACAGTTCGGTTTCGTAAAAATCGATAATTAATTTTAATAACTGGATGAGACTGCATATAACCACAATACTTAAAACACGAAAAACAGAAAAGGCCGTTATGGGTGCGCAAATACTCTTTGGTAGATGAGCGAACGGCACATTATTGGGTAATGTGAAAAGAAAACAAAGTAGAATACATGTATTACGGAATTCCTTACACGGGTCGAGCTTGATGCATTATTTAAGGGGCCTATCATTATCGGCATTCTGCAGAAAAGCAGAATTAATGCCGGCAAGAAACAGAGATATTAATCGCAAATTTAAAACAAAATGCATTTACGCAAGTATTTATAGTGGGCCAGGGAAAATGTACAAAAATGAACGCGGAATTTAGATTTAAGCAGATGTTTTTTTTTGTTTTTGTTTTACACAGTGATCACCACTTATCAAGGCCCGGACGCCACTCAGGGATAAGGGTTATTGCAAGTACATTACGTTAGTGTGGAGATTTGATGAAGTGTTTAATTAAGGGGGCGGTTCATTAGGAAATTGTTAACATTGGACTTGAAGACATCCAAGTTGTAGTCCGGAGGGAAGCAAGCAGACGGAACAGAGTTCCACAGACGTGCAGTTCTAACAAAGAAGCTTAGCTTTGTTCATGGAATCCGCGTTTTGATTTAGGCACAGATATAGAGTGGGGGAAATTTTTCACAATGGATTCAGCTAGACGGGTGTTTTTCGTGAAAGATTTGCGAGGGGAGACCAGAGATTGGAGTTCAGACGAGCACCTGCTATGGAAATAACAATAAAACAAGGATAGGCTCGCAACGTCTCTTCTGTGGGAGAGAGGTTGCAGGATAGAGAAAAGGGCATCCCCACCAAGCCACGAAGTCTATTTTGTACTCTGTCAAGGCAGGATAGGCTGTTTTTAGCAGCTCCTGCCCAGATATGGCAACAGTATTCCATCCTTGGACGTACTTGGCTTTTATATAGATAGAGAATTGCATCAGTAGTGAGATATCTTCTGGAGCGGTAGAAGGATCCCACCATCTTTTCAGCGACCTTGGCAACAGACTTGATGTACGTGTTCCATTTCAGATCAGGAGTAAAGGTCAAACCCAGAAGCTTGTAAAAACACGGGGCCTCACCCAGACGAGAGCCATCCATCACAATTGATGCCAGCTGGGGATCAGAGCGTTGATGATGTAAGGATAGCATTAAAGGTAACCAGCCACATCTTCCCCCACTGAACCACGCGCTCGAGATCAGAGGAGAGAGCATCAGAGAGAACTTTGTCATTTACAGCCTTTGATGTATTGCCGTAGATGGTCGTGTCATCAGCATAGATGTCAACAATGATTTAAGTATGTGTTTAGGGAGGTCATGGATGTAGATCAGGAAGAGAGTTGAACCCAGGATTGACCCCTGAGGGACTCCAGCATTTATATTGTAGGCCTCCGATTTTTGTTTATCTACCACTACTCTTATGAGCCTATCGGAGAGAAATGATTTAATGATTGAGAAAACATTTCCAGTTACACCATGGCTGGAAATCTTGTGAAGTAGACCCTTATTGCATATCTTGTCGGAGGCCTTTGATATGTCAAGAGCAATTGCCCTAGAAAGGGAGCCTTTGTCAAGAGATTCACTAATCCTGTGGGATATAACCGTCGGATGAATTTTTTTTTTAAAAGAAAATGCAGCGCGCCGTTTAGGTCGATGAAAAAATAGACTAAAAGTCGAAAAATTAGAAAATGTGGGGATTCTATCTAAAATAGAATACAGTCAGTTAACTGCTCCCAAAGGTCTATATGCAAAAAGAAACAGATGAAATCCGTGTTAGAGCAGAAATTCCGATGGGATTGAATACGTATTGGGAGATCTGACATTATTATCTTCCATTATCATCATAATCTCAATCAAGGAGAAAACATTCGAATTCTTCGTGTCGAAAATAAAATATTTTGGGAACATAACCCAAGAGAATGGAAAACGTGCAGACTGAGGGACAGCCTCGACGATTAGGCACGTGTCGGCACCGGAAAATACTCCCCAACTGAAAGGTTTCCTAGATCACGCTAACTATTACCAGTTTTCCATCCCCAAAATGCACGAACTGTGGGCACCTTTGAACACGCTTTTCTAATCAGATACATATTAAGCAGCGACTGTCGAGTATCAGGCAGCATTTAAGAAGATTTCAAAAGTTCTCAATATCTTACCTTTTCTTTACACATTTAAACCTGAACGGCTAACTGTTTACTAATAGACTTGTTAGTGTAAACGCTACCCCGTTAACTCGTTCGAAGTTCCAATAATTTTGAGAGATAGATAATGTAAAAATTTCACATGCGAAAATTAATGGCCAAGCGGAGCGCGTTGTCGTCACTCTAAAAACTTCACAAAACAAATAAAAAAAAAACGTAAAAATCATCAGCAGAGGTTATGTTTGCTTGGAAAATCAGATCGGTATTTGTAAAAATGTTACCAAGACAAACCACACACGGGAGAATTTCTAGGCTACCACAAAAATACATATTGGAATAAAAGCGTACTTCAAACATTTACAAAATAACATTTCGATATAGCAGTTGGGAGAAGTAAAACAAAGGATCGGAAATTTAATACGGTATTTGATAACATTTACACACAAAATGCATGTGAACCAGATACGCAAACGCACGACTCAGGAGCAAGAAGAGTTTCCTCTCAAAGAAGTTGAGCAGGTTGAAACAGTCTGCGATATGCGCGATTGATCATCCCCCAATCACATCAAAGCAAAGACGTCTCCTCACAGCAAACGGATATCACCGAGCCCTCCATGGTCCACCCACAGAAGAAACACATACTGGTACATCGTCAGGAGTCATCAGCTTGAAAGGGTGGTGAGGTGATGGAACTAACTTATGGTACCTATTAATAGGCTATTCCAATCTTGCTACACTCAAATTAATTGTCCTTAATTAATGGAGGGGGAAACACTTCTATGCTAAGGCAATTTTTTTTCAGAATCATCCTTTGAGGGGAGTTAGTACTCTTTCACATTAAACCGACCTGAGTGTAAATTATTATGCCCACTATTCTGAATATTGAATAAATTAGTACAATCTACACAAATATATCACTTTATTTAATATCTATGTGTTATATATATATAGGTTTATTTTTGGTGTCTTTTCAATTCAATAGAAATCCTCCTAAATTTGCTGATGAGGAGACCGTGCTTACCAAAAAAACTATGTATAATTATTCTACGTGACTTCATGTATACCACAAATAAAAAGCACGGATTTCCGAAACGATCGTACAGATAATTGACTTTGTTGTTGTTCCTTCTTGTGAAACTGATTTTTAATTTAATTAAGTTTTGATTTTTAAATTTTAAAAATTTTAAAACTTTTAAATTATAAATCACATTACTTAATATTGAATTAGCTCTAGGACATTTAACTATCGAGCTTATTATATATCTAAATTACAACGAGCATTTCCTGTATTTTAATTAAACTAGTAATTTCACTATTACATTGAAATACACTTAGCTCTTTAGACTATTATTCTAATCTCCTTTAAATATATATATATATATATATATATATATATATATACATATAGTTTAGTAGAAATGGTAATTAATAAAAACCGAAGAAACTGGTCAATACTCTTGTAGAGCAAATAGGCGTTTTATTTTTGATTACCGTACCTTTCTGTCAAGTTAAAATAAAATAAAATAAAAATAAAACGTATATATATATATATATATATATATGTATATATATATATGTATATATATATATATATATATATATATATATATATATATATATCATCATCATCGGCGGTCACTCGTGTCCGAATAAGACTGTCCTCCGTTGTGGCTTCTGTGGGTTCTCAGGTGAGCATAGCACCCAATCCTAGACCCAATTTGTCTTGTGCAATTTGGGCAGATAAAGGTAGTTGTGGTGGGGTGGGGTTGGGTGTGTCTGGTTTATAATCTGTCCTTTCTGTGTTTGCGTTTATCCTCAGCAGCTTGATTTAGGTCACTACTATAAAGCGCAGCACCTTCGTGGACAGTGCTCCTCCATGCCAACCTGCTCCCAGCCACCTCCTTCCATGTCTCAAGGTTCATGTGAAACACCTTTAGATTTGCTTTGATGTTGTCCTTATACCTCATGTTTTGGCCACCCTGGGCACGCTTTCCCTCAACAAGCTGAGAGTAGAAAATCTGTTTTGGGAGGCGGAGATCCGGCATTCGGACAACATGACCAGTCCATCTGAGCTGGCGTTGAGCAACAGTAGCGGTGATAGTGGGAATGTCAGCCTCACTCAGGACGCTGGTGTTGGTGCGTCGGTTCTTCCAACTAATTCTGAGGATTTTTCGGAGGCATCTTTGGTGGTACGTCTCCAGGGGTTTTATGTGCCTCCTGTATGTGGTCCATATATATACACTTGTGTCCGATATTATTCGTACCCCTCGGATCTTTAAGATTTCTATAAGAATATTGCTTAAACCTGAAGGTAGACAATATTAAAGGGATTTCAAACAATAAATCAAGCATAAGCATTTAATTTAAACTCAACAAATAAATAAATTATGCAAGTTTGAAACATTATACAAAGAACAACAATAATGACACTAGTTCAGAATTATTCATACCTCTCTTACTAATAGTCAATAGCATGCCCTTTATTCTTAATAACTGCCTGTAACCGTTTTGGATATTTAACAGCAAGGTTTTTACAAGCATCAACACTGATTTTTTACCATTCTTCAATACAGTAGTTCTCCAAATCCCTCAAATTTCTAGGTTTTCGCTTTTTAACCTCAGTTTTCAATATGTGCCAGAGGTTTCCGATCGGGTTCAGGTCGGGACTCTGGCTAGGTCATTCCAAAACACTAATTTGATTATCCTCAAACCATTTCTTGACTATTTTGGCAGTATGTTTTGGATCATTATCCTGTTGAAGGCCCCAGTTTGGTCCTAAATGGAGCTTCTCCGCATCTTGTCTAATGTTTTTCTGGAGTATCTCCAAATATTGCTCCTTCTTCATGGTTCCCTCTATCTTCACCAAACTACCTGGACCACTAGCCGAAAAGGAGCCCCAAAACATTAGGCTACCACCACCATGTTTCACCGTGGGTATGGTGGTCTTTGGGTTGTAAGCTTCTCCTTTCTTCCTCCAAACGTAAGAAGCATCCATATGGCCAAACAATTCAATTTTTGTTTCGTCAGTCCACAAGATACTTGAGAAAACGGACTCTGGAGAATTCACATGGGTCCTAGCAAACTTTAGACGTGCTACAAGGTGTTTTCCGGTGTGCAATGGAGTCCTTCTTGGTCTTCTTCCTTTCAGACCATTTTCATGCAGAGCCCTTAGCAATGTTTGCCTTGATATTTTTATGCCAGAAGACTCAAGATTTTCTAAAATGTCTTTAGTAGTGGTGGTTGGATTTGCATTAACACTTCTTACAATATTCCTGGTGGCTCTAGCAGACAGTTTCCTTTTCCTTCCTCTACCAATCAAGTTTTTTGTTGTGTGATGGTTCTGGAATTTTTTGATGATGCTCTGTACTGTTGCTGTAGGGACCTCAAATTTCTTGGAAATTGACGTGTAACTTAAACCATCCTTATGTGAATTCACAATTTTAGTCCTAAGATCATTACTAAGCTCTTTTTTCTTCCCCATTCTAATAATTTTTATTCTTTTATTGGTTTTTAGTTGATATCATTTTAATTTCTGAAAAATGCAAGTATCCAGAGATTTTAAAATGATGAAAATGATCAGAAGAGGTTTATTAAGAATATGTATCAATATGGACGTAAACAATAAATTCTTACAAAGTTACACCTAATAAACTCAATTTTCAAGGGGGGTATGAATAATATCGGGCACAAGTGTATATTAATGATTAATATTTATAGTATATATATATATATATATATATATATATATATATATATATATATATATATATATATATATATATATAGGGTGTGTATATGTGTTTAAATAGTTTTTTTTCATATGTTTTTAAGCAACTCGTAAATCCGTTGCATTAAGCACTTTCTGATAAACAAGACTGCCATGATTTATATGCGCAACAGAAAATCAATTTTGATTTAGTTTGATTATGCACGAACAAGAAAAGGCAATATTACAAAGGGAAAGAAAATACCATGACTGGTGTTAGCTAAAACGTTGCTATTTATTAATTCGTTTGTAGTGAATATGCCTCCTTGCATATTGAAAATTATTATTTACTTAATAACAAATAATATTATTTAGAAATTGTTCTTTTTACACATGTCATTTTTCACGTATTATACAAACTTCTGTTTCTTCTAGTCATGTCATAACGTCGAAGTATGTTGTATAATTGCTACATTCTATCACCAAATACTAACGAACTAGCAGACCAACAATCTTATAATATGCAATTTTAATTCATGAACATTTTATATGTATTTTAAGCAACAATACTGTAGGTAAGTAACGTCACATAAATTTTCTTAAAATGAAGTAGACAACATATGAACATAAGAGTATTATGTGTTTCTTTGTTAATAGTTCTAAAATAATTCTTGTAGTTAACAAAAATCGAACTGAGATTGAAACCAAAACCTATAGAAAGTGAGTCAAGTACGATAACCACCAAGGAAGCTTGACAGGATATTTAAAAATTGTCTTCAAACCTTCTTATTATAAAGATAAGTAATATGTCATGAGCACGCATGCGTATTTGTGACAAACAAACAGATAGAAATAGATAAAAATCCACTCATCTCGACATACGAACTTTTCAATTGTGGCTCTTTCGCGGCCCATTTTTTCCCCGAAAGATAACCAAATACGAAGTTTTCACATGTCTGAATATCTTATATACGAATGTACAAGTCTGTAGATAAAACTTCCCCTAAGTATATAAGTAGGGAATGTTCTCACCCGCATTCTCTCTTTTCTATAATAGATTAGGTGAAGATTGATTTTATTTTACAACTTTGTTTACTCTTTGTTAATGCAAATAAAACACACACGCTAGGAACTAGGACGGAACTTGCCCTGTTTACAGTATCCATAAACCCACTCTCGTGTGACCACTCAATTCGCATCAAACAACAACAAAGAAGGCATATAAAGAGCGGAAAATACCCTAAACGCTTAGAAATCCAAGTAAAAAGAAATAATTGAACAAGACCGCTTGCGGATGGTTCATTTTTCATATTCTTCTCCGCACATCCGCGTCTCCATATTTTCTAAGTGATTCTCATATTATTTATGGGTAAACCATTCAGCACCAATTATCACAATTAATTATGTCCAGTCGCGCTTGCTGCGTTCGTTTCGGCGATTGATTTCTGTCCCAGAAATAATCGATGACGACACATGCTCAACATATGTCTCGCTCATTAGACTCTCTCACATTCAAAACGATACTGATCCCTATCACGTGATTTAATGAGCCCCCCGAGAATAACAAAAGACGAGAGAAATATCAAAGACGCGGAACATTGGTTTTTATTCGAGGAAATAATTCAATTTGTATTTTCAAGCGTAAATACCAGAAAGTCTCTTTAAGATCTTCAGATAGATCTTTGGAACTAAGACATCAATAAAAGATCTAATATAAATATTGTTTCAGATATCTCCCAAAGCAGAGGTTCTTGGCATCGGAAAAATATAAAAATAATACGTATTGCCTCCTCGGACAAATAAAACGCATTCTTTCGTACATTACTTTAGCGCATACACAAAATATTTATCATTAGTCTATAGTGGGACCTTCACTAAAATTATATAACGCATCTCACGCATATGATCGAAGACAACGTTTACTTCACAGACGTTAACATGTTGTCAGTTTATCACATTAATGTTGTATTTTGACATTCATTTGCTGACGTTTATTTAGCATTTCTTTTTACATAGGAATCATCACTTATCAAGGTCCGAACACCACTCGAGAATAAGGGATAATGGGTATACATTAGTCAATGGGATTATAGCGTAGTAAACATAAGAAGTGGATATTTTGTAAAAAAGTCATCTGGAAAGCAGACAAACGGAAGAGAGTTTAACAAGCATGTAGTTCTAAGAAGGAAGGTTTATTCATGGAATCTACGTTTAGGTGTAGGTACAGATAAAGAGTGTTGAAGATTAGTTATTGTGGTTTTGGCTAGACGAGTGTGTTTCATGAAAGTTTGGCGAGTGGGGGCTGTAGAATACAGTTCAGACCAGCACTTGCAATTAACATAACGATAAAGCCGATGCAGACTCACAACGTCTGTGGAAAAGAAATTGCAGTGAAGAGAAAAGAAACTCCCCTCACTAAGCTAATAAGTGTATTTTGAACTCTGCCAAATCAGGAAAATATTTTTCTACCAGCTCTTGCCCAGATATGAAGGATCCTACATTTTTTTTCTCACGATCTTGGCAGCGGATTTGATATATGTGTTCCATTTCAGATCAGGAGTAAAAGACAAGCCCAGAAGCTTGTATAAACATAGAACCTCCACAAAACGGGAGGCATTTATTGCAATTGATACCAGATGCGGATAAGAACGGTGATTATACAAAGATAGATGTTTGGTTTTAGATGCATTGAAAGTAACTACCTACTACTTTTACCATTGTACCACGTGCTAAAGATCAGAGAATAGAGACTCAGAAAGAACTTGGCCATTTACGATCTTTGATATGTTGCCATATATGTTAGTTCCATCAGCATGAATGTCAACAAATAATCTTAGGTTGTTAATGTAAAATCAGTAATGTAGATCAGGAAGAGAGTTGGGCTCAGGATGAACCCGTGAGGGACTTCAGCATTAATCCTGTGAGCTTCTGGTTTCTGCCCATCAGCCACGACTCTTATGAACCTATCAGGCAGAAATTATTTAATAAGTGAGAAAAAATTTCAACCTATACCGTAGCTGGATATTTTAAGAAGTTGACCTTTATACAATACCTTACTAAAGGCCTTTGATATGTCAAGGGCAATTGACCTAGAAAGAAGCCTTAGTCAAGAGATTCACTAATTCGATGAGATATAATCCTAAGCCAATCTGCTTTAGATATAGAAAACCGGAAACTATATTGCATGTAACTAAGAAGTTTTTTTTGTGAAATGGTTGAGTACTTATTCCAGCAAGTCACTCATGACGCAAAATAGCCTAATTGGTCTGTACTGCGAGGAAGATGGTCGATCTCTAGAATTCTTAAATACAACGCATACTGTCGAGGATTTTCATGCTGTTGAGAAGCAAGTTTTCTCTATAACAATGCTTAAACTGCTTTGTAAGTATAGGAACTAGTTTTTGTTGAAACTTTTTAACCACTTTAATTGGAATGCCGTCATGGCCAGTTGCTTTACTGGAATCAAGGTTCTTGATTAGCTTGGCAACATAACACACAGGAATTTTTATGTCGCATTGCGAGTTTTCTGATACAAGCGAAAATAAGGGGAATTGAGGGTCTTGGTCACAGAGGTAAAATGAGCTGCATGTTTCTTGGCAAAGAGTCTGGCATTGGCTGATGCTCACGAGATTATCTCCATGGATGATGATTTGGATAGAGCAAACACTTTTGTCTAGTTGGCAAAACTGGTGAGAACCAAGCCGCTGCTCAGCTACTTTGGACTTGACAGACTGAGAATATAACTTTCACGCGTTTTTTATTGCTTTCTTACATTGGTTGCTGAAAGTCCTCAAAGCGGTTTTAGTCTCAGTACATCAAGTACGTTGGAAGCAATGCGAAAGATAATTTTTGTGCGCCATGGCAGCAGCGCATTCTGGAGAGAATAAACGCTTGCTCTTACGTTTATGCTGGGATATTTTGGAGGGTATAAAGCGGTCTATACATATAATAAACCATTAGGTCAGGTCTGATTCTATCAAGGACTCATACAGTCAGCCATAGAGTATCGATATACAGTACGGTGGAGAGGTACGCCCGAGGACTTTTTACATGTTGTTTGTATAATAACTGATACAACTGGGTGGTCGGGAGATCCAAGTGGGTATAGAACGGAAAATTAACAGCTCAGGGCACGTTGGGAGGAAAATGTCAAGGAGACTTGCATAGTGGCAGTCAGTATCGGGCACAAGAGTGGGCTCCTGAACAATCTGAGTGAGATTATAAGCAATAGTGAAATCGGGAGAGAATTTCCCCTCATCGTCTGTCTTGTTCGAGTGGGTTTACCATTCCACATTGTAAACATTAAAGTCACCACATAGATGACTGTTAGCAGAAGTCACGTGCAGAAAGGATGTGATCAATTTTCCCAGATGCACTGGTTTTAGTGGCCATAGAGGGCAAATATAAATGCCGTGGTGTAACCAAGCACAACCGGAAAGCACATATAGGGTAAATAAAGGTACGTTCCGGAGATGTCTCTACCACTTTATAAGCCATATTTTATGTAGGCACATATTCCATGTTCATGTCGATCCTGGGGGTTAGATTAGGATGTTAAGTAAGCGTATCATTTGATTACATACTCATCTAGAGTAATTGTCAGTCCAGTGCCGGTTTTGCTTGTGATATTAGATCCAGTTTTCTCTCCTGTAACTGGGATTAAACCACTGGAAAGTGAGAACCTAGACCCCTGATGTTGAAGATATTGTAGTGGGGGTCTACGTGGGAAGTTGGAGATCTTGATTTAATAATGTATTTTTCTGGGACTTTCATGTTGGAGTCTTTGGAATTTGTGGGGCAGGTCGACAGACGTGTTTAGAGCAGGACAGAGAAAGAGCAAGTAAGAGAGAAATAGAACGAAGAAACTTCACCAAATGGTAACACACCAGCTCCAGTACTTTGCAGTAACTGATAGGATAAACTCCTTAGTGCTTAATCCAAGGTCCGTGTCCCTTACTATCGGACGGATAACATCAGCCCAGATAAAACGTTTACGAGTGATTTAGTCGAAAGGACAGACACAGACAGAACATTTCCGGCATTTTAGACTAATGTTCACGGAAACATCTTCCGAGTTAGAATAGACCATTGTCCATTTATCAGAAAAATCACTCATAAATGGGAACTGAGGGAAACATTAGGAGAAGCAAGAGTTACGAGAGCTGCCGATAACACACACAAAATTCATTGTCTACTCTCCAGAATGTGCATGACGCAGTAAAGTATAACGTGATTCGCTATAAACCTCGACTTTTCTGCGTCTTAACAGCATATAATCAGATGATACTTTTAGATTTTATACACAGTCTCTTACACTAATGTGACCTTAAACTATATCCGATGGTGAGGCCCAGGTTTGCGGGCTTTGGAGAGTGTGAAACCACCCCTTAATTGCCATTTCTTCCAGGTCTACTTTGATCCAGAGTGGTAGTACCTGCTGGCATCCCAACTATGGGTTAAATAGAAACTGATTTGAAAAATATATATATATATATATTATATTAAAAAAAAATTCTTCTGAATCACTGTATTCGGCATAAAATAATCTGAAAAGGGTTGATATGCCGTAAAGCAAACCCCCCTTACAATAATGTGGAATTCTTCCAGATCATTGAAGTTATACCAAGTATGAGCTAGATATCAAATCATATTGTGTCAATGTATGCTTTAATGTTTTTATATTTGAAGATTGTTGGGTAAGTTTTGCAGTTTACTCTGGTTATATCTTTTAATGAGCTTATACCGAGGCTCGATATAGTTTCATTACGATGAGGATGTTTCTGAACTGAGTGTTTTTATTGATCCGATTTCATAAACAAATAACTAAACCCAAGCGGTCATAAAATAAGTATTATTTTAACCATTCAAGATTTACACATTGTTGGACTGCAAGAATTTAGTAAATATTTGACTAATTGTTTGGATGATGACATCCATATAATAAAAACATACATGCAACGAATCACAGGAACATTCATTTAGCAAATGCAATTTTGTAAAAAACAGGGCGTTTTATTTGATTTTAATTGCAACTGATAACAAGTTATTTAAAAGGGACAATAATAATTTATTCAAAAATAATTTTACAAGCCAAGAACAGATTGACTTATTTTTATAATGTACACCTTAAAAACGTTGTAAAAATGGCAGCGTTTATTTTTTAAAAAATCACAAGAGATAGATTAAGAAATAGATGCAAATGAATTTCGACAAAGTGTTGTGTTTATTTTTTAGTCATTATATTTGGTTACTTGATTTCATTTAGTGAATGAGTGTTTCAATGTCAATATATAGTTTGTATTATGTTAAAAAGTAATAAGCTATTGGTTTCTTATGTCCGTAATCGACACAACAATGGCATTGAAAATATTTAATTATGGAAGGAATACATAAAAGAAGAAAGCAAATGAGAGGCATTCGTGCCTAAGATGGGAATGAACATATTGATAAACACGCATTGCAATACCAGCAAGAGGCTACTGGTGTTTTACATTTACTATTTGTTTGCGTACTTTTTTGGAAAATAACGCATTCAGTAAACAAGTGTTCCACACGGGAGTCTGTAGCTATCAATGAGGCGTTAATACCTTTCGCGATGTGCCGTTTCGCCTCGCCAGTTTCACCACGTATGTTGTCGATGCCAACAGCTGTGTGAGATAAATGCATTCACTGATATATGAAACTAACAAGATTATACACCCGTTATATTTAGCCAGAATTTTCTATGACAAAATTGATGCATATATTTAATTCTGGGTTCAACATATATTAAAATCAGCTAATGAGATTAAGAAATCGAATATAATTAATTTTTATTCACAAATATTTCAAAATTTATTAATATTTTTCCGATTTTATTCCCATAAAAATGCATGTTAGTATATAAATGTGGCTGTAAAATTGATTTATGAAAAACTATGTAATTAATTTTACACATGGAACAATCTTTTCTTTGCAACTAACTATCGCGTCAGATATTCTTTTATAATATATTTCAAAACGATTTAAATATAAGCCTTGTTATTTTCTCTCTACAACACTCTCCGTATTTATTCGTATGAAACTATTTAAAATATTTGCTATGAAAGAAAAGTCGAATAGTCCAATAAAATAATATCACCTTATAATTAAAAAAAAACTTTATTCAAATAATGTGTAGATGTACGAAAAAGTAACAAATATCGACACAACGTGATATGTGAATACAATGATTACTTAAAAAAGTAGTATTTAAATACCGATGGCCGTTTTGCTTGGCATCATTCTTCCAATCTTGAAAATGTTTGATTTCTGACCTGTATTTTCTTTGTTAAAATGTGATAAACCTTAAGTTTAATAGCAAACCCTCGTACGAAGCATTACGTATTATTTTGCAAGTCGATACTTCTATTCGTTGTTATTTAAGAGGATCTTGAACAGACTGACAATTGCTTCGTTCATCTAGCGTGTTTATGCGTGTACTCGTTACATTTAAGATTTAGGGGATTTTCCTTTTATCAATTATCAAACTTATCTGCTGGCACATCTTATGCTATCGAGAAGATTACAGGAGTAATTATTTTGCATATTTCATTCAAACAAACCTATCATGTGTCGGAAGAACCGGTGATAAAAGATGAGCTCTTTTTCCCCGTATCAAATATTTATTTCATAAAAATCTGAATAAACGACCAACCGGAGTACTATTTCTTTTTATATACCAATTGATTTGCTTTTGGTCACCTTTTCTTCTGGTTCAAAAATCTAACTCGATCGTAATTAGTAACTGAATGAATCGAATTTATTTAATGATTATCATATACACATGGATACATATGCGCGCACAAACACTCAAACGAAAACACACACACCTAGATAAATATATATGGGCATAGGCATATATTGAAATATTACAAACTTCTTTAATGCTAGTTTATAAGTATATTTGATTATATAAAATAATTTTTTTCGGATTAATTATTATTCGCCAATAGTTTAACGTCTAGAAAAGACAGCGCTGTATCGTGTCAGCCTGAATAACTTTGAATATAAGACGCTGTCATTTTCTATTAAACTCAAATCGAGCAGAACAAAGATAAGTTATTCGTAAATATTTCATACAAAGATAACAAAAAAGAAGGCCGACACATGATATATTTTTCTAGTCGATCTAAATCGATAGAAAATAAACTACGTGTTTCAATTTCTCTTCCATAATACAATTGAAGTTGAGTTTAGAATAACGCATTTTCATAAGATAACCTAATCACCTCTAATATTATATCCGCGTATTTTCTGTTTTATATAACTAACTCATATATTTTGTGTCCCCGCCAGTTAAAACATAAATATAATGCCCCAAATTTACATACCATAGATTTTAGTGTGATAACAATGATCAAATCAGATTAGTTGAAAAGTAAATATATATATATATATATATGTATATATATATATATATATATATATATATATATATATATATATATATATATATATATATATATATATATATATGACTGTTTAGTTTGCGTTATTATTTAGATTGTGGCACTCTACCCAATATTCAAATTGTTTTATAAAGCAGAAAAGCGTCGAAAAACATAGAAGAAAGTTATACCAGAAAACGTATATTGGAATTCTAACAAATTTGTAGTTATATCTGTAGAGTGACATCGGTTCTTATCCTCCTTATTTTGTTGCATGAGCTGTATTTAGAAAACATGCATTTTCTCTGTATTTACACAACTTCTGTTACTTGTGCTTTGATCAGAAATAACATCTTTGATTTTCTTATTGTGTTTATACTTAATTTATCAGAATTAAATAAATACATTCTTAGAAAGAATGTAGCAAAACCATATAACGCTGGTAATGAACCGCATGAAAGAATTTCAAATCAAAAGCTTGTTTTGGAAAGCAATCTTTGTTATAAGTGTAAGTATATAAATATATTTGTATAGATTACATTTATAATAATTATGAATAATTTAACTTAAAAATGGTTGTCCGGAAAAATTACAGTTTACTTATTCGTTTGCTAATTATATATTGTATGTTACATGAGTTATATCTACGCTGGGTTATTTTGATTGGGAGTGGAAACGAATTCGCTATTTTTAATATATTTAATATTTATAGGCGGTCATCTATTTTCTTATTGGCGAGTTTAACATATAATTTATTATTTGCATAGATTGACATTTTAGGTTATTTTCCTATCATTACAGAGTTGAGAGATTTATTTTTAAACTAGAATGATATTAAAATACATACAATCTGGCTATCACAAGGTATAGTTAAATCCACATTTAAATTCGAATATTATCATTCAACTGATTTCATACAGTCTTGTATTGTGTTCCCGAGGAGAATCGTATTCTAAAATACGTCATATTAATTTGTAGTTACACGATTTTTATTCGCTTATTATATAGTCCTTTTTCTCTTGTCAACGCAAAGAGAATCCATTCTAGATTAGTCGATGTTATTAGTAAGACGCGTTGTACTTGCCAGTCTTTTTCTATGAACTCTGCATCATTCTTTTTCTACGAAGCTTAAACTTACGACTCCTTTCACATTTATAAAACATTGAGGCAAATTAATTTTTTTTCACTATTTATTCTGCGGTGATTCCTCCCTAGTAAGTTGATACACTACCTTGCTGGTCAATTTTTTTTCTTAAGCTTTATTTCCTTACTAAACCACCACTTCATGATTATGGAATACTGCTGCCATATCTGGGCAGGAGATGCTAAAAAAACCTATCCTGCATTGACAGAGTACAAAATAGACTTCGTGGCTTAGTGGGGGATGCCCTTTTACTTCCCTGTCATCTCTCTCCCACAGAAAAGACGTTGCGAGCCTGACTTTGGTTATCCGTTATTTCCATCTCAAGTGCCTGTCTGAGCTCTAATCTCTGGTCCCCCCTCGCCAATCCTTTACGAAAAACACCCGTCTAGCAGAAGACACTGTCCAAAATTTTCCCCACTCTCTATCTGTGTCTAAATCAAAACGTAGATTCCATGAACACAGCTTCTTTCTTAGAACAACACGCCAGTGGAACTCTGTTCCGTCTGCCTATTTCCCACCTGACTACAACTTGGATGTCTTCAAGTCCAACGTAAACAAGTTTCTGATGGGCCGCCCCTTAAGTAGAGGCTTTATGAAATCTCAACACTAACTGTACATGCAATAAACCTTATCCCTGAGTTTCTTCCGGGCCTTGATAAGTGGTGATCTCCTTGTAAAAAATAAAAACTAATTCAGTCACGGAAGATGCCCTAATCTTGAAAAATAACCAAAACAATCGTTTAACGCTTGCTTAATGCGAATTATTTTTATTAGCGGGGATTAGTTTCTGAACTTGTAGAATACCTCATATAAAAAGCTGCCCAGTATAAAAGGATGTTAGTATATTAACATTGTTTCCCTGTTATTAAGTTGACTAATGCCTTACGAGGTTCGATTACTGAACTATATTCATTTTTATTTGAAAAGTGTCAGAAAATACAATCCTGTTAATGAAAAAAAGAGTTATTGCATCGTAAAACATTGACATTTTTCACCATAGTAAAGAGGACATTTCCGTTTGATGAAACCCGGTTTTCCTTTTTTGAAGTAGATCATATTCTAGTTGGCGAGATGTATGCCTCCCAAAATCTATAGGAGCCTCCTATGATGTCTGAAAATGACACAATGTTCAATGAACGAGATCGTCAATGCTGTACAACTCATGCTCTCTATCGACCTAAGTTATTACAACATGAACACTGCCATCAACAGCGAAATTCAAATCCGGACAGGTCAACGCTTGATGGACAACTCAATTAAGTTTCCGTTATGATATTTGGTATGGTTTCAAGGGAAGACATCATGTACCTTCACATCTTCGAAGTCGTCTTCAAATTTTATCCCCAAAGTGTACCTGAATGTGCTGATAGTTGTGGTGATCTTCTACTGCAAACAGGTGATTACCCCTTGATGTGGAAGTAGAACTCCGTACCAGCCCGCATATAAAAAGATACCTGAGTTTTCTTCGGAAGGAGTGTTACGATATTGTACCACTTCCCCCACGCCCCCTTTACCGCTGGCCGGAACACGCTGGGCTATTTCGTTTGGCCATACCGCGAGAATATCACCAACATGACCTTCCACAACACTAAAGCCGGCTTAATAACCGCCATCTGAAGAGCTCCTATAAGCGCTTGTTGGAAAATAATTCTTCTAGTTCTGAACTGATATCAAGGCAAAGATTTAGGCTGAAGGAGTCTAGATTAAATAAACGTTTGCTTTACTACTCTAATCCAGTTATCTAATTTGATTTTTTTCAATAAAACTTTTAAAAACTCCGTAGTGTTGTTTAATTAGGGCGACAAATATATCAAGGTCCCCTGTATATTCATTACTTTATATTAGCGTACATTAAATTATTAAATTTCAATGCATTCTGTATGTACGGTATATCGAATATCAGTAAGGTAACGAAATTGAGGCATTATTGCATAAGAGTTTTATGAGTCAGTAATGCGTAGCAGAATTGTGTTTGGGAAAGAAAAGAAAGAAAGAGCAAACGGAAAGAAAGGAGAAAAAGAAATAAGAAAAGGAAGGTGTCTCAGCTGAGCGGCAAGCCGTCTCTTGTGGAATGTTATCACCTTAAAACGTTTTGGTTGAGTAGGATGCGGTGCCTGTTTGAGAAGGATGATGTGAAAATCTCGTTAGGGCATCAAATAGTCCATTGGTCAGTCAGCTGGAGAGGCCGACGCTTGGCCACAGCCGCCTGGAATTGGATGCCGTTTCTGAGTGATGGGTGTCTTGGGACAATACAGCGACCGGCAAGAATGCCAAACGAGACAATAGCTACAATTCGCTTTCTCGCTCTGTGTCCAAAAGCAATCAGTCTTTGTCAGTTTAGTATTAGCCTAAGAAAAGCTGCATCTATTTTCGATCTATTTTGATTTTTCTGTCTTTTTATTATTTCAACCCCACATTTTACTTCTGTTATTTTTATTTACTTTTTCTCTGGTGTGCGTCACAGCCAAATCAAACTTAAAAGCGTTTTTTTTGTCAGGTAATCCAAGTTAAGCAATACTAATCCAAGTTAAGCAATACAAAGTCTGGTTACAAATGTGAGGCATGCATGCATAGGAATATAAAGTTTAATCAGTTAATGCATCTTTATTTGAGTTGTTACATAAACCTGGCATGAGTTGGATTAAACATCCCACGAGGGGGAGCGTTACGAATATTTAAGATAAGCAGCGGACGTATTAGTTTTTCCGATTCGGAAAATAATTTCTTTTATTTTCATTGACACTTATTTAGAAATGTTGTCATTTCAGCTTTGATTTAGAATGAAATTAGGATCCAGTTTTCTGTGGATACATATCAGTTAAGTTGTGACAAAGCCAACGTATAGTTTCTACTCTAACTTTTTCCTTATTGTTTTTTCAGTCGGTAGAAAAGAGATCCTTCCAGACCGACGTAAATGTTTTTATGTTCTAATCCACAGTGCTGCTTTTTCTTGGGGGGATGGGCTCTGGATTTTTTTTCAAATTAAGACCAACCTAACTATGTCTATGTTAAGATACCAGTAAATAAGAGCAATGATTCTTGTTACTTGTAAGAGAACGTCGCTAAGATTATGTTTTCGATATATTATAACGTTTAGATTCAAATTGTAGTAAAAATTGTTAGGTTACCATGCCTATATATAGAAAAGTATTAGCCTGAGGGAAATACGCACCTTGACCTCGAGTCTTGTACACGAATATATCTCAAGTTGCGCACCAAAATCACTGTATGCAAAACATTAAGGTTCGACGTCAAATGACGGATTAGCATGTTGTAAAACGCAAGATCACACTAACATTTAAATATGTATATATTTCATCAACTGTATATTCTTTATCCAAGCATACTCTTCACGTCACTATTTATTATATCTTTTTTATTTAGGAAATTACGTTTCATTTATTATATTTTCCTTCGTTTCTCAGATATTTTAAATCATAAATTATATAGAAGATTCTTTTGACCGTTCCTTGTGCTTTTTTTTATTTTTCCTTAATTGTTTTGATCTTACCTATCTACTTATCTGTAATTGTTTGTAACATCCCAGATTTATTCAGTCATGTTTGTCCAGTACACATAATTGTTTAGATATATTTAATAGGATTTGTTCCTCAGTTTGTTTAATTAGTTGTACGATATATTAAAGATTCAACCCCAAAATTCAATGTAAGTATATTAATTATAAAGAGGATGCCTATTTTCTGTGTAACAATATATCAAAATTATCGATTATAAATTAAGTAAGATTTCAATGTTATACATCAATGTATAAGTACTATTGTTGGGTCTATTTCGCGAGGAGGTATTTTCCACACTTTTCTTCAGTTTGTTTGCTATTTTTAAATTATTGCAGTAAGTTTACGATTTAAGATATTTTTGCCGAATTAGAGCCGACAGCAACGTTGAGTCTAAATGTGCGTTCATGTACGTTCAATTTGGATGAGTGTTAAATTTCATGGATGTTTTATTTATGATGAAGTTTATATTACCATTAAACCCATTTACTTAATACAATAATAAGGATATGCATTCCAGGATATCTGAAAGGTTTAACAAAACACAAATACAGATTTTAATATGAAAAGAATAATACTTTTAATACGTGATTATGAACGATAAGGGGAAAATTGATTTTGGGATAAGACGAGTGTAACAAATTGTGCGGCGAAAAATATATGAAACTTCAAAGTAAATTGATACATAAATAGCAACCGCAAAATCTCTACTGAGAGTTGTAAAAATTTGCAGTTGGACGAATGGGCGAAGTTAAGAATAAGGACCATGACCGACTTCACTGAGATATTGGTCTACACAGCCAATGTATCTGCAAAGGTGAACCTTAAACCGGCGCCGAGGGAGAAGTTGTCCTTGTTCTCTTTCTTAGCAACCAAGTCATCAGGCCCCCCTTTACCCTATTTCTTGCGAAAAATTGTGAAAAAGTTAGGATCAATAAAAATCGTAGACAATGTAAATACTGAAACGAACTATTTTAATATAACATCATGAACAGATGAAAAAAAAAACTGTCCACAAAAGTATATAGCCGCGGACGAGGCAGATTAGAAAGAGCTACATTGCAAATGTACGTTACAGACGAGTGTATATTGCAAAATATATAATACAAATCGAAGCTTAATGTAATTATTTTTCTATTTTAAGAATGTCTTACGTATCTGCCCCCAAAATCATAATTTCGTTTCAATTTGAAAGCTTACTGTATGTTCGAATCATAATAAAGATAACTATGTTCAGTGTGGATTAAAGTAACATGATGTCTACTAAAATTCCATGCAATTCTCTGTATGTTTGGACAGTCGAGGAACACAAGGCGCAGAGTTAAAACATCAAAGGCATTCAGTACGGACAGTAAATTATTTTAGTAGAAAGCTTGCTGTCACAATATTACCCCGCCGTGGACGACGTGATATTTTGTATATATCCAGGTGTGGCGTCCATATTTAAGAGGAAACAGTAATCATTATAAAATGTTAAATAACAAAATACATTACAACGATTGTATATAGACTGTAAAGCTTTAAAATAGTAAAATAGAGGGTACTTACTTAACTTTGTCTGGAATGTATAGACATGTTACCAGTGCACAACATCAGATGTAATAACACTTTATTGCAAATGTAAATAAAATATTGATGTGAGAAGTTAAGTAGTCCAGTCTAGTAGGCCAGTCTCTTTGCACCAGGAATGACAATAACTTCTGGATATTTGGTACAAGTATTGATACCCGTGTAGGTTAAGTCGACGAATTAACTGTAGAATTTTAAGTTTATGAATGGGTAATGTAAAAGTATTCTATGAAATAGTTTCAATAAAAAAAATGCTTTATCAACGTTAACATCAAATATAATCATCAATGTTTCGACAAATTGCACCAGAGACTGGATTCCATAAGGACTTTGGCGTCTCATAAAATACGTTATCCTGCGTTTTACCCATTTATTGAGAATAAAGCGGGATTTTATTAGAATATACTAACGAGATAGGCCGAGATTCCACAGCGATATCTTTCATGTGTAAAATATTGCTGCTGTGCATTCGGTGAACGTTCAGCGTGAATGAAGACGCCGCGATATTATCGTAGCTTTTTTGTTTAAACTGTAAAAGTATTTATCTAAGTAATCTGGTTAATGTAGTGTCAGAATATATTTGGTTATAATAGTTTATCTTCAATATCATTATAGGAGTCTGTAAAATAATTGATTTGTATGTATGCCCAGCGCAAACGGAAAAACCGCGACATCAGTATACCATCTTTACACAGCAAAGACACTACACTTGTGTTCAAGCCAGAACGCCAACAAGGTAAATTTTAGTTTCACCTACTGTCCAAAAGCGACAGCATGTCATTTTATATTTACTTTGCATCTTCGGTGACAAGCTTTATAACAAAAGTGGATAAAAGGCAATAACATACAACCACTATTAAATGTAGCTATATATAAATTTACTACTTTTAGTATGTTATCACATTCTATTCTTATTTTTAATACATAGGATATCCCTATCGAATAATCTATAATCTGCAAAACGTGACTCACGTGCATACGTTAAGGTACAACGCTATTTATATATTGTTATATCAGCTTAGCTTAAACAGAGGAGTTTTCACTAATTAGCACTATAAATAGCGCGAGTAATTCCAACACCGGTGACAGAGATGCGACTGCACTTCAACTGCTAGCCGAGTGTCCAGCAGATATACACGCTTCCCTATCTTTGTATAGTATTATTAATAAACTTGTTCTTTAAGCGAACCTCGACTTGATTCTTATTTTCACTGTTGTTCCACGACACAACTGATTGGCGACAAGGAATCAAAACCACAATCACTGCAGAGAATCACCAAAAGTGATGGAAATAAAGATTCGTAAAATCTTTATGGCAGAACACCTTCGTCATTTCAACAGACATTTGGATACGCAAGGATTAACAGCGAATTAATTACTACAATAGTAATTTGGCGACGGAGGAAAAAACTTGCTAACAAAATGTACAGCGAAAAACGCGAATGTTGTCAATTATTTAATAAAGTCTCCTATGTGTCATGAGTAAGTTGCTGGAACCCATATTAAATAGAGAACTAGTCAACCACCTCAGAAGAAATAGCCTTCTAAGTGAAACGCACTATGGTTTCCGTTCTGCAAGGTCTACCACAGCTGTGCTAACGATTATATCTCATGGAATTAGTGAATCTCTTAACAAAGGCTTCCTTTCTAGAGAAATTTCTCTTGACATATCAAAGACCTCCGACAAGGTATGACATAAAGGCCTACTTATCAAGATTTCAAGCTACGGTATAACTGGAAATGTTCTCTCTATCATTAAATAATTTCTCTCTGATAGGCTCATAAGAGTAGCGGTCGATGGACAAAAATCAGAGGCCTGCAGTATAAATGCTGGAGATTATCAAGCGTTCATCTTGGGGCCAACTCTCTTCCTGATCTGCATCAATGATCTCCCCAAGCACATACTTAAATCATTCATTGACATCTATGCTGATGACACGACCATCTACGGAAACACATCAAAGGCTGTAAATGAAAAAGTTCTCTCTGATTCTCTCTCCTCTGATCTCGAGACCGTGGTTCAGTGGGGGGGGGAAGACGTGGCTGGTTACCTTTAATGCATCTAAAACCAAACTCCTATTTTTACAAAATCAACGCTCTGATCACCATCTGGCATCAATTGAAATGGATGTCTCTCGTCTAAGGGAATCCCCATGTTTTTACAAGCTTCAAGGTTTGACCTTTACTCCTGATCTGAAATGGAACACGTACCTCATGTTTGTTGTCAAGGTCGCTGGAAAGATGGTGGGATCCTCGACTGATGCAATTCTCTATCTATATAAAAGCTGAGTACGTCCAAGGATGGAATACTACTGCCATATCTGGGCAGGAGCTGCTAAAAACAGCATATCCTGCCTTGACAGAGTACACAATAGGCTTCGTGGCTTAGTGGCTTAGTGGGGGATGCCCTTTTCTCTTTCCTGCAACCTCTCTCCCACAGAAGAGACGTTGCGAGCCTATCTTTGTTTTTTAATTTACTATGGAAGGTGCTCGTCTGAATTCCAATCTCTGGCCCCCTCGCCAATCTTTTACGAAAAACACTCGTTTCGCTGAATCCACTGTCACATTTTTCCCCACTCTTTATCTGTGCCTAAATAAAAACGTAGATTCCATGAACAAAGCTTTTTTCTTAGACATGCACGCCTGTGGAACTCTGTTCCGTCTGCCTGCTCCCCACCTGACTACAACCTAATATCTTCAAGTCCATCGTAAAAAAAATTCCTGATATCTATATTCCTATTAACTCTCCACACTAAAGTACTGTACATTCAATAACCCTTATCACTGAGTGGCTTCCGGGCCTGCATAAGTGGTGATCAACTTGTAAAAAAAAATTCCAAGTGTTTACGAAAGGGAATTAGTGTTCATTTTTTCTTCACCAGAAGCCATTTTTCCTAAGGTAAGAAATTTCTTCTGCAGAAGTATATGTCCAAAACCAACTAGCAAGTACCGTGTAAGCTTATCGTTATTTCGATAACATCCGGGATTTGAAAAAAAAACACGCTTGACTTTTTCAAGAGAAAAAAAGACAGACCGTGAAAAATAATTATTCGCGTACGTCATTTGTGCTTAGCAAACACGTAAAGGATCGAGTCAGTTTTTTTTGCAAAAGGTAAAGAGGGTAAAAAAAAATAAAAAATAATAAAAAATATGAAATAAAAATAAAAGTTTCCCAATCGAATTCGTCGGATATTCAAAGCTACGGATTTTATTTTTTGCTACGTAAAAACGCGTGCAAAGAAAAAAGGTTAAACAGATGTTATTTCGCTGGATTGTTTTTAGTAAGACTAGAAACATAGTTTTCAACAAATTAAGTAACAAAAGGACTGGGTAACTGTTGTTCTTCAAACGCAAGAATTGGGAAAGAAAACTTGGTTGATTTGTTTTTGTTTTTTCTTACTAAGAGATATTTCTTTAATACAAGCGTAAATTGTTAACTGAATTCGTATGATGGATGCGAAATACAAAGATTCACTGTCGGAATTGTTCCAATTCCAGTCAGAGCAAAATCCCACGTTGCAAAAGCAGCAAATTCAACAACAAGTAGAAAGAGAAGAGAGATTTAAACAAGCATTTGAAGAAAATATGCGTAAACAACAGAAACGATTCGAGGAACTATTGATGAAAACACAGGAGGAACGAAGTAAAATTCTGGAGGCGACACAGTTAAATAAAGTGGACGATAATCACAACGCATTTTCTCAAACAGCTGCGTTGGAAAAGTTTAATTATAATCCAGAAGACGCTGTCACTTTCGTTCAGTACTATAGACGATATGAGGATATTTTTGTATCGGATTTTGGTACCTGGTGAGACGCAAAAAATAGGCTTTTGCTAAGGAAATTGGGAAGAGCCGATCATACAAAGTTCGTGAATTTTATTCTCACAATAAAGGCCAGTGAGTTGAGCTTCCAAAAATCATTACGCTATTTACACAACGGTTTTCTGCAAAAACGTTTCTTTTCCATAGGCGATATAAATGTACGAATATTACTAGAAGACGACTACAGTACTTATGCAAGTATAGTGAACAAGCATTGCGACTATTTTAAACTGCAGGAATTATCAGCAGATAATTTTAAATGTTTAATATTTGTGCAAGGGATGTTCTTAAATAAAGACGCTGAAATCAGGCTTCGTGTTTTAAATAAACTCGAAAACGAACCGAATTTAAAACTACTAAGCTTAGCGGAAGACGGTGAACGGTTTATTGCATTGAAAGAAGACAGTCGTGACATAGAGGAAAACGGAGTTTTGCATATTAAAAATATCCATCAAAAGAAAATTCGACTTAAAAAAATAACCAAAATAGAAAGAAGCAGGGAATAGATTCACCTCGACCATGCTGGAGGTGTGGAAATAAACATTGGCACAATGAGTGTCCCTACAAATACAAACAATATTACAACTGCCACCAGAAAGGGCATAAAACATCGCATTGTAGAAAAGCATTGTAGAAAAACATCCATTAAACTTACGAAAATTGGACCTGATGAACAAAATATCCAGAAATATGTACAGGTCAAAATGTTTGTTTAAAAAGAAAGTAAGGCTACAGCTTGATAGTGGGTCTGACATTTCCATTATTTATGTACAGGCATGGAAGAGGCTTCGGAGACCCACTATGGTGAAATCACATAAAACGGCGAGAAGCGTAAGTGGTGGAAAAATTACCTTCGAAGGAGAATTATTGACAAATATTTTTTTCAGAACAGGGCCGAAAAAGCAAGACATGTTGTCATGCGAAAATCAAACAACCTCTTTGGTACTGATCTGTTCGAAAGGATTATACCATGGGGTCTGCCTTTAAGCTCATTTTGCATAAAGGTTGAGGATTCGAATGTAAAGGTTGAAAAACTTAAGATGGAGTTATAAGAAAATTTCTCAGGAGTATTTTCAGGTTTGGGAAGGTGTAAAAAAGCAGTAAAATCGACCTTGGTGATGCTTACTTACTAATTCCAGTCGATGAAGAGTGTTCAAAACTGCTATGCACTATTACCCATAAGGGATTGTACAAGTTTTATTTGCTTTTGGGGTCAAAATTGCCACTACGATTTTTCAGCAAATTATGGCCATTATGTTAAATGGGTTGGATTTCGCAGTAGGGTACCTGTGTTAATGAAAAGCGCTAGCAAAGAACAACACAAAGCTCATGTAAACCAAGTATTCAAAATTATCCAGGATTATGGATTTACAGTAAAACAGGACAAATGTACATTTTTCATGGATAAAATAAAATACTTGGGGCAAATCATCGATAAACATGGAAGAAGGCCGGATCCAGATAGATCGAGTGCAATAAAGAATATGCCTGCTCCAGAAAATATTGCGTCTTTACAAAGTTTCTTAGCTCTTGCAAATTACTACAATGTATTTGTGCCAAATATGGATAAACTAAAGTCGCCTTTAAATGAACTGTTAAAATGACCAAAAAATGGGTCTGGACGCAAGAGTGCGAAGAAGCATTTTGGGGAATTAAAGATACTTTAACATCTGACTTGTTTCTGGTGCATTATACTCCCAAGCGTGAAAGTATATTTGCAAGTGATGCCAGCTCCTATGGCATAGGAGAATGCATTTTACACAATAATAATGGAAATGTGAAACCCATAGTACATTCATCCCGATCACATTTGCCAGCCGAAAAGAACTACTCACAAATTGAAAAAGAGGCGCTGAGCATTATATTCGCGGTAAAGAAATTTCATCGTTGCCTGCACGGTAGCCAACCTCTGTTACAAACAGACCACACACCATTATTAACGATTTTCGGATCAAAACAGGGACTATCGCAACATAAAAATAAAAGACTCCAAAGATGGGGTACCATACTTCTGAATGAAAATTTTCAAATGGAGTATGTACCATCTTAAAAAGTTGGTCGTGCAGACGGGTTATCGAGGTTAATACCTAAGAAGACAGAACTATTGGAGGATATGGTAATAGCAGCCATTCAAGCGGAAGTTAAAGTAAAAAATAATTATGTTACACAATAAGAGATCTTACAGTAACGCTTGATGAGATTAAGACTAAGGCAGAGTTGGACGAATTTATTATAAGCACGAAAGAAAGGATCAACAATAACGAACTGGATGAAGAAATGTATTCAATCTGCGCTAACGTCCTGGTATATAGCGACAGGGTCGTAATTCCTGCGACATTACAGAAAATAATGATCAGGGAATTCCGTGTAAGGCATCCAGGTATATCAAGAATGAAAAGCCTTATGCGCTCTTTCGTTTATTTGCCAAACATGGATAAGGATATAAAAGGAAAAATCAGGGAGTGTAGAGGATGCACATTAGCTATGAAAGCTTCTCGGACTCAATTCGGATCGTAGGCAAAACCGGACCGACCTTGGTCTAGGATTCAATTAAATTTTGCAGGACCGCTAGATGGGTCTTACTATCTCGTTGTTGTCGACATCTTATCTATGTGACCAGAAGTATAAGAATGTAAGAATCCCACATCCGATATAACTATCAACTTCCTGTATGAAGTATTCGCTAAGTTTGGAGTAGTAGACTGCATTGATACAGAAAATGGTACGCAATTTCGTCTACCGAAGTTAAACATTTTTGCTAGCATCATCTAATCGAGCATATCACCATTCCGCTATACCACCCCAGAAGTAACGGACAAGCGTAGATTTTAAAAGTTTACAGAGTCACTCCGAATGCCAACATCGAAATGTCGAAGACAACTGCTGAGGTTATGTTCAGACGCAAGGTTAGATCGATTTTTCACAAGTTGTTACCAAACCAGGAGAGGCCACACCTAAAACAACCAATAACACAAAAAAACGGTATAAAGTTGGCGAAATAGTATCCTACAAGATTCACAAAAAATAATAAGCCCTTCTGGGAGTCCGACATTGTTGAAAAACAAATAGGAAACATGATCTATATGATTAAGGGACCAGACTTCGTCGAGTGTTTATACATTAATCTGCGCTATCAATCTCTGTGTAAGCAAAGAGAGTATATCCATAATCTAGAACTTATGAGTATTTGCTGAAATTCTTTCTCATCTTTTCTCCTATTCCCTATACAATATTTTTTTTTACCCTCGCAATTAATTTATGGTCGTTT
Source organism: Euprymna scolopes (assembly GCF_053919585.1). NCBI lineage: Eukaryota > Metazoa > Mollusca > Cephalopoda > Sepiida > Sepiolidae > Euprymna > Euprymna scolopes. Next base: position 4,759,242 of record NC_136490.1, read on the forward strand.
GACCACGTTTCTAAACGATGTTTTCTCCCCCGCTGCCAAAGTGAATCTTGAAAATGGTTGGCTGGAGACGTCTTGATAGGTTTTTTCTACCCCACAACTTATTTATCCTCTTTAGCTAAATTATGCTTAGGAGAAATATACTTTAGATGTGCATTTTGGTCTTTTCGAAAGTTTCTTTTCAATGGTTTATGTTTAAACCATAAAAAAACTCTCAGCAATTGATTATGACACTACGTTCGTTTTCAAAAGTGTTATATATATATGTGTGTGGGTGTGTGTGTGTATGTGTGTATATGTATATATATAGATTTATGTATACATATATATACATATATATATATATATATATATATATATATATTATTATTATTATTATTATGCCGTGGAACAACAGTGAAAATAAGAACAATCAAGTCGATGTTCGGTTAAGAAACAGGTATTAACAATAATGTACACATATAGGAAAGCGTGTATATCTGCTTGACACTCGATTAGCACTTATAGTGCAGTCGCATCTCTTTCACCTGTGCTTAAATTACTCGCGCTATTTTTAATGCGAGTCGGTGGAAATTGCTCCGTTCAAGGAAGGCCGGTATAGCTCTCGCCTTTGAAAATATCCCGTCTGGGATTAATAACTTTTTTGTTTTGTGTTCACCGTAATCAATTCGGTTGATTCCGTTTTCTGTTTGATCTTCTGTTTGTGCTCCGGTGCTGTCTCTGGTATGGGGACCTGAAAAGTATCAAACTGTGTCCATGATGTCCTATATTTTAATTGGATGTGCTCTGATGAACACATTGCACTTGTACTCCCTCAAATAACATTCCCTCGCAAAACCCGTTTACCAAGAGACCCATTTTAGTGTATAGCTTCATAGATTCCGAAACACATGCTATTATACATGTCTCTACCCTGGAGATGCTAAAGTGTTAAGTTCCACCCATGTTACCTTGCTTCCTATCTGTACACACATAAAATATTTTAAATGTAATGTAACCCGACATTTCTCGCATCTACTGTAAACAGTTGGCTGTATAGTAGTTTACGTTTATGTTGTAATGTAATCTCTTAGAATTGCTTGATTCTGCTATTGACCCTGGTTTCCCCGATTTAGGATACTTAGAGAGATCACATGCATGAGAAAAAGCTTTGTAGAAGGAACGCGCTTGAATTTGAACCACACCTATTCGTTTATAAAATTTTAATGAGTAAACTTTTTTTTCATTACTGTAATGATACATAATTTTATATTATGAGCCAGTGTCCAAATGTGTAGCTCTGTCAGATTCCAAGATGAATCGGAAATATGGTTACTTTAATAATTAATTTCTTTACATTCTTTGTGTTCATTATTCAGTTAACTCCTTTTTTAAACTTTCATCTTTGGATATAAAACTAATCTCTGATTTCTTTTTTGTTTGTGGTCTAATTTAAATAAAAACAATTAAAGGAAAACAAAGGTATTCAATTGAAGCTAATTAATGTATCTAAAGTCCATTGAGTTTGATGTAGATATAAGATGAAAATATATTAACTAATGAAATATCCATAATTTAAAAAAATCGTATAATTATCTATTATATTAAAGCTGCTCTTTTATTAAATAGAATGTGCGCTATCATCCGTCTGTAATCTGTACATTAGATAATTAAAAGTTTTTTTGTTTTTAAATCCGGGCGTAAAAATAATTATGTGTAGTTAATCGGATTGCTACACAAATCACTCAAAGACGCATTCGACCTACTTTTTGTACATTCTCATTTATCGGTGAATTCGATTGGAAGTGCGTAAAATCTTTACTTGAGGGAATCCGATTGTGTGATCTGTATATAAGGTTCAAGTAATTGCAATACACATGGTTCTTTGCAAAGCAAGTGCACAAAATAATTAAAGCATAACTGTTTAAAAATGCGTACTCTGGGGGGAACATATTTAATATTTTCTAAATCCTTATAACACAGTGTATTGTATAACTTTGTTGTGTCTTCTCATTGAAATTAAATGCAACAATATCGCCTGCATGAAACAAAAGATTGAAACATAGAAACAGGGAAGGGAACCATAGTTGCAAAATATCCCTTTGAATTGCACAGACACACTAGCTGTCTAACTTTAAGTATATTGTTTACATATTGTTATGCTTGACGTTCATTTTCGTCGCCAACTGTTATGTTTGCAGGTTGAACCAAATAACGTATAAGGCAATACAAATGAAGACTCAACAAAATAAAGGTAGATCAATAAGAAGTGTATTAGGAAAAGTAAATGTACAGTATATTTACATAATGGTTGTCAAGTAAGAGATTCTTGGCTAGAGAACGCATCTGCTCTCGGCTCGGTCTTCTGTGGCAACTGGTTAACACACACTCAGACTAACCGAGTCTTGCTATTTATGTGTAATATTATCCACATATGTAAATGAGTAGGTGCCACCACAACGCATATGTATTTGAGTAATACAAAATCTACCCCTTGACAGATTACCTATATTTTATTGTAAATATTTTCGTAAGAAGTAACGATGATCAATATGAAAGTATACACTCTATGGAGGTACCAGTGGCACATACATCTCATGATAGAATGTGTCGTTTATGCAATTTTATTTACATTTAAATTCGTGCGCATTGTTTATGTTAGTAATTGCAATAAACGTTCTAAATCAGAAAATACAATTGAAATGGGAAAAATTAATACACTATAATATATACACTATGTGCACGTGGTAAGTCATCATTTCTCCTCATAATCTAATGTTCGATAAAATATGTTTTGAAAAATATCTCGATATCAAAAAGTACGCATATAAAGTCGGACAGGTAATATTGTTTGATGTTTATTAGAAATTAAACTGTAAAATTCGAATTAGCTGCAACAAGAACTATGTTGTTTAATATATTTTACTTTCCTAGTATGTTCTGATTTATATCAACAATTATTGTTGAAGTATACGATCAAATGACATTGGCGATCAAAAAACAACATGTATTAATAAATAAAAGCAATATATTTACATTTATACAGATTAAAATGGAATTTATTTTTATTAAAACGTTCAAATATGTAAAATAATTCGAATCATTCTATTGTGTTGTGATACACTGAAATTTCAAATTCCAAATCAATAGAGCATTAATTAAAATACAACTACGTTTATCGTATGAAGTAAAATTATAATATTTACATATAGACCATAATTATTCTTTCATCGTAAAGTAATCTACTAAGAAAAATATCATATATTTTATCAGTTGTTGAATTAAAACTTAAGTATTTTCCAAGGTTCACATGTTACTATTATCACACGCGTTATAACATTATGCGTAGAAAAAATGACCTATTTTATATAAAATAGAAGATCTCTTATTTGACGGCATTATGTACATGCCTCAAATATATCATGACATTATGTCTATGCCTCAAATATATCCCAACATTATGGATATGCCTTAAATATTCCATGACATTATGTATATACCTCATATATTTCACGACATTATGTATATGCCTCAAATATTTCACGACATTATGAATATGCCTCAAATATTTCACGACATTATGTATATGGCTCAAATATTTCACGACATTATCTATATGCTTAAAATATTTCACGACATTATGTATATGCTCCAAATATGTTACCACATTTTGTATATGCGTCAAATATTTCACGACATTATGTATATGCGTCAAATATTTCACGATATTATGTATATGCGTCAAATATTTCACGACATTATGTATATGCCTCAAATATTTCACGACATTATGAATATGCGTCAAATATTTCACGACATTATATATATGCCTCAAATATGTTACGGCATTTTGTATATGCGTCAAATATTTCACGACATTATGTATATGCATAAAATATTTCATTACATTATGTGTATGCCTCATATATTCTACGGCATTCTGTATATTTCTCAAATATGTTACGACATTATGTATATACCTCAAATATGTTACGACATTATATATATACCTAAAATATGTTACGACATTATGTATATGCCTCAAATATGTTACGGCATTATGTATATGACGCAAATATTTCACGAAATTATGTATATGCCTCAAATATTTAATTACATTAGGTATATGACGCAAATATTTACGATATTATGTATATGACTCAAATATGTTACGACATTATGTATATGCCTCAAATATGTTACGGCATTATGTATATGTCTCAAATATTCACTACATTATGTATATACCTAAAATATTTCACGTCATTATGTATATGACGCAAATATTTTACGACATTATGTATATGACGCAAATATTTTACGACATTATGTATATGACGCAAATATTTTACGACATTATGTATATGCGTCAAATATGTTACGGCATTATGTATATGTCTCAAATATGTTACGACATTATGTATACGTCTCAAATATGTTACGACATTATGTATATGCCTCAAATATGCACTACATTATGTATATACCTCAAATATTTCACGACATTATGTATATGTCTCAAATATGTTACGTCATTATGTATATGACTCAAATATTTCACGACATTATGTACATGCCTCAAATATGTTACGTCATTATGTATATTCTCAAATATGTTACGTCATTATGTATATGGCTCAAATATTTCACGACATTATGTATATGCCTAAAATATTTTACGATATTACGTATATGCCTCAAATATTTCACGACATTATGTATATGCCTCAAATTATTTCACGATATATATATATATATATATATATATATATATATATATTGCCTACAACATGCTCGAAGTAAAGCAACGAATAACCTGTTGAGTAGAAGATGGGTGACCATTTGTAGAATGTTAGGCACCGTACGTATTTAGGACAACTTCTGCATGTAGTTCAGGCTTGGTCTACCATAGATAAGTTAATATCAATTTACAAGAAATTGCTGAAGAAATTATCGTATTTTTAGCAAAATTCGCAGTTACTTATACTTTTTCTTTCTTTTGGCATCGATGTTTATGCGCATTTCCTATTTACTGTTATATTAGCAAAGTTGTGATCATTAAAAACAAATTATTAATCTAGTTTCAAAGATTTAAAGTAGTATTTTTCGTAAAAATAATGAAAATGTAAGCATTTTTTCTAATCTGAAGATTAACATTTTATTAACATATTCAACAAATTTCACGCTTTAAAAAACAAATTATTATAAATTGAACACATATCAAATCGCATTTTTAACCTTAAAATCTGACACGTACGCAGATGGTGATTTTAATTTGTTCCTTTTATCTAAAATCCCCATTATCCTCATCATATAAGGTATTTCGTTTCGTTTTCTACAAATACAGGGACATGTTTAGAAGGCAAACGTGTATATGAAATTACATCATTATAAAGCTAATCAATTACTTTATAATCAGTATAAAGTTCGAATTGTTTGAATTATTACTTGATTTTTAGCGAGTTTCTACAGAGCGACTCCGTCAACATTTTATTCAAGAATTCTGGCGAAAGAACTGACCCATTAAATTATCGCCCTATTAGCCTCCTCCCACTTTTTGCCAAAATATTTGAGACCTTAATTAACCATGCTCTAGTCCAGCACCTTACAGATGCAAAACTTCTGACCGACCGTCAATATGGATTTAGACAAGCCCGTTCCACGGCAGACATCCTCACTGTAATCTCTGAACGCATATACCATTCACTGGACAAAGCGGGAGAGGGCAGAGCGGTAGCTCTAGATATATCTAAGGCTTTTGACAGGGTATGGCATGAGGGTCTCCTCAGGAAGATTAGATCTTACGGTATCACTGGTAGAATACTTAACGTAATTAAATCCTTCTTAGATAAGAGAAAAATCCAGGTTGTCCTCGAGGTCGTACATCTAAACAATATGATATAAATGCGGGAGTGCCCCAAGGATCTATCCTGGGCCCTCTGCTGTTCCTGATATTCATAAATGACCTCCCCGACAAGATTGCCTCTGAGATGGGGATATATGCTGATGACACCACACTCTATAGCAGACACGACAGGAAAACAAATGAACATATATCTAAAGTAATGGCAGAAACACTAGAGGATGACCTCCAATCAGTAGTGGAATGGGGACAAAAATGGATGGTAACGTTCAATGCCACCAAGACAAAACTGGTTTCATTCAATAATTACAAGAAACCTTCTCTACCACCTATAGCAATGGCAAACGACTCTTTATCTGAGAGTACGTCTCTCAAGCTCCTTGGCCTAACGTTCACTGGAAACATGAGTTGGAACAGTTACATCGAGGGCATTGCCAGGGCCGCTGCAAGGAAGGTGGGCTCTCTCTACCGCGCTAGAAAACTTTTAACACCCGAAAGTATCCTGTACCTCTATAAGGCCACTATTCGCCCATGTATGGAGTATTGCTGAAACATTTGGGCCGGTGCATCGGCTACTAGTCTCTCGCTCCTTGACAGGGTTCAAAAGAGAGTCGCAAATCTGATAGGCCCTAAACTGGCATCAAAACTTCAGCCTCTGTCCCATCGTCGAAACGTTGCATCCCTCTGCCTGTTCTACAAGTACTATAATGGTGAATGCTCTGAAGAACTGCAAGCACTTGTGCCCCCACGACGTGAACACCCTCGACAGACCCGACAAGCTGCAAAATCCCACCCCTACACTGTAGAGATCCCTAGATGTAAAAGATCCTTCTACTCCAGTAGTTTTTTCCCCAGAACTGCTAGACTTAGGAATTCCATTCCGGGTCACTGCTTCCCCAACTGTACTGACATGCATAAGTTCAAGTGCAACGTGAACCAACATCTCGCTGCCCTACTCCCTACATAGTACCCCAGTAGATGTTTCCCCTGATAGTAGCCCCCTACACCAAAGTGGCAATGTGCCTTGTTTGGGGTGAAAATGTAAAAAAAAAAAAAAAAAAAAAAAACATGATTTACTCCCTCCTCCCGTTTATGCCGTGCCGAGGGTAAACCCTAACAAACAAGGTGGAAGCGTTCAAGTAAGAGCAGAATCAAATATTAACTTCTGCGCCAGTAGATTTACAAATTCAGAAACTGTTCGAGTTTTACAGCTTCATAACAGTTTTCTTGGATAAACATAAAAATACCAAACAAACTGAACTTGTACAATGAAATTTGAATGCCATTCGAAATTAATAAGGAATGATATTACTAAAGAAAATCAAACGTTTAAAGAAATTGTAAAGGGTGACTATACCAATTATTACACACATAGGTGTGATACGCTAAAAAACGCGACTTAACCAGACAAAAATCCTCCACTAATACACATTACTCAAAGAGAAAACTGACTCACAGCAATTTCAAAAGCTTAGAAAGCAGTATTGGTGAAAAAGTCATATACTGACCGCATGACAATTAATAAAAAACGATACTGATTCATAACACTTTTGCGAGTAACCAAAAAAAAACTTGTTGTTGGAATTCCCCCATGCAGAAGATAGGAATTATTCTAACCTGTATAAATTAATTATGGGTTACGTCTCTTTATGTTGTCAGGGTATTAATGTAGTCCGCCAGCTTTGCGTGACTTACTACGACGATTGCTATTTGTGTATGGTGTTTTTGTCTCAATATGGTTTACCATTCTAGCTAATCATTGGAACTATGTTTTCCTTAGTTGCACTTTAAAGAAACTATATATATATATATATATATATATATATATATTTAAAGAGAAAATTGTATATATTAGTTAAAAGGGAACATTATTCTCAACTTAAATTTAGGTACAACTGCGCTTTCGCAAATTATTGAATTCATTCAAAGCGTATCGCAAAAAAACAAAAAAAAGATACCATATATATATATATATATATATATATATATATATATATATAATACCTTCATCTTTAGTTAACTATTACGTGTAATTATATTCATACAGATATTCTACATTATTTATACTTGCGTAATATTTGCGTAAACCTTTTATAGTAAACATACATTTCTTAATATATATATATATATATATATATATGTTTAGAAAAAATGCCAACTAAACACATTTTTGTGTAGAGGTCTGCATCTCATATAATATTCGAACACATGCGAAATTTTATATTTGGGTTGTAATCTGGGAAGATCGGTGTGAAAATTACAAAAATGGAATTTCGCAGGTGAAGATCGAACGGTGACATTACCATTATGCATGTGTAACGTTATAGCTATTGGTCTATGTTTTAATGTATAATATTGCTGCAAACATGTTTTCATAGTCAGACAATATCATCAAATGAAAAAAAATAAGTGGTTTCTATTTTCGGTTGTGGCACACGAGTTATTTTTTTTACTATTTAAATCATTCCTATATATTGGGTCCAATATAATCTCCATATATAATATTTTGATAACAGAAATTCTCCTCTGGACCAAAGTACACTAGGTTTTCTTAAACATATACCACCTACACATGTATCATTATTATGTCTAAACTATTTGGCACTATATTATGTAACATTTGAACGTCATTTATTGGTTATATTAAAATCCTACATTGCATCCTCTGAACAATATCATCACACTCGCAACCATCCATAGTGAAATATGTACTACTTTTGTATCTTAATAAAAAGTACTCCTACCGCTCCGAGTAAACAGCGGGATGTATTCTGCATGTTTGTCTGATATTATTATCTGCCTTATTAACATTTTTCCCTTTTTTCTGATTCAAAAAATCCCTTTCTCACATACAATTCTCATTGGTTGAAAACTGACTATCTGTTTAATCCAGAATTACAATAATTTGACAAAAATTAATATTCCAGAGATTTATACACATGGTTGTCCTCTGTACAATATCCAATAGTTTACAAAAATGCGTCAATTACAAACATTAACAGATCGAAACATTTTCATGATCCAAGATTGCTTACAGTTTTACTTTAAATATACCGTACATGTTTACTTTTTTGATACTATTACGCTAGCGTGCTAGAATTTTTTTTTACATACACCGTACATACTGATAGCAATTATTCCTACTCTCCTTTCTAAAATCGATATTTTTTTTTAATTTACGATTGACGAATATTCTTTCTTTATGCTGATTAAAAATTGAAAACAACCGATTACGCGATTATGTAAATTGAGAATCGACTTTTGTGTAATTTGGAAGCCTTCAAGCTGTCAAAAACGTTTGATTACTTTATTCTCTTTACAACAACAACAATAAAAAATGGTTAAGCGATTACCACACTCCAGACCCGGCGTTTGTGTATTTGGAAGCATTTCAACAAAGTGTTTTTTATGGTTTTAAATTAAATTAAAAACATTGATTAACATAAATAAAATTTCGGTTCACTTTTTCATTTGTTATTGTTCTTGAAATAATAATACAGTATGATTCAACTTTTTTTTTTTAATTTAAATTAAAAAAAAAACGTTGAACACTAAAAATTACGCAAGTCACCGGTCTCGACCTAACGTGCCCCTTTTACTTATTAAATTGTTCGAGGATATTTGTACAACTTAAAATGTGTTTTCTGTAGGTTCATTACGTCATACATTCGCAGAAAACTAGTCGACTAAATAATTTCCTTTTTTTGTTCCTCCTTTTATTAGCGTTTCGAGACTGCCTACTGTGGCTATTTCGCGCGTCTTCAATGGTAATTGATGCTCTTTGTATTTTAAAGGAGATAGATAACTGTCTTCTCATAGCTTTCACCGGTAATGATATTATGACATGTTTATTTATATATAGAAACGTTAATAGTTTACCAAAAAAGTAAGTTGTTTTTCCCTAATTTCCTCAATTGAGTGTCTGTGGTATATGTATACAAAATGCTTGTGCGTACTTTAAATATTTCCCAATAATATTATAAGTTTTGTTTTTATGTTTACACAAAAATAGGTGACAAAACATATTACCTTGTTTTTGCCGAATTCCCTCCGATTTTATTTCATGTTAAATATATATGTTAAAAAAATTTATGAAGAAATATATCTTTCAGAATTATGAGATTATTCTGTTTGTCTTTCTGTTGTCTAAGACTTTTATTTATTTTTTTTTTATTAAATTTTCACCCCAAACAAGGCACAGTGCCACTTTGAAGCAGGGGGCTACTATTAGGGAATTAATTAGCGGGGTAATTATGAAGGGAGAAGAGTAGAAAGATGTTTGTTAACATTACACTTGAACTTCTGCATATCATTGCAGTTGGGAAAGCAGAATCCCGGAAGGGAGTTCCAAAGACCCGCAGTTCTGGGGAAGAAACTATTGGAGTAAAAGGCTTTCTTGCACCTAGGGATTTCCACTGAAAAGGGATGAGACTTAGTAGCTTGTCGAGTTTGTCGGGGGTAGTTACGTCGGGGAGGTACAAGTGTTTGCAGTTCGTCAGAGCATTCACCATTAAAGTATTTGTAGAACAGGCAGAAGGATGCAACATCTCGTCGATGGGACAGAGGTTGAAGCCTAGATGACAGTTCAGGACCTATCAGGTTGGCGACTCTTTTTTGAACCCTGTCCAGGAGCGAGAGACAAGCAGCAGATGCACCAGCCCAGATGTGACAACAGTACTCCATACATGGACGAATGGTTGCCTTATAGAGGTATAGGATACTGGCAGGCGTAAGTAGTTTTCTAGCACGGTAGAGGGAGCCAACCTTCCTTGCAGCAGCCTTGACAATGCCCTCAATGTATCTATTCCAGTTCATATTCCCTGTAAACGTTAGGCCGAGGAGTTTAAAAGAAGTACTTTCAGGCAACGTGTTCTTGGCCATTGCTATTGGTGGTAGAGAAGGTTTCTTGTAGTTATTGAAGGAAACAAGCTTAGTCTTAGCATTTTGTCCCCATTCCACTACGGATTGGAGGTCATCCTCTAGTGGTTCTGCTATTTTCTTGGATATGTGTTCATTTGTTTTCCCCTCATATCTGTTATAGAGGGTGGTGTCATCGGCAAATATACTCATCTCCGAACCAATATTATCAGGGAGGTCGTTTATGAATATCAGGAACAATAGAGGTCCAAGGATAGACCCCTGAGGCACTCCCGCATTTATGTCATATTGTTTGGATGTATGTCCGTCGAGGACAACTTTGATTTTTCTATTACTTAAGAAGGATTTAATTACGTTATGAATTCTTCCAGTGATTCCATATGATCTAATTTTCCTTAGAAGACCATCGTGCCATACCCTGTCAAAAGCCTTAGATATATCAAGGGTCACCGCTCTACCCTCCCCTGTTTTATCCAATGAACGGTATATACGTTCAGAAACTACAGTTAAGATATCTGCTGTTGAACGGGCTTGCCTGAATCCATATTGTTTGTCAGTCAGGAGTTTAGCAGCTGTTAGGTGCTGGACTAGGACTTGATTAACTAAGGACTGAAATATTTTGGCGAAAAGCGGGAGGAGGCTAATGGGGCGATAATTTAGTGGGTCAGTTCTTTCACCAGAATTCTTGAAGACTGGTACCACAGAGGCGGTTTTCAAGCAGTCGGGAAAACAAGATTCGTTAAGGCATTTATTGTAAAGTTTGGAGAGAAGTGGAGCAACCTCGGCAGAGCATTTTTTTAATAGCACAGCCGGGATGAGATCTGGTCCACATGCTTTAGAGGTGTCTAGGTTTTTTATAATAGCATGTACCTGAGAAGGGGTGATTTTCAAATCGTCAAGTGTGGCGTCTGTTCGCAGAGGAAAATCAGGGAGTGAGTGGTGTACCGAGTTCAGTGTGGAGTTTGAGGCAAACCGACTGGCAAGCAGATTAGCCTTGTCAGTTGCCGTGCAAGCAACCTCATGACTGTTTGTTAGTGGGGGAATAATTGACTGTCCATTATTAACTACGCTGTTGTAGATTTTCCAAAAACCCCGGGTTCCTAATTTCTGTGCTTCGATGCGCTTTCTGGTGGTTTCAGAGTAATCTGACTTAGCTGCGTCTATCACTCTCTTACAATTATTTCTAGCTTCTATAAACTTCTGTTTATTTGAGCTGGACTTATATCGGTTGAATCTGCGGAACGCATGCTGCCTTTGACAAATGTCAGCTGCACAAGCAGAAGTAAACCATTGGGGAGAGTGGGGCTTGCTATAGTATTTCCGTGCGGGAACATGTGCTTCAATAGCAGTTTTGAACCATTCAGTTGTCTCATTTGCACACTGTTCCGCTGGAAGAGTAAAGATATTTTGCCATGGGGCATCTCTGATGAGCTCCCTGATGGCTTCCCAATCAGCCTTTTTGTAATACCTCGTTGTTTTGAGTAGTGCGTCTTCAGTTTTAGGGCGAGAATTTAGGCTGATTTCTACCATTATCACAGCGTGATCAGCATTCCCGAGTGGGCTGTGGGCATTTGTTGTACAGTCATTGGGAACCGTTGTCAGAAAGAGATCTAGAAGTGAGGCATGTTGATCGTGCTGGTCTGGGAAACGTGTCGGAAATGTAACCAATTGAGACAGGGAATGAGATATAGAGAAGCTATATGTGGCGCTACCAGTTACGTCTGTGTGATTTGAGAATCCTAGCCAGTTACTGTGGTGGACATTGAAGTCACCAAATACATGTATTTGTGCGCTAGTATCGAGGGAGAGTGCTATATCTATGCTGTCTGAGGCTTTGTTTATTAGGGTACAGTCTTGGTTTGAGAGAGAGCGGTAGAGAAAATACAAGTAGCTAATATTGTGTTGCATATTTAGTCTGAAGCACATAAAGGCCTGGCCCTCTGATTCTAGTTTTATTTCTCTAGTTAGGGGGAGGGTGTTTCAGGTTTCCATTGTTTTACATTATAAAGCGTTTTTTTATATTGTATAAAATGCTAATAAATTCTGTTTAAATTAAATAATAATGGTTTATTGTTAAAATAAAGCGCTCTGTTAATAGTGTTTATTTTTCTGCTTATTTAAAACTGGCACTTTCTGAAATACCGTTTAAATGTTTACATTGTACAGATGGTTACTGAAACTTACTCCATTGTAACTGATAGAGGGTTCGAGGGTATCTTGCCACCTAAACTCTAATCCTGGCAACAAATATACTATACCTTGAACAATACCTTGAAACATAACCTGAACAATACCTTGAACACTACCACTCCCACGAGATATGTACGCACGAGTGGATCAAACTGCAACTATCAAATGTTGTTGTTCCGAAGGTAGTTCTTAACATAAGGAGGTTGGGGGTAGTCTATTACGAAAACCGTTCGTAACATGTGACAATTGAAGGTTGGAGAACACCAAAACCAGTCGTGCCAAGAGAGCATGCTACAACTGGGCAAGACCAGATAACTGGTTCTTCTAGTATATTAATAAATACGAAATCTGTATTAATCATAATATTATATTCAGGTTTATTTTACGGCCGAGCAATAATCGCGTGACCTGCTAGATTAAAGACACACTCACACACACAAACACACACCCACACCCACACACCCACACACACACACACACACACATATATATATATATATATATATATATATATATATATATATATATATATATATATATAAGTTTCGTGGTTAAATTTGAAATTCTGAAAAAAAAACATATAGAGACATATATTCGATTAAAGAATGTATTGTTTGACAAAGGGGTTATTTTAATTTCCTTAATCCATGGATTTTAAACAATGGCACAGATCATCAGAGGAAATGGAATGCAGTTAGCAAGATGTCCAGCTGCGAATGGACGTTATTTTGCTTTTGAGCACAATTATTAAAAGTAGTTTTTGGACTGGTTGTGGATAATTATACGGAGAAAGTTATTCAAAAAGTTATTCTGCCCACCTGGATTTATAACTCCGAATGACATTGGACTCCTTCCGGTAATTGATTACCCAGTTTGTATCAACTCCTCTTTTCGCATAATTTTTTTCCATATAATTATCCACAACCACACAAAAAATATTTTCAATAATTCTGCTGTAAAGCAAAATAATCGTCCATTCGCAGCTGACAATAAATTCTTAAATCGAATAAATGTCTCTATATGTTTTTTTTTTCAGAATTTAAAATTTAACCACGAAACTTATATATTGATCTATTCTTAAATATTGAGCTTTTCCTTTTTAGCTAGAATCACCTTGAAAGTATTACTTCAAGTAATGTCTATCAGGATGTTTACTCTGGATCCTATCAGTGTCTTATCTCGCTTATACACACACACACACACACACACACATATATATATATATATATATATATATATATATATATATATATATATATATATGTAAAATTATTCAAGCTGTATATTTTAAAGAAGTTAACCCCAAATGGTGTTGTTATGCATGCGGTTGATGTACAGGGGCTCAATACTGAAGTAGCGCCAGATATAATTTTTATTTATTTTACCTAAGCAATTTTTTTCCAGCAAGTTACAAGTAATTAGAGACGTCTGCAGACAATACTGCTTATACAAAAGTAAAGTCCGTACCCGATGTTATTCGTACATTTTTTTCCTATCTAAAGTACGTATACTGAAAATTTTCTCCGATTTATAGTGCATATATTATTAATATTAAAAAAGCTTTTATACTTGGTATGTATACTTACTTTAATCTATTTAATTGTACTTTTTATATCTCAGTTTTAAAATTTAATTATCCGTTTTTATTTGCATTTAACACTAGCAGTTTAACCCAGCTTTGCTCTGTTCATAACTATATGTGCATATATATATATATATATATATATATATATATATATATATGTATATATATATATATACATATGTATGTATTTATATATGTTCAATGGAAACATTTTTCCCAACACGCATTTAGATAAAAATGCGCTTTCGTATAAATAATTGAATTCATTCAAGAAAGTATCACTTACAACAGCAAATAAATAAATATATATATATATATACATATATATATATATATATATATATATATATATATATATATATATATATATATAAAGTTGGACTCATATGCAGTTAAGTTCGTCTAAAATTTCAAGTGTTTAGACCCAAAATTGGTGGAGGAGTTTGGAAGCGTCTCGAATGCTGTACTCTTTGAACTTTGACATCTTGGCAGCAAGCGTTTTGCCTCCAAACTGATTAAAAATGATCGCTGCATGTCTGAATAGCCTTTATGTAAAATTTCAAATGTTCAGACCCAAAGTTGGCTTAATACTTTGACACCGCCCTAGCAAAATTCTCGGTCAAAGTCCGATTAAAATCTTGCCCTATGTCTGAATACACTTTGCGTAAAAGTTTAAATTTTTAGACAAAACTTTTGCTGAGCGTCAATTTTTTATAACGTTGACCCCAATTTCGACCCATTAAATTTTATTGATTCTGTCTAAAATCGAATTAAAAAGTTTGATCCATGTCCACGTAGTCTACATCCTAAATTATCAGTGTTACATTGGTATAGGAGATTGATAGATATCCGAAGGTCAAATCGTGGTACTTTGACAGACAATTTCTAGCCGAAAAGCGACAGAAAAGCTTTTCCCAAATCTCGATACCGTGTATGCCAAATAACATGCTTATAGACTGAAAATGGACATTGCAGTTTTATAGGGAAATGTACACACACAGACACACACACAGATAAACAATTCAACTTATAAAGATATATAGAGTTTCTTTGATTCTGTCTTTTTATGTCGCTTTATTTATTTTCAGAATATCTAAAAGTTTATTCTCTGTCTCAGTTTCACTCTTGGTTTGATAATATATTACATTTATATGCAACCACTTATCCGGAATATATATCGTGTGCATATATTTTAACTTTGATTAACCGTTTCTGAATTTTTAGAGAAAAATCTAGGATAAGTGTTTATACCTTTTTGTAGATTATGATACGAAAAGAATGCTAAGATACTACGATTTGGACGTGGGGAGTGTGTGTTTGATTAAGAGAAACGTTACACGTTAGATTTAAAAATTACCCTGATATTGTAAGAGCATATATAGTTCCACGGCATTGTTTTTCTTTGGACGGACAATTCTAGGCTTATACATATATACTGAAGGATATTGTTGACCGTTGTTGTTGGTAGATGAGTATTTGTTGCGAAAATGTTGAACGGGTCATAGATTAGGCCTTAGTCGATAGTCTCCAATAACACCTCTACCGCTCTCCCTCGACCCAGGACTGTACCCTAATAAAAAATCTTAGACAGCATAGATACAGCACTTTCCCTCGACACTAGCGCACAAGTATTTGGTGACTTCAATACTCATCCCAGCAACTGGCTTGGATTTTCTACTTACACAGATGCAGCTGGTACGACACCACATAACTTCGCTATATCTCATTCCCTATCACAAATAGTTACGTTTCTAAACCATTTCCCAGACCAGCAAGAAAACTCGCATCACTTCGAGATCTGTATTGACCACAGTTTTCGATGACTGTGTAACGAATGTCCACACCACTCTAGGGACCGCCGATCAATCAGTGGTAATGGTTGAAATCGCCCTAAACTCTAGAGCCAAAACTGAAGAGGCACTGCTCAAAACAACGAGATATTATGAGAAGGCATTCTGGGAATCAATCAGGGATCTCATCAGGGATGCTCCGTGGCAATATATAGTTTCACTTCCTGCTGAACATTGCGCAAATGAGACAACTGAATGGTTCAAAACGGCAATTGAATCAAATTCTATAGCAAACCCACCTCTCCCCAATGGTTTACTTCTACTTGTTCAGCTGTCATAAATCTAGTTAATACAGACAGAAGTATATAGACGACAGACATAACTGTAAGAATGAAATAGCGACATCTAAGAGAGAATTTACTGAAACCACCAAAAAACGCATCAAAGCACAGAAATTAGGACCACGCGACTTCTGGAAAATCTACAATAGTAAATAATGGGCAATGAACAATCTCCCCACTATGCAACAATCATGAGGTGGTTTGCTTTGCAATTGAGAAGGCTAACATGCTTGCCGGACGGTCTGCCTCCAACTCCACACTAGACCCTGCTTACCACCCCTCCCTGAGTTTCCTTTGTGGACAGACGCCACATTAGACGATCTGAAAATCACCCCTTCTCAGGTGCATGCTATCATAAGACATCTTGACACTGCAAAATCATGTGGACCTGATCTCATGCCGGCTGTGCTATAAAAAAAGTGTGCCGCCGAAGTAGCTCAAGTTCTCTCCAAACTTTACAACAAAAGCCTTAATGAATCTTGCTTCCCAGCCTGCTGGAAATCTGCTTCAGTAAAACCAGTTTTCAAGAATTCTGGCGAAAGAACGCCCCCCAGTAAGTTATCGACCCATTAACCTCCTCCCACTTTTCGCCAAAATATTTGATACCGTAATTAAACAAGCTCTAGTCCATCATCTTACAGTTGCTAAACTTCTGACTGACCAAAAATATTGATTTAGGTAAGCCCGTTCTACAGCAGACATCCTAACTGTAATCTCAGAACGTATATACCATTCACTGGACAAAGCGGGGGAGAGGAGATTAGTAGCTCTAGATATATCTAAGGCTTTTTACAGGGTATTGCATGAAGGTCTTCTCAAGAAAATCAGATCATACGGTTGCACTGGAAGAATACATAACATAATCAAATCCTTCTTAGGTAAGAGAAAATCCAGTTTGTATTTGACTGTCGTACATCTAAACAATGATATAAATGTGGGAGTGGCTCAGTGGTCTATCCTTGGACCTCTGCTATTCTTAATATTCATAAATGACCTTCCTGACAAAATTGTCTGTGAGATGGGTATATATGCTGACGGCACCACGCTCTATAGCAGACGCGACCGTAAAACAAATGAACACATATCTAAAGAAATTGCAGAAACACTAGAGGATGACCTCCAATCTACTAGTCTCTCGCTCCTAGACAAGGTTCAAAAGAGAGTCGCCAATCTGATAGGTCTTGAAATGGCAGCTAAACTTCAATCTTTGTCCCATAGATGAAATGTTGCATCCCTCTGCCTGTCCTGTTCTACAAGTACTTAAACGGTGAAAGCTCTGACGAACTGCAAGCAGTTGTGCCCCCTCGACGTAAATACCCCCAACAAATCCGACAAGTAGCAAAATCCCCCTTCTCAGTTGAGATCCCTAGATGTAAGACAGCCTTTTACTCCAGTAGTTTCCTCCCCATAACCGCCTGACTTTGGAAATCTTTTCCTGGTCTCTGCTTCCCCAACTGTACTGATGCTGAAGTTCAAATGTAACGTGAACCGACACCTTACGACCCATCTCCCTACACAGTACCTTTGATGCTTATGTACCTGATAGTAGTCCCCTATATCAAAGTGACAATGTGCCTTGTTTAAGGTGAAAATAAAAAAAAAAAATAATTTACGATAGATCCAGGAGAGACTCGTATCGTCTTTTTTTTCTGACATATAGAAAGTAAGGAAGTGAGAATTTCATCACGTGCTTAATTACATAGAAGCTGTTATACTTTTTCAAGGCAGGAAATATATAGTAAAAACCTCTACCCCAAATGTAACAATATCTGTATCTTTATGCATATTGAACTCTTAGACATGTTGCTTATTGTGTAGAAGGTGATATGATTATTGATAATGTACATCAATTATACTATTTTAATGCTAAATTTTGGCGATGAGGCTGGTTCTTTATATTCCTTGTATTGATCGGGCTATTGTTATCTTTAGTATTATTTGTGCAACGTTTCGGTCGGATTGTCATTAAACTGTAATCAAGGTATTTGGTTATTCGTTAGAGAAGAAAAGAGAAACAGTTACTGGCTCCTAAGATATGTTTGTACTCTGTGAGTTAGTCTCAATATTATGGTTATAGTTTTCAATTCATAAAAAAAATTGCTAGAAAAAGGGTCAAAGGATAAATCGATAAAACGTTGCACAAACAACACTTTAGGTGAGAATAATAGTCCGATTAATGCAAGTAATATACTTACATTATTTATGTAATAATTTTGGCAATTGATCTTTCGTAGGTCTTTCATTACAATAGCTTGTCAAAGCGGATCCGCCTAAGGCAATAACCATACATGTCAAACGGAACCACGTAGAAATGTGAGAATCGGTGATGCCAATATAAAAGTTTGGTTTCAGATGTATTACTGTAACAAGCCATTTAATCTCATTATACATTACGTCCTAGAGCGACGAGTAACTCAGAAAAATCATGGCCCTAAACGGATTTTGAACTGTTAATGTGCGGAAGTGTTTTCGAGTATTAGAGAATAATTTTGTGAGAGAATTTAACACAGACTAGATTCCTGAAGTATGTTAGGGTTTATACTGACAGTTTCGGATTTCTGTCCCACAACGGATATATTATTAAACGCTTATTTTCAAGCTAGGTCCTGGATATGCCCTTAAACTATATCCAGTGGTGAGGCCCATGCTTGCGAGCTTTGGGGAGTGTGAAGCCACCCTTAAATTGCCATTGCTCCCAGGTCCACTCTGACCCGGAGTGGTAGTACCTGTTAGGGTCCCAACTACGGGTTAAATAGAAACCGACTTGAAAACAACAAATATATTCTGTTAAAAAAATGTTCTTCAAAATCTTTGGATTCGGCATTAAATAAACCAAAAAGGGTTGATATGCCGTAAAACAAAAACAACCAACCAACAAGCTATTCTCTGAGTAGAAATATTGTGATGTACCTTTATACAAAACTCTTTCAAATGCATTAGAAATGTGAAGATATGTCTTTCTCTAAATAAAACTACTATCAGTTAATTCACTGGTCTTCTGCGAAAGTAACTCCCGCAAATCAAATGCTCATTTCTCACAACGAAAGAACTATTGTTTGCAGCTTAATAAGTGGTTTTAGTTTCTGATCACTTCTCCATATATTGATTGGTCTTGACTGAATGGTAGAAGAACACCGTCCTATATATTAAAATACTGGGTATGATATCACAATTTATAATGTCTCTGGCATAATCTCTCCTATACTTTGAAACAATAGGATACGTAAAATCTTTATTCCGGTTGAACATTTTTTAACTCAATTTTTGTAATGTTGTTAGGATAAGATACTTAACTGGAAACAAACTTTGTAGCACTCTGTACCTACTTAAATCCCTGTGTATCTAAACTCAATTCAACTACCTTAAACTTAGGTATTAGTGTAAAAACGCTTTCCCCTGGACATTTCTGATAAGTTTAATTTGCATCCTATATTGAAACACATGCACGCGCTAATACATTTTATGTATTTTAAACGTGATATTCGTGCTTTCAAAACTCATTCATGTAATGGGATTGTATATATATATATATATGTATATATATATATATATATATATATATATATGCGTGTGTATGTTTACATTTTGTCTCTGTTTTCACCCATTCATTTATATTGTATAAAACCATGTCTTATACGCATATTCTTCTGTATACTGAGAAAGGTAAACCTATTCAACAAGCATATATAAACATTACAGCAGTGTCCATTCCTCGGTAAACACACGTTTTCCTAAAATGAAAAAAAACAGACTGTCTACGTTTGGCTAGAGTCAACAGAGCATCTTTACTTTTAAGTTGGTTTCTCGCAGCAAAGACGATTTTTCGCCTCGACATTTAATTATAAAACCTCCCCAGGACGACTAAGAGTAACGGTTGTGGGTCCATGTCCTCTAAGAATACACATTATTAAATTAACAAAATCTAATCAGATAAAAGAAACTGAAAGAGCAGAAAATAATTTACTGATGTTACTAGCAAATCAATACTACTTAGGTAAATGCGATACAGACGGGTGGCACCATTCTGTGTTAGCCAGCAAGAGTGTTCTCGACTGGACTTCATATATTCCAATAGTATGCAATGTGTAAAATTTAGTCACTCCACATTGAATATCTCTCCAACCCTAGTGGGGTACTTTAACCTATTCAATGCGTTTGATACACATTGGAAATTGTAGGGATAGTTATCGAGAAGGACCATACTAAACCCCACATTCCGGTATTTTACGGCAATATTGAGTATTAACAAGATCATATGACGCCACAATATAACACATGACCATTTCAATATAATCATAGGAAGACATTACTTCTTCAGTTCGTGGAATATATTAGGCCGTGTGTTTGTTCTACCTCGTGCGTATATAACAATGCGTTTGATAATGATTGTTTCGATATCATTTAGCTGCGATACTAGGATTGCCTGTTTTTAATCCAGAAAAAATAATTCAGCTTAAGTATTCTTAGTAAAATATGTGAAAAATATTAAGCTTTTATTACTTGTTTACACTGGATAAACGCTAAATCGTATTTTCATTGTGTATTAATACTTGCTTACCAAATATTAACAACATTTGTGGCACTAATGGGATGTGAAATCATACTATTGTGTTGGTATTAATCGGTTGCGAAAATTGGGTCTGGGTTTAATGTATGATAAATTTTCTCAAAGCTTAGTGTATGTTAATCACGTTAGTCTAAACTATGTTAATGTTTCGGATCTATCACTGCGCGCATGGATAAATAAAACAATAATGCATTAACATTGCGAACCAATCATGTTAACACACCGGTTTACATCATATCGCCTATAATAAGTAACGCTAATTATTATCGATTGGTAGTAATGTTTGATTAACAAAACATTGAGAGTATGGTCAGTTTCCCTATTGTTCTTTTCGCATATTAGCAACCATATGAAGAGAATATTGAGTTAACAAAACCCTTGCATAATGACTGCAGTCACAGAAAACAGAATCACTTTACTTAGTGATCATTCCTTTATTTTTCATATGCGGATAAACGACATGGACAGAAAACCTTTTGAAATGTATTGCTTATTTTTTGGAATATCATATAAATTATTTATTACATGATGTGATTGAATGAAACAATTTATTTGTAAATGATTTATTAGATTTGTCTAGTAATAGTGTTCAGCCTTTTACGGAAAAAATCTTCGATTTGTTTATTAATTATGTTCATTTATATGTATCAATAATTCTTGTTTTTTTTTAATAAATACTAAACATAATTTATTTAGACACAATTTCATGTAAACGAAGTATTGAAAAGTTATTCATTCGTTCAAAGAATTGGGTACTTACTCATATTCTGATGCAATTTCTAGCTACACCATGACATTGTTATGTAAACAGCTTGGAAGATGCAATAAAGTAGCAGCAATTGGCAAGAAATCCAAATGAATTCATAAAGTTCATGTCAATCAGAAAAAAAAAACGTTTTGTTGTTGAAGTCGGATATAAATTGTGCATGCTAGGCAACATATTAATTCACCCGAATTATCATGTTTTTCTCTCTAAAAAGCAAATTATTGCAAAGAATACAAAGTTGAATCCATTTGAAAAAACTGTAAGGGACAAGTAGGCATTGAGTCCCTGAGGCTAGGAATTTATTCAAAAAACTGATATAATTTTCTTCCGAAGAACTGAATCCTTATGCTTTGAAAAACTCTACTTGAAACTTTTCTTACAAACGACGAATTTTTTTTAGATAATTTTATTAAAATATATATTTCACTTTCATAACATGGTAAATACAGTATAACGTATGGTAATTATGTTTTTGTACATTTTAGTTTTTTGTTATTATAAACCATTGTAGTTTACAATGACTTGTTTTAGTACAGGAAACATTTTTGTATTTTTCCAACCTGGTATTTTTGTAACCGGCGGATTTTACGCCTAATTTTCCATTTTATTTGCGAAATGTTTATCATTTCCTTTATTTGAGAAACATATTGTATCAAGAAAACCTATGATTTTTTTTTTAATTTTCTTAAATGCCCCAAAATACGAACCTACACATGAAATCACACACCCTTTCTCACACACATACACACACTGATACACACACACATATATATATATATATATATATATATGTTAGACAATAGCAGGGTTAAAAGTTATAATTAGTTGTTTTTTATCTCTCTATCAGTCTACCTATTTATATTTGTATCTGTTTATCTACATATTCATCTATCTATCTAGCTAGCTAGCTAGATAGATAGCTCGATAGCGAGATAGTTTTTTTGCTGTTGATCTATCTGTCTATCGTATTGGAAGAAAACAAGAGATGAAATGTTAAGCTGTGCTTTGATAAATGTTTTCACAACATGTTGGGGGTGTAAACTGAAGTAGTTTCAGCGGAATAGAGTTGACCAGCCTATAAAGTAAATATCTTTCTGTCACATGTTCTGCTTAGCTTAGAAAATAGAAGAGGCGGAATTTGGACGTCGAGCTGGGTGGAGGGGTTAACAGTTGTCCTTATCCATTTGGAAGTGAGTTGACGTGTCTCAAATTGAAGAGCAAAGCAACCCCACAAGCAAAGATATACACTTCGCATTCATCTGCGATCGACACCTGAAAAGTAATTACAATATGCATTAAATAACAATTGTCGCACAGTTATTTTTTTTCGTTCAGCTTCCATCCAAGAATATACGAAATTTCCAGGTGGACTAAAAGACTAACAACGCAGTTAAAAAATTGATGAGGTATGTCAAAATATATGTATTGGTTTATATTATGTCAGACACATACACAAGCGTCGTTCTTAGAGGATAACGCGACGTAAATAGACTGTGAGTGTAACAAATGGTTCTGATACTAAAGAACCCCACTATGGACATTTAGTAACACGATGCACAATAAGACACACATATGAACGCAAGGCCACAATGTTACACATACACACATACACAAACACACACACATATATATCTTGTATTAAAGTCTGTTAATTTGAAAGTCACAACATATTGACTATTTGACAATGCATTATAAGTAAAGTTATTTTGTTTTTTCCTTATTCCAGGCATTTTCAATAAATAGATCCAATGATCACAGGAAATGTAGTTAGCTACACATGTGTGTGTGTGTATATGTGTCTATACAGAATTATAATCTGAATTTATGTCTGTAGTATTGATGTTTTTGTTCTCAATAACAACGCCATAATTAGTATATGGTTGTTTTAAAATATCAGTCAGATGTGAAGATAAATAGTAACGTCAATTTTCCTTGTAATTCAGAATTTTTTCGGAACTTTGTATTGATTTATAAATTTAGTTACATCGCTTAACTGCGTAACGATTGTGTTATTTTCCCTTCCAAAGGGAAATTCTAAAATTAATTTATGAATAAATATATTATTGGCGAATATTTAACGAGGTTTACTCTTCTGCTTCCACTAGTAAACTGCCGAATATTGCAATTCCGATTTTAAAGTGAAATGCTTTTGCCTAAATCTCTCGAATGTTTAGACGCGATTCTTAATTGAATTATTAATTTTACGATGCTTTGAAATGCTGACGTCGCTCAAGAATTGTGTCGAATATGTCGTAAACTGAATTGCTGTTTCCAATGTAAAGTGGAGAATATCATAAATGTTTATTCATTAACATCGACATCACAAGATATGGATGAACATAATAGCGAATTTCCATTATCGGAATATCAGATTTCTCTTAACGACACTTTTGTTATAAATTCGTGTAGAAACAGATTTCATGAATTTCATCTGATGAAATAATAAAAACTTGTTTATTACGTAATTTGTTTTGCTTTACACATGAATTCTTATATAATTCATGAGTCACTCCTTTGGTCAGTGCTAGCGATTTTTAATCTTAAACCGGCATTATTATTTTCGGAGGGAGTATATAATTACAAAGGTTAACATTTTTAAAGATGAAGCCCTCCCTTAAGATCAGTTTTGTCTTGTAACTCAAATCCATTGAGTGATGATTAAAAAAGTGTATGTCATACTCGGTGATAAATTGTATTCTTATACTAAACTATTGCTTTATATTATTTAAAACTTTTATCGATGTAATTGATTTAACATTAAAAAAAGAGCCTATCCTGACTTGACAGAGTACAAAATAGACTTCGTGGCTTATGAGGGGATGCCCTTTTCTCTTCCCTGCAACGTCTCCCCCACAGAATAGACGTTGCAAGCCTATCTTTGTTTTTATCGTTATGTCCATGGCAGGTGCTCGTCTGAACTCCAATCTCTGGTCGCCCGTCGCCAATCTTTTACAAAAAAACACCCGTCTAGCTGAATACCCTTTCAAAATCTTTCCCCACTCTTTATCTATGTCTAAATCAAAACGTAGATTCCATGAACAAAGCTGCTTTCTTTAAACTGCACGCCTGTAACTCTGTCCGTCTACCTGCTTCCCTCCTGGCTAAAACTTGGATGTCTTCAAGTCCAACGTAAACAAATTCCTGATGAACCGCCCCCGGAAGTAGACACTTCAAATATCCACACTAACGTATTGGACTTACAATAACCCTTATCCCTGAGTGGCTTCCGGGCCTAGATAAGTTGTGGCCACCTTGTAAAAAAAGCACCCTCCCTTTAACAGTATAAGTATATGATGATAAATAACCGAAAATCCTTTAAATTAATTCATGAATAAATTTAGCAGCAATTCTCTTTTGTCCTCGGAAAGTTCTCTAAGGGAAAAAAACGCATTTAAAAAGCAGTTAGTTTAGATAACATATACTGAAACAAAAACAGCATATGCAAAGAGTAACCCCCGTAGTAAATACCGCTAACCTGTCGGACTACGAAATTAGACAGACCACACTTTGAGTCGTACCCCTATTTCTGCAGTAAAAAAAAGTTAATGTGCATGCGTGTGTACCCAGAATAAGTTCGTAAAATATATATCTATATTAAAAATATATTTAAAATATATATATAGAATATTGTATAATTTGATATTTTGTACGAGCCAGACCAATTGCCCGCTGTTAGCATGCATTCGCACGCGTAAAATTTAAAATACGGCTGTTTCAGTTTTTGTTATTGGTTAGCCGTAATCGCCTAATGTTAAGAACGCATTTCGGAATAGATACCCCGAAGTACGGCTTTCGGAACTGACACCCAATTTAGTGAGTGGGGGAAGGGTTGTCACAAAATTTGCCGTAAATCTAAATTTGCTAATCGCTGTCAGAATTCTCAGGCACAAATACTATATACGAACAAAACATTGTGGGCGACAGTGTCGTTTGTCGTTTGGACTAAGCAGGCGGCCATGGTATGATTTAAGGTATTTTTCAGAATATTGTTTATTGTATTTTTCAGGGCATGACATTTTTGTTGGCAAGATTTGGGTAAATTTCGAACTCTCTGTCAATTAAGGAGAACTAAATTCATGTAGTTACATGTACGTTACTATGTAAAAATGTGTATGGTATTTAAGAAATTGACAAGTCATAAAGAAGGAGGAAAGATATATTCGTTCTGTATAAAAATAACAATTTCTTTATATACTATTAAACCGTTCGTGTTTTTTTTATTTTGAATAATATATACAGTATTTCAATTCTAATACCCTATATATAATAAGTTGATTGCAGAAGTTTCCCTCTAGATCACAGACGATTTACTCGAACAGAGGCCACAAGAACTTAGAGATTGAAATAATGCAAATCCTTTTAAATGTTAAGTATTAGACAATAGAAACATAATTATAGAATAATTTAAAAGACATATTGTATATATATATATATATATATATATATATATATATATATATATATATATATATATATATATATATATATATATATATATATATATACCTGACAGGAAATTAAATTTGGGAAATCACACCCAAAAAATTTAATATGTTTTCTGAGTTATTTTCTTGTGAATAAAATTATGGCGCATAAGGAATAAAATACTTTATTTTGGTTTTTGCCAAATTTGCGTATGTCAAAAATATTTTAAAGAAATCTACGCTGTAAAACAATGTAAATTACAGCGGTAACTCGTTCTAGTGAAAATATCTGCAGAGGTAAGATCTGAACGTTCAACGCTAGTAGTAAAAAGTTGTGTAATGATCGGGCACGCTTTAACCGAATGCTCTACGACTAACGTTCGACGTTATGACAATCGCTATGACTGCTTCCAAATAAACTGGAATCAGGTAATAACTGCAGGATATTCGTTTGCCGGATAGCGATAACCCGCGTGATGTAAACAGAAGTATATCTTCTGTAAAAATGAAGAAACCATTCATTTTTCTTTTAAGTTTATGAAATGTAATTATAAACGAAGCACATATAATAAGTGGGAAACTTCACTCTGAAATATTAGTTTTACATAACAATATCTACATTAAAGATGAAGCAACAATTCAGCTTTAATAATAAATGTGTTTCAATTATCAAATACAGCGCAGTGTAATCCTTTCAAAAGCATGTGAATTTCGTGTCTTAACTATAGTAATGTTTTGCTGGTGTTTGGTAATTTTGTCAGTTGTCTTACTGAAGAAAAAAACACCTTTTAGACATTTTAAAGGCTGCTAAATCTAAAAAAATGTCGGATCGGCACTGCAATAAACGCATAATCAGTTGTTTTTACTTTTTTCATTTAGCGTATACGGAAAGGGTCTTAATCAGTGTTAGTAAGGAAGAAGAAACAAACGTTGTAGACAGTTTCAAGCTTCTAAGTTACACCCAATCCGGGTCTGTACTGCAACAATAACGTACTCGTTTTTTTGGTTTTAATTTTTTATTTAGCTTATATTGAAAGAATTTTAGTTAGTTGTACTAACGAAGAAGAAGTTACAATTTTGGATAGTTTAAAAGCTTCCAAGTCAGTCGAACAAACGAACAAGAAATAAACCGTTTTATTCAATTCAAAGGTCTCCAAATAACACAAATGCAGCGTGTGTACTGCAAAAGTGTCCGAAGAAGTTTTTTTTTTAGTTTTAATAAGGTTTAATCTAGCTTTTAGAAAAGGAATAAAAATAATAGATATCAGACTGTCTCGGAAAACATTATGTACACACTAGTTAAACGCAAAATATGAATAACGCTATCGTAGATGTGTACGAAAAGCTAACATGCGCGGTATATTTAATGTGTAAATGAAAGAAGTCGTGTCTTATGAACATGTGTTGGTGACTTAATATGTTTGTAATCGGCGTATTTCATCTGAAACGATGTTCTAATCTACCTAGGGGCGTCACCTTTGTGTTAATCACTGAAGCATTCCTTTTTGAATAAAAATTGGTTCATTTCGGAATGAACGAATAGTGAGTAGTCAGCTAATGAAATTTTGTAAAAGGTGAGGAGGTAGAGACCATTTGGGGCAGGAAAAGTGAACATTGTGGTATGTGTATAAGTACATGAGCCAGGAAATTAGGGTCAACCCCAATATATGACAATAATGCAAAATACCCTCGGTGTCGTTTTGGAGCGGGAATAGTACTTTTTATTTAGAGGGAAAAATTACGACCACTTCTATTGTAGATCTTTGCGATCGGCATGATGTTTCTCCTAGAATGGAGATAAATTTTAGTATAGAGGATAAATGTGTAGAAGATGTCATTCGAAAGTTACATACAATAATAGCTAATAGTATAGGTATAATAAATTTGTATGTATCGTCTGTTGGTGGAAACTTAGTGTACTTTGGCTTAGAGGGGAATTTCCGCAATCAAGTTACTATATAGGATAACAACAACAACAACAATAATAATTATAACAATAATAATATTAATAATAATAGTAATAGTAATACGAATAATAGTAATAATTATAAAAAATAATAATAAGAAGAAGAATAACAAAATAAATGAAATTTTCTATAATAATAATAATAATAATAATAAGGATGATAAAATAATGATAATAATAACAAAAAAAATAATAATTATAATAATATTCATAACAGTAATAAAATAATAACCATTATTATTATAACAATAATAACAATAATGATAACTATAACAGTAATAAAAATAGTGATTATAAATATACTGGTTATAACATTTTTTTAAAATGTGATTAAACTATGAGTTGCTTAATTTTAATAAAATAGCTTCTAAATTTGAATATTTTTTTCATGAACGTTTTCTATTTACATAACATTCATTGCTTTATATATTCTAACAGACATGATTTCAATACATTTTGCTAGTTGTAATTTACAACATGCAGTTCGGGTTGTAATCTTTTGTTAATAATCTTATTTAGACTAGGCAGATGCTTCGACATGTGAAAATAAAGGATATAACACTGGAGCAGGTTCAAGTTTTCTTCACGTTTAGGTATTTTGTCCCGGAGATTTACCGATACTAAGATATGTATTTTATTCTTCTAATTTGTTAAAACAGTACTTTCTGGAGTTCTTTTTTTTTTACTAGCATAACTAAATTTCATTACAGCATAAAACAAAAGCGGATAAAATGGATTGTAATCTTTTCATCACGTTTTCTAAAAGATAATTCAAACACCATGATTTTATTGGTATGAAATCTGAATATAAAGTGTACGCCAAACACATAAACATGCATTTTACAATTTTTAGTACGAATTTAACCACCATGCAGATGGTTTAGATAACTTTTATTGCATTCGTATTTAATTTTAATGACTACTTTACATCTTCCGGATATTATGGAAGATAATGCAAACAGTTCACAACATTATATAGTACTAATATTTCGGGAAATCTTTCATGATAAAAACACCTGACGCAACTACGGAATGAACGATGTGAATAATGTCTGCTTAGAGCTTTGAAGCAGTATATTTCACTCATTGAATCAGGTTAAAATGGGTAAACTTATTCAAAACTGAATGAGATACACGACATATTACATGGAAACTGATTTGCATGTAATTTACACACTCTGATGCCATCATTTCAGAAATGTTGTTTGTACACAACAAACTAAACTGCTTACAACTGAGTTTATACCTATTTGTTCAGAGCATAACTAATCTCAGAAATACTTGGACATACTGATTAGCGAAATATATATTAATTTATATGATTGGTATATTGTTTTTTATGATTGATAAACGGAAAGTAGGACTGTTACTTTTAGATAAACAGATAGGATTATTCAACATTTTCAACGTCACAAGACATTACGATATTTCATCTATTCTTTTAGCGGAGATTTAGGTCTTCTCTCATGAGGTAATTCACAAAATATAGCCGAGCAATGATACTTACGTTTTACGGGATAGTGTAGAAAACCATTTCATTATTGATAGTTGTATGAGATTATTTTAAAATTGGATTCCAACATAGTACGATAGACATATTAAAGCAGAAGTAAATTTAAAAGAATTTTATCAATAATGGATTTAAAATCAAATTCCTGCTGGGTTCTTTTCAAGTATACGCGAATCTAAATTATATTTTTTGATGCAGAAAAAGAAATTGCAGCTCATTTCGTTGATCTTCTTGATCTTGGATCAAGTAACGGAATAAAGCTCTTCTTCAAAGCGAATTGTAATTATATTTTCTGGCTGTTACTTTCCAGATTATCTAATCAAATTCAACAAACCGTAATATATTCTCATTACAACTCATTTTTTTATTTGCATTTTACGTATCAAATTACGTTAATGCCCATATAAGGATCCTAATTTATACATTTTGAATAGTTTATGATTGATTTGATTAACATGTTAATATTTACATATTTAATAACTTTAATATGATTATGACATTGTTCTTCTTCAAACAATAAATTGAGGCACGGAACACATATATCTCATTGTTTTGTAGTGTGGGAAACACCGTCCAAATAACTAGGATTGTTATAAGATTAAACATAAAATACTATATTTTATTTGATTCTTTCGAAAAAAGACAGTGCAATATTGTCAGGAAAATATTCTAACTACAGTAGGACCTCAGGATACGGCATTGAACATTTCTCTGGGTTGGGATCGAAATGTTAAAATCGCCGTATGATGGGGACTTAGACAAAAATCATACAGTACATAGTTAATAGTTTCTAACAAAATACAATACATTATATAATACACATGTATGTAATTAAATAACATGCAGAATAACATTGTAAAGCGGGGCAAATACCCTAACAAGAACCCAGAAAAAAAACATCGTATTCTACATGGATCCCTGAAGAAACCGTATCCTAGAGCCACGTATCCCGGGCTTCTACTGTATATGCATGTATCATAATAGATTGTACTGTAGATACAAGAATAAAAAAAAAAACATTGAAGTTTTTCTTCCACATTGTATATTTGGTACACACACACATTTGGTGTATGGAAATATCAAGTTTGAGTTGTTACACTCAAATAGTAACGGGCATTACTTATGCCATAGAACAGTGTGTATTTTCGCAAACATTAAATAGATTAATAGACATGAAAAATAGAAAACGAAATATATTGAAATGATTATAAATCAGTTACCGAATGATTATTACAACACCTTTTTCTTATATCAGTAATAAATATCCAATTATCTAAGCCACATTTTCACAGTGTTATACGCCTTTTCGACATATTCATTCACATTATAGTACAAATGCGCCTGCCCCTGCCCTACATAAAGCATAACGTTAAGTTTGTTTTTTTAAGCAAGTCTAAAAATGCAAAGAAACTGAGACATGTTCAAGCGAGTATCATGCTTTTCATAAACAGTTTATTTCTTGTAATTAAAAATCTATACTCAAGCTTGGGTCGAAAACAAAACCTAAAGAGTGCGAGTAAAGTACGATAGGAATTATACCACGTGACGCGATCTGTGATGTGTGTTTTCAAATTACTCACTCTCAACATTAGTAATCTGTAATGTGAACTATTTACTCATTCGCATTCGTGAAAGAGTTAACAAATGTAAAAATCCAATGACTCTTACGCACTTGGAATCTTTTCTAATCCGAATAGGTGGAAGAAAGAAATAATTTTGAAAATAGTCTCAAGTTATATTTCTTTCAATTATTTTTCTCAGTTTTATCTGTCTGTTTACTCCTCCTCAGGTAATACTGAGCCGCTATGGATAAAGTGTATATGAACCGTTGTTTGATAAGGTGCAGCGAACTAGGTAATATGGTGTTCGTTTTATGCACCGTTAAAGATTAATACATATTAAAATTTAATACGAAAATGCAGAAACGAAATAATATTCAGACGAAAGTACTCATTTTAAATGAATGAGCTAAAATTTTTACTTGTTTTCACCGAAATAATACAACGAAAAAAATTTAAATTTGAATTACTATTTAATAAGTTAAAAACAACCCCAAGTATCATGGTTTAAACGATCTTGGACTAACAATGAAAGAAAAACTAAAGGGGATTACTTAATGTTTTATATTTAAACCTAAGACACCCATGCTATTAATTAAATGAATGGTCTTGTATTAATACGTTATGCAGATGGGAAGTTACTGGAAAGAAACTTTGTTATTTGATATACAATTTGTTTTTAAATATATGGTTTTTGGAACATAAAAGGCTTTGCTGTGCAAGCGGTTGATTACACATAGCAAGCAGATATGAATTATCGTTTGTGGTAAAATGGCTTGGAGAGAAGGTATGTGAGAATCGCGAAGTCAATGTTGTATTTCGTCAAAAGACGATAAATACTCCAGATAGCTTCAAAGATATTCTAGTCTATATCGAGCAGAAAAATCGCATTAGAAGTTATGTATATTGTGAAAGAGGTCAATGATCCGGACTTTCACTTTAACAGACACCCTTATATATTTTATTTGGCGTTCATTTCAGGACTAAGGTTTACATTAGTAAAACAAAATATGTATTAATTACTACATGTTGGCTATTTATTAGTTTGTATGTTATGGTTCATTTTTATTGACATAGTGTCTTTTAATTTTATAGGATGACATTCAGTCTTTGTTCATGTCATCTTTCAGCAAAATAATCTATTCCTGCAGATCGATAACTGACCATCTCGTAAACCCTAATCCTTTCCTATTCCTGGTAGTGAGAGATCCAAGCAACCCATTTTTTACCGTTTTTATCCCAGGCGGTCTTGACAACTAACCTGTGATTACAGGATTCTGCTATAAATCCTGGGGGACGAAGAATCGGGATCAGCAATAATCTTTGCGTCGTGTTGTGGACGAAGACTATCGAGCATGAAGGCTCAGCGCAATGAAGTTTTGAAGAAACGTCTTCATGCTTGCCACAATACCTTATTCGATTTAGTATACAAATGCTACCCCTTATTGCTCCCAATGAAATAAGTAAACACATGCATTTAGCAAAATATCTGAATGGATGCGCGTTTAATGCACTCCATGCCAACCTTTAGCATGTTCCCTTCAGTTCTATGTAGAGGTCCGACTCAATTAAGATAGAAACAATACTCGATAGCTTAATCCTCTGCATACCTAAGTGGTTACACTGATGTAGATTGTCAATGCCCTTATGACATTAGTAAGAGTGTTTCTGCTGATGCGTCTTGCCTCAAGCTATGTATGTAAAGTTTATACGAAGTTTTGTCATTTGTTTTCTATTCAGATCGGCTTAAATAATATTGTCACTGAACATATGCTATTAGTTTAGGATTCACTAATATTGCCTTGCAAATACGTTATTTGGTTCTATATGACTCAACACAAAAGTTTTTCGATTACCTGGAGGATTCTATCATATATATTCGTTTAAAAGAAAAACTAAAGTGATTCTGATATTTCATACATGAGTAATCTTTACACATCTCTCTTTTCAAATAATATGACTTTTTCTGTATCGTTTTATTTGTTTAAGCGATTCCATGAAAAATGCATGACTGTTGATGACGAGAATACAAACCTAATTTCTCATCAATAAAATGCATAAATATTGACAGTAATTTAATTTTGTGCGTTGCTTTCAATTGAAACGAAAAAAATACAAACAACTATTTTTCTTTGATCTCAAATGATGTGAGTATTTCCCCTTCTGCGACAGAAGAAACAGAAGAAAATACAATAGAAAGAAAGCATATTCCAAATATGTGTACATTATCTCCATTCGCTAGGCAATGTAAAGACAAACGCTGTGTATATCTACTGTTTTATAGTGTGTATTTTGCCGAACATAAGACTGTCCGAAGATTTCGTACTAACATTTCATTTTATGAGCAAAGTCAAAAAAAGAATAATTTAATCATGATATTAAATACTAATACTAAGTGCCAAAAAGTCACTACAATGTTGAAATGTTTTTATCACTTTACCATTAATGATTATTTATTATCTATTTCCGATATTTTCCAGAGGTCAGAAATTAATTATGGACAAGTATAGCATTAAGCAACGTACGCAATTAGTGAAAATGTTTTACTAAAATCAGGGGTCAATTGTTTTGACTCAACTTATCGACGGCATTTTCATGTTAGAGATAGCACAAGTCAGGATACAATTCGAAATATTGTGCGCCGATTTAAAGGGTAAGGAACTGGTTGGCTGACCTCCAGATGTCATCACAAATGAAAATAGGGAAAGAGTGCGAGAGAGCGTTGAGCAACATCGTGAAACATCGATTCGACAACGTTCCAAAAAATTGTGAGATGTCGAAGCTCACTACACAGTTTAAAACTCTTTTATTATAAAATGCAGCCTGTTCAACGCTTAAAACCTGAGGATTTTCAAGCATGGGTTAAATATGCAGTTCAAATGCAAAGACATGTCCGAAATGATCCCAATTTTCTGCAAAAGTTTACTATGTAAGATCAAGCACAATTTCATCGGAAAGCATTCGTTAACAAACAAAATTATAATATTTGGTGGTCTGAAAATACAAGACTAGTTCCAGCTGCATCTCATAAAGTGCACTGTATGGTGTGGAGTAGAAAATTATTAGACCTAAATTTTTTTGAAAATCAAGACAAAAATGCTATTACTGTTACTGGAGATAAATATTGGACAATGATTACAGAATATACGCATCAGGTTCGCTTGAAAGATAAATAAAAACGCAACGTTATTTTTCTTTTATTTATTATTTATTTTATTTAGTTAACATAAATCAACGCTTCTATGACGGAAGTCACACCCCTGACGTTATTCTCACCTAGCCAACACACCGTTCGGACATTTAAAAATACTACCACTGAGAGACAAAACGCAGAAACAAAAGAAATAAAGATGTTCTAAATACTGTTCATGGAGTTTGACTTTTTTTCTACAATGCAGTCACTACTTATAAATACCCGGAAGCCACCTCCGAATATATTTCAATTAACAGACTTGTAAAATATTTTTCTTCGTAATATTGTGTTGTGATTTGGCTTCAAGTGCACCTGTTGTTCTCACTGCAATCGAAATATAGCGAGACTGTTTTTACTTTTATGTTCGAAATTTCACATATCTTAGATAACTTTCTTCTTGATTAACAATTTTCGTTTTGTTACGCACTGAAAAATCTATTTAACCAATAAATCATGTAGAAAGTTCCACTCGTATTTTCCTACACTCCCAGCAACATGTTTTCCCCAGTGCATTTTAGAAATGATCGTAATTAAATATACATCAGTTATTTTAGAGTGCAACATGCTCGCATTCCTGACCCGATCAGATTTTCGTTCCTGAACTTAACCTCGAATATTCAGATAAGTAAACACTAGGCACCTTCTCCCCTAACATTTTCCTACGTACATTTTCCAAAATGTACATTTTGTTTGTTAAAAAAGCTGCAATTTACTGCGTTTACGAACGCCATTTTCATAAGAAAATATATATCGCATTGAAAAAACACAAAAAGGTACCATGTATTTTGTATAGCGTTGTTTTATATACTTTTTTAGTATATTTGTTGCTGACAAACTTGACTTTATATCTACCCAAATATGTAAACCATACAGTGGGAACATAAAATGCTAATTGCTTAGGCAGTGTGTAACCGTATAGAAAATGTTTCTAAATATTATAAGGTACATCTTAAGATGTAAGTCATGTATTTGCACGTATAATAGCTCGAAAAATAATATATTTATTTTAAAGTATTAAATATTAAGCACCGGTATACTCATTGGAAAGTATTTTCCTGATAAAAATTTCATGATCTCTGCATGTATATATATATATATATATATATATATATATATATATATATATATATATATATATATATATATATATATATATAACAGAAAGAAAATTAAAACTGAAATTTTAAGTTAAGAATCAAGCTTTATTGTTCAACTGAATACCCCAAAAACAATCTACAAAGTCCTTATTGCGGGGAGTTTAAACGAATGCTCTTCTTATTATTCTTCTCGCCAGAGGACATAAAGAAATCAGCAAATTATATTTGTAGCAATGCTAGAGTTTGCTTCATAAGGCATTAAGTTAAACCGCAATACATTGTAGTTATAAATTGCCAAATAAAAAATGAAAAAAAATAGTGGATATGTAAAAAACAAATTTAAAACACATAATATTTCAGCTTGAATGAAACTCCTCTACAGTTTTTTATTTATTTAATTTTTTTTTTACATTTTCACCCCAAACAAGGCGAATTGCCACTTTGGTGTAGGGGGCTACTATCAGGGTAACCAACTACTGGGGTACTATGTGGGGATTTGGGCAGCAACATGTCGGTTCATGTAGCACTTGCCCTTCTGCATGTCAGTACAGTTGGGGAAGCAGTGACATGGAATGGAATTCCAAAGTCTAGCGTTTCTGGGGAAGAAACAACCGGAGTAGAAAGATCTTTTACATCTAGGGATCTCTACAGTGTGGGGGTGGGATTTTGCAGCTTTTCGGGTCTGTCGAGGGTGTTCACGTCGTGGGAGCACAATTGCTTGCAGTTCATCAGAGCATTCACCATTAAAATACTTGTAGAACAGGCAGAGGGATGCAACGTTTCATCGATGGGACAGAGGCTGGAGCTTACATGCCAGTTAAGTGCCTATCAGATTTGCGACTCTCTTTTGAACCCTATGAAGGAGCTAGAGACTAGTAGCCGATGCACCAGCCCAAATATGACAGCAATACTCCATACATGGGCGAATGGTTTTCTTATAGAGGTACAGGATACTTTCGGGTATTAGTACTTTTCTAACACGGTAGAGAGAGCCCACCTTCATTGCAGCGGCCCTGGCAATGCCCTCGATGTAATTGTTCCAACTCATGTTTCCTGTGAACGTTAGGCCAAGGAACTTGAAAGACGTACTCCTCAGATAAAGAATCGCTGGCCATTGCTATTGGTAGTAGAGAAGGTTTCTTGTAATTATTGAATGAAACCAGTTTAGTCTTGGCGGCATTGAACGTGACCATCCATTTTTGTCCCCATTCCACTACTGATTGGAGGTCACCCTCCTGTTTTTCTGCCATTATTTGAGATATATGTTAATTTGTTTTCCTGTCGTGCCTGCTATAGAGTATGGTGTCATCACCATATATACCCATCTCAGAGGCAATTTTGTCGGGGAGGTCATTTATGAATATCAGGAACAGCAGAGGTCCAAGGATAGGTCCCTGGGGCACTCCCGCATTTATATCATATTGTTTAGATGTACGACCGTCGAGGACAGCGTGGATTTTTCTCTTATCTTAGAAGGATGTAATTATGTTAAGTATTCTACCAGTGATACCTATGATCTAATCTTCCTGAGAAGACCCTCATGCCATACCCTGTCAAAAGCCTTAGATATATCTAGATCTACCGCTCTGCCCTCTCTCGCTTTGTCCAGTGAATGGTATATGCGTTCAGAGATTACAGTGAGGATGTCTGCTGTGGAACGGGCTTGCCTAAATCCATATTGTTGGTCGTTCAGAAGTTTAGCATTTGTAAGGTGCTGGACTAGAGCATGGTTAATTAAGGTCTCAGATATTTTGGCAATAATTGGGAGGAGGCTAATAGGGTGAAAATTTAATGGGTCCGTTCTTTCACCAGAATTCTTGGATATTGGTACCACGGAAGCAGTTTTCCAACATCCCTGAAAGCAAGATTCATTAAGGCATTTGTTGTAGAGTTTTGAGAGAACTGAAGCTACTTCGGCTGAGCACTTTTTAATAGCACATCTGGGATGAGATCCGGCCCACATGCTTTTGAAGTTTAAAGGTGTTTTTATGATAGCATGCAGCTGAGCAGAGGTGATTATCAGATCGTCTAGCATGGCGTCTGTCCGCATAGGAAATTGAGGTAGGGGTGGTTGAAAGGGTCCAGTATGGAGTTTGAGGCAAACCAACTGGCAAGCATGTTAGCCTTTTTCGGTTGCTGAGCAAACACCCTCGTGATTGTTGGTTAGTTGGGGAATTGTTGATTGCCCATTATTTACTACACTGTTGTAGATTTTCAAGAAGTCACGAGTTCCTAGTTTTCGTGCTTCGATGCGTTTTTTAGTGGTTTCCGTAAATTCCTTCTTAGCTGTCGCTATTTCTTTCTTAACGTTACTTCTAGCTTCTATGTACTTCTGTCTGTTTGAACTGGACTTATGTCGGTTAAACCTGTGGAATGCATGCTGCCTTTGAGCAATAACAGTTGCGCAAGTCGAAGTAAACCATTGGGGAGAGTGGGGCTTGCTATAGAATTTCCGCATGGGAACGTGCGCATCGATTGCAGTTTTGAACCATTCAGTGATCTCGTTTGCACACTGTTCAGCAGGAAGAGAAAAAATACTTCCCCATGGGGCGTCTCTGATAAGATCTCTGATGGCTTCCCAGTCAGCGTTATTATAATATCTCGTTGTTTTGAGCACTGGCTCTTCAGTTTTGGGTCTAGAGTTTAGGGCGATTTCCACCATTATCACTGCGTGATCAGCGTTCCCAAGTGGGCTGTCGGCTTTCGTTATACAATCATCAGGAACTGTGGTCAAAAACAGATCTAAAAGTGATGCGTGTTGGTCTTCCTGATCAGGGAAACGTTTTGGAAAAGTTACAATTTGTGATAGGGAGTGAGATATAGCGAAGCTATGAGTTGCGCTGCCCGCTAAAATGCAAAATAGTTCTTTAGAATGTATTCCAAAATATGTCCAGCGTGACGATGCATATAATCCGATTGCAAAGTTTAGAAAAAATTGTATTGGAAAGTAAACAAAACAACTGAAATAATGAAGATTGTTTTTATTTTCCGGGCAGTGCAATAGTCCAAAGAGAAGTATGTTTCTAGTCAAATGGGACCTAATTATAAGAAGAGAAAAATCCAAAATTAGAACGGATTTTCCATAATTGTTAGTTATGTAAAGCTTTTCAGCCTACGTAATGTTTCGTCCAACATAGTAGGTATTGATGCCCCTAGTATTTCTTTTATATGGAGGAAAATAAAAAGAAACGCGTGAAAGTGTTGCGCGAGCCTTTGTTTTGTCTGTTTTATTCATTTAATATATCATTTATTTTTATTTCCTGAATTCAGTGCCACAGACTGACCGTAAACTCAATTTCTAGTTTTCAAGTTGCGATGAATATTAAGTATTTTGGGGAAACATTATTTATGTTTAATTTAAAAGAAAAATTAATTTTTGCGTAGTGTTATTTTGTAGTATAAATTACTGCTGCATTGATGTCGTTTAATATCTGGTTTATCTGAAGTGAATTGTCTAAGGAATATCTATGAGTGCTTGTGTAGTTCCCTCTGAGTATATATATATATATATATATATATATATATATATATATATATATATATATATATATATATATATCTTGAGTTGAGCATATTGAGAAGTGATACACGAATTATCATTAGCATATAAGCGATGCTCTTTGTGTAGACAAATCGAGCTAAGGTAGGTCGGACTATATCAAAACATCGTTAAACTCATGACTCACGCAACAGCCGCCAATAGCGTAGTGGTTGGGAGCTTTGACTGTCGTACAAACGGTCGGGTTTCAATCCTAGCTTGAGGTAGTTGCCTGAGTAGCCGCAATGAAGATGATACTTTTTTTATATTTTTCAACCAATATGGGTTTTCATTCTTATATTTCTCATCGGTAGGGTCATGTGCGTTATTGCTGCTAAATGACTTTCGTCGGCGTTCGATTCGTAGGAAAATGATGTTTAATTTTCGCTTATTGAGCGATTATTCGGAAATAGAGGTAACTTTACACGAATGGGGAGGATTTTTTTCATGTTTGCGTGATCCCTCCGTGATATTTCATTTTAATATACTTTCATAGGAATGTTTCTGTTATGTAAAAGAAGAAGAAGCTATTTTCTTTACATCACAAGTGTCACGTTCATACATGAATTCCATAGCTAATATAACATTCTGACCCAACGGGTCACGGGAAGTCTTGGCACGGTGAAATAAAAGTTAAATGTTGTCTAATAAATTCTAAAAAAGGGATTAAATTAAAGAAAATAACAAAGTATATTATGTATTTTTAACTGGCCTTTCCGATGCAGCAATCGGATTTTAGAAAAAATAAATAACAAAGGAACAACAAACATAATTGCAAAAAACCCTTGTTCAAAATTATTGGCACGATTTATTTAATAATCAATTGTATAGCCTTTGGCCTTGATTACCTTCCTCAGTCGCTTTTCATAGTTTACAACCAAGTTGTTGCACTCTTCAGTAGTAATTTTAGCCCACTCTTCCTGACAATAATCCTCCAATTGAATAAGATTCTTAGGCTTCCTTTGCATTACCCTCAATTTTAAT
Organism: Euprymna scolopes; assembly: GCF_053919585.1. Taxonomy (NCBI): domain Eukaryota; kingdom Metazoa; phylum Mollusca; class Cephalopoda; order Sepiida; family Sepiolidae; genus Euprymna; species Euprymna scolopes. The sequence continues at coordinate 4,799,469 of NC_136490.1, forward strand.
GTTCTCCATAAATTTTCAATTGGATTAAGGTCTGGGCTTTGTGATGGCCACTCCAAAACATTAATATGATTGTCCTCAAGCCATTTCTTAGTCAGTTTAGCCGAATGCTTTGCGTCATTATCTTGCATGAACCACCAACGACGACCAAGTGAGAGCTCTTTAGCAGAGTCTTTCAGGTTTTCATCCAATATTTTAACATAATCTTCCTTTTTTATGCTACCTGTGACCTTAACAAGTCGCCCTGGTCCAGAGGCAGCAAAGGATCCCCAAAACATCAAACTGCCTCCACCGTGCTTCACTGTGGGTATGGTGTTCTTAGGCAGGAAATCTTCGCCAGATTTTCTGTAAGTATAAGACACTTTATTATGGCCAAATAACTCTATGTTCGTTTCGTCAGTCCATAGAACACGTTTGCAGAATGCAACATCTTTATCAATATGACGTTTTGCAAAGGCTAGCCTTGCTTTCAGATGCATAGGCTTCAATAAGGGAGTCTTTCTCGGACGACATGCTTTTAAACCAGCTCTCTTCAAAACTCTACCAACTGTATGTCGAGATACATTCACTCGAGAGGTGTTCTGTTCATCAACAATCTCCCCAACAGAGATCCTTGGGTTTTGTTTTACTTGTCGAACAATTTTCCGTTCATCTCTTGGGGAAAGAATCCTTTTTCTCCCTCTACCCTCTAAACTCATAACGTGGGCTTGCGATTTGAACTTGTTTATTATGGCTCTAACAGTGGATTTGGGAAGGTTTAGCTTCTTTGAAATCTTATCATAGCCCCCCCCCCCATTGGTATGGCATGCTACAACAAGCTTCCTGACGTCTTCGCTGTGTTCCTTAGTTTTAACCATGGCGATTGAAAATTATAATTTAGTCACTTATAATAGTTTAAATAAATCGCTATCTAAAAATTATCTGAAAAAAATTATTCACTGAATTAGCGTTAAACAAGCATAATATGGCTATAAAAAAGTTCAGAAAGCACGTAAACCGGAAATTGATTGATATTATACTGATACTAAAAGAAAAACAAAGCCGTGCCAATAATTTTGAACAAGGGTTTTTTGCAATTATGTTTGTTGTTCCTTTGTTATTTATTTTTTCTAAAATCCGATTGCTGCATCGGAAAGGCCAGTTAAAAATACATAATATACTTTGTTATTTTCTTTAATTTAATCCCTTTTTTAGAATTTATTAGATAAAATTTAACTTTTATTTTACCGTGCCAATAAATATGATCATCACTGTATATATATATATATATATATATATATATATATATATATATATATATATATATATATATATATATATATATTATGGTAGTTCGATTTTCCACTTTTCTCAGGATATTAAAAAATAGTGCATACCGGAAGTTGCGCCTGGACCTATTAAGTACTCCTGCAAAAAATTAGATCAAGTACTTCAGCGTTTTTTTTTTTCGATGTTTTGTATCAAAGTCGTAAACAAAAACACACTGAAAATTCTTCGTTATTGTAAGGTTTGTCTTGAATATTTGTGTGAATACAAAACAAATCAGGATTTCAAATCAGTGGATGACTTTTATTTTATAAAAATGATATTAATATAACAATAATTAATAATTTTCAAATTTAAAATCTGCACCCACCCATTTTCATTTTTTTTGTTTATCGTCCCCACTTATCAAGGCTCTATGGCAACTCTAGGATAAGGGTTAAGTATTAAGTAAATAGTATGCCCTCTGTCAAGACAGGAAAGGGTGTTTTGGAGCTCCACCCCAGATGTGGCAGGAGTACTTCCTCTTGGAACGAAATTGTTTTTTGTATAGGAAAAGGATCGCGGTGGGAGTGCGATATTTCCTGAAGTGGTTAGGGATATGATGAATGTATTTCCTTTCAGTTTCAGGAAAAAAGTAAGTCCCAGAATTTGTCAAAGCAGGGTGCTTCATCCACGGAAGACGTGTTCATTGCAGTTTTTTTTTTTTTTTTTTAATTCAATTTTCACCCCAAACAAGGCACAGTGCCACTTTGAAGCAGGGGGCTACTATTAGGGAATTAATTAGCGGGGTCATTATGAAGGGAGAAGAGTAGAAAGATGTTTGTTAACATTACACTTGAACTTCTGCATATCATTGCAGTTGGGAAAGCAGAATCCCGGAAGGGAGTTCCAAAGACCCGCAGTTCTGGGGAAGAAACTATTGGAGTAAAAGGCTTTCTTGCACCTAGGGATCTCCACTGTAAAGGGATGAGACTTAGTAGCTTGTCGAGTTTGTCGGGGGTAGTTACGTCGGGGAGGTACAAGTGTTTGCAGTTCGTCAGAGCATTCACCATTAAAGTATTTGTAGAACAGGCAGAGGGATGCAACATCTCGTCGATGGGACAGAGGTTGAAGCCCAGATGACAGTTCAGGACCTATCAGGTTTGCGACTCTTTTTTGAACCCTGTCCAGGAGCGAGAGACAAGCAGCAGATGCACCAGCCCAGATGTGACAACAGTACTCCATACATGGGCGAATGGTTGCCTTATAGAGGTATAGGATACTGGCAGGCGTAAGTAGTTTTCTAGCACGGTAGAGGGAGCCAACCTTCCTTGCAGCAGCCTTGGCAATGCTCTCAATGTATCTATTCCAGTTCATATTCCCTGTAAACGTTAGGCCGAGGAGTTTAAAAGAAGTACTTTCAGGCAATGTGTTCTTGGCCATTGCTATTGGTGGTAGAAAAGGTTTCTTGTAGTTATTGAAGGAAACAAGCTTAGTCTTAGCAGCATTGAATGAGACCAACCATTTTTGTCCCCATTCCACTACGGATTGGAGGTCATCCTCTAGTGTTTCTGCCATTTTCTTGGTTGCGTAAACTGGGGATATAGGCGATAGTGGTGAACAGATAGCAGTTTGGTTTTGGATGTATTAACGCTGAACAGCCATTCCTTACCCCATTGCAGCACACAAAGTCAGAGAAGAGAGAGAGAGAGAGAGAGAGAGAGAGAGAGAGAGAGAGTAAGAAAACGTCTGATTTTTGTCGGCCTTTGTAGTGTTGCTATAGATGGTAGTGTTGTCTACATAGATGTCGACAAATGATCAAAGGATATGGTTTGTGAGATCCTTGATAAAGATAGGGAAGACGTTTGGCCCAATATTGTACCTTCGGAGATGCCAGCATTAATACTCACATTTCTGCCCATTAATCACCACTTTATTAAACCTCTCAAAGTGAAAGGATTTAATGTTTTTGAAGACATTTTCAGCTATTCTGTAACTAAAGATTTTTATGAAATAAACCTTTGTATCAGACCCAATCAAATGCCTTAGATATGCTAAAAGAAACCACTCCAGAAATGAAACCTTCGTCAATAAATTTACTGCTTCTGTGTGATATCACGATTAGCACATCAGTTGTTGATCTCTCAGAGCGTAAACGATATCGGAAGCCACTGAAAATGAATTTTTGTTTATATGATTGGCAAGTTCCCCAGAGTTGCGTTAGATGTATTTTCATGTTCTGAATTAAGAAGTAATATTTCAATATCTTAAAATTGATTTTCTTCTGTTACAAATTAAGATATAACAAACAAACAAAAAAGGAAGAGACGACGCATTTTTTGATAGACCTTAATATATAGAGTAAAATTGTTCCATATAAGCCCCCTTAGATAAAAATGACGGTCTTAATTTCTGACGTCAAACTCAGGCTGTGATGTGTCGATGTCTAGATTGAAAAAATATACAGTTTCCATTGTTAACTTGATTGTCCGTTCCCCACTCTTAACATAAGAGGGTAAATCCCATTTAATAATTATTTTCGAAGTTCAGAATCAGAAAAATCTTCCATTATTGGTGGTTAAAAATACTACACAATGTCAAATCTCTTAATTGTGTCCAATGAGTTATATTAAAAGTATTATTTGGTATTATTTTTAATTGTTTCTTGGCTGACTTCTACCCCATGAAAGAATATACAAATTAATTGAATATTAAAAACATCCAATGTGTACTGCTTTAATAATTATGGTGAAATTAGATAAACTCTTTAAAATGTTTGTATAAATTGGAATAAATAATTGAATCATTGATATATGAATAAATGTTTACTTACCTAATGGCAAAAATTCCTTTACAAGCTACTTCTTTTACTTCAACTTCCTCAGATTTCACCATTGAATATAGAAGGTTTTCAGGAAGTAAACAAAATGCACTACCTTGTATGGTTTTTAATGTGATCTGCTTGATTTCATGAGACTGCTCCGTAATCCTCTGGGGTATATAAAAATGTGCAAGTGTTGATTGTGTAATTCATTTTTTTTTTTAATTTCAACCAAACAAATCGCATATTTAATTTCAAACCAACAACTCGCATATTAACTACTCTCGTTCAATTTTATTTTTATTAGCACTTTTAGTAACTGGACAAAACTGAATAGTACCTCTCGGCACTATTTTGCTCGTCTGTTTCTTTAGGTATTTCTGGTCCTAAACAGAAACCTAAAAAATTAGATTTTACTTGTATTAAAATAGATCTAAACGGATTAACATAAAATTAGTTTGCATTAAAATATGAAAATTGGTTTGGGCATAAGGTTATTCCAAAAATAAATTGGAAAGATAGAAAATTACTTACATTTTGTTAAAGAGGATGAGTGCAAATAATGTGCTCACTCTGGGAAGTTTCTTTGTTGCATTTTACATGAGGGTCGTCCCAACTAAAACAGGATGAAATATCAAATAGTGAATACAGTTTTTTCTATCCCGAATTTCTTTTGGGAAGCGGAGAGAGATTTTCTATTCATTTGTTTGACCTTCTTGAAACATATTATAGTCACTTCTTTTAAAATAGTAATTTCTCTAAAAATAGGTAAACTTGGATTAACTGCTGGCCAAGTAACTATGCCTTCCTTTGTTATTAATTTGGAAATAGAATAATTTGAAATGTTAGGATAAGTATATATAATTTTATTTTATTATATAGTTACTATATTGAATAATTTATCAGTAAATTGGAGGCTCCGTTTAATTTAATGATGTACGCACACCGAGAAATTTCATTAAATTTTCACTGCGAGTTAAAATTGTAGATTCTCCGGACACTTTGAATAAAATATCTGAAAAATGCCCTCATATATTAAATCACAAGTAAGTTTTAGATTAATTTGATTGTAAAATTTGGTGCCTATGCACTTATGTTACCATGCTATTTTTAAAAATCGTATTTTCAAGTTGAATTCGATGTTAAATTAGGTGCAGAAATAATTCAAGAGTGTTTTAAAAAATAACCAATAAAGGATACGATAATGCATGCGGTTGTATCTCCAACTAGTGATTCCGTATAATTACCCAACAAATAAAACGCCTATATATGTAGATATTTCTATATTAAATCAAATATTATAACCTTTTCATTACTTTTAATCTTTTATATTTTCATTTAATCTCTAAAAACACGGAATAATAAACTTTAAAATATCTATTATTATAATGTATTGTATTTTTGTTGTTGTTAATACTCGGATTTTATTTAAGTGATATGCACCCGGAGTGGCACCGATACCGTAATAAAAAATCCGAATTTATTTGGTATTTTAGTTGGAATGTTCAACAAAATGCACTATTTTAATGAAAAATATTTCCTGTGGCAACTTTGGACATTATTTTGCAACTTTTATCATCATCAAATGCCAACATGTACAGTTTAAAAATCGACCTACCATAATACATACATATATATATATATATGTATACATATATGTATATATATATACATATATATGTATATATATATATATGATGAAAATAATGGAAATAGTATTCCGACAAAATAGAGAAATAAAAAGGAACAGACAGTATTATGTGTTCATCAACATTTCGTCTTTATTTCATCCAGATAAAGTCTCGAAATAAAGACAAAACGTTAATGAACACATAATACGGTTTGTTCCTTTTTTATTTCTCTCTCTCTCTCTCTCTCTCTCTCTCTCTCTATATATATATATATATATATATATATATACATATATATATATGTATATATAGGGGAGAGAGAGAGAGAGAGAGAGATGCAAGAGACCAGAAAAAGAATGTACAACTGTAAACGTAATTTAACTTTGCAATTCAATTCATCATTGGACAGAATACTAAATAAAAAAATTTAAATCATCATTCAGCGAAGAAATTAGAAAATATTAATTGTAGCAAAGCTAGAATTTGCTGGTTGATTTATGATGTGTTGTCTTTTACTCCAGTTTTTATTAGCTTTTCATGCAACCGTTTCATTATATATGTTGCTCCAGTTTTTATAATCCTTTTTCTCTGCCGTTACAACCAAGTCTTTTTTTTAATTGTTATGCATTTGCATACGCCTCCCACACCCTGTAATAATTAGAACTAGATTGATTGTTGAAATATTTTTGCTGAGAGTAAATGCTACGATTTTAGACATGAAACTCCCTTAGTTATGTAGATAATTTGGCGTCTGTTAGAGTAGTTTAAATCATCGAACAGTTTAATTATCATCGTATTACCTAAAGATAAAATTCCATCGAAATATCTGGAAATTCATATTTTCTTTAGAAAATAAGAGAATCTACAGTAGGAACATCCAGATGTTTATTATTTTTACGTGCCATGCCGTTAGTAAAGTTGAACATTCTGTTATGAAACGAAATATCGATTTGAATGAAACGTTGTATTATTGCACAAATACGCGATTGACCGGCGCCCGCTACTTTATTTATTTAATCTTATAATAAACCAATATCTTACTGGAGACGTGCCAAGCTTTACCGTCGCCATTGCACGTAAAAACAAGTGAAGTGTCTTGATAAAGATTCTGTTAGGAATCAAAATTTAGAATTTAATTTTGAAAGATAGGTTTTTTTATGGAAAGAGATTCTGCGATCGTTTTCTCTTTAAAAAGTTACAATTTAACATTTTTATTTCCAAATAAAAAATGCTTACTATAAACTATGGATGCTTTATTATTTAATGTATATATATATATATATATATATATATATATATATATATATATATATTTATACATACATATATATATATATATATATACATATATATATACTGTTTTGTTTTTAAATCCCCGAAACAGTGCTTCATGGTAAACAACTGATGATCCCTTAAAAAAAAATTGGTATTATAGTAAATTCGTGAGAGTTGATGCAGTGATTGCAGGTGATTAAATGCCTTACTGACTAGATGTTTTTTTAACGAATGAGAAAAAGTAATTTTTTGTATAGTTTTAAAGGTTGAAAACTTCAAAGACTATATATATATATATATGTATATATATATATATATATATACGTGTGTGTGTGTATATATATGACTACTTCATTTTATCACATAAATTAATATAGGAAATATTATTTCATGCGTAAACTTTAAGTATTTACATCAACAGTGCTCATTACATAAATAGAGCTGGATGGTAAGTTATAAAAATATATATGCCAAATTCATATATATATATATATATATATATATATATAGTCATCCACATACAGTACTGTTTCGCTGTTTCACAGCTCATCAGTGCGGCTAGACAGGCAACTACCTCAAGCCAGGATTGAAACCCGACCGTTTGTACGGCAGTCAAGGCTCCTAACCATTACGCTATTGGCGGCTGCTTGAACGAGTAGTGATATACCTATATATATATATATATATATATATATATATATATATATATATATATATATATATATATATATATATATATATATATATATATATATATATATATATATATATATATTTTTTAATCCATCATATATATATATATATATATATATATATATATATATATATATATATATATATATATATATATATATATATATATATATATATATATATATATATATATATATATATATATATATATATATATATATATATATATATATATATATATATATATATATATATATATATATATATATATATATATATATATATATATATATATATATATATATATATATATATATATATATATATATATATATATATATATATATATATATATATATATATATATATATATATAGTATAGGTATATCATTTACTGGAAACGTACTAGGATGGATTAAAAAATCGTCCCCATGAACAAAGTTTTTGTTTCGATGAAAACAATTAAATAAAGTTTGTAATCTTAGAAAACGTCCACAGTAAATAGATTTTATTCGGTTTAAGAGTATATACAATATATTAATGCTCTAAGTACTAAATATCAATATATTTTCAGTTGATCATTTATTACTTTTATACAAGTATCCAGTGCAATTGGTTAGAAAAATAGGACACCTCAAGTGAAGAATAAAGAACAGATCAGTAACTGAAATTCCATTAGATGGACAACAAGGTGCATAAGATTCTGAGATACAGAGTTAACAAAAATTACCTCACTTTTGGCTGCCAAACAGATTAAGATAGAAAAATGTATTTCCTTTATCTAAATGTAAGTACTCAACATAAAAAACGTAATAAAAATTATATATAAAGTCAATGTATGTATAAAGCATTCCATTATAACTAGTGATGAGGCTAACAAAACTTGTAGCATGAATTTAAATTCAACTATCCCGAAGAATATAAACAAAGAATAAAAAAAAATGGAACACAACAACAAGAGGTTTCGTATTTAATGCAAATCATTAACTAAGAATATTCTTACTTGAAAATATCCTATCAGTTTAATAATTAATACAACTTGTAAAAACTTCTGAGAGAATGGTAAAAATAACAAATAGTTACAAACCTTTAATAAAATGAAAATAGAAATATAACAACAATAATACAAAAAATGCAATAAAAATTTATATCAATAAAAAATAAATTCAGTATACCCATAAACTGTGAAACGTGAAGGAACGGTATAGAGTATCGGTTACATGAACTATGCAATTGTAAAAATGTTATTTTTATAAGTTTTAAAGGTACTCATCTGATGAGTACGGGACTAAATAGGCAGACATAACATATATTGTTTGGGGTTCAAATAGAGTTATTAAGTTAGATCCATGTCCAAGGATTCTATATCTAAAATTTCAAGTGTTTAGACCCTTGAAGTTGAGAGACTTATTGCGCAAGGAAATTTACACACACACACACACGTTCACTTTTATAGATAGATAGGTAGATAGATAGATAGATAGATAGACTCACAATCTATTTTGCCTCTGCCGGCAATGACTGGTCTATGAAAACATATTTACTGCATGGCTTAATTACTGCCTATCTACTTCTACCACTTTTTTTTCTCAACATACACATCCAAACACCCGGACAATGCCGGGCTGAAAAACTAGTATATATATATATATATATATATATATATATATATATATATATATATATATATATATATATATATATATATAGTTTGCCTCAAAATTATTCATACCCTCGTTGATTTTTGACATAATTCATTGTTGTGATGAAATGAAAGCATTTTGTTAAGTTTGTTCATGATTTATGTGCAACCAACAGGTGAAAGAATAACAGCAATAGGCAAATTAAAACATATTCAGTTTCAGGGGTATTTTATTCACAGATCTTTAAAAAAGTCATATTCAAAATTATTCATACCCTAGGTTTACAGTGTCCATTTTCTTTCTTCAATATCAATAGCATAGCCTTTGTTCTTTATGACTGCTTCTAGTCGGTTCTTATAGGTGTCCACAAGCTTACTACACGTTTCCTGTGGGATTTTGGTCCATTCTCCCATTGCAAAAGACTCAAGATGGGTCAGGTTAGTTGGTTTCCTTCCTATCACTCGGGTCTTTAAGTCCCGCCATAAGTTCTCTATAGGATTGAGGTCAGGACTCTGACTAGGCCACTCCAGGACGCTGATATCATTATCCTTGAACCATTTTTGGACTACTTTAGCAGTATGCTTTGGGTCATTGTCTTGCTGGAACTTCCAGTTGTCGCCAAGTTTGAGCTTCTCTGCAGATTCCTTCAGGTTTTCATCAAGGATCTGGATGTAGTTCTCCATTCTCATGATTCCCTGGATCCTGACGATGTTCTCTGTACCGTGGCAAGAGAAGCACCCCCATAGCATGATGTTTCCACCACCGTGCTTGACGGTTGACACTGTGTTCTTTGGATTGTATGCTTCTCCTGTCTTCCTCCATACGTATGCAGTATCTCTGTGGCCGAACAACTCCAACTTCGTCTCATCATACCACAGGATGGTTGGCCAGAAGCTGGAATCTTGCTGTATATTGCCTTTAGCAAAGGCCAGGCGAGCCTTCACATGATTCTTTTTGAGCAGCTGTGTCTTTCGAGACCTGCATCCATGGATACCCCCTCTGTGCAAAACTCTCTCGATAGTGGACCTTGAAACCATCGTCCCTGCCTGGTAGAGTTCTTTTTGTAGGACCTTGGTTGTGGTTCGGCGATCTTTGCTGACCTCTCGGCAGATCTTCCTTGCAAGTTTGCTTGAAACCTTATGCTTCCTGCCACGCCCACTGAGGTTTTTAACAGTGTAGAACCGCTTATACTTATTAATTATACCCTGGACGGTTGCCAGAGGAACATTGTACTGCTTAGCAATAGCCTTGTAACCCTTTCGCTCACCGTGGGCTTGCACAATACGTTGACGTAGGTCTTCGCTAAGTTCTTTTTTCTTCCCCATGATGATCAGAACATGTGGACAAAGAAACTTTTTTAATCTATTTATATTGACATCGAAAAAGGTATTCATTCAATTGAACCATCTTGAAATAACTACAAGACAAAGATAACAAGGGGTAGCACATTGATAGGAAGTAAAAGGAATGGGGTTGATCATAAAAGTACATTTTTGTTTAGGTACTGGCAGGGGAATGATTGATCTGAACATGTGCAAAACATAACTTTGGTCCCTATCTATTATTATGAAAATAAGGTTTAGCCAACTTACATGTGGATTTATGTGCAATAACCAGTAGACAAAAGATACAAAGGAAGTACCATCGTAATCCCTTTCAGAAATGAATAATCAAAACAAGCATTTTTTTTGTATGGGGTATGAATAATTTTGAGGACAACTGTATATATATATATATATATATATATATATATATATATATATATATATATATATATATATATATATTAATCATCTCTATTTCAGAGTTATTGGTGGATATTAATACTGAACCATAGGCTTTCGAACTATAATAATATTCTACCCAGATTAATCACACTTATATTGTTGGCACGTAAAGCATGCAATAGTATTGTCTTGTTAAATATTTACTTTGTAACGTCATCTAAAATTGAACCAGTATAACTTCCGATTAAAAGTTTGGATGCATTGTACTTCGGCTCATTCATTTCAGTTAAGGGCGGAACCATATTCATCTTCTAAGACCACGAAATTATTCTGATTACTTGAAATTGCAGACAACACTTTATTTTGTTGCAGTTAACAAGGAAACGGGTAGACACTATGCTAATCTTGTGCTGATACACAGTATAAATTTCATTGTTGATTTTATGTGGATTTTCATTTCTAATATTTCTTTCTAGTTTTATTTGTTTTAATTCTACCAAGTGACAATGAATTAAGACAATTCAAATTAAACCAGTGTGCGAAAAAATGTAAAATAAATATTCATTTTAAAGTATTATTTTTATTCAAACCACTTCTGAACAAACGTATGGCCCTTCGAAATATTCATTAACTTGAGTTTAATTATTTCCTTGATTGCGTTTTCCTTAATGAAAATTTATTTAATTTATTTTATTTTGTCGGTGTTATGTTCATTGTTTGATTTATTTTTGTAAACGTGTTTATCTTGCATTCAGACAGAAATGAAGATGAGAGAGAAAATGCATCGTTACCAAATGAAATACAATTTTCTCTTTCGACCGAAATGGCTGCTATATTTAAAAAAAACGATCTGTGCTGTGTTTGCAGATTTGACAGAGATGAACGTGAAATATAAGTATATACGTGCGCCACCTAGTCGTATTGGATAAATTAATATGCAGCATAATTGTCACATAAAACCCCATTCGAAATATCTATTTCGCAATTGTCTAGGATTTCATGTGTTTGCAAAAGAGACAGGGAAAACACTTCTACAATTTCGTTATTGACATAAAGTATTTCGATTAAATAGAGAAAAAAGTATATAATGTTAATATTGGCAATTATATTATCGAATAATATACAGAGACTTTCTGTGTTTAATGTTCATTTTTTTATATAATTGCCTTAGCCATGTGAATCGCTATCGACGTGCTATTTTCAGCTGATTATTTCTCTACGGTTCACGACCAGAGTTTACCTTGTCTAAGTATGTTATGTGTTCGGTCAAGTTAAAAAAATAGTTGTTTTTTTATGTAAAACCAAAATCTCTTGCTGGAATGTTATTATCCGTAACCATTCATCAGTTACTACATCGTAAAAGTCATTTATATCGATATAGATTAGACACCACCAAAAATGGCCGAAAAATCAAGTTGTTTTTTAAAACGAAATTACATTTACTAAAATCCATTATTTCTGAGTAACTTTTTTTCCAGTAAGATAAACCCCTGAATTTTGTCATATACAAAGCAGAATAATGTAAAACTTTTTCCACTATTTTTAATTAAATTTTAAATGTTAAATTCTCCTCATAAGTTTACACTTGACGTTTTGTTTTGCACAAAAAACGTACATAAATACATAAAACGTATTAAATAAAAAAAACATGGTTTTTGAAAGAATTAATTTGGTTATTTCTCGTCTAAACTTTGTTTAGGCTGATTTTCTATGAGAATATGCAAACATATTATAATATAAGTACCTGGATTTCAAATAATTCCACTTATTCATATAGGCAACTAGTTACTTCGTATCGATTTGATTACTCTGTTTACCTTTGTACTAGATAAAAAGCAAACTAAGGAAGACCAAAAAGCCCCCCCAACTTATTTTTCAGTGACAAAAATTTCAATGTAATATTAACGCTGATGCTGGCCAGTACCAGATGGGTCACCATTTGTATGAGTTTGTTCTTTAATGTGTATGTGTCTGGGGGCCAGGGTCTCCAAAATGGGGAGGGGGGCAATTTAAAGTAGAATAAAAAAAATTACAGCGCGTTTGGTCCACCGTAGTCGAAAGGCGGTTAACGTTTTCAAACAGGATCGAAAAAATGATCATATTTTTAACACAAACGGCACAATATTTATCTATTTTTTGTATCGATTCTTCGAAGCATGCCATGTTTAATAATGGTCATGCATTAATCGGCTACCTAAAAAGAAATTGTTAATTTATTTATCAAAGATTTTAAAATGTTTTTTTTCGTATGAATATTAATTTTTGTTTTGCTTAACTTAAATTAATTATTTTACTTAACATATTCACCGAATTTCACCCTTCAAAACTCAAAAGCGGGATAATTAAACACAATCGAAGTGCTGATATTCAGACATCAAAATAAGGTATGCAAACAAGATTTTTTTAATCTATAACCCTGCCCCTGACGACACCAACGCAATATGTTTTGTTCAGTTTCAGATGACTATTTTTACCATAGTTGGAACCCCCTCAAAACAAGGGGGTTGTAAGCAAAATATATATATATATAAATATTGTTTATGAAAAATAAGTGCACTGCTATAAAGTTCATTCTTCTCCTAATAATCGCTGAGAATTTCGTATTGATTGGATAATTACCTGATTTTTGGTAGATTTTTTAAAAAGACGATCCGTCAAAAAGTACTTTCCTGCTTCCCTCCAGTTTTGGCGGTGTCTAATGTAGATAAATATAAAACTAATAGGTGCATGTAATATGTTAACATTTTGAGTAATATATAATGTGAGTTCTAACTAATAGAAAAACATATTAATGTTATGTGGAGTCATCTCTTCTATTAATCAACAAGCCTGACAGTGGCTTCCGAATATTTTGCATAGAACTTTTTCAATAAGTATCGATATTAGATAATCGAAAGATCTTCTGAAAGAGGGAATATACGATTTTGTCCAAGGTTAACATATCACAAAGTCTTACATCAAGTTTTAAAGATAAACATATAATTACTAATCAAACCGAAAGTCCCGACATATGAAATGAATAGTAACTGCTTCGATATGACCGAAGCGCGTTCAAAATAAATTGTTCTGATAAATACCATTGTGGTATTTAACTTTTACATTTTAATCTGAAATTCAAAGCATTATCACAGCACAAGTAGTATGTCAGTAGTATGTCAGACATATAAAATCAACTGTAGCTTCATGATATGAGAGATGCGCCTTCGAAATGAATGTTTCTGATTAGAGCACACTTTTAACATGCCACTGGACTTTTGTTTTTTTAAATTATATGCAAGCCATTAACACACAAACACACACACATACACACATATATATATATATATATATATATATATATATATATATATATATATATATATATTTATATATACATATATATGAAAAGTAAAAATGGGTCCTTTACTGTGCAATGTAGATTAAATCACTGTAATTCATCAAGGTTTACTGCGATGAGGTTTTAACGCAAGCAATTAATTTATTTGATTATCAACTGCTCGATTTCACCGATTTTTGATACAATGAAATACGTGCGAAGCATTCGGTGATAATAACTTAATGCAGTGCAACGTCAACTCATCCCGTTAGTATTTGATATTACTATATTTCCTAGTCACATTTTCCTGTCTCTTATTCTGCATAGAACGGTGTTGTATTACAACTGACAAACAATTACACATTGTGTAATTGAGAAAAATATTATTCGACCACGTTACTTGATTTATGTTTAAAAAATAATTATTTATTTTGATTAAATATTTTATTGATTGCATTTAAATATTTAATTATGTAATAGAAGTCAGCATTTCCCTTGTAAAGAAGTGTAAACTCTGTTTAGAGATTATATGCAGGTTGCGAATTTGTGTGCAGTTTTGTGTCTTTAATGTTACATGTCGTTTTATGATGATGTTTATATTTTACTTACTATTGTTTATATAATGGCATTTTGTTAGGAATATAGTGATAGAGAAAACTTATGTTTTCGTTTGGAAACAAAACATATTAACTTTTTTGTCAGTAGATTTTTGTTGGTATTCATTTTGGATTTTTTATACATTATCATTCTTTCTAAAACTAATGTTAAAACAGATTGTGTAAATATTGTCGTAGAAATTCGCCAATTTCTTATAGCAAAATATAAAAACAATAAATTGATTTTTAAACGAATAATAAAATATTGTGAAACTCCACATGGTTTTATTGCACAACTTCTTATTTCTTTTAAATGACTTTTCAACATCTGATAGAGAATTAGCAAATTTAAAAGCTGATGTGTTCTTTGCAGCAATGCATTCTGCCTCAATGAGACAACGCTTCTGTTCGAACAGATATTTCTCTCGAAGATGCTACAAAAATTCTCACTTGGATTCAATCACAGTTATTTGTGGATGCATGATCATGTAGTACACTTTGGTCGGTCATACCGATGTAATATTACTGAGTAATTTTACGGCTTGATAGGCAAAACTTATTTCCCGGTCCCTTTCCTGTTGTTTGCCTCTCGTATACTTTGCTCTAAACACTTTGCCGAACCTTACTAAATATCAGCATAATAAACCTCTCAAGAAACAATGCAAAGTTTTACCTGGGAATCCAACACGTTTCGTAGAACGTCATGATCACGTCTGCTTTTCCAACACTGTAGGTTACGTTCTTAAGTTCTAGAAGTTGTAACAAAAATTCAGGAGACTTAACTTGGTCTATTGTCCATGCGCGAAACTTGCGATTAAAAAGATAATTTACTTTACCTCAATATCTGATTCCCTTAATTCGGCATGGGCATGGAATATATGCCAGCGTTAGTGGTGGCTTTCACAGTTGTGAAGCCATCTCCTGAATAGATCCTAAAGAAACCTATGAGAGCTTTCGAGTACCAATTGCTTACAATATTTTTCTTATTTTTGATATCTTTCTGTAATTAAAAAAATTAGACAAAGTCATCAGAAAAAATGTTTAAACGCAAAATTCAAACAATCTTTATTTATACAAATGATATCTTTTAAATGTTGCCAATTTTCAGCTACGTATATTTGTGCTTTTCACAAACATTATTCATGGCGGATTTCAGAATCTCAGAATTGCAATTCAACTCCCTCATTTCGTGCTACGAGCTGGCAGACGTAGAAACGTCAAATCCAAAACTAAAACCAATTGTTTTTTAAAACATACAATTGCCTTAGTTATATTGTGTTAAAATTACAAAGGAAATCAGAAGAAATCAATATTTTTAACTTAAAACATGTCATGGACATTTTGGGCACTCTATATTTGCGCTCTACGATCACTACAACAACCTAGTTTCTACAATTGAAAGACTCTAAGAAAACTGACTCGGGAAACATTCACGCCTTTAGAATCTTCTAAAATCACAATGATAAATGACAACATAATTCCAACGAGGCATGTGATTTCTCTATTGCTTCTGACCTAAGACCAACTGTTCACGAACCCGTGTGTTTTACGCTGACAAATATTATTCTAGTCTCCTGCTCCCTTTTTATTATACTTTCTCGGAACTGTGGTCACACTCTGTTCTGTTTCCATTGGGATCTACAGTTAAGATTTTTAAAAATCTAATATTGGTTCAGGTGTACCTCTCGGTCTTACAGTATATTAACACTCAATGACTGATTTGGGTAACTTCCGAACATTTTAATCAGATTTATCTATGCTTTTAATTTATTTTTTTTCTAAATTAAAAAAAAATGTGTCAGCATTAGTATAAGATCTGAGAAACAGGTAATTCAGAGTACCGACCGCTTCATACCCTCCAAGAAATTCGAGCAAAAAACAAACAGTAAGCCGTGGTTTCCTCCCAAATGGGATGCTTCTATTGTGCAGAGAAATTACTATTTTCATAAATTAGAAAAATAGATGTGATTAAATTAAATTTGATTTAGAGATTGCCAACAACTACGGCAGAAACGTAATAAAGCCTATGCTTAGTCCGTCAAAGCTAAAGTAGATGTGCTACGGCTTGGCTTCAACCAGTTTTGGTGAATAACAAACAGGGTTTAGAACAAACGCGTGCCCTCTCTCCCCAACCATCATTAATGGGACTGAAATAATTTAGTAAGAATCAGACAATAAAAAACATTTGACGAATATTTTGCGACAATTGTACCTTTACTTCGTCCTTCGACTGAACACACGCAATACGCTTTACAAATATATGTGCGCGATATTGCCAAGAGTATCTAAAATATTAATTTCAGTAAAGCCACTGGCTCTGCCTGCATTCCAATCATACTGTTCAAAAAGCTTCATCCGGACCTTGTACCCATACTCACAAAGCTGTTTAAACATTGACGCAAAGAGAAATGCTTCCCAACAACCTAAAATATTATCAGTTTGGAGATCACTTAATTGCGTCTCAGTACAGTACAGTCACTCTTTTTTGCGTCATATGAAAGTTACTAGAATATATGATGAATCGGGAAGCTGTCAACCGCTCACAAAAATAACATACACAGTGACATGCAATATTGATTCCGTCCTTGTAGATCTACAACTGATGTGTTACCTGTAATATTGAACAGGCTTTGCGAATTTATTGACTGGAATTCGTTTTTAATTCAATAGCTCTTGATATATCAATGGTTTTAGATATAGTGTAGCATAAACATTTATTTCGAAAAATAGCTGGAAATTGTCACTCTATTATAAAAAAAAACAGTCTTTATAAGATTATTTGTCTATGGGTACAACTCGAACGTTTATAGAATCAACACTGTCATTCCTCAGGCTTACATCATACGCCTAAATCTTTTTCTTAATCTTCATAACTGATCTCTCAAATAGCATTCTAATCTAATGCGTAGACATTGCTACTGAAGATATCACAACTAATGGCAACATATCAAAGCCAATAATTTCTCGTTCTCTTTCTCTCTCTCTATTCCGATATTGAAAACGTCAAATAGTGGGAACGTGTGGCTGTTTAATTATATACATCTAAAAACCAAGCTTCTCTATTTTCACAGTAACTCTCTGACCGCACTCTCCTTAATTGAATTTAATAGCTCTAGTCCTGTTGAAGCAGAATGACTTGAAAAGCTTCTAAGACTAAAATTCCCTGCTGATCTGAAATAGTAAACGTCCATCAAATATGTTACTAATATCATCGGAAATAGAAGGAATATTCTTATTTCAAATAGGTGTTTCACTACCGATGCAATCTGCCATCTGTATATGAACCACCTATCTTATAATATGGAGTAGTGCTTCTCATCTCTAGCAGAAACGGATTTGGGCGCTTTATCATACCTTGTGAGAGTTCAACGTCGGCTTCGAATCCTTGTAGGTGATTACCTCTGCACTTTCTTTCATCCTCTTCTTGCAGAAGTCATGTTGCGAGTGTTATCTGTGTTCTTATAATAAATCCTCTTCTACCACTTTCCAAAGTTTTCAAAAAAGTACTCGACGAGCTGCACCTACCATTAACAGTTTTATTTGGTGTGTCTGAAATATTTTATATTGTGTAGTTATAATGCACATGTGTGGCTATATATCATTTTCTCGAATATGAATACACTTTTGACTAGACTTATTAGCCGCAAACAATCGTAACCTGGTTAATATATATATTATTATGCTCGCATAGACAATGGATCTTTAATACAAGAACACGACATACTAATTCTTCAATGTATGTGAAATACAGGTTGATAATATTTGATGAGTAAAGTGTAATTTATTATAATAAATTTCTTGGTACGCATTCATCGACGATAGACGTTTTATGAGAAAGAAAAAAGTCCGTTAAAGTATAGCATATGCTGATTATGGAAGCATCTGTCACTGAAATCAGTTAGAAACACATATGTAGCGGTCAACATATTCTTTCCCTTACTAAAGATCTTGATTAAATGCAACGTAGATGTTTGAGCACAAGTTCCACGCTTATGCCTTTCAATTTCACGCGGTGATATAAACCAGGGTCTTAATTCAGTCGAAAACTGTACAACACTATCTGCTCTGCATTTCTATCTGGGTTAGTTGGGTCTTCATGGGATTTAATTGCGGATTACTTGCTTTTCCACTGATGTGCTACAGGGAAATTCGCAGAACAATCTCCTGTTTCCATTGAAGGCATGATAATTACATTAACGTGTTACTTGCAAACTAACTGTAGATGAGTTCATCAAGTTTTAAAGTGTCAAAAGTTACTCAAAGCGACCACTTTATACTCGTTATCACACAACCCGCTTGTAAACACTTAATCGCACAGAGTAATCATTGTTGAGATGAATTCTCTTTTTCCTTCCACGGCTCGATATACCTTTTCATGCAAAAAATAAGTATTGCAATGTATTATTTTATCATTTGTTACAGTTTTAAACTAAATATTTTGATCTGCATAGTATCTCTGGAATTGAATACAAGTGTCATTCATTTATTTTGTACGGGCCCTTTAATATTTAGAACATATTTTAATATGGTGTATTCTAATCGTACCTCGATTTTATACAACATCGATTAGAAAGCATCACATTGTAATAACAGCAATGGTTCATTCGTTAAACACTAATATTTTTATTGCTTCTTCTTAAGAAAATTAAATCGAAAAAGCTTAGTTTATTATTTCACATTAAATATCAAATTTGGCATCTATTTTAATATGCATCTATTAGAGATTTTATTGAATAATTTATTATTGCAATGAGTTTGCGACATATGAGAAGAATGTAGTTATATTGTTTTCTGCGAGATTTGCAGTGTTTGCGTGAGCTGATGCTTTCGTAATCATCTCATTAATCAGGACAGAACTTTATCATATAGTTTTATGAATAAATTTATATTTTATTATGATAATAATTATTGCGTTACATTCTATTGTAACTATTTTGAAGTTTTATTTCATTAATAAAAACATATCCGTGATAAACTACAATGCTCATGGTTTCTACAACTTATTATTTTAAGTTCAATTCCATGATCCTACATTTATAAAAAATAATATCCGTTTTGTGCATATAACAAACCTCATGAAAAGACAATTATTGCATTTCAGATTTTCAAAATTTATAGAAGATTTATGTTTTTATCCGACCGTAACTGAGTTGAAAAGAATAAATAAAACACACCAAAAAGTAATTGATTTGCAAAAAATGTAGGAATCTATAATATTGGAAAGGTATCATTGTATAACACATGTCGAAAGCTAGTACCTAATTAAGTGTGCGCAAGTTAGCATTTAGCGTTTAATTTCTAGCAGCTTCACGCCTTCATCGGAGTCGATATATTCAACAGGATATCTTTATCTTTTAACGAGCAACTGGACTTAAATCCCTATATCTGCTTCTCAGAGGAACACACTTCATCAACAAGAGTGTGGTAGGTTTTATGATAACGTGACAACTTAATGCTCCCAAATAATTATCAGAAATATACTATCGCAATGCAGCTGTTCTTAACGATTATATTCATAATTTTATGACTAGAATGTTTATTTACTTTTGCATCGCTAACGTTTCAATACATGCATGAAGAGAATTAATATTTTTATATCATTGTAGAGTATTGTGATATTTTCTCCAGATAGGACGGTTGTAATAATAGTTCAAGCCAATGATAATATATCATTCATTGTAAAATAATATAAATAACAATTTTAAGCAGTATTTTTGCATGTTGATCAAAGAACGATGTAATGAATGAAAGGACTACTAATTGTTTTCGTCCTGTAAAATTGCTATTGGTTAGTTAAGATATAGATATAAGATATTTGAGAGAGACGTTGAGATAAACGCAAGCTTCTCGCTATAAACCACTTGCCCTTCGAGAACGACATTCATTCCATGCTACGACATTACTCGAATTAAAGTAAGACAGCGCAGCTACTTCAACGACAGCTTCTCAACATCAATATATTGCAATTTTACGACAGGTTCTTAAAATCAATAAATTGCAATTCTGTTGTACCTCTCCTTATATGAAACTGAATAGATTACTAAGGTATAGCATTATCGAGACAAAATCAAGATATAAAATAAGGTTGTCCCGTAAGTATGTATTCGCTTTAATACTTTCACTTTGGTTATTCATTTATACTGATTCTTTAGAAGAATTAATATAATTCGGCATTTTTCCCATCATTGGTGCGGAGGCACTCGGCCATATGGTTAACCTAAGTTACCTTATATAGAGAACCAATAGAACTGATGACAATAGTAATTAGAGTATTTATTAAAATACATATAACATACAGGGTATCTCCGAAATTAATACCTCCTAATTTTTAAACTCAAAAGCTAATACGTTGCTGAGTTAATACAGCGAGTGTACTACTATTAAAAAAATTGACCTTGTGCGCCGGATTTTTCTACATAATCACGACCATTCCCAATGAATATTTGATAGCCTGTTTTGTTCCCTCAGTTGTAAAATTCCCACTGTCCCCACTCTGAAATTCATAAGCCAACCCTCTTACCATGCCGAGGACAACTGCATTGGTTTCGAGAACTCCAACAGGCACCAGTGAGTGTAGATTGGTTTGTTTGTATCGAGTATTTAAATGACGCATCTCTGTATCAGACGCCGATCCAAAACACAGGTTATTTCTAAAAATGATGAAATTTTCAGTTCATGAATGTATGAATAAAAAGTAAAACATCATAAGACTGCAAGTGGACATCCAGGTCGTTCTCTACAGGGTTGATAAAATTATAGAAAGTATTACTTACGTATATAGTTTTTTTTTTAAAATAACTTCTGACTCGAGAAATTATGTTTATAATTGCATTGTCCCAAGATAACTTTTAATTGACTACACTACAACTAGTGTAAATGTTTTCAGAAGCTTCAATGTGTTCTCATCCATAGACATATAAATTCTGGTAAACTGTAAACATGTTGCGTTAAATGTAAACTCTGTATAGCTTCGGTGAACAAATTCATATATCGCTGTGCTGATGGTTAAACCCAAAACCATTTTAAGCGGCAGAAAGATTTTTTTAAAAATATGTATCTACCGCCCTCAATGTATTCATATGATACTCCTGCGAATGTTTTTTTTTAACTTTGAATCGTCGATGATTAAGTATATCTCCACTTATACGAATAACAAAAACAAACATTCACTCAACCCTATAATGTAGCATTGGTGACATAGCAAGCCTCAGATGAACTAATTTCGAACCAGATTAAATCTTCTATGTGATCAGGAAAATATCTAATTTTGGTATGCTCCGGAAATTGAAAACTAATTACAACTTTAAATTTACAATCTAATTTATTGTTTGACCGAACACACACACAAAAAAAAATAAATAACGATTTACAAAGACCTTATTCCGAGGAGTTTAGAAAATGCAATTTTTGCTAGTATTCTCACTAGAGAACAAAAAGAAATTAGTCAAGTATATCGGTAGCAATACTGATTTCTTTCTTTCCTCTCATGAGAAGAATAGCAAGCATAGCATTCTATGAAACTTAGCGGAATAAGGGCTTTGTAAATTGATTTTTTTGTATTCGGTCGAACAATGAATTTGGTTGTAAATTTTAACTTACAGTTTTAATTTCTTTTCTCTTATAATAAGATATACTCTTTATTGTAGCTGTATTGAACCTTTCTATTTGGTTTGGATTTAAAATATCTAGATATAAATACAGGTATTTATATTAGACTAGCCTAGGTGTCCCGCGTTACCCGAGTGTTTGGATATGTGTGTTTAGGGGAAAAAGACAAAGTAGTAGTAGAAAGGCAAGCTCGAACCCGTACTGCGAAGGAGGAAAATAATGTGAGAAAAAAAGTGGCGTGTTTGCCGGTGCGTCTATATCCAGCGGAAGTCGGTCAGGTTTAATTAAGGCTAATCACTCAAAATGAATAAATGGCTTTCGAAAATGTCGGCGAAAAAAGTGGCCCCTCCTTGTAGAAAAGTTCCCAGTAAAGGGTGAAGTAATGACTGTTTTTAGCCAATTTTAATATATCTGTTGTCCAAAACGGCCAGGGTTCAAAACGATAATCATCCCGTGAACATACGTTGCCTCTGTCGACAGTTTTAGGAAAACATGTAAACACACAAACATACAAACATAAATACATTTTAGCAGACAACTGAGATTTATGATAGATTGAAGTTCTGCATTACTTATAGCAGGTGAAAACTGCATCCCCATTTGATTTCATCATATATATATATATATATATATATATATATATATATATATATATATATATATATAATATAATATAATATAAAAATAATAAATACATAAATAGATTAAAAAATACGCTGGGCGACTTTCAAAGAAAACACCGGATGTCCAAGATGGAGACGTTAACGTTAATATCGTTTAAAAAATCAACAACAAAACTATATATATATATATATATATATATATATATATATATATATATATATATGCATGTATTAATATCTGTGTGAATATATATATATATATATATATATATATATATATAAATGACTTAAACTACATTAAATATGTATTTAGCTAGTATATAAATGCGTTATTGTTCATGAAAAAAAAAATTGCTTACGTATCGGCATATAATAACACCATTGTCGGAACACAAGTAAGAGCCGTTTTTTCTTTAACAAAAATCATATTTGTTTTTTTTAATACACATTATTATTTTTAAATACTGATTACGTATGCGCGTCGCAATCTGTGAAAATCAGTTAGGTTATATGTTCATCCTCAAATTATCAATCAGTATATAAAAATAGAATATGTATCGATTTGAACGAAGCATCTTAGATTACGTAGTCTTTAAGGCTATGCATTTGCTCAATCGCCAATTAATGTGAAAGAGACTGATTTTCCTTGAATTTGACATTAAAATGTCGGTATTTCACAATTCGATCTTAAACATTCATTACTTTAAAAATAAATAAGCAGAGTATGCCCCACAGCAAGTTCTCATAATCAATAAATTGCAATTCCGTTCTGTGTCTCTTAACATGAAACTGAAGAGCTTAATTAGGGGCAGCATTGTCGATAAATGATGCATTCAGTTCCCAACTCACAGGAATTCTATCAGAAAATGAACTCTCTTGCCACCATGCAATATTTTACCTAAACGAAAGGTCAGTCGTTATAGGCGAATTAATACGAATGCTTACGTATTTGTGTTCGTTAAAATAATATACTTTTAGCAAAGTGTACTTTGGGCTCTTTTACATAGATTTACATATCGCCTGCTAAAATGGCAAAACATTCGTAAATTGGCTATTTTCTACCTACGTGGCTTAAATATAGCTTTTAGACTTTAGAGGGATGGATCGGATATTTTTAAGGGATATGGATAAAATATTGTAGCCATAATGACACACAGGATGCGAAGATTTAAATATTTGTGTTTCTAAACGAATTGCATTTTTAATCAACTACATTTTATAGCTTACTCTTTATTTCTCAAAACAACAGTTTCGTATAATAACAATATACTAACATTTTGCGTTAAGTATTTGGATGAATAATGACAAGGAACTTTTTTTTTTAATATGCGACATGTGAAATATTAAACATATGTCGTAGACAATGTATGAAACCTTTCAAATATAATTTACATGAGTGTAGTATTGTTGATTATTATCATGATTGTAGGAATATTGAATGTAGTAGCCTTGACTACATCATTATTTGTACTTATTAGCAGTTCTCGCACAGGTCAACACCAGGGATTACACAATAACAGCAACAACAAAAAAAAAACAATTGGTGGAGTTCCGTATTCTAGATTAGACCAATTTTCCTAATATTTCTATTACTGTTTATTAATATTTTTTGCAAATCATTCTGCATCATTGCAGCAAACGTTTCTCGTCGATTTCTTCCTTGCATGTAAAGTAGTATTTTTGTTAAGTTGTATTCCAACAAGCCGCATAAAGAACTCAGTTCTCTTTGAAATTATCCATTGAAGCTTTGCATAGAGCTTTCTATCCTCAGCTTTCGCATCTGTCTGAACGTTTTTTATATTATTCGATGTGACGCCTATCGATGCAGACAAACGATTCTGGTTCGATGACATATTATTTTATAATTTCTCAATTTCAGTTGTCTTGATTAAATAGGATATACTCTATCTTATTGTTTTTGTTCTGCTGCAGTTTCCATACGTCTGGTTAACTTTTCGAGCTCAATTCGATTACCGCTGCGTTCGATGGATTTTAGTTTATGTTGATTTTACTGATTGCCTAAAGGTCTCCCGTTGCTATTTAATTACGATGTATGATCTCATTATCTGTCTTGATAAAGAATCTTGGTAAAAATGGAGACATTTATGAAGCAGAAAGTGCAGAACAACGATTAGATTAATTAATATGGGAGGGGAGATTATCAAGTGTCCTGAATTGTTAACATAGCAGCGGACTTAATACTTAGATATAAATAAGTCACTTGTACCCATTCCCCTACTCCCCCCACTTTTTTTTAAATGGAGAGTAGATAATACAGTGGATGTGTTATCGGCAGCTCCAGCAAGTCTCGCCTTTCCTATTTTGTCATTCAGTCCTCATTCAATGAGTGATTTTTCTGACAAAGGGTGAAGAAAAAGCTGCTTAAAGGTCGGTAGTACTTGGTGACCAGTAGTCTGAGATGTCGGAAATTCTTCTGTATCTGTCTGTCCTTGTGGCCATGTCACTAGTAAGGGTGCTAGAGGTAAACGTTTTGTCTGGGCTGACGCTATCCGCCTGATAGTCAGGGACCCGAATCTTGGATTAACCACAGAGGCTGTCCTATCAGCAGGCGCAAAGTACTGGGACTTCTGTATTGCCATTTGGTGAGTGGATCTAGACCATGCAGTAGTCTCTGGTGGGGCCTCTCGATGCCATACTAGTGGGTAATTATTAAGGCTTTAAATTTTTGCGTGCTACAAAAAATATTCCTGTCTTTTTCTCTCTTACTTTCCCTCTCTGTACTGCTCTAACCAAGTATGCCGACCTATTCCACAAATCCCAAAGCCTCAACATGCAATATCTCGAAACCGGACATATTATTTCAAAGTGAAACTGGAATAGAGCCAACCACTTCCCTAGATGAGTTCATAATTAACGGATACTCTAATTTAACAGCTAAATCTTACACTCAAGATCGCCATGGGCATGGAATATGTGCCTACATTAAGGATGGCTTCCCGTGTGGCAGGGATATCTCTAGAGAAGATCCTAATTTACCTTATATGTGCTTCAGGGTTGCACTTGCTTAAACCATTGCATTTATATTTTCCCTCTATCGGCCCCACAACAGCGGAGTTACTATCTTTGAGAGCATATCTGAGAAAATAAACCACATATTGTCTTCACATCCCTCGGCTAACATCCGCATCTGTGGTGACTTCAACGTCCATAACGTGGAATGGCTGACCCATTCAAACAGGACAGACGATGAGGGGAGGTTTTGTCATGATTTTGCCATTGCTTATGCCCTCACTCAGATTGTTCGCGAACCCACCCGTGTGCCCGATACACCCGGTCAATATGCGAGCCTCTTAGACCTTTTTCTCTCAACTTCCCCTGAGCTATGTTCATGTTCCGTTCGTTCTCCTCTAGGATCCTATGTGACGTTTCTTTTGGTTAAAAGTAATTTATTTGTTCCCGGACGATGATCGGGTGTTGAAGGAATAAAAATTATTATTAATTTTTTTTGTCAATAAATTCTGAGCTAAGTCTGTTGTTGAGATGGCGGCAGCCAAAGTGCCTTTGTAGCGAGAGTTTAAATCACAAAATCTTCAAAAGCGAAAAAGAATGCATAAAATATTTTAGCCAAAATACACACACAGGCGTTTGATCTGAAATTGCCGAAATCATAGTTTTGCAGGAGCCGGAGAGTTGGGGATTTCACACCCGCAATTGGCAAAACTATGAGCCAAGGTTGATCTGTGAGTTTGACAAGTTGAAAAAAATCGGGTTGTTTTTGATCTGAGAGAAACACACGCAGTGACTCGGCATTATGTTTTAGAACAAAGAATAGGAAAAAAATGAATTGTCCGAAATTTCAAAACAATAATATGACGTATCGAGAATTGTCATTTGGTGAATCAGGTCGAACGAAAATTGAAGTTATGAAATATTTTAGCTCGGATGGGAAAATGTGTTGTCCGATAAGTTCAAAGCGACAAATGCATTCTTGGTCTTTTGACGCTAACAAAATGGCTGATATAATGGAATGACCGACAACTCGAACTTAATTCAAAGATAAGCTAAAATTCCTTTGAATTATCAAAGCGAAAAATGAGATCAATAGATAATTTTAAAACAAATAAAATCGCGTGATTTACTTTAAGTCAAAGGAAAAATAATTTTCCTGGATATGGAAAAATTCCATTAGTAAGCCAGGGAGGATTTAAATAATACAACGTGTAAGTTGGGCGTTAATTAAAGGAGGAGTCAATCCAATTTTGGAAATGGACCAATGAAA
This sequence comes from Euprymna scolopes, assembly GCF_053919585.1. NCBI lineage: Eukaryota > Metazoa > Mollusca > Cephalopoda > Sepiida > Sepiolidae > Euprymna > Euprymna scolopes. Next base: position 4,826,884 of record NC_136490.1, read on the forward strand.
AAGGGCCCTGTCGAAGTATAATCAACCAATGAGAAAAGGCCCCGTTGAATTATAATCAAGCAATTTGATTGGTCGATGACACACATGGGTGTCGTCATCATTCCATAATTGTATTATAAAAGAAATGAAAAATCAGAGATTAAGTCAGAGAGAGTCCGGAATCAGAGTAAAAGAGAGCTAAGTCAAGTTGTTCTGTCTCGGCAGAATCACCTCTCCTCTCTCTCCCCCTCGCTTGTTGCCTGATAACTCAACGCTTATAACGTGTCGATCACTTAACGAGAATTACGCAAAGTCCGCGATACCGACCAGGTATTTCAACAACAGAAGCTCAGTTGTAGAACTAACTGCTTGCTTGAATTAATTGTCAACTATATGTATATGCTGTAAATACTTCTTTTAAGAATTTCTGAAATATATATTATATTAACCAACCTCCGGAGTTTTGTTGCTGATGTGCGTTGATCCCTATATGTGGATATTTCTTTGCCATTTGTTACCCCGTATCCGTCAACGAACACCCAGAATAACTAGACGATCCACGGAGAACAGGCCTTGAGGACCGAGCATCCGAAAAGAATCCCCAACGCCTTAACGAAGAACTCACTGGGTGACGCGACGTACTAACGGTTGACAAACCTGCTTGCCCCGTCGACATATCACAACTGTACCGACCAGGGTGCAGATCATAACTGGGCTGCGATCAGAGGTTCAAGGTTGTGTAAGACCACGTTGCAAGGTCACACTATGTATGACTGGGATAGCTTCCGTACATTCATATCTGATTTACATCTGCACTCCATGTTTAAAAAGGATGTGTCCTCTATAGTATCAGATCTGACCGAATGGTTAATTGTAGACATATACCAATTCATACCATCTAAAAATTCCAACAAAAACCTAACAGCCGGGCATGGTTCTCCCCAGAATATGCTGCTGCCATCGCGCGGAGAAATCACTTTTTCGATAGCTACCAACGTAATAGATGCACTGAGACTAAAACTGCTTTCAGGACTGCCAGCAACCACTGTAAAAGAGTAATACAAAGTGCAAGAGAGCTATATTCCCAGTCTGTTTAATCCAAGGTAGCTGATCAGCGGCTTGGATCCCACCAGTTTTAGAAAATAACAAATAGGATCATGAACAGAAGTGTGCGTTCTATCCCAACCATTATCAATGGACGAGAGGTCATCTCGTCATAGTCAGACTAGGCCAAAATATTTGCAGCTAAATCTACCCCATGCGACGAAGGCCATCATCTCCCCATATTTCCTCCTATGACACAGAATAAGCTAGGTAACATACAAATATCCGTGCATGAGGTCGCCAAGCTATTCCAGTAAAGCAACTGGCCCTGATGGAACCCCAATTATTGTGTAAAAAAAGCTTCAACCAGAACTTGCTCCCATACTTACGAAACTATTTAAGCGCTGCCTTAAGGAGAAGTGCTTTCCGAGTCCCTGGAAGACTTCATCAGTTTGCCCTGTATTAAAGAATTCAGATTGATAAGCCATCTCCCTCTCAGTACAGACCTATAAGTCTCCTGTGTGTTATGAGTAAGTTCTCTGGAATCCATATTAAATAGAGAAATAGTCAACCACCTCAGCAGGAATAACCTTCTTAGTGACACACAATATGGTTTTCGCTCTGCAAGATCTACCGCAGATGTGCTGACGGTTATATCCCACAGGATTAGTGAATCTCTTGACAAAGGCTTCCTTTCTAGGGCAATTGCTCTTGACATATCAAAGGCCTTCGACAAGGTATGGCATAAGGGTCTACTTCACTAGATTTCCAGCGATGGTGTAACTGGAAATGTTTTCTCAATCATTTAATCATTTCTCTCCGATAGGCTCATAAGAGTAGTGGTAGATGGATAAAAATCGGAGGACTGCAATATAAATGCTGGAGTCCCTTAGGGGTCAATCCTGGGCCCAACTCTCTTCCTGATCTACATCAAAACCTCTCTAAACACATACTTAAATCATTCGTTGACATCTATGCTGATGACACGACCATCTACGGAAACACATCAAAGGCTGTAAATGACAAAGTTCTCTCTGATTCTCTCTCCTCTGATCTCGAGCGCGTGGTTAAGTGGGGGAAGATGTGTCTGGTTACCTTTAATGCATCCAAAACCAAACTCCTATTTTTACATCATCAACGCTCTGATCCCCATCTGGCATCAATTGTGACGGATGGCTCTTGTTTGGGTGAGGCCCCATGTTTTGACAAGCTTCTGGGTTTGACCTTTACTCCTGATCTGAAATGGAACACGTACATCATGTCTGTTGTCAAGGTCGCTGGAAAGATGGTGGGATCCTTCTACCGCTCCAGAAGATATCTCACCACTGATGCAATTCTCTATCTATATAAAAGCCAAGTACGTCCAAGGATGGAATACTGTTGCCATATCTGGGCAGGAGCTGCTAAAAAAACCTATCCTGCCTTGACAGAGTACAAAATAGACTTCGTTGCTTAGTGGGGGATGCCCTTTTCTCTACCCTGCAACCTCTCTCCCACAGAAGAGACGTTGCGAGCCTATCCTTGTTTTATCGTTATTTCCATGGCAGGTGCTCGTCTGAACTCCAATCTCTGGTCAATCCTCGCCAATTTTTCACGAAATAGACCCGTCTAGCTGAATCCACTGTGAAAAATTTCTCCCACTCTATATCTGTGCCTAAATCAAAACGCGGATTCCATGAACAAAGCTTCTTTCTGAGAACTGCACGCCTGTGGAACTCTGTTCCGTCTACCTGCTTCCCTCCGGACTACAACTTGGATGTCTTCAAGTCCAATGTATACACATTCCTAATGAACCGCCCCCTTAATTAAACACTTCATCAAATCTCCATACTAACGTAATGTACTTGCAACAACACTTATCCCTGAGTGGCTTCCGGTCCTTGATAAGTGGTGATCACTGTGTAAAAAAAATAGATAAATATACTTTACGATTATCACTGAGCTACGAGCAAAGGTGTAATCATATCTACAAGAAAATGAAAGAATAGTCTGTAGGGGGTGTATAAAATGCTTAAAAATCTTAGAAGTAAAATTACATAACAGCTAACTAATACAAGTTATAAATCCCTGAATCATCGGTCACTTGTGTCCGAGTAAGACTGCCCTCCGTTGTGGCTTCTGTGCGTCCTCAGGTGAGCATAGAGACCAATCCTAGACCCAATTTTACTCGTGCAATTTGGGCAGATAAAGGTAGTGGTGGTGGAGTGGGGTTACGTGTGTCTGGTTGATAATCTGTTCTTTCTGTGCTTGCGCTTATCCTCAGCAGCTTGATTTAGGTCACTGCTATAAAGCGAAGCACCTTCGGGACAGCGCTCCTCCATGCCAACCTGCTCCCAGACTCGTCCTCCCATGTCTCAAGGTCCATGTGAAACCGCTTTAAATTTAGTTTGATGTTGTCCTTATACCTCATGGTTTGGCCACCCTGGGCACGCTTTCCCTCAACAAGCTGAGAGTAGGAAATCTGTTTTGGGAGGCGGGGATCCGGCATTCGGACAACATGACCAGTCCATCTGAGCTGACGTTGAGCAACAGTAGCGGTGAATACTGTTGTTGGCTAAGAACCTAGCACCGTTTAGTGGTGTTCGATTATAGATCAAACACATATAAAATTAATTACAAAACACATAAACTTGGCTATACAGTAAAACTGTCATCTGATTATTATAATTATTTACAAGAAAGTAACATGTTCAATATCATAACTTCCGCTATTTAATTGCTATAAGGTATTATTCTTCAATTTTTATATTTGTATTGTGGGTATGGATAACACCAAAACATTGCACCTTCATCATCAACAAGAGTATCAATTCTACTAAATTTTATTTAAAAAATACAATTGTGACTGCAAAGTTGAGAAAGAAAGAAACAAAACCCAATAAATGTGACTTGCTTTTCTTTTTTTTTTACACAAATTGTATATTACCGTTCTCCCTCGTCTTGAAACCACAAAAAGTACCCCGCTGCCACATGTTTATCTAACTTGTCGCGAGTTTCTCATTCTTCCGACCAGACAGCGGCCACCGCCGGTGTATTTTCACCTTCTCAATCTCCCTCCGCGCTCATTTTTTTTAATTTCAAAACTACAGTGTGACCTATTTTTTCAGACACATTCCTGAGCACGCTTGCCATTTTTTATATGTATATAAACGGTGTTTCTGCTGATAAAATGATCGCTTGCCATCCATATTTTTAGCTGTTTAGAGTATTCTCATACGCGCTCATATGCGCCATATTACACTAGCTGGTTATGCTATACTGTCATTTTCAGTTACTATAGAATAAACACACATTTTAAAATATGTTTTTTAATGTCAGTGTAGACAAACATTTATATATACGGTGCTATGTGTAAAATCAAATCAAATCATTGACATATCAAATAAACGTAATACCACTTTCATAGAGTAATCGATATCAAGAACGTGTAAACTAAACAAAAAGCCACATTTACTGAAAGAACCCTTATTGGACACCTTTGCAACAATATGTGTCTCAACAAGCGTTATTTCTATATATTCTTTATAATAATACGAGATAAATGCTATTTCAATAGAGTGTGATGAACAAAGTGTCAATATTTTTTAAAGGTTAAACATTGTATACTTCACTAAATGAAATGTTCCATGTATGAGTGAATAGTCGACTTGTGAGAGATTTGTGTTGACGTTGTAGAAAGTTATTACAAAATAAGAAATAAGAGTATATGCTTAACAACGGAAAACCAGAGTTTAAAAATATAATCGATGAAATAATTATGAAAATTGTATTTAATCTTAAACAACTCATACAACCTGAAAAAAACGGTACTTTTTTAAATTCCCACCAAGCGTTAGAATTGTTAACTTAATATTCTATTATTATAAACCGGTAGCATGCATTCCGCCAATTTGTAAGCACCCCTACACACACACACACACACACACACACACACACACACACACACACACACTCACTCTCTCTCTCTCTCACACACACCCACATATATACACATATATATATATATATATATATATATATATATATATATATGTATATATATATATATATTGAAAATTTTGGAAGAGTTAAAGAATGACCTAACGCTACAAATTGCTAACAAACCTACTAAGCCCCAACAATAATTATATCTCAACTTCTTAAAAAGTAACAATATTTTACATTATACATAAAAACCACCAATTTTCCCACCAACCAAAACTACTACATCGATTTTAAGGCAAAAATATGTTCCATCTTCAACTATACATTTGACTTCGCAAACCAATGTTTTCCTTAATTCCATCTTAGGTACAGGATATGGATTTGCCGACCTGAAAAGCTTGCTTCTCATGTCCTTGAGAGGATAAAAATCTTGCGCTGCCTTTTTGTATAAATCAGAAAATTCCCGTCAAACTAGTATTTTTCCTCTAAGAATTATTCAACAAGTACTTTCCCCGAGTCAAGTTTGCCTGATAGCTCGAATTTTGCCTCTGTGATGAAAGTATATTAAAACCAGGCAGAAGAACTAATAATATAAACGGTTACCCCGTCTCATCCTCCATTTAGTCAACCCCCCTGCAAATGAATACAATAAATAAAAATATAAAAACAATATTTTCAAGTTGTATTGCCATCGCTTAATAAGTTATAAAACATCCCTGAAGATTTTACTCGCTGCAAATCCGTCGTCAAAATGAATTCAACTATTTTATGCTGCCTACAAGCATTTTTAAAATTACAGTAAACATAATTCGTTTGAACAAACAAACACACTAATGGACATCTCATCGGACAACTCGAGTATTTTTCGAAATATCTTTATAAAATTGTTCGCGGAATTGGTAAATTAATTTCAATTTTGGAAGAGGAACATTTAACTGAAATTGAATATTTGCTACGTCAATAATTCACATTTCCGAAATAATCGATTTTTAGAAGCACTTAACTAAAGACGTCATTTGTGATGATATATTTTTTTTTTATTATATTGGATATATGTTTTATTTTACTATAAATTATGATACGGAAAAGAATTATTATATTTATTACTTTTATTAAAGTGATTAATTAAGAGGACTGATGATGATGACTTCTTACTTTTTATAACTTTTATATAAGAAAGGTGAGTGCGAATCAAATAGACATATTAGGTTATTTAACCAGTTTAATATTTTTAAAGATATTTTCGTCAGGTAATATGACGTGTTTATTGGATAACATAATTTGGTATTCATATTAAAAAAAATAATTGGTAATAATTAATAGTCTTATTATTGGTGATATTTATTTTTAACAATATAATATATTTTATTTTACAGTAGAAAGGTAACGGTAATTTACGATAAGGGTCGTAGTTTATAAGGGCTTGAAACCATTCCAACATATATGCGAATGGGATATAATTATTTCAAGCGTGAAATGCCAATAAAAACATTGTATCTGGTTGACAGAATTGTGGCTGCTAATCGGTTCTCCGATGTCTCTCCAGTAAGGAAAACCTTATGATTGAAGGGACTACATGAAGGTTGACACCATCCGGACATGAAAGTTTTATTGACGAATATGAATTGAACTAAGCCACTTAGTTACCATCACATCTCTGCTTTACTGATTGGGACTGGAAAGAAACGATATATAAACAACCCGTGTAGAGACCACTGCAATAATCGTTATAAAACAAGTCCTGCATTTCGAATTTTTTTCTTAATACGTCCTCCGAAAAAAATATCCGTTTTATTGAACAAAGTATGCTCAAAAAGGTTCATGCCAATCAGGGAAAGAACAAGTCACAGAATACGTTTAACAATTTTAGATGAGCTGTATAGTTAGAACTAGAAATGAAGTAAACTTCGTGCAAAGAAAAATTCTTAGTTCAATTACTCGATTATTGCAACATTCCCACGTTGATATATAAATAGATGCTATTAAATAAGATGACAAGCGATTTAATAAAATACTAAATAAATGAAATAAATTAAAATTGAATTTCTCGCGTATTTAAAAAAATATATTTTCTCGAAATACACCAGACAATGACTATCACATATTCAAACAAACATTAAGATGTCTTGAGGCCTGGTAGATCACAGTAAAGGCTGAATTAAAACAATGGATATGGTCGCGCTTTTCCTGGGTTGGCTGATTGCGTTTCTCCACTGCCAATACGCCTATCAGAATTGAACAGCTTTTGACAAGAAAACAAATGTTACTTGATGAGAGAAGTTAAACTTTGCCAAAAAGGCCCGATGCCAATATTGGGCGTCTTCTTTGTATTGAAATAACTCCATGGAACTAACACCTCTAATTTTACTATAATTCCTTAACAAAATTACAGGATGTGAATAATAAAAGAAAGTTATCCGCCCGCTCAAACACACATATATATATATTTACATATGTATACCTGTGTATTTGCTATACTTTGTACTATTGAAATATTATATAAGGATAACTTATATATATATATATATATATATATATATATATATATATATGCAACGCTACATATATCACATTATATATATATATATATATATATATATATGTGCACCGCTACATATATCACATTATATATATATATATATAATTATTTTTTTACTATAATAATTAAATACCTACAGACACTAGTGTTTCATCCTTTCGGGATTCTTCAGTGCAGGGTGTCACGATTACTACCAGTCGAACGATTCGAACACCGCGACACGAGACATCTCTGGCTCGATTAGCGGAGGCCGTATCCATTCGGCTACCATTAACCGTGTGAAATGGCGTTGAATTTTAAACATTTTAATTTAAATGTTCATTACGTCAGACAGACAGTGATCAAATCGTTATACGATGATCTACGCATAAGAGCTAAATTAACCGACTTTTTAAATTAAACTGAATGTGCTCAACGATAAGAAACGAATTTCTTAAAGGGGCTGTCATATATATATATATATATATATATATATATATATATATATATATATATACACGATACCTACTAGTATGTGTAAGTGTGTAAAATATTTGTATAAATATAGATATACGCGTCTGTGTTGTGTGTGGGATATATATATATATATATATATATATATATATATATATATATATATATATATATATATATATATATATGGCTCATTCCATATGAAATCGACAAATTTCTTTTAAGGGGGGCACACGCCATGTTCGGGACGGATTTTTTTCAAATTTGTTACGCTCTTAGATCTCCATGAAAGGAACTGAATGGCACTTCTAAATATCTCAAGGTCAAGAGGTTCCTGAGATTTGACCTTGACATTTTAGAAAAACGTTAATTTTTATAAAGAAGGCACTAACTTTATGAGACGATATCTCTGTTGTTTATGGGCCTACGAAGTTAATTCATATAGTATTTTAAAGTACTCGGATAGATCAATAATCTTATTCGTTAATATTTATTTCAAGGTCAACTTTAAACAGTTGACTTTGACCTTAACTTTTAGCCTGAATTATCTAAAAACCCTTCTTTCAATTTCTTTTAAATTTTGACAAGATTTTCCTATCGTATGACAGTATATATTCCAAATTTCGTGATGGGCCTTTCAGTAGAACTATCGTTACAAGCGTGTTAAAAAAGTGGGCAAATTCAAAATGGCGGAACGTAGTACCTGCGACTTCATATAAAACATTTTGATATTTCTCAATATTTTCAAGGTTGATATCTTTGTAAAGCTATTTTGTATGCTGATTAATATGTACATAAAGATCATGGTTGAAAAGTTAAAAAAAAAAAATTGTTGGTGAAACTGAATTTTCTTTCTTCGTTTTTTTTACTTGTGCACTTTTTGAAACATGCTGAATGATAATATTATTTCGGAAGCCATCCTTAACATGTGGAGAGGAGGGTGTTTTGTAACTAATGTGTACTTTCAACTAATAATTTTATAATAAAAAAGAACATATCGTATAACTTCATATTATGCTGAAAATACAATTTGGAAATAGCGTGGTTCAAAAAGCGCATAAGCACCGCTTTTTAATGCACCACGGATTGATTTATGGAAAAAGGGATATATAATAAAAAAGAATTTTGAAAGGTGTTAAGGGTTTATTAACTTATACGATAAAACATATGTCATCCCAATGGTGAACAATTCTTTCTCGATTATTAATATTCTAAATCTACTAAAAGGTAATTTCTGTTGTTTATTGGTAATTTTTTTCAATGGACAATTTTTAAAAATTCTTGGCATTTTGAATTTTATGAAAATTCTGGTTGTGAAGTCAAACTGTTTTATGACTTTCATACTTTTCTTATACAACACTAATTTTGATACAGAAAATTATGTAATAAAAATTTCTAAAAAGTGCGTTGAGATTTAATTAGGTTACAGTATCAAAAGAATAAACAACATTTGATAGCGATGGGAAACAGTTTCTTTTACATTTTTAGAAGTCTTTAGTATACGCTATATACACAAGAAATCAACATGTGTCCATTAGGATACATTTCAAAATGAATAATCTGTTTTACTGAAACATTTTATAATAATGAACATCAAAGTATTTATTTAGATTTTTCTTTCATAATCTTTCTTTCTAAAATATATGATACATTTTTCATCTCCTTTTTTAAAAATGTATAAGATATCCCTGTTTCAGTTATAGGATCAACTGAGCTTAGAATTTAAGAATATTTAAAACTTGATATATTTGGATGTGATGGATAATAGAAAGTGGAGAGGAATCATTTGGTTGTAAAAATGTCACTTGCACCTCACCATTATCCGGACTTTTGTCAAGTACACATCCTAACCACCAATTCCTATCATAAAATGCTGTCACAAATCCGTTAATGTCTTCGAACTCCATATTGTTCCGATTTGCGATTCGAACTACTCTTCCTTTCTTTTGTGTTGACACTGTTTTCATTTCCACCTCTCTCTGAGAGACTGGATTGAAAGTATGTAATTTTTGTGTTCCTATAATCGTGGAGGATTTGCTAAATCTGTATTCTAAATGTTTGCTTCCTTTGTCTATTCTGCAGTTGAGTCATATAAGAAATATTTTCCAGAAATAGTTTTTATTGCATATAAAAAAATGGGCGTCATTATTTGTTCATTAAAAGGTTGCTGCAGGCTAGCTTTTGCTGCTAACCTTTTACAATGCTAGCTAACCCATCACACTGTCCTTTTCCATGAGAAGTAGCAAAAAAGTGACACTCTGCATCAATACCAACATCAGATTTATGATTGCACACATTTGTAAAGCTTTTAAAATTTTTATAATGTGTAACAGCCCCATCAGAGAAATATATCCTTTTTTGTATATTAAAATTTATAAGTTCTTTTAATTTTTCTATAACCTTTCTTTGAAACAAATGGACAGCTACTGGATCATGCTTAAGACAATCAGATATTATAACAAAATTAATATGCTCAATGTCAATTCTATTTCTATAGTAGCAGATGAATGGGTGCAATGTAGGTGATCATTATTCCAGTGCAATACATGAGCTGAATCTTGCAAAACAACTGAGTAATTCTCAGACAAAATCTGATATTGCTAAGATTTTGCCAAATTTAAAGAACCTTTTCTATCAGAACAAAATTTTGATTATGCTTTGGCAATAAAATTATGATTCTTAAATGTTTGAAGGCCCGCATGGAAAGTTTCAATAAATTCCTCTGTAGATTGTGATAGAGTGTGTAGAATGGTTCTATCAGTTGATAACCTGTGTTTGTATACAAAAGCCTTGAGTTTTTTTGAAAAAAAAATCTTGCATAACAAAATCATGCATCAGTTTGTTGCAAGATGAGCAGTCACCCAAGTAACAATTTGTCGATGCTTTAATTGCATGTAATAGCAAGTATGCACTGGTTGTAATCTATCAAATGATGGCGTTCTCTTTCAGTCAGTTTAGCCTGATGAGATCCTGTAATCACCGACTTTATATTCTGATAGATTGTGTAAATGCAACCCGTATGAGTTCTGGCACCATCTGCTAGGACGCATGCCTTTGTCCTAAGCTCGGCGAATTTAGAGAAACCTATTTTCTCTTGGTGCTTTGATGTGAATAATTTAAATGCATCTTTTAGGTTACAGAGAACAAGATATTTTTGTTCCTGAACCCGTTCCACATCATTTAAAACAGTCTTGTAATCATTTTCCAAGGCATCACTCAACTGACTTCTTCACATGTGTAAAACCGCTTTACTTTATTAATTGTATATTGTGGAAATCTAGTTTTTCCTGTATTTTGGCAAAGATAAGATTCCTTCCTCATTCACAAGTTTAACGAAATATATTTACGATCGAAATTACTATTTATCATGAAAGATAAGAGTTCCAATAAATACAAACTATTTATTTTTTTTACATTTTAAATGCACAAATTGGACAAACATCTACCGTGAATTTGGAATTGAAAAATTAATCCTTTTTTTAAATAACGGGTTTTCTCCCGTTGAATTGCCAAGAAATACAAACTTATTAAAAGTTAATTTTTAAAAGATTAAAATTCCATTATTTCAAAATGTTCCAGCACAACATAGATAAAAAAAACTGTGTTTAAATTTTATTTTAATATTAAGTTATAATATAAACACGACACTTGCTATCTATTTCATCGCTAGATTAAAGATTATTGAAAAATATTATTGTGCGAAAAATTAACTATTTCAAAAATCACTACGGTTTCTAATTTGCCTCTTTTAAGCAACTAAAGTGTGGAAATCCATATTTAACCGAAGGAAAAGTCGTAAATATTTAGTAAAACCGTATTTTATAGTTAATATATAAATGTTTATAATATTACTAACATTTAAACTGTGTTAAACTTGAAACCAAAGAAAAGTATAACAAAGATTATTTATTAGTTGCAATTTGGAGAAGATAAACAAAGGTTTTAAAAACAACATTAAATCGCTTCTGCCGTTCCATATTTCGTAAAGTAAACACAAGGCTGACATCAGGGGGTTATGTACAATATTCTTCACAAACGTTTGAAGGTACTTACAAATCATCCTTCCATCTCCATGTTAAGAATGGCTTTCAAAATAATACTGTTATTTCGGCACAGTACCTAAAATAAATAAATAAAAAAAATAGGCAAAAGAAACGAATTCATTTCTGTGTTTACAAAATAGAGTATCGATTTACTATAACGCCGTAACTGAAAAGTGCGCATCCCTTACAAATGTGGAAATATTAATTTTACATTTTTTCCATAAAAAGATCTTGCATATTAGTGTCCATTAAATAATAATCCAATGGAAAATAGCAAGAAACCGAACAGAAATATATTTTTAGTAGGAGTGACGTTCCTACAGGTTCACCATTTTAATAAAAATATCTACTAAAATTCTACATAAAATTAATGAAAATAGAACTTACATTTTTATGGTGACTGGCAGAATGTCAATCTTGTAGCATGAATTTTCTTGTCTTATCTGTTCCAAGTCAAACTCAACTGGCAAAACAATTTCAATAATATTATTATTTTTTTTTTATAATTTTGTAATTGCTTTTTATCTTCACCAATCCATCTAGTACATATATTGAGAACTTATTTTTTTAAAGAGGCAGTTGCCTCAAGTAAAGGGATGGTGATTTCACAAATTAAAAAAAAATATATAAATGGCTAAAGTAAATGTTTATTTCACATGTTTCTTTTCCGTTAAGGGGATTTTCTTTAAACAAGGTTCTATTGTCAAGAGTGTTTTTATTCAAGGAGCCTAAAGAAATTGTTGCTATCAACTTTTTTTGAAGTGTTGGTTTTGTTTATATATATATATATGCATATATATATATTCTAGCATTTCAGCCCAGCGTTGCCCGGGTAATTGTAGGTGTACGTTTAGAAAAAAACAGCGGTTATTTTTTTTTAAATTTGACATCTATTATGACCCCTTAAACATTCTTTTTTTGGAATCAAATCAAGTTATAAAGTTAAATCCATGTCCAAGGAACCTATATATAAAATTTCAAGTGTTTACATCAAAAAATAAGCGGAGGAATTTGATAGATTTCTCAAAAGTAAAATAGTTAAACTTTGATTTCTTAATCGCCAAATTTCTTACTGGAAATCGATCCTAAAGATTTTCACTTTTATATATATATATATATATATATATATATATATATATATATATATATATATATATATATATATATATATATACTAGCGGGGGTACCCGGCGTTGCCTGGGTGTTTGGAGGTGTGTATGTAGGAGAGGGTAAATTTGTTTTCATATTTAAAAAAAATTGGAAAAACAAAAAGAAAGCAAAAAGGAAAAAAAGGTGTAAAAGAGGAAAAAATGTTTAGGTTGGAAGCAACTTAGCATCGAAGCTAAGGTGAAAAAAAGAGACATACAATTGAGAACGGACAAAATTAAACCTTTAAAACACTTGCAGGTGGTTTAAACTAACTCAATGTTTTCTAGATCAAACATGATGTCATTGTCGTAGTAGCAGGAGGAGAGAAAATGAATCCTTGTAGAAAAGTGTCCAGGTTAGGGTGAAGGAATTTTTCGATGTTTGTAGTCCAAAATGTCGGGCTTGAAAATGATAGCAATCACGTGAAAATATGTCGAAAGTTTTTGCGAGAAATACAAACTCACATGCATACATGCATACATACACAAATTTTCACTTATATATATATAGACTAGGTGGGGGTACCCGGCGTTGCCCGGGTGTTTGGAGGTGTGTGTGTTTTGGGGTAAATGAAAACAAAAATCATTGGCCGGATGTTTGTTTACAAAAAAAACAAAAAAAAAAAACAAGCCTTGACGCGCAGTTTGAAAATAATAAAGTGTGAAAATAAGTGTGCCCGTTTTTAACGACTTAATGACGTCTTTGAGTGCGGGACTATGTTTTATTTCCCCCAAGTCTGTTCACTTCTTTTTTATATGAAAAATCTTAATGCACATACGGCAATCGAAAAATCTTGAATATTTATTTTTTGAAAGTCGGGCAAATTAAATAGATAGGCGATCTCGGAAGTTTTCAGAAGAAATGAGTCGACCAATGGCTTCTCGCAAAAAAACCTTTCTTGGGCATACACAAAAAGCGCACACCCGGCGTTGCCCTGGTGTGTGTAGGTGTGTGTATGGGGGGATAAGTAATAACCCTGGAACGATGTTACAAAAATCGGAAAAACCAAACAAAAAAAACAGTGAAAAAAACGGTGTGTGTATAGGGGGGAAGTAAACTAAAGAATAAGCGAAGTAAAAAAAATAAAGAAACGTTGCCTGCCTGTCTAAAGATGTAAAAGAAAAAATAGTTTTGGTCGTGAGGCTGGATTGAACCACGAGGCTTGACGCGGAGGTGAAACAAACTCCAACAACTTAACCGTGTAAGCCAAGAGTAAGAGGGACGGAATATAGTTTTGAAATAAGGCTTATGAAGCGAATGAAAGAGGTTTGATTGACAGATACCCACTAAATGAGGTCATCGCGGGAGCGTTACGAGATGACGTAGTAGTATTGTTTTGTACTTCACATTAGCGTTTATTAAATTACGTATTTCGTTTCCTGTCTAGACATCTCTCTCTATCTGCTCTCTCTTTCTCTCTCTCTGTTTGCGTTTTTGTATGTCTCTCTCTCACTTCGTCTTCCTTACTCTAAAGACTGTTACTAAAAAAGAAAATGGTGGTTGGCTGTTTTTTTGTAAAAACTTCGATCGTTAATATTTTTTGTAAGCGTATTTTTATTTTTACTTCACATTTTTGTCTTATTATTTTTGTTGTAACAATCGTATCTAACAATTTTTAATGTGCTAATAACTTTTGTAACGTTGTCATAGCGTAGAAGTTTATAGTTTAGCTTGTGTTAGGGTTAAATTGTTTTTACCGATAACAAAATGTTTTTTTTTTAAATTCAGACTGCCATTAGAGCTGACGTCAAGATCACGTGAGATGACTCGGCGGGTTTTAAATACAAGTTGACCCAAAATAAACGGCCCCGTGTATTCTTTATGTAGAAGAGTTGGCGCCCGTATTTTTGGGGGCAGTTATAAATCGATTTAAAAATATGTAATGTTTAACATTAAAATGTCACTTTTTGCCCCCCTTGCAGTAAACCGATCAGTTGACGTACTTCTGATGGCCATTTTTTCCTAATTCTCCGATATTTGTGGTCCGGGTGGGTGTGGCTTAAATATTCTATAAAGTTTGTGAATTTTTCTTCCGTTGGTTAAAAGTTTTTAGCAGACAACAAACATACATTCATACATACATACATTTTCGCTTTCATATATATAGATAAGCATTTCGGCCCGGCGTTGCCCGGGTGTTTGGAGGTGTATGCTGATCAAAAACAAAAAGCTGTAATTTATTTTTTAATTTGCCATATGTTATGACCCCTTAAGATGTATTGTTTTGTGCTCAAATCAAGCGATTAAGTTAGATCTATATTCAAGCAACTATATATAAAATTTCAAGTGTTTAGACCCAAAATTGTCGGAGGAGTTCGGTAGAGTTCTCTAAGGTCAAATCGGTGAACTATGACGCCTTAACAGCCAAATTTCTGGCCAAAAGTCAATCACATCGATTTAACCAAATCTCAGTACCCTGTATATCAAATTTTGTGTCGGTAGACTAAATATTCACAGAGTTATTGCGTAGGGAAATGTACAAAGACAAACAGACAGACACACACACACAGGCACGTTCACTTTTATAGATATACTAGATGTATATATATATATATATATATATATATATATATATATATATATATGTGTGTGTGTGTGTGTGTGTGTGTCAGGGTGTGTGTGCGTGTGTGTTAATATTTAGTTTAACGTGAGATAATTACAATTTTGTAAAATACTTATTATAAAATAATAACTCACATTTCTATATTGACCAATATATTTTTAGAAAAGGCATACTTAAACTTTACGCTATTGTTGAGCCTTGGGGGCAAATTAAGGAGATACTGTGCTTGTTATATTTACCAGAACACCCCAGAATAGTTTGTTTTAATGGTACCCAGAGATATTTTTATTAGGGGATATAATGCCCTTTTTTATATAAATATACCATGGATATTAAACAAATTTTAATTATTTAAAAATATTTTTATTTTATGTTTTGGATTACAGAGGACTTAAGATTAGTAAACTCTGTATGCCTACATGCCATGTATTTATATAGGCTGGCTCTATCACTTATATAATATCAAATAGTGATATTACTTTTGACTTATACTCGATGTAATAATACAATTGTTAGCTAAGTTTGCACACATCGAACGCAATATTTATAGGTCATATTTGATTTGAACAATGTTGCGATTGACTCCTTAACATTTTCAAGCAAAATTTTATTTTAATTTTAGTTTAATTTAAAATGACATTGTAAGTGACATCAATTTAATCTGGAATGCCTGCATTGCTTGTGCTAGATGGATATAATTTTAATAAATTATCTGGATAGCGAACGTATTATGGATAGATTATAATTGTTTTAAAAAAAAATGTACTTCTTTTATAATAGACTCAGTGCTCAATTTACAAATGGAATTTCTCATGAGAAATACAAATGATTTTATAGTAAAAGTTTAATAATAGTTGATGGAAATAAACTACACAATACACAGTTAATAAATAGATAGAAATAAATTACAAAATACACAGATAATAAATATATAGAAATAAATTACAAAATACACAGTTAATAAATAGATAGAAATAAATTACAAAATACACAGTTAATAAATAGATAGAAATAAATTACAAAATACACAGTTAATAAATAGATAGAAATAAATTACAAAATACACAGTTAATAAATAGATAGAAATAAATTACAAAATACACAGTTAATAAATAGATAGAAATAAATTACAAAATACACATATACTAAATAGATAGAAATAAACTAAAAAATACACATATACTAAATAGATAGAAATAAACTACAAAATACACAGATAATAAATAGATAGAAATAAATTACAAAATACACATATACAAAATAGATAGAAATAAACTACAAAATACACAGATAATAAATAGATAGAAATAAATTACAAAATACACAGATAATAAATAGATAGAAATAAATTACAAAATACACATATACTAAATAGATAGAAATAAACTACAAAATACACAGATAATAAATAGATAGAAATAAATTACAAAATACACAGTTAATAAATAGATAGAAATAAATTACAAAATAAACAGATAATAAATAGATAGAAATAAATTACAAAATACACATATACTAAACAGATAGAAATAAACTACAAAATACACAGATAATAACTAGATAGACATAAATTACAAAATACACAGTTAATAAATAGATAGAAATAAATTACAAAATACACCGATAATAAATAGATAGCAATAAATTACAAAATACACAGTTAAAAAACAGATAAAAATAAATTACAAAATACACAGTTAATAAATACATAGAAATAAATTACAAAACACACAGATAATAAATAGATAGAAATAAATTACAAAATACACAGATAATAAATATGTAGAAATAAATTACAAAATACACAGAAATAAATAGATAGAAATAAATTACAAAATACAAAGATAATAAAAAGATAGGAATAAACTACAAAATACACAGATAATAAATAGATAGAAATAAATTACAAAATACACAGTTAATTAATAGATAGAAATAAATTACAAAATACACCGATAATAAATAGATAGAAATAAATTACAAAATACACAGTTTATAAATAGACAGAAATAAATTACAAAATACACAGATAATAAATAGATAGAAATAAATTACCAAATACACATATACTAAAGAGAGAGAAATAAATTACAAAATACACAGATAATAAATAGATAGAAATACATTACAAAATACACAGTTTATTAATAGATAGAAATAAACTACAAAATACACAGATAATAAATAAATATAAATAAATTACAAAATACACAGATAATAAATAGATAGAAATAAATTACAAAATACACAGATAATAAATAGATAGAAATAAATTACAAAATACACAGATAATAAATAGATAGAAATAAATTACAAAATACACAGATAATAAATAGATAGAAATAAATTACAAAATACACAGATAATAAATAGATAGAAATAAATTACCAAATACACATATACTAAAGAGCGAGAAATAAATTACAAAATACACAGATAATAAATAGATAGAAATAAATTACAAAATACACAGTTAATAAATTGATAGAAATAAATTACCAAATAACCATATACTAAAGAGAGAGAAATAAATAACAAAATACACAGATAATAAATAGATAGAAATAAATTACCAAATACACATATACTAAAGAGAGAGAAATAAACTACAAAATACACAGATAATTAATAGATAGAAATAAATTACAAAACACACAGATAATAAATAGATAAAAATAAATTACAAAATACACAGATACTAAATAGATAGAAATAAATTACAAAATACACAGATAATAAATTGATAGAAATAAACTACAAAATACACATATACTAAAGAGAGAGAAATAAACTACAAAATACACAGATAATAAATAGATAGAAATAAACTACAAAATAAACAGATAATAAATAGATAGAAATAAATTACATAATACACAGATAATAAATAGATAGAAATAAATTACAAAATACACAGATAATAAATAGATAGAAATAAATTACCAAATACACATATACTAAAGAGAGAGAAATAAATTACAAAATACACAGATAATAAATAGATAGCAATAAATTACAAAATACGCAGATAATAAATAGATAAAAATAAATTACAAAATACACAGATAATAAATAGATAGAAATAAATTACAAAATACACAGATAATAAATAGATAGAAATAAATTACAAAATACACATATACTAAAGAGAGAAAAATAAATTACAAAATACACAGATAATAAATAGATAGAAATAAATTACAAAATACACAGATAATAAATAGATAGAAATAAATTACAAAATACACAGATAATAAATAGATAGAAATAAATTACAAAATACACAGATAATAAATAGATATAAATAAATTACAAAATACACATATACTAAAGAGAGAGAAATAAATTACAAAAAACACAGATAATAAATAGATAGAAATAAACTACAAAATACACAGATAATAAATAAATAGAAATAAATTACAAAATACACTGATAATAAATAGATAGAAATAAACTACAAAATACACAGATAATAAATAAATAGAAATAAATTACAAAATACTCAGATAATAAATAAATAGAAATAAATTACAAAATACACAGATAATAAATCATTAGAAATAAGTTACAAAATACTCAGATAATAAATAAATAGAAATAAATTACAAAATACACTGATAATAAATAGAAATAAACTACAAAATACACATATACTAAAGAGAGAGAAATAAACTACAAAATACACAGATAATAAATAAATAGAAATAAATTACAAAATACACAGATAATAAATAGATAGGAATACATTACAAAATACACAGATAATAAATAGATAGAAATAAATTACAAAATACACAGATAATAAATAAATAGAAATAAATTACAAAATACACTGATAATAAATAGATAGGAATAAACTACAAAATACACAGATAATTAATAAATAGAAATAAATTACAAAATACACAGATAATAAATAAATAGAAATAAATTACAAAATACTCAGATAATAAATAAATAGAAATAAATTACAAAATACACAGATAATAAATAAATAGAAATAGATTACAAAATACACAGATAATAAATAAATAGAAATAAATTAAAAAATACTCAGATAAAAAATAAATAGAAATAAATTACAAAATACACTGATAATAAATAGAAATAAACTACAAAATACACATATACTAAAGAGAGAGAAATAAACTACAAAATACACAGATAATAAATAAATAGAAATAAATTACAAAATACACAGATAATAAATAGATAAACATAAATTACATAATACACAGTTAATAAATAGATAGAAATGAATTACAAAATACAAATATAATAAATAGATAGAAATAAATTACAAAATACACAGTTTATAAATAGATAGAAATAAATTACAAAATACACAGATAATAAATAGATAGAAATAAATTACCAAATACACATATACTAAAGAGAGAGAAATAAATTACAAAATACACAGATACTAAATAGATAGAAATAAATTACAAAATACACAGTTAATTAATAGATAGAAATAAACATCAAAATACACAGATAATAAATAAATAGAAATAAATTACAAAATACACAGATAATAAATAGATAGAAATAAATTACAAAATACACAGATAATAAATAGATAGAAATAAATTACAAAATACACAGATAATAAATAGATAGAAATAAATTACAAAATACACGGATAATAAATAGATAGAAATAAATTACGAAATACACAGATAATAAATAGATAGAAATAAATTACCAAATACACATATACTAAAGAGCGAGAAATAAATTACAAAATACACAGATAATAAATAGATAGAAATAAATTACAAAATACACAGTTAATAAATTGATAGAAATAAATTACCAAATACACATATACTAAAGAGAGAGAAATAAATTACAAAATACACAGATAATAAATAGATAGAAAAAAATTACCAAATACACATATACTAAAGAGAGAGAAATAAACTACAAAATACACAGATAATTAATAGATAGAAATAAATTACAAAACACACAGATAATAAATAGATAGAAATAAATTACAAAATATACAGTTAATAAATTGATAGAAATAAACTACAAAATACACATATACTAAAGAGAGAGAAATAAACTACAAAATACACAGATAATAAATAGATAGAAATAAACTGCAAAATAAAAAGATAATAAATAGATAGAAATAAATTACAAAATACACAGATAATAAATAGATAAAAATAAATTACAAAATACACAGATAATAAATAGATAGAAATAAATTACAAAATACACAGATAATAAATAGATAGAAATAAATTACAAAATACACATATACTAAAGAGAGAAAAATAAATCACAAAATACACAGATAATAAATAGATAGAAATAAATTACAAAATACACAGATAATAAATAGATAGAAATAAACTACAAAATACACAGATAATAAATAGATAGAAATAAATTACAAAATACACAGATAATAAATAGATAGAAATAAATTACAAAATACACATATACTAAATAGATAGAAATAAACTACAAAATACACAGATAATAAATAGATAGAAATAAATTACAAAATACACAGTTAATAAATAGATAGAAATAAATTACAAAATACACAGATAATAAATAGATAGAAATAAATTACAAAATACACATATACTAAACAGATAGAAATAAACTACAAAATACACAGATAATAACTAGATAGAAATAAATTACAAAATACACAGTTAATAAATAGATAGAAATAAATTACAAAATACACCGATAATAAATAGATAGCAATAAATTACAAAATACACAGTTAACAAACAGATAAAAATAAATTACAAAATACACAGTTAATAAATACATAGAAATAAATTACAAAACACACAGATAATAAATAGATAGAAATAAATTACAAAATACACAGATAATAAATATGTAGAAATAAATTACAAAATACACAGAAATAAATAGATAGAAATAAATTACAAAATACAAAGATAATAAAAAGATAGAAATAAACTACAAAATACACAGATAATAAATAGATAGAAATAAATTACAAAATACACAGTTAATAAATAGATGGAAATAAATTACAAAATACACCGATAATAAATAGATAGAAATAAATTACAAAATACACAGTTTATAAATAGGTAGAAATAAATTACAAAATACACAGATAATAAATAGATAGAAATAAATTACCAAATACACATATACTAAAGAGAGAGAAATAAATTACAAAATACACAGATAATAAATAGATAGAAATAAATTACAAAATACACAGTTTATTAATAGATAGAAATAAACTACAAAATACACAGATAATAAATAAATAGAAATAAATTACAAAATACACAGATAATAAATAGATAGAAATAAATTACAAAATACACAGATAATAAATAGATAGAAATAAATTACAAAATACACAGATAATAATAAGATAGAAATAAATTACAAAATACACAGATAATAAATAGATAGAAATAAATTACAAAATACACAGATAATAAATAGATAGAAATAAATTACCAAATACACATATACTAAAGAGCGAGAAATAAATAACAAAATACACAGATAATAAATAGATAGAAATAAATTACAAAATACACAGTTAATAAATTGATAGAAATAAATTACCAAATACACATATACTAAAGAGAGAGAAATAAATTACAAAATACACAGATAATAAATAGATAGAAATACATTACAAAATACACAGTTTATTAATAGATAGAAATAAACTACAAAATACACAGATAATAAATAAATAGAAATAAATTACAAAATACACAGATAATAAATAGATAGAAATAAATTACAAAATACACAGATAATAAATAGATAGAAATAAATTACCAAATACACATATACTAAAGAGCGAGAAATAAATAACAAAATACACAGATAATAAATAGATAGAAATAAATTACAAAATACACAGTTAATAAATTGATAGAAATAAATTACCAAATAACCATATACTAAAGAGAGAGAAATAAATTACAAAATACACAGATAATAAATAGATAGAAATAAATTACCAAATACACATATACTAAAGAGAGAGAAATAAACTACAAAATACACAGATAATTAATAGATAGAAATAAATTACAAAACACACAGATAATAAATAGATAAAAATAAATTACAAAATACACATATAATAAATAGATAGAAATAAATTACAAAATACACAGTTAATAAATTGATAGAAATAAACTACAAAATACACATATACTAAAGAGAGAGAAATAAACTACAAAATACACAGATAATAAATAGATAGAAATAAACTACAAAATAAACAGATAATAAATAGATAGAAATAAATTACCAAATACACATATACTAAAGAGAGAGAAATAAATTACAAAATACACAGATAATAAATAGATAGCAATAAATTACAAAATACGCAGATAATAAATAGATAAAAATAAATTACAAAATACACAGATAATAAATAGATAGAAATAAATTACAAAATACACAGATAATAAATAGATAGAAATAAATTACAAAATACACATATACTAAAGAGAGAAAAATAAATTACAAAATACACAGATAATAAATAGATAGAAATAAATTACAAAATACACAGATAATAAATAGATAGAAATAAATTACAAAATACACAGATAATAAATAGATAGAAATAAATTACAAAATACACAGATAATAAATAGATAGAAATAAATTACAAAATACACATATACTAAAGAGAGAGAAATAAATTACAAAAAACACAGATAATAAATAGATAGAAATAAACTACAAAATACACAGATAATAAATAAATAGAAATAAATTACAAAATACACTGATAATAAATAGATAGAAATAAACTACAAAATACACAGATAATAAATAAATAGAAATAAATTACAAAATACTCAGATAATAAATAGATAGAAATAAATTACAAAATACACAGATAATAAATAAATAGAAATAAATTACAAAATACACTGATAATAAATAGATAGGAATAAACTACAAAATACACAGATAATAAATAAATAGAAATAAATTACAAAATACACAGATAATAAATAAATAGAAATAAATTACAAAATACACTGATAATAAATAGATAGGAATAAACTACAAAATACACAGATAATAAATAAATAGAAATAAATTACAAAATACACAGATAATAAATAAATAGAAATAAATTACAAAATACTCAGATAATAAATAAATAGAAATAAATTACAAAATACACAGATAATAAATAAATAGAAATAGATTACAAAATACACAGATAATAAATAAATAGAAATAAATTAAAAAATACTCAGATAAAAAATAAATAGAAATAAATTACAAAATGCACTGATAATAAATAGAAATAAACTACAAAATACACATATACTAAAGAGAGAGAAATAAACTACAAAATACACAGATAATAAATAAATAGAAATAAATTACAAAATACACAGATAATAAATAGATAAAAATAAATTACATAATACACAGTTAATAAATAGATAGAAATGAATTACAAAATACAAATATAATAAATAGATAGAAATAAATTACAAAATACACAGTTTATAAATAGATAGAAATAAATTACAAAATACACAGATAATAAATAGACAGAAATAAATTACCAAATACACATATACTAAAGAGAGAGAAATAAATTACAAAATACACAGATACTAAATAGATAGAAATAAATTACAAAATACACAGTTAATTAATAGATAGAAATAAACTACAAAATATACAGATAATAAATAAATAGAAATAAATTACAAAATACACCGATAATAAATAGATAGAAATAAATTACAAAATACACAGATAATAAATAGATAGAAATAAATTACAAAATACACAGATAATAAATAGATAGAAATAAATTACAAAATACACAGATAATAAATAGATAGAAATAAATTACAAAATACACAGATAATAAATAGATAGAAATAAATTACCAAATACACATATACTAAAGAGCGAGAAATAAATTACAAAATACACAGATAATAAATAGATAGAAATAAATTACAAAATACACAGTTAATAAAATGAATGAAATAAATTACCAAATACACATATACTAAAGAGAGAGAAATAAATTACAAAATACACAGATAATAAATAGATAGAAATAAATTACCAAATACACATATACTAAAGAGAGAGAAATAAACTACAAAATACACAGATAATAAATAGATAGAAATAAATTACAAAACACACAGATAATAAATAGATAAAAATAAATTACAAAATACACAGATAATAAATAGATAGAAATAAATTACCAAATACACATATACTAAAGAGAGAGAAATAAATTACAAAATACACAGATAATAAATAGATAGAAATAAATTACAAAATACACAGATAATAAATAGATAGAAATAAACTGCAAAATAAAAAGATAATAAATAGATAGAAATAAATTACAAAATACACAGATAATAAATAGATAAAAATAAATTACAAAATACACAGATAATAAATAGATAGAAATAAATTACAAAATACACAGATAATAAATAGATAGATCAAAATTACAAAATACACATATACTAAAGTGAGAAAAATAAATCACAAAATACACAGATAATAAATAGATAGAAATAAATTACAAAATACACAGATAATAAATAGATAGAAATAAACTACAAAATACACAGATAATAAATAGATAGAAATAAATTACAAAATACACAGATAATAAATAGATAGAAATAAATTACAAAATACACATATACTAAATAGATAGAAATAAACTACAAAATACACAGATAATAAATAGATAGAAATAAATTACAAAATACACAGTTAATAAATAGATAGAAATAAATTACAAAATACACAGATAATAAATAGATAGAAATAAATTACAAAATACACATATACTAAATAGATAGAAATAAACTACAAAATACACAGATAATAAATAGATAGAAATAAATTTCAAAATACACCGATAATAAATAGATAGCAATAAATTACAAAATACACAGTTAACAAACAGATAAAATAAATTACAAAATACACAGTTAATAAATACATAGAAATAAATTACAAAACACACAGATAATAAATAGATAGAAATAAATTACAAAATACACAGATAATAATTATGTAGAAATAAATTACAAAATACACAGAAATAAATAGATAGAAATAAATTACAAAATACAAAGATAATAAAAAGATAGAAATAAACTACAAAATACACAGATAATAAATAGATAGAAATAAATTACAAAATACACAGTTAATAAATACATAGAAATAAATTACAAAATACACCGATAATAAATAGATAGAAATAAATTACAAAATACACAGTTTATAAATAGATAGAAATAAATTACAAAATACACAGATAATAAATAGATAGAAATAAATTACCAAATACACATATACTAAAGAGAGAGAAATAAATTACAAAATACACAGATAATAAATAGATAGAAATAAATTACAAAATACACAGTTTATTAATAGATAGAAATAAACTACAAAATACACAGATAATAAATAAATAGAAATAAATTACAAAATACACAGATAATAAATAGATAGAAATAAATTACAAAATACACAGATAATAAATAGATAGAAATAAATTACAAAATACACAGATAATAATAAGATAGAAATAAATTACAAAATACACAGAAAATAAATAGATAGAAATAAATTACAAAATACACAGATAATAAATAGATAGAAATAAATTACCAAATACACATATACTAAAGAGCGAGAAATAAATAACAAAATACACAGATAATAAATAGATAGAAATAAATTACAAAATACACAGTTAATAAATTGATAGAAATAAATTACCAAATACACATATACTAAAGAGAGAGAAATAAATTACAAAATACACAGATAATAAATAGATAGAAATAAATTACCAAATACACATATACTAAAGAGAGAGAAATAAACTACAAAATACACAGATAATTAATAGATAGAAATAAATTACAAAACACACAGAATATAAATAGATAAAAATAAATTACAAAATACACAGATAATAAATAGATAGAAAAAAATTACAAAATACACAGTTAAGATATTGATAGAAATAAACTACAAAATACACATATACTAAAGAGAGAGAAATAAACTACAAAATACACAGATAATAAATAGATAGAAATAAATTACAAAATACACATATACTAAACAGATAGAAATAAACTACAAAATACACAGATAATAACTAGATAGAAATAAATTACAAAATACACAGTTAATAAATAGATAGAAATAAATTACAAATACACCGATAATAAATAGATAGAAATAAATTACAAAATACACAGTTAACAAACAGATAAAAATAAATTACAAAATACACAGTTAATAAATACATAGAAATAAATTACAAAACACACAGATAATAAATAGATAGAAATAAATTACAAAATACACAGATAATAAATATGTAGAAATAAATTACAAAATACACAGAAATAAATAGATAGAAATAAATTACAAAATACAAAGATAATAAAAAGATAGAAATAAACTACAAAATACACAGATAATAAATAGATAGAAATAAATTACAAAATACACAGTTAATAAATAGATGGAAATAAATTACAAAATACACCGATAATAAATAGATAGAAATAAATTACAAAATACACAGTTTATAAATAGGTAGAAATAAATTACAAAATACACAGATAATAAATAGATAGAAATAAATTACCAAATACACATATACTAAAGAGAGAGAAATAAATTACAAAATACACAGATAATAAATAGATAGAAATAAATTACAAAATACACAGTTTATTAATAGATAGAAATAAACTACAAAATACACAGATAATAAATAAATAGAAATAAATTACAAAATACACAGATAATAAATAGATAGAAATAAATTACAAAATACACAGATAATAAATAGATAGAAATAAATTACAAAATACACAGATAATAATAAGATAGAAATAAATTACAAAATACACAGATAATAAATAGATAGAAATAAATTACAAAATACACAGATAATAAATAGATAGAAATAAATTACCAAATACACATATACTAAAGAGCGAGAAATAAATAACAAAATACACAGATAATAAATAGATAGAAATAAATTACAAAATACACAGTTAATAAATTGATAGAAATAAATTACCAAATACACATATACTAAAGAGAGAGAAATAAATTACAAAATACACAGATAATAAATAGATAGAAATACATTACAAAATACACAGTTTATTAATAGATAGAAATAAACTACAAAATCCACAGATAATAAATAAATAGAAATAAATTACAAAATACACAGATAATAAATAGATAGAAATAAATTACAAAATACACAGATAATAAATAGATAGAAATAAATTACCAAATACACATATACTAAAGAGCGAGAAATAAATTACAAAATACACAGATAATAAATAGATAGAAATAAATTACAAAATACACAGTTAATAAATTGATAGAAATAAATTACCAAATAACCATATACTAAAGAGAGAGAAATAAATTACAAAATACACAGATAATAAATAGATAGAAATAAATTACCAAATACACATATACTAAAGAGAGAGAAATAAACTACAAAATACACAGATAATTAATAGATAGAAATAAATTACAAAACACACAGATAATAAATAGATAAAAATAAATTACAAAATACACATATAATAAATAGATAGAAATAAATTACAAAATACACAGTTAATAAATTGATAGAAATATACTACAAAATACACATATACTAAAGAGAGAGAAATAAACTACAAAATACACAGATAATAAATAGATAGAAATAAACTACAAAATAAACAGATAATAAATAGATAGAAATAAATTACCAAATACACATATACTAAAGAGAGAGAAATAAATTACAAAATACACAGATAATAAATAGATAGCAATAAATTACAAAATACGCAGATAATAAATAGATAAAAATAAATTACAAAATACACAGATAATAAATAGATAGAAATAAATTACAAAATACACAGATAATAAATAGATAGAAATAAATTACAAAATACACATATACTAAAGAGAGAAAAATAAATTACAAAATACACAGATAATAAATAGATAGAAATAAATTACAAAATACACAGATAATAAATAGATAGAAATAAATTACAAAATACACAGATAATAAATAGATAGAAATAAATTACAAAATACACAGATAATAAATAGATAGAAATAAATTACAAAATACACATATACTAAAGAGAGAGAAATAAATTACAAAAAACACAGATAATAAATAGATAGAAATAAACTACAAAATACACAGATAATAAATAAATAGAAATAAATTACAAAATACACTGATAATAAATAGATAGAAATAAACTACAAAATACACAGATAATAAATAAATAGAAATAAATTACAAAATACTCAGATAATAAATAGATAGAAATAAATTACAAAATACACAGATAATAAATAAATAGAAATAAATTACAAAATACACTGATAATAAATAGATAGGAATAAACTACAAAATACACAGATAATAAATAAATAGAAATAAATTACAAAATACACAGATAATAAATAAATAGAAATAAATTACAAAATACACTGATAATAAATAGATAGGAATAAACTACAAAATACACAGATAATAAATAAATAGAAATAAATTACAAAATACACAGATAATAAATAAATAGAAATAAATTACA
The DNA here is from genome assembly GCF_053919585.1 of Euprymna scolopes. Lineage (NCBI taxonomy): Eukaryota > Metazoa > Mollusca > Cephalopoda > Sepiida > Sepiolidae > Euprymna > Euprymna scolopes. The sequence continues at coordinate 4,856,272 of NC_136490.1, forward strand.
AAATACTCAGATAATAAATAAATAGAAATAAATTACAAAATACACAGATAATAAATAAATAGAAATAGATTACAAAATACACAGATAATAAATAAATAGAAATAAATTAAAAAATACTCAGATAAAAAATAAATAGAAATAAATTACAAAATGCACTGATAATAAATAGAAATAAACTACAAAATACACATATACTAAAGAGAGAGAAATAAACTACAAAATACACAGATAATAAATAAATAGAAATAAATTACAAAATACACAGATAATAAATAGATAAAAATAAATTACATAATACACAGTTAATAAATAGATAGAAATGAATTACAAAATACAAATATAATAAATAGATAGAAATAAATTACAAAATACACAGTTTATAAATAGATAGAAATAAATTACAAAATACACAGATAATAAATAGACAGAAATAAATTACCAAATACACATATACTAAAGAGAGAGAAATAAATTACAAAATACACAGATACTAAATAGATAGAAATAAATTACAAAATACACAGTTAATTAATAGATAGAAATAAACTACAAAATATACAGATAATAAATAAATAGAAATAAATTACAAAATACACCGATAATAAATAGATAGAAATAAATTACAAAATACACAGATAATAAATAGATAGAAATAAATTACAAAATACACAGATAATAAATAGATAGAAATAAATTACAAAATACACAGATAATAAATAGATAGAAATAAATTACAAAATACACAGATAATAAATAGATAGAAATAAATTACCAAATACACATATACTAAAGAGCGAGAAATAAATTACAAAATACACAGATAATAAATGGATAGAAATAAATTACAAAATACACAGTTAATAAAATGAATGAAATAAATTACCAAATACACATATACTAAAGAGAGAGAAATAAATTACAAAATACACAGATAATAAATAGATAGAAATAAATTACCAAATACACATATACTAAAGAGAGAGAAATAAACTACAAAATACACAGATAATAAATAGATAGAAATAAATTACAAAACACACAGATAATAAATAGATAAAAATAAATTACAAAATACACAGATAATAAATAGATAGAAATAAATTACAAAATATACAGTTAATAAATTGATAGAAATAAACTACAAAATACACATATACTAAAGAGAGAGAAATAAACTACAAAATACACAGATAATAAATAGATAGAAATAAACTGCAAAATAAAAAGATAATAAATAGATAGAAATAAATTACAAAATACACAGATAATAAATAGATAAAAATAAATTACAAAATACACAGATAATAAATAGATAGAAATAAATTACAAAATACACAGATAATAAATAGATAGATCAAAATTACAAAATACACATATACTAAAGAGAGAAAAATAAATCACAAAATACACAGATAATAAATAGATAGAAATAAATTACAAAATACACAGATAATAAATAGATAGAAATAAACTACAAAATACACAGATAATAAATAGATAGAAATAAATTACAAAATACACAGATAATAAATAGATAGAAATAAATTACAAAATACACATATACTAAATAGATAGAAATAAACTACAAAATACACAGATAATAAATAGATAGAAATAAATTACAAAATACACAGTTAATAAATAGATAGAAATAAATTACAAAATACACAGATAATAAATAGATAGAAATAAATTACAAAATACACATATACTAAATAGATAGAAATAAACTACAAAATACACAGATAATAAATAGATAGAAATAAATTTCAAAATACACCGATAATAAATAGATAGCAATAAATTACAAAATACACAGTTAACAAACAGATAAAAATAAATTACAAAATACACAGTTAATAAATACATAGAAATAAATTACAAAACACACAGATAATAAATAGATAGAAATAAATTACAAAATACACAGATAATAAATATGTAGAAATAAATTACAAAATACACAGAAATAAATAGATAGAAATAAATTACAAAATACAAAGATAATAAAAAGATAGAAATAAACTACAAAATACACAGATAAAAAATAGATAGAAATAAATTACAAAATACACAGTTAATAAATACATAGAAATAAATTACAAAATACACCGATAATAAATAGATAGAAATAAATTACAAAATACACAGTTTATAAATAGATAGAAATAAATTACAAAATACACAGATAATAAATAGATAGAAATAAATTACCAAATACACATATACTAAAGAGAGAGAAATAAATTACAAAATACACAGATAATAAATAGATAGAAATAAATTACAAAATACACAGTTTATTAATAGATAGATATAAACTACAAAATACACAGATAATAAATAAATAGAAATAAATTACAAAATACACAGATAATAAATAGATAGAAATAAATTACAAAATACACAGATAATAAATAGATAGAAATAAATTACAAAATACACAGATAATAATAAGATAGAAATAAATTACAAAATACACAGAAAATAAATAGATAGAAATAAATTACAAAATACACAGATAATAAATAGATAGAAATAAATTACCAAATACACATATACTAAAGAGCGAGAAATAAATAACAAAATACACAGATAATAAATAGATAGAAATAAATTACAAAATACACAGTTAATAAATTGATAGAAATAAATTACCAAATACACATATACTAAAGAGAGAGAAATAAATTACAAAATACACAGATAATAAATAGATAGAAATAAATTACCAAATACACATATACTAAAGAGAGAGAAATAAACTACAAAATACACAGATAATTAATAGATAGAAATAAATTACAAAACACACAGAATATAAATAGATAAAAATAAATTACAAAATACACAGATAATAAATAGATAGAAAAAAATTACAAAATACACAGTTAAGATATTGATAGAAATAAACTACAAAATACACATATACTAAAGAGAGAGAAATAAACTACAAAATACACAGATAATAAATAGATAGAAATAAACTACAAAATAAACAGATAATAAATAGATAGAAATAAATTACAAAATACACAGATAAAAAATAGATAGAAATAAATTACAAAATACACAGATAATAAAAAGATAGAAATAAATTACCAAATACACATATACTAAAGAGAGAGAAATAAATTACAAAATACAAAGATAATAAATAGATAGCAATAAATTACAAAATACGCAGATAATAAATAGATAAAAATAAATTACAAAATACACAGATAATAAATAGATAGAGATAAATTACAAAATACACAGATAATAAATAGATAGAAATAAATTACAAAATACACATATACTAAAGAGAGAAAAATAAATTACAAAATACACAGATAATAAATAGATAGAAATAAATTACAAAATACACAGATAATAAATAGATAGAAATAAACTACAAAATACACAGATAATAAATATATAGAAATAAATTACAAAATACACAGATAATAAATAGATAGAAATAAATTACAAAATACACATATACTAAAGAGAGAGAAATAAATTACAAAAAACACAGATAATAAATAGATAGAAATAAACTACAAAATACACAGATAATAAATAAATAGAAATAAGTAACAAAATACACTGATAATAAATAGATAGGAATAAACTACAAAATACACAGATAATAAATAAATAGAAATAAATTACAAAATACTCAGATAATAAATAAATAGAAATAAATTACAAAATACACAGATAATAAATCATTAGAAATAAATTAAAAAATACTCATATAATAAATAAATAGAAATAAATTACAAAATACACTGATAATAAATAAAAATAAACTACAAAGTACACATATACTAAAGAGAGAGAAATAAACTACAAAATACACAGATAATAAATAAATAGAAATAAATTACAAAATACACAGATAATAAATAGATAGGAACAAATTACAAAATACACTGATAATAAATAGATAGAAATAAATTACAAAATACACAGATAATAAATAAATAGAAATAGATTACAAAATAAACAGATAATAAATAAATAGAAATAAATTACAAAATACTCAGATAAAAAATAAATAGAAATAAATTACAAAATACACTGATAATAAATAGAAATAAACTACAAAATATACATATACTAAAGAGAGAGAAATAAACTACAAAATACACAGATAATAAATAAATAGAAATAAATTACAACATACACAGATAATAAATAGATAAAAATAAATTACATAATACACAGTTAATAAATAGATAGAAATGAATTACAAAATACAAAGATAATAAATAGATAGAAATAAATTACAAAATACACAGTTTATAAATAGATAAAAATAACTTACAAAATACACAGATAATAAATAGATAGAAATAAATTACCAAATACACATGTACTAAAGAGAGAGAAATAAATTACAAAATACACAGATAATAAATAGATAGAAATAAATTACAAAATACACAGTTAATTAATAGATAGAAATAAACTACAACATACACAGATAATAAATAAATATAAATAAATTACAAAATACACAGATAATAAATAGATAGAAATAAATTACAAAATACACAGATAATAAATAGATAGAAATAAATTACAAAATACACAGATAATAAATAGATTGAAATAAATTACAAAATACACAGATAATAAATAGATAGAAATAAATTACAAAATACACAGATAATAAATAGATAGAAATAAATTACCAAATACACATATACAAAAGAGCGAGAAATAAATTACAAAATACACAGATAATAAATAGATAGAAATAATGTACAAAATACACAGTTAATAAATTGATAGAAATAAATTACCAAATACACATATACTAAAGAGAGAGAAATAAATTACAAAATACACAGATAATAAATAGATAGAAATAAATTACCAAATACACATATACTAAAGAGAGAGAAATAAACTACAAAATACACAGATAATTAATAGATAGAAATAAATTACAAAACACACAGATAATAAATAGATAAAAATAAATTACAAAATACACAGATAATAAATAGATAGAAATAAATTACAAAATATACAGTTAATAAATTGATAGAAATAAACTACAAAATACACATATACTAAAGAGAGAGAAATAAACTACAAAATACACAGATAATAAATAGATAGAAATAAACTGCAAAATAAAAAGATAATAAATAGATAGAAATAAATTACAAAATACACAGATAATAAATAGATAGAAATAAATTACAAAATACACAGATAATAAATAGATAGAAATAAATTACCAAATACACATATACTAAAGAGAGAGAAATAAATTACAAAATACACAGATAATAAATAGATAGCAATAAATTACAAAATACACAGATAATAAATAGATAAAAATAAATTACAAAATACACAGATAACAAATAGATAGAAATAAATTACAAAATACACTGATAATAAATAGATAGGAAAAAACTACAAAATACACAGATTATAAAAAAATAGAAATAAATTACAAAATACTCAGATAATAAATAAATGGAAATAAATTACAAAATACACAGATAATAAAGAAATAGAAATAAATTACAAAATACTCAGATAATAAATAAATAGAAATAAATTACAAAATACACTGATAATAAATAGAAATAAACTACAAAATACACATATACTAAAGAGAGAGAAATAAACTACAAAATACACAGATAATAAATAAATAGAAATAAATAACAAAATACACAGATATCAAATAGATAGGAATAAATTACAGAATACACTGATAATAAATAGATAGAAATGAATTACAAAATACACAGATAATAAATAGATAGAAATAAATTACAAAATACACAGAAAATAAATAGATAGAAATAAATTACAAAATACACAGATAATAAATAGATAGAAATAAATTACAAAATACACAGATAATAAATAGATAGAAATAAATTACAAAATACACAGATAATAAATAGATAGAAATAAATTACCAAATATACATATACTAAAGAGCGAGAAATAAATTACAAAATACACAGATAATAAATAGATAGAAATAAATTACAAAATACACAGTTAATAAATTGATAGAAATAAATTACCAAATACACATATACTAAAGAGAGAGAAATAAATTACAAAATACACAGATAATAAATAGATAGAAATAAATTACCAAATACACATATACTAAAGAGAGAGAAATAAACTACAAAATACACAGATAATTAATAGATAGCAATAAATTACAAAACACACAGATAATAAATAGATAAAAATAAATTACAAAATACACAGATAATAAATAGATAGAAATAAATTACAAAATACACAGTTAAGAAATTGATAGAAATAAACTACAAAATACACATATACTAAAGAGAGAGAAATAAACTACAAAATACACAGATAATAAATAGATAGAAATAAACTACAAAATAAACAGATAATAAATAGATAGAAATAAATTACAAAATACACAGATAATAAATAGATAGAAATAAATTACAAAATACACAGATAATAAATAAATAGAAATAAATTACCAAATACACATATACTAAAGATAGAGAAATAAATTAGAAAATACACAGATAATAAATAAATAGAAATAAATTACAAAATACACTGATAATAAATAGATAGGAATAAACTATAACATACACAGATAATAAATAAATAGAAATAAAATACAAAATACACAGATAATAAATAAATAGAAATAAATTACAAAATACTCAGATAATAAATAAATAGAAATAAATTACAAAATACACAGATAATAAATAGATAGAAATAAACTACCAAATACACATATACTAAAGAGAGAGAAATAAATTACAAAATACACAGATAATAAATATATAGAAATAAATTACAACATACACAGTTAATTAATAGATAGAAATAAACTACAAAATACACAGATAATAAATAAATAGAAATAAATTACAAAATACACAGATAATAAATAGATAGAAATAAATTACAAAATACACAGAAAATAAATAGATAGAAATAAATTACAAAATACACAGATAATAAATAGATAGAAATAAATTACAAAATACACAGATAATAAATAGATAGAAATAAATTACAAAATACACAGATAATAAATAGATAGAAATAAATTACCAAATATACATATACTAAAGAGCGAGAAATAAATTACAAAATACACAGATAATAAATAGATAGAAATAAATTACAAAATACACAGTTAATAAATTGATAGAAATAAATTACCAAATACACATATACTAAAGAGAGAGAAATAAATTACAAAATACACAGATAATAAATAGATAGAAATAAATTACCAAATACACATATACTAAAGAGAGAGAAATAAACTACAAAATACACAGATAATTAATAGATAGCAATAAATTACAAAACACACAGATAATAAATAGATAAAAATAAATTACAAAATACACAGATAATAAATAGATAGAAATAAATTACAAAATACACAGTTAAGAAATTGATAGAAATAAACTACAAAATACACATATACTAAAGAGAGAGAAATAAACTACAAAATACACAGATAATAAATAGATAGAAATAAACTACAAAATAAACAGATAATAAATAGATAGAAATAAATTACAAAATACACAGATTATAAATAGATAGAAATAAATTACAAAATACACAGATAATAAATAGATAGAAATAAATTACCAAATACACATATACTAAAGAGAGAGAAATAAATTACAAAATACACAGATAATAAATAGATAGCAATAAATTACAAAATACACAGATAATAAATAGATAAAAATAAATTACAAAATACACAGATAATAAATAGATAGAAATAAATTACAAAATACACAGATAATAAATAGATAGAAATAAATTACAAAATACACATATACTAAAGAGAGAAAAATAAATTACAAAATACACAGATAGTAAATAGATAGAAATAAATTACAAAATACACAGATAATAAATAGATAGAAATAAATTACAAAATACACAGATAATAAATAGATAGAAATAAATTACAAAATACACATATACTAAAGAGAGAGGAATAAATTACAAAAAACACAGATAATAAATAGATAGAAATAAACTACAAAATACACAGATAATAAATAAACAGAAATAAATTACAAAATACACTGATAATAAATAAGTAGGAATAAACTACAAAATACACAGATAATAAATAAATAGAAATAAATTACAAAATACTCAGATAATAAATAAATAGAAATAAATTACAAAATACACAGATAATAAATAAATAGAAATAAATTACAAAATACTCAGATAATAAATAAATAGAAATAAATTACAAAATACACTGATAATAAATAGAAATAAACTACAAAATACACATATACTAAAGAGAGAGAAATAAACTACAAAATACACAGATAATAAATAAATAGAAATAAATTAACAAAATACATAGATAAAAAAAAGATAGGAATAAATGACAAAATACACTGATAATAAATAGATAGAAATAAATTACAAAATACACAGATAATAAATAGATAGAAATAAATTAAAAAATACACTGATAATAAATAGATAGGAATAAACTACAAAATACACAGAAAATAAATAAATAGAAATAAATTACAAAATACACAGATAATAAACAAACAGAAATAAATTACAAAATCCTCAGATAATAAATAAATAGAAATAAATTACAAAATACACAGATAATAAATAAATAGAAATAGATTACAAAATACACAGATAATAAATAAATAGAAAGAAATTACAAAATACTCAGATAAAAAATAAATAGAAATAAATTACAAAATACACTGATAATAAATAGAAATAAACTACAAAATACACATATACTAAAGAAAGAGAAATAAACTACAAAATACACAGATAATAAATAAATAGAAATAAATTACAAAATACACAGATAATAAATAGATAAAAAATAAATTACATAATACACAGTTATTAAATAGATAGAAATAAATTACAAAATACAAAGATAATAAATAGATAGAAATAAACTACAAAATACACAGATAATAAATAGATAGAAAAAAATTACAAAATACACAGTTAATAAATAGAAAGAAATAAATTACAAAATACACCGATAATAAATAGATAGAAATAAATTACAAAATACACAGTTTATAAATAGATAGAAATAAATCACAAAATACACAGATAATAAATAGATAGAAATAAATTACAAAATACATATATACTAAAGAGAGAGAAATAAATTACAAAATACACAGATAATAAATAGATAGAAATAAATTACAAAATACACAGTTAATTATAGATAGAAATAAACTACAAAATACACAGATAATAAATAAATAGAAAAAAATTACAAAATACACAGATAATAAATAGATAGAAATAAATTACAAAATACACAGATAATAACTAGATAGAAATAAATTACAAAATACACAGATAATAAATAGATAGAAATAAATTACCAAATACACAGATAATAAATAGATAGAAATAAATTACAAAATACACAGATAATAATAAGATAGAAATAAATTACCAAATACACATATACTAAAGAGCGAGAAATAAATTATAAAATACACAGATAATAAATAGATAGAAATAAATTACAAAATACACAGTTAATAAATTGATAGAAATAAATTACCAAATACACATATACTAAAGAGAGAGAAATAAATTACAAAATACACAGATAATAAATAAATAGAAATAAATTACCAAATACACATATACTAAAGAGAGAGAAATAAACTACAAAATACACAGATAATTAATAGATAGAAATAAATTACAAAACACACAGATAATAAATAGATAAAAATAAATTACAAAATACACAGATAATAAATAGATAGAAATAAATTACAAAATACACAGTTAATAAATTGATAGAAATAAACTACAAAATACACATATACTAAAGAGAGAGAAATAAACTACAAAATACACAGATAATAAATAGATAGAAAAAAATTACAAAATACACAGATAATAAATAGATCGAAATAAATTACCAAATACACATATACTAAAGAGAGAGAAATAAATTACAAAATACACAGATAATAAATAGATAGCAATAAATTACAAAATACACAGATAATAAATAGATAAAAATAAATTACAAAATACACAGATAATAAATAGATAGAAATAAATTACAAAATACACAGTTAATAAATAGATAGAAATAAATTACAAAATACACATATACTAAAGAGAGAAAAATAAATTACAAAATACACAGATAATAAATAGATAGAAATAAATTACAAAATACACAGATAATAAATAGATAGAAATAAACTACAAAATACACAGATAATAAATAGATAGAAATAAATTACAATATACACAGATAATAAATAGATAGAAATAAATTACAAAATACACATATACTAAAGAGAGAGAAATAAATTACAAAAAACACATTAATAAATAGATAGAAATAAACTACAAAATACACAGATAATAAATAAATAGAAATAAATTACAAAATACACTGATAATAAATAGATAGGAATAAACTACAAAATACACAGAGAATAAATAAATAGAAATAAATTACAAAATACTCAGATAATAAATAAATAGAAATAAATGACAAAATACACAGATAATAAATAAATAGAAATAAATTACAAAATACTCAGATAATAAATAAATAGAAATAAATTACAAAATACACTGATAATAAATAGAAATAAACTACAAAATACACATATACTTAAGAGAGAGAAATAAACTACAAAATACACAGATAATAAATAGATAGGAATAAATTACAAAATACACTGATAATAAATAGATAGAAATAAATTACAAAATACACAGATAATAAATAAATAGAAATAAATTAAAAAATACACTGATAATAAATAGATAGGAATAAACTACAAAATACTCAGATAATAAATAAATAGAAATAAATTACAAAATACACTGATAATAAATAGAAATAAACTACAAAATACACATATACTAAAGAGAGAGAAATAAACTACAAAATACACAGATAATAAATAAATAGAAATAAATTACAAAATACACAGATAATAAATAGATAAAAATAAATTACATAATACACAGATAATAAATAGATAGAAATAAATTACAAAATACACAGATAAGAAATAGATAGAAATAAATTACAAAATACCCATATACCAAATATATAGAAATAAACTACAAAATACACAGATAATAAATAGATAGAAATAAATTACAAAATACACAGATAATAAATAGATAGAAATAAATTACAAAGTACACAGATAATAAATAGATAGAAATAAATTACAAAATACACAGATAATAAATAGATAGAAATAAATTACCAAATACACATATACTAAAGAGAGAGAAATAAATTACAAAATACACAGATAATAAATAGATAGAAATAAATGACAAAAACACAGTTGATTAATAGATAGAAATAAACTACAAAACACACAGATAATTAATAAATAGAAATAAATTACAAAATACACAGATAATAAATAGATAGAAACAAATTACCAAATACACATATACTAAAGAGAGAGAAATAAATTACAAAATACACCGATAATAAATAGATAGAAATAAATTACAAAATACACAGATAATAAATAGATAGAAATAAATTACAAAATACACAGATAATAAATAGATAGAAATAAATTACAAAATACACAGATAATAAATAGATAGAAATAAATTACCAAATACACATATACTAAAGAGAGAGAAATAAATTACAAAATACACAGATAATAAATAGATAGAAATAAATTAGAAAATACACAGTTAATAAATAGATAGAAATACACTACAAAATACACAGATAATAAATAAATAGATATCAATTACAAAATACACAGAATATAAATAGATAAAAAAAAATTACCAAATACACATATACTAAAGAGAGAGAAATAAATTACAAAATACACAGAAAATAAATAGATAGAAATAAATTACAAAATACACAGATAATAAATAGATAGAAATAAATTACCAAATACACATATACTAAAGAGAGAGAAATAAATTACAAAATACACAGATAATAAATAGATAGAAATAAATTACAAAATACACAGTTAATTATAGATAGAAATAAACTACAAAATACACAGATAATAAATAAATAGAAATAAATTACAAAATACACAGATAATAACTAGATAGAAATAAATTACAAAATACACAGATAATAACTAGATAGAAATAAATTACAAAATACACAGATAATAAATAGATAGAAATAAATTACAAAATACACAGATAATAAATAGATAGAAATAAATTACAAAATACAGAGATAATAAATAGATAGAAATCAATTACCAAATACACATATATTAAAGAGCGAGAAATAAATTACAAAATACACAGATAATAAATAGATAGAAATAAATTACAAAATACATAGTTAATAAATTGATAGAAATAAATTACCCAATACACATATACTAAAGAGAGAGAAATAAATTACAAAATACACAGATAATAAATAGATAGAAATAAATTACCAAATACACATATACTAAAGAGAGAGAAATAAACTACAAAATACACAGATAATTAATAGATAGAAATAAATTACAAAACACACAGATAATAAATAGATAAAAATAAATTACAAAATACACAGATAATAAATAGATAGAAATAAATTACAAAATACACAGTTAATAAATTGATAGAAATAAACTACAAAATACACATATACTAAAGAGAGAGAAATAAACTACAAAATACACAGATAATAAATAGATAGAAATAAATTACAAAATACACAGATAATAAATAGATAGAAATAAATTACCAAATACACATATACTAAAGAGAGAGAAATAAATTACAAAATACACAGATAATAAATAGATAGCAATAAATTACAAAATACACAGATAATAAATAGATAAAAATAAATTACAAAATACACAGATAATAAATAGATAGAAATAAATAACAAAATACACAGATAATAAATAGATAGAAATAAATTACAAAATACACATATACTAAAGAGAGAAAAATAAATTACAAAATACACAGATAATAAATAGATAGAAATAAATTACAAAATACACAGATAATAAATAGATAGAAATAAACTACAAAATACACAGATAATAAATAGATAGAAATAAATTACAAAATACACAGATAATAAATAGATAGAAATAAATTACAAAATAGACATATACTAAAGAGAATGAAATAAATTACAAAAAACACAGATAATAAATAGATAGAAATAAACTACCAAATACACAGATAATAAATAAATAGAAATAAATTACAAAATACACTAATAATAAATAGATAGGAATAAACTACAAAATACACAGAGAATAAATAAATAGAAATAAATTACAAAATACTCAGATAATAAATAAATAGAAATAAATTACAAAATACACAGATAATAAATAAATAGAAATAAATTACAAAATACTCAGATAATAAATAAATAGAAATAAATTACAAAATACACTGATAATAAATAGAAATAAACTACAAAATACACATATACTAAAGAGAGAGAAATAAACTAAAAAATACACAGATAATAAATAAATAAATAGAAATAAATTACAAAATACACAGATAATAAATAGATAGGAATAAATTACAAAATACACTGATAATAAATAGATAGAAATAAATTACAAAATACACAGATAATAAATAAATAGAAATAAATTAAAAAATACACTGATAATAAATAGATAGGAATAAACTACAAAATACACAGATAATAAATAAATAGAAATAAATTACAAAATACACAGATAATAAATAAATAGACATAAATTATAAAATACTCAGATAATAAATAAATAGAAATAAATTACAAAATACACAGATAATAAATAAATAGAAATAAATTACAAAATACACAGATAATAAATAAATAGAATAAATTACAAAATACTCAGATAATAAATAAATAGAAATAAATTACAAAATACACTGATAATAAATAGAAATAAACTACAAAATACACATATACTAAAGAGAGAGAAATAAACTACAAAATACACAGATAATAAATAAATAGAAATAAATTACAAAATTCACAGATAATAAATAGATAAAAATAAATTACATAATACACAGATAATAAATAGATAGAAATAAATTACAAAATACACAGATAAGAAATAGATAGAAAGAAATTACAAAATACCCATATACTAAATATATAGAAATAAACTACAAAATACACAGATAATAAATAGATAGAAATAAATTACAAAATACACAGATAATAAATAGATAGAAATAAATTACAAAATACACAGATAATAAATAGATAGAAATAAATTACAATATACACAGATAATAAATAGATAGAAATAAATTACCAAATACACATATACTAAAGAGAGAGAAATAAATTACAAAATACACAGATAATAAATAGATAGAAATAAATGACAAAAACACAGTTAATTAATAGATAGAAATAAACTACAAAATACACAGATAATTAATAAATAGAAATAAATTACAAAATACACAGATAATAAATAGATAGAAACAAATTACCAAATACACATATACTAAAGAGAGAGAAATAAATTACAAAATACACCGATAATAAATAGATAGAAATAAATTACAAAATACACAGATCATAAATAGATAGAAATAAATTACAAAATACACAGATAATAAATAGATAGAAATAAATTACAAAATACACAGATAATAAATAGATAGAAACAAACTACAAAATACACATATACTAAAGAGAGAGAAATAAATTACAAAATACACAGATAATAAATAGATAGAAATAAATTACAAAATACACAGTTAATAAATAGATAGAAATACACTACAAAATACACAGATAATAAATAAATAGATATCAATTACAAAATACACAGAATATAAATAGATAAAAATAAATTACCAAATACACATATACTAAAGAGAGGGAAATAAATTACAAAATACACAGACAATAAATAGATAGAAATAAATTACAAAATACACAGATAATAAATAGATAGAAATAAATTACCAAATACACGTATACTAAAGAGAGAGAAATAAATTACAAAATACACAGATAACAAATAGATAGAAATAAATTACCAAATACACATATACTAAAGAGAGAGAAATAAATTACAAAATACACAGATAATAAATAGATAGAAATAAATTACCAAATACACATATACTAAAGAGAGAGAAATAAACTATAAAATACACAGATAATAAATAGATAGAAATAAACTACAAAATAAACAGATAATAAATAGATAGAAATAAATTACAAAATACACAGATAATAAATAGATAGAAAAAAAATTACAAAATACACAGATAATAAATAAATAGAAATAAATGACAAAAACACATATACTAAAGAGGTAGAAATAAATTACAAAATACACAGATAATAAATAGATAGCAATAAATTACAAAATACACAGATAATAAATTGATAAAAATAAATTACAAAATACACATATAATTAATAGATAGAAATAAATTACAAAATACACAGATAATAAATAGATAGAAATAAATTACAAAATACACATATACTAAAGAGAGAAAAATAAATTACAAAATACACAGATAATAAATAGATAGAAATAAATTACAAAATACACAGATAATAAATAGATAGAAATAAACTACAAAATACACAGATAATAAATAGATAGAAATAAATTACAAAATACACAGATAATAAATAGATAGAAATAAATTAAAAAATACACATATAATAAAGAGAGAGAAATAAATTACAAAAAACACAGATTATAAATAGATAAAAATAAACTAAAAAATACACAGATGATAAAGAAATAGAAATAAATTACAAAATACACTGATAATAAATAGATAGGAATAAACTACAAAATACACAGATAATAAATAAATAGAAATAAATTACAAAATACACAGATAATAAATACACAGAAATAAATTACAAAATACTCAGATAATAAATAAATAGAAATAAATTACAAAATACACAGATAATAAATAAATAGAAATAAATTACAAAATACTCAGATAATAAATAAATAGAAATAAATTACAAAATACACTGATAATAAATAGAAATAAACTACAAAATACACATATACTAAAGAGAGAGAAATAAACTACAAAATACACAGATAATAAATAAATAGAAATAAATTACAAAATACACAGATAATAAATAGACAGGAATAAATTACAAAATACACTGATAATAAATAGATAGGAATAAATTACAAAATACACAGATAATAAATAAATAGAAATAAATTACAAAATACACTGATAATAAATAGATAGGAATAAATTACAAAATACACTGATAATAAATAAATAGAAATAAATTACAAAATGCACAGAAAATAAATAAATAGAAATAAATTACAAAATACACTGATAATAAATAGATAGGAATAAACTACAAAATACACAGATAATAAATAAATAGAAATAAATTACAAAATACTCAGATAATAAATAAATAGAAATAAATTACAAAATACACAGATAATAAATAAATAGAAATAAATTACAAAATACTCAGATAATAAATAAATAGAAATAAATTACAAAATACTCAGATAATAAATAAATAGAAATAAATTACAAAATACACAGATAATAAATAAATAGAAATAAATTACAAAATACAAAGATAATAAATAAATAGAAATAAATTACAAAATACACTGATACATAATAGAAATAAACTACAAAATACACATATACTAAAGAGAGAGAAATAAACTACAAAATACACAGATAATAAATAAATAGAAATAAATTACAAAATACACAGATAATAAATAGATAGAAATAAATTACAAAATACACTGATAATAAATAGATAGGAATAAATTACAAAATACACAAATAATAAATAAATAGAAATAAATTACAAAATACACTGATAATAAATAGATAGGAATAAATTACAAAATACACTGATAATTAATAAATAGACATAAATTACAAAATACACAGATAATAAATAAATAGAAATAAATTACAAAATACACTGATAATAAATAGATAGGAATAAACTACAAAATACACAGATAATAAATAGATAGAAATAAATTACAAAATACTCAGATAATAAAGAAATAGAAATAAATTACAAAATACACTGATAAATAATAGAAATAAACTACAAAATACACATATACTAAAGAGAGAGAAATAAACTACAAAATACGCAGATAATAAATAAATTGAAATAAATTACAAAATACACAGATGATAAATAGATAGGAATAAATTAAAAAGCACACAGATAATAAATAATTAGAAATAAATTACAAAATACACTGATAATAAATAGATATGAATAAATTACAAAATACACTGATAATAAATAAATAGAAATAAATTACAAAATACACAGATAATAAATAAATAGAAATAAATTACAAAATACACAGAAAATAAATAAATAGAAATAAATTACAAAATACTCAGATAATAAATAAATAGAAATAAATTACAAAATACACAGATAATAAATAAATAGAAATAAATTACAAAATACTCAGATAATAAATAAATAGAAATAAATTACAAAATACACTGATAATAAATAGAAATAAACTACAAAATACACATATACTAAAGAGAGAGAAATAAACTACAAAATACACAGATAATAAATAAATAGAAATAAATTACAAAATACACAGATAATAAATAGATAGGAATAAATTACAAAATACACTGATAATAAATAGATAGGAATAAATTACAAAATACACAGATAAAAAATAAATAGAAATAAATTACAAAATACACTGATAATAAATAGATAGGAATTAATTACAAAATACACTGATAATAAATAAATAGAAATAAATTACAAAATACACAGATAATAAATAAATAGAAATAAATTACAAAATACACTGATAATAAATAGATAGGAATAAACTACAAAATACACAGATAATAAATAAATAGAAATAAATTACAAAATACTCAGATAATAAATAAATAGAAATAAATTACAAAATACACAGATAATAAATAAATAGAAATAAATTACAAAATACTCAGATAAAAAATAAATAGAAATAAATTACAAAATACTCAGATAATAAATAAATAGAAACAAATTACAAAATACACAGATAATAAATAAATAGAAATAAATTACAAAATACTAAGATAATAAATAAATAGAAATAAATTACAAAATACACTGATAATAAATAGAAATAAACTACAAAATACACATATACTAAAGAGAGAGAAATAAATTACAAAATACACAGATAATAAATAGATAGAAATAAATTACAAAATACACATATACTAAAGAGAGAGAAATAAATTACAAAAAACACAGATAATAAATAGATAGAAATTAACTACAAAATACACAGATAATAAATGAATAGAAATAAATTACAAAATACACTGATAATAAATAGATAGGAATAAACTACAAAATACACAGATAATAAATAAATAGAAATAAATTACAAAATACTCAGATAATAAATAAATAGAAATAAATTACAAAATACACAGATAATAAATAAATAGAAATAAATTACAAAATACTCAGATAATAAATAAATAGAAATAAATTACAAAATACACTGATAATAAATAGAAATAAACTACAAAATACACATATACTAAAGAGAGAGAAATAAACTACAAAATACACAGATAATAAATACATAGAAATAAATTACAAAATACACAGATAATAAATAGATAGGAATAAATTACAAAATACACTGATAATAAATAGATAGAAATAAATTACAAAATACACAGATAATAAATAAATAGAAATACATTAAAAAATACACTGATAATAAATAGATAGGAATAAACTACAAAATACACATATAATAAATAATAGAAATAAATTACAAAATACACAGATAATAAATAAATAGAAATAAATTATAAAATACTCAGATAATAAATAAATAGAAATAAATTACAAAATACACAGATAATAAATAAATAGAAATAAATTACAAAATACACAGATAATAAATAAATAGAAATCAATTACAAAATACTCAGATAATAAATAAATAGAAATAAATTACAAAATACACTGATAATAAATAGAAATAAACTACAAAATACACATATACTAAAGAGAGAGCAATAAACTACAAAATACACAGATAATAAATAAATAGAAATAAATTACAAAATACACAGATAATAAATAGATAGAAATAAATTACATAATACACAGATAATAAATAGATAGAAATACATTACAAAATACACAGATAAGAAATAGATAGAAATAAATTACAAAATACCCATATACTAAATATATAGAAATAAACTACAAAATACACAGATAATAAATAGATAGAAATAAATTACAAAATACACAGATAATAAATAGATAGAAATAAATTACAAAACACACAGATAATAAATAGATAGAAATAAATTACAATATACACAGATAATAAATAGATAGAAATAAATTACCAAATACACATATACTAAAGAGAGAGAAATAAATTACAAAATACACAGATAATAAATAGATAGAAATAAATGACAAAAACACAGTTAATTAATAGATAGAAATAAACTACAAAATACACAGATAATTAATAAATAGAAATAAATTACAAAATACACAGATAATAAATAGATAGAAACAAATTACCAAATACACATATACTAAAGAGAGAGAAATAAATTACAAAATACACCGATAATAAATAGATAGAAATAAATTACAAAATACACAGATAATAAATAGATAGAAATAAATTACAAAATACACAAATACTAAATAGATAGAAATAAATTACAAAATACACAGATAATAAATAGATAGAAATAAATTACAAAATACACAGATAATAAATAAATAGAAATAAATTACAAAATACAATGATAATAAATAAATAGAAATAAATTACAAAATACTCAGATAAAAAATAAATAGAAATAAGTTACAAAATACACAGATAATAAATAGATAGAAAGAAATTACAAAATACACAGATAATAAATAAATAGAAATAAATTACAAAATACACAAATAATAAATAAATAGAAATAAATTACGACCTACTCAGATTATAAATAAATAGAAATAAGTTACAAAATACAAAGATAATAAATAGATAGAAATAAATTACAAAATACACAGATAATAAATAAATAGAAATAAATTACAAAATACTCAGATAATAAATAGATAGAAATAAATTACAAAATAGACAGATACTAAATAGATAGATTTAAATTACAAAATACACAGATAATAAATAGATAGAAATAAATTACAAAATACACAGATAATAAATAAATAGAAATAAATTACAAAATACTCAGATAATAAATAAATAGAAATAAATTACAAAATACACAGATAATAAATAAATAGAAATAAATTACAAAATACTCAGATCATAAATAAATATAAATAAGTTACAAAATACACAGATAATAAATAGATAGAAAAAAATTACAAAATACACAGATAATAAATAAAGAGAAATAAACTACAAAATACTCAGATAATAAATAGATAGAAATAAATAACAAAATACACAGATACTAAATAGATAGAAATAAATTACAAAATACACAGTTCATAAATAGATAGAAATAAATTGCAAAATACACAGATACTAAATAGATAGAAATAAACTACAAAATACACAGATAATAAATAGATAGAAATAAATTACAAAATACACAGATAATAAATAGATAGAAATAAATTACAAAATACACATATACTAAAGAGAGAGAAATAAATTACAAAAAACACAGATAATAAATAGATAGAAATAAACTACAAAATACACAGATAATAAATAAATAGAAATAAATTACAAAATACACTGATAATAAATAGATAGGAATAAACTACAAAATACACAGAGAATAAATAAATAGAAATAAATTACAAAATACTCAGATAATAAATAAATAGAAATAAATTACAAAATACACAGATAATAAATAAATAGAAATAAATTACAAAATACTCAGATAATAAAAAATAGAAATAAATTACAAAATACACTGATAATAAATAGAAATAAACTACAAAATACACATATACTAAAGAGAGAGAAATAAACTACAAAATACACAGATAATAAATACATAGA
Organism: Euprymna scolopes; assembly: GCF_053919585.1. Classification (NCBI taxonomy): domain Eukaryota; kingdom Metazoa; phylum Mollusca; class Cephalopoda; order Sepiida; family Sepiolidae; genus Euprymna; species Euprymna scolopes. The sequence goes on from NC_136490.1 coordinate 4,877,349, forward strand.
AATAAATTACAAAATACACAGATAATAAATAGATAGGAATAAATTACAAAATACACTGATAATAAATAGATAGAAATAAATTACAAAATACACAGATAATAAATAAATAGAAATAAATTAAAAAATACACTGATAATAAATAGATAGGAATAAACTACAAAATACACAGATAATAAATAAATAGAAATAAATTACAAAATACACAGATAATAAATAAATAGAAATAAATTATAAAATACTCAGATAATAAATAAATAGAAATAAATTACAAAATACACAGATAATAAATAAATAGAAATAAATTACAAAATACACAGATAATAAATAAATAGAAATAAATTACAAAATACTCAGATAATAAATAAATAGAAATAAATTACAAAATACACTGATAATAAATAGAAATAAACTACAAAATACACATATACTAAAGAGAGAGAAATAAACTACAAAATACACAGATAATAAATAAATAGAAATAAATTACAAAATACACAGATAATAAATAGATAAAAATAAATTACATAATACACAGATAATAAATAGATAGAAATAAATTACAAAATACACAGATAAGAAATAGATAGAAATAAATTACAAAATACCCATATACTAAATATAAAGAAATAAACTACAAAATACACAGATAATAAATAGATAGAAATAAATTACAAAATACACAGATAATAAATAGATAGAAATAAATTACAAAATACACAGATAATAAATAGATAGAAATAAATTACAATATACACAGATAATAAATAGATAGAAATAAATTACCAAATACACATATACTAAAGAGAGAGAAATAAACTACAAAATACACAGATAATAAATAGATAGAAATAAATGACAAAAACACAGTTAATTAATAGATAGAAATAAACTACAAAATACACAGATAATTAATAAATAGAAATAAATTACAAAATACACAGATAATAAATAGATAGAAACAAATTACCAAATACACATATACTAAAGAGAGAGAAATAAATTACAAAATACACCGATAATAAATAGATAGAAATAAATTACAAAATACACAGATAATAAATAGATAGAAATAAATTACAAAATACACAAATACTAAATAGATAGAAATAAATTACAAAATACACAGATAATAAATAGATAGAAAGAAATTACAAAATACACAGATAATAAATAAATAGAAATAAATTACAAAATACAATGATAATAAATAAATAGAAATAAATTACAAAATACTCAGATAATAAATAAATAGAAATAAGTTACAAAATACACAGATAATAAATAGATAGAAAGAAATTACAAAATACACAGATAATAAATAAATAGAAATAAATTAAAAAATACACAAATAATAAATAAATAGAAATAAATTACGACCTACTCAGATAATAAATAAATAGAAATAAATTACAAAATACTCAGATAATAAATAAATAGAAATAAGTTACAAAATACAAAGATAATAAATAGATAGAAATAAATTACAAAATACACAGATAATAAATAAATATGAAATAAATTACAAAATACTCAGATAATAAATAGATAGAAATAAGTTACAAACTACACAGATAATAAATAGATAGATTTAAATTACAAAATACACAGATAATAAATAGATCGAAATAAATTACAAAATACACAGATAATAAATAAATAGAAATAAATTACAAAATACTCAAATAATAAATAAATAGAAATAAATTACAAAATACACAGATAATAAATAAATAGAAATAAATTACAAAATACTCAGATCATAAATAAATATAAATAAGTTACAAAATACACAGATAATAAATAGATAGAAAAAATTACAAAATACACAGATAATAAATAAATAGAAATAAACTAAAAAATACTCAGATAATAAATAGATAGAAATAAATAACAAAATACACAGATACTAAATAGATAGAAATAAATTACAAAATGCACAGATAATAAATAGATAGAAATAAATTACAAAATACACAGATACTAAATAGATAGAAATAAACTACAAAATACACAGATAATAAATAGATAGAAATAAATTACAAAATACACAGATAATAAATAGATAGAAATAAATTACAAAATACACAGATAATAAATAAATAGAAATAAATTACAAAATACTCAGATAATAAATAAATAGAAATAAGTTACAAACTACACAGATAATAAATAGATAGAAAGAAATTACAAAATACACAGAAAATAAATAAATAGAAATAAATTACAAAATACACAGATAATAAATAAATAGAAATAAATTACGACCTACTCAGATAATAAATAAATAGAAATAAGTTACAAAATACACAGATAATAAATAGATAGAAATAAATTACAAAATACACAGATAATAAATAAATAGAAATAAATTACAAAATAAACAGATAATAAATAGATAGAAATAAATTACAAAATACACAAATACTAAATAGATAGAAATAAATTACAAAATACACAGATAATAAATAGATAGAAATAAATTACAAAATACTCAGATAAAAAATAGATAGAAATAAATTACAAAATACACAGATACTAAATAGATAGAAATAAATTACAAAATACACAGATAATAAATAGATAGAAATAAATTACAAAATACTCAGATAATAAATAAATAGAAATAAATTACAAAATACACAGATACTAAATAGATAGAAATAAATTACAAAATACACAGATAATAAATAGATAGAAATAAATTACAAAATACACAGATACTAAATAGATAGAAATAAACTACAAAATACACAGATAATAAATAGATATAAATTAATTACAAAATACACAGATAATAAATAGATAGAAATAAATTACAAAATACACAAATAATAAATAGATATAAATAAATTACAAAATGATCAATTACTAAATAGATAGAAATAAAATTACAAAATACACAGATAATAAATAGATAGAAATAAATTACAAAATACACAGATAATAAATAAATAGAAATAAATTGCAAAATACTCAGATAATAAATAGATAGGAATAAATTACAAAATACACAGATACTAAATAGATAGAAATAAATTACAAAATACACAGATACTAAATAGATAGAAATAAACTACAAAATACACACATAATAAATAGATAGGAATAAATTACAAAATACACAGATACTAAATAGATAGAAATAAATTACAAAATACACAGATAATAAATAGATGGAAATAAATTACAAAATACTCAGATAATAAATAAATAGAAATACATTTACAAAATACACAGATAATAAATAGATAGAAATAAATTACAAAATACTCAGATAATAAATAAATAGAAATAAGTTACAAAATACACAGATAATAAATAGATAGAAATAAATTACAAAATACACAGATAATAAATAAATAGAAATAAATTACAAAATACTCAGATAATAAATAGATAGAAATAAATTACAAAGTACACAGATACTAAAAAGATAGAAATAAATTACAAAATACACAGATAATAAATAGATAGAAATAAATTACAAAATACACAGATAATAAATAAATAGACATAAATTACAAAATACTCAGATAATAAATAGATAGAAATAAGTTACAAAATACACAGATACTAAATAAATAGAAATAAATTACAAAATACACAGATAATAAATAGATAGAAATAAATTACAAAATACACAGATAATAAATAGATAGAAATAAACTACAAAATACACAGATAATAAATAGATAGAAATAAACTACAAAATACACAGATAATAAATAGATAGAAATAAATTACAAAATGCACAGATAATAAATAGATAGAAATAAATTACAAAATACACAGATAATAAATAGATAGAAATAAACTACAAAATACACAGTTTATAAATAGATAGAAATAAATTACAAAATACACAGTTAATAAATATATAGAAATAAATTACAAAATACACAGTTAATAATAGATAGAAATAAACTACAAAATCCCCAGTTAATAAATATATAGAAATAAATTGCAAAATACACAGATAATAAATAGATAGAAATAAATTACAAAATACACAATTAATAAATACATAGAAATAAACAACAAAATACACAGTTTATAAATATTTAGAAATAAATTACAAAATACACAGATAATAAATAGATAGAAATATACTACAAAATACACAGTTAATAAATACATAGAAATAAATTACAAAATACACAGATAATAAATAGATAGAAATAAATTACAAATTACACAGATAAGAAATAGATAGAAATAAATTACAAAATACACAGTTCATAAATAGATAGAAATAAACTACAAAATACACAGATAATAAATAGATATAAATAAATTACAAAATACACTGATTATAAATAGATAGAAAAAAATTACAAAATACACAGTTAATAATTAGATAGAAATAAATTACAAAAAACACAGATAATTAATAGATAGAAATTAATTACAAAATACACAGTTAATAAATAGATAGAAATAAATTACAAAATACACAGTTAATAAATATATAGAAATAAATTACAAAATACACAGTTAATAAATAGATAGAAATAAACTACAAAATACACAGTTAATAAATATATAGAAATAAATTACAAAATACACAGATAATAAATAGATAGAAATAAATTACAAAATACACAGTTAATAAATAGATAGAAATAAACTACAAAATACACAGTTAATAAATATATAGAAATAAATTACAAAATACACAGATAATAAATAAATAGAAATAAATTACAAAATACACAGTTAATAAATAGATAGAAATAAACTACAAAATACACAGTTAATAAATACATAGAAATAAATTACAAAATACACAGATAATAAATAGATAGAAATAAATTAAAAATTACACAGATAAGAAATAGATAGAAATAAATTACAAAATACACAGTTCATAAATAGATAGAAATAAACTACGAAATACACAGATAATAAATAGATATAAATAAATTACAAAATACACTGATAATAAATAGATAGAAATAAATTACAAAATACACAGATAATTAATAGATAGAAATAAATTACAAAATACACAGTTAATAAATAGATAGAAATAAATTACAAAATACACAGTTAATAAATAAATAGAAATAAATTACAAAATACACAGATAATAAATAGATAGAAATAAATTACAAAATACACAGTTAATAAATAGATAGAAGTAAATGACAAAATACACAGTTTATAAATAGATAGAAACAACTTACAAAATACACAGATAATAAATAGATAGAAATAAATTACAAAATAGGCAGATAATCTTTATTCAATAATTTTGGGAAATTTCTTGCTAACATTTGCCTATTCAACTACGTCCTATTTAATCTTTGCGTCAACGAATTTCTTCAATTCCTGAACACGGCTGTTGTTTGGCCCGACTCCAAAGCCATCAATTCGCATTGATTGAGGAATGACCTCTTTCCAAAACCATCAACGACGTCTGATTGAAATACTGACTTGGCTTGAACGTATTCTTTTAGCAGTTAGAATCTTCAAGATTACCTCTTTCTTTCTTCTTAGCACTTCATTGAAAAAAAAAGAGAATTATCCACGGGCGAACCAGACTGTTATTTCCCATTCCAGTTTTGCAATTTTGCTCTTTCTTCCATCATAAAATAAATATCCTTTTAGATGAGAATTGTCCCAATTGCCGACGGCAGCGTCACAATATTACAAAATATAATACTAGGAAAATAAAATAACCATAGAACCAATATTGATAACAGTACATACAGCACATTTAGCAGCATTGATAACAATAAAAAAATACTTTACTACTACTACTACTACGACGACGAGAACGACGATAACTACTACTACTACTAATAATAATAATAATAAGAAGAAGAAGAAGAAGAAGAAGACGAATAAAGATTCCAATAAGAATATTAAACTTCAGAACTAGATAAATATTAGTTATTATTGTTAATATTAATATTGTTTTTTATGCGGACAATCACGTTTACACACCGGATTTCGTCAGATCACAGAAGTACCAGATGGGTAGCTATTTTGAAAGGCTATGCATTGTATGTGCTTTCCGCTTATCTCGAAATTGTGACAATAGGACCTTACTTATTTCATTAACGAACAAACTGAATAATGTTTTGTCATTTTTATCGGTAAATAATTTATACCATGGCTTGAAACGTATTAAGTCTGCTGTCAATACTTTATGAAAGCTACTTAGAATAGAACGTTGAAAAGAAGCGGAGTCGAGAGTAATCCACGTTGACGTGAAGATTATAATGAGCAAATGAAACAAGTTCGAAAAAACACTTAAGTAAAGTAATAATGGCAAACACAAAAGTAAGGATTCTTTTAAAACCTTATTCGGTATATTTAACATTAACCAACAACGCACCATGTGTAAATGAAGAAGTGTAGCAACAAAACCTGATAAACTTAAACGTTATATTAGCGACATAATTGGGCAATATCGACAAGCCAGACTATTTCAGAATAACCAAAGATTTCCGTGGATAAGAATCGACAATATACCATGAAAGATCACGGGGCAACACGGATTTGTTTCTGATTTGTATAATCATTCCAAGAAATTCGAAACGAGGACTTACTTGACTTATCATGGATTTAGAATATTATAAGAAGCCATTATATCTGAAGATTCCTTGGTACTAAAATATTTGGACATTTTGGAAATAATCCCAACCATCCTAACATTAATAAAATAATACGCTGTAAAGTAAAGAAACTTATTTAACTTCAGTAAACGAAAGGTGAAACTTAAGATAAGGATTTTTCATATTAATACCGTTTTCCACTACTTTTTGTCACTCATTTAACTTGTTGACACTTCATTTTATGAAATATATAAGCAGAATATAAATTAGAAAATGTCTGCCGAGGTAATCTACTATTACTGAATAAGCGTAAAGATTTTGGAAGGACAAATATTCTGCTTGTTATCCTAATAGATAACATCAGATTGTTTTTTTAACGAGATGAGGATGGAATTTGGCATCACTAAATGTGTTGTTTCATACGATGAAAATCCGCCAACTTAGAAAGCCTTAAACTCCTAAGCATACTATATAGAATAATAAAGAATAGAATTATAAAGAATAATGAAAGCGTAAAAGTATACAAATATTTTGGGACATTGGAAACCGATAAGATTAAAAGCATGGAAATGAAAACCCTCATAACCAAGTACAACAGAAAATTAGTTTTTTTTTATAAAATCTCACTTACACAGTGAATATACGAAAGGCAAGTAATGCCAGATCTGTCTTATTCCATAGATATACCGTAATTATACTTGGTTATATGTAAGAGAATAAGATCTTTAAACGTTAATCTCTTAAAACGAATGTTTCATTTTGCTAAAAATATGATCGATTATATCTATTTGGGGAAAATGTGGTCAAGCCTTAATTTGTCTCGAAAATGTGGACAATATAGAAGAATAAAATTTAAATTAATATAATTATGAAAGTTATAAAAAAATATCTACATGAAGTGAAGAAGGAGAAAAGCAAATGGAAAGTAGTACGACGCTGCACGATAAATAACAGATTTATTTAGGAGATAACTTGACATTTTGTTTTAACAATTTTTCCACATATTTATCTACAAAAATATTTATTTTAAACTCAGGGTCTGATAGGGACTAATATTGCACTTATTATTCTATTGAAAAAAAATATTTGCTATATTTATGCGATGATGTTTTCGACTACTGTGGAACTCCGCAAGTTCTGCTATTATTTATTATTATTTATGTTATTAAGAGATTTATTATTTTATAATGCATTTACTGTAAAATTGTTAGTATACTCCGCTATTTTTATTTAACATATCCACACAGACATTATATCGTTTAAATCCAATTTACTTAATAATATAGTAATGGGTGTTACATACTTTCTTAAGAAAACTGCCATTTTTACGTAAATCTGTCTCACTCATATTTTCCTCTTCTAAACTACGCGATCTTTGGTTATTTTTCATTGTTTCATAATATCTTTTAACCAAATTAATATGGTTCTATGCCCGAGCTACGCATATATAATGGAAGATGATTGAGTTCGTTTTACCACCGGGATCGAGCGTCCTTCTTGTTGAAACAGCGGTTTTGGGACATGTTTTTATTGGCTGCTCCGACTATTTTCAAAGGTAGTTCAGGGTGTGTTTTTTTCTGCACCGTTTTTTATAGTTGTGGATGTATATAGCTGAAGTACGGCAACCTTCGAAGTGTCTGCATTCCAAGTGAATTATAGAGAAAACTTGTCAGTTAGAACTTTAAATTCTTTCTACTACTTAATACTAAATTATTCGCATTTTATAATCCAGAATATTCCTACGAACTAATGTTGTCTACATCCTACAATGTTCTAAGTGCAATACATCTTACACTGCAATAACTACAAGACGATTACATATAAGGTGAAAAATAACATTAGGTCATACTTAAATGATCGTTTTACCAACAAATCACTTCATGGAAAAATACTTATAGGACCATCCAAATTAGCATCCTTGCTTCACTTTAAAAAGTGGGTAACCTAAAGATTGCGGGAATACTCTTTATTTAAAAACACAAAATTTCCATTAAAAAAACAAACTTAAACGTAACAACTATACTCATTATACAATAAATTTCCAACATAACTTTCATGATTATGTTCGTTATTGTTGCTTGTAAGATATACACATGCACATACACATATTGATGCGCTAAATTAACAACCAAATGGCAATACACTATACTTAAAATATTAATGACACTATCCTAACTATATACTCTTAATAAAATTACACTACCCAACCTTTTTCCACCCATTTATATTTTATTCCAACATAGTTTTTACAATTCTTTTTTTACACAGTGATCACCACTTATCAAGGCCCGGAAGCCACTCAGGGATAAGGGTTATTTCAAGTACATTACGTTAGTGTGGAGATTTGACGAAGTGTTTACTTAAGAGGGCGGTTAATTAATATTGGTTAACGTTGGACTTGAAGACATCCAAGTTATAGTCCGGTGGGAAGCAGACAGACGGAACAGAGTTCGACAGGCGTGCAGTTCTAAGAGAGAAGCTTTGTTCATGTAATCCTCGTTTTGATTAAGGAACAGATAAAGAGTGGGGGAAATTTTCGCAGTGGATTCAGCGATAGGGGTGTTTTTCGTGAATGATTGGCGATGGGGGGACCAGAGATTGGAGTTCAGACGAGCACCTGCCATGGAAATAACGATAAGACTTGGATAGGCTCCCCACGTCTCTTCTGTGGGAAGGAGGTTGCAGGGTAGAGAAAAGGGCATCCCCCACTAAGCCACGAAGTCAATTTTGTACTCTGTCAAGGCAGGATAGGCTGTTTTTAGCAGCTCCTGCCCAGATATGGCAACAGTATTCCATCCTTAGACGTACTTGGCTTTTATATAGATAGAGAATTGAATCAGTAGTGAGATATCTTCTGGAGCGGTAGAAGGATCCCACCATCTTTCCAGCGACCTTGGCAACAGACTTGATGTACGTGTTCCATTTCAGATCAGGAGTAAAAGTCAAACCCAGAAGCTTGTCAAAACAGGGGGCCTCACCCAGACGAGAGTCATCCATGGATCGATCCGTTACCCCCCCCACGAAAAATTAAGACCTGCTTTGAAAAAAAAAACATGTTTTCGCGGTTTAAAAAAAAAAAAAATAATCTACGATCACTGTACGGCTAATTGCTGCTTTTGCTCTTTAAAACAACGTCGACAAATAAGATCGACTGACTCCTTCGGCGTTAAATACCGTAAAACAAACCACTAACACGAATTTACTAAAATGTTTCAAGTTGTTATCTTTTTAAGTCCCTTACTTTACAGAAAAACCGCCAGAGTTTTATTAAAATATCCCCACTTGCACAAGTATACAACATACAGTAAAATTTGTTGTTAAAATAAATATTACCATTTTTGGAACATCCGCGATTATTCTTGGAAAATTCTTTCAGAACGATGCTTTTTCTTTTCAAGCCAGTGTGCCCTTGTTTGTAATATTTTACTCTTTGTAAAATGAAATAACTTAATCAAACATAAATCACGTCACAATATTCAACCGAACGATTTTACTTTCAAATTAATATTTACAAACGAAGTTTTTAAAGTTTGAAATCTGTATCTTAATAACAATACAACACTTAAAAAATTTGATAAAAAATAGAATCCGTTAAATATTCTCATCTAAAATAAGCAAGTTGGTTAGCTTCATTGCCTGAGATTAGAAGGACTTTTTTTTCAATACGCCCATGATTTTGTGCGTGTGTGTGTTTGTCGTTTGTGTGTTTTTATTTTCTTTCAAGTTTTTAAAATTTGATATTTATTTTGCACGGTTTGCCAAAATGAAACTCGATTTCGTATAATTTTTTATAGTTAAATATTGCCAAACATCAATAATAACGATAACAAGAATAGTTATTTACCAGCATAGGACAGAGTTCTACACAAGTCCTGTTTATAATGTAGGAACAATTTACTTCCCCCAGACGAGGCACAGTGGTTTGGGGAAAACTTTGTTTTGGAGGGGGGAGGTAAATTTTGCCATTTGACTCACCTCCACATTTTTATTTTTAGAGTGACGAATGTTCATGGTTTCGGTTATGCTGATTAAGAAAATCCCATTATAATTTTGCGAAGATAACTACTTTTACAGATCACTGGCTGCCAGGTTTGTACGCACGCTCGATACACACACCTGCTTTTCTCCTAACGACACTGCCACGGCCAATTTCTTTAGCATTTACGTGTGAGTATGCTGATGGCAACGATTATCACAGTTTTAATTATGGGGAATACTTTTCACCCGACCCCGAAAAAAAAAGCGGTTGTCTACCCCGAAAGTTGTTCATCACGTAGGGATGTTGAGGGTCTCTATTCCAAATGCCGGTCTTTAGATGGGGAGGTTTGTGTTGTCTATTCGAAAAGCCGTTTTCGAATGGATAGTTTGAGATGTAGTGATAATAGTCGTAAGTCCTTTGTTTACCACGTTAAAATAAGGCGACATTAAACTGGAATCATATTCCATATTATTATTGAGGATTAGTAAAGAACAGTAAGACGTTGACAACAGAAAAAAAACAGCAAAGAATTCTACCACGGATTGCGGTTATTTCAGTACTTGTTCAGAACAACTGAAACAGTTCTGAAACTAAATATGGCTTCTGGGTCAAGAGTTTTCTTATTATTCTTTTAAAAATTATGTTTCTATTATTTTCAATGACATATTGTATGACATAATATGAGATAGTTTCAGTTTTCTTACTGACCTCTCAATTTAATATTTTCTATGTTTAATATATATTATTTCATCTGTATATTCTGATTGAGCTAAAGTTTTATTATGATATTATTTCTTGATATTAAATATATGTTCATTTCGAGATAACCCGGGTATTCATTCGGCATGCTAGGTGTAATGGTAATATTTACTGAAGGGTGATTTGTTGTATTTTTAGTCAATATAAAACAGTGATTAAATGCGTTTATATAATGGTTCATATGTATTGTTTATAAAGTTTAGTATGACATTTAAGTAATTTGTTATGTGATTATTAGTATAATATATTTGAAGTTGTTATAAAACATTTGTATGGGTTTCTTAATTTGTATTAATATAAATATATATATATATATATATTAATATAAATATATATGTATATATATATAATTATAAATATATGCGTATATAAATATACAACCTGTATATTATCTGTATGGTTATAAATAAAGATAGCATTTTTAGACACGTATCTTTCTGATTTAGACGAACACCATATAAAGTTCCTTCATCGGTGTCTATTATTATGAACTAACTGACAATATTTCGCATTTATTGCGTCTTTATCAATACTTACTGGATTCATTTTATTACTTTTAAGTCATATACTTTCTATCCAACATTTTTGTTAGCAACTTATAAATGATGATTACAGATGAGGAATTTGCATATATGGAAATTCACTCAATATAAATATTGTTCAGCTGATATGATGAATTTAAGAAGAGAATTGAAAATGATATGTTTATTTAATTGCACGGTTTTCCAAACCAAATATAAACTCCGATAGTTTCATTCAACATATAAAATCGTATCAGTTATGCAAACGCACACACACACACAAATACACACACAAACAGTTGACTTCTTGTAATTAAAACATACTCGAGCTGATATCAAAACCAAATCTTGAAGACAAGGAGCGAAGAAATAGTACCATTAGGCTAGCTTGACGTAATCTTTAAAAAGTGTTTACAAACGTATTTTCTTTAGAAAATGTAAAAGATCCGCGCATACGCAGTCGTGAAACAGTTAACAGATAAAAATCCTATGTCTCCTCAAGTAATTATTTTTACCTTTAATCTTAGCTTCGACTTATTTCTGATTAAACCGAGTAAAATCTTAATGATTACCTAAGATAATTAATTTAAAGTCCGTAGATGAAAAAATTGTTAAGAATATAGGTTAACAAGTGTTTTCTCACGCATTTAAACTTTCTAGTCGCAGTGATCAGCTGTGAAACACGAAACAGTACGGTATGTGTATAAATATATATATATATATATATATATATATATATATATATATATATATATACATACATACATACATAAGTCGCTTTGTGAGTATGTGTGAGTTCATTTTTCATGGGTTGCAGAACAGTTGATTTTTTTTTTATTCCTGCCAATTTCACATGAATTTAATTTTTATTTTTGTATCGTACTTAGATATGTTTTATTCAGAAATTAAGAATCGAAAATCGGATAAAGTCCTTTCTTAAAAATGACTAACGTCTCTATAGGTAAAAATAATAATTTTTAGAAGGGGGTATTCTACGTTAAACCGTCAAGTGCGATGATCAAATTTCAGCTAATCATTTCTTCGTAAACAAACAAGTTCATTATAAAGCTTTAGGAGAAAGCATTCGACAACAGACCGGGGGATCCCTTGTTCAAACGCGGGTGTACCTCACCAACCATTTTATTTTTTTCTTGTTAATGAGTTCAATTTACGATGAACAAAGAGGTGCCATTAAAAATCACCGAAACGTATTTATTCGTTTGCATATTTTAAAACTAAACAGTAATCAAAAGTGACTTTTCCAGGGAATTCATCGTCAAACCCAAATATCAGCTGATGTGATATTGTAAACAAACACAGGCGGAATGTTGTATGAACAACATTATATTTATTATTTTTATTAAGTTTTTTTACTAATTAGTTTACGAGTAAATTTTTCCTCGTAATATATTATAACAATAAAAGAGCGATTTTATAAAATACATACACAATTTATATAAATTAAACTATCATGGTTAAGCGTATTGTACGACCGGGCAACGCCGGGCTTCAAGCTTATAGTTTTTTTCATCGCTTGCGAAGAAACTGCTATCATGCAATTGGTCTATGTTTCTGAAAATCGTCTGTTACATAGATTCGAGCTCTAAAGTATTTTCCACATGTTGGGCAATGTTGGGATTAATCTTTATCAGATATGCTAATTGCTCCGTCTTTTCTAATAACAGGTTTCCTCTTGCGTTCTTCATTGCACGCAGATACATAAATGTTTGACCATTTTTAAAATGCAGTACTATAGGAACATCTGTCTTGATTATTTTTCCATGATGTAGAATACTAACATAACCGTTTGAGGGAGACATTTAGATTGCCCTTGAACCGCGTTCGTTGTCCTCGTTGCCTACGAGTCTTTTTCCTTTTGGAGAGTTCAGCGTGAAGAAACTACTTTGGTATCTTTGAATCTGGAATGCTCTAACATAATGTGTCCGTACAGAATGTCTAGAACCTTAGTTTCTGGTATCTTGTCTTGCCACTTTATTTTTAACATACTACGGAGGCAGGTCATATAGAAATATTTCAGTTTCTTTGAGTATTTGGCATATACATTGGATCCCTTACTTAGCACCGCAGATGACAGCATGCTGAACAGTTTGGGTGCAAGTACGCATTCTTGTTTAACACACCATTGGCAGGAAATCACCGAAAGCCTCTCGACCATCTATGACACGAGCCACATCCCACCATGTAAGTTTTTAATGAGTGAAATGAATTTTTTAGGGTATCCAAAGTTAGCCATGGCCTTACAAAACCTGCTCCGTATACAGTGTTAAAAGCCTTAGTAAAATCAACTAATGTTGTGTATAGGTCCTGAAATTTGAGTTGATGAGCAACAATTGCTATAGTGATTCTCCGGGAGAAAGCCATCTTCAAGGTGTTTAGTTAAACGATTGAGTTCGAGTTTTGCATGAATTTTAGAGTTGATGAGCAGCAATTGCTATAGTGATTCTCCGGGAGAAACCCATCTTCAAGGTGTTTAGTTAAACCATTGAGTTCGAGTTTTGCATGAATTTTACTAGCTATGTAGGGAAGAGATGTTATACTGCGGTTGCCACAATTCTCCGTGGTTCAATTTCGCTTGTAAATATGCACTATAGATGCATCTTAAAATTCCTGGGAAGTTAGCTCCTTCACGTCGAAGGAAATAAATAATTCATACACCTTTTTTTCAGGGTAAGATCCCCTGTCTTCTCTATATCTGAGGAAATGTCATCCAGCCAGGATATTTGTCACAAGAAAGCTGTTTACAGATTTGTCAACTTCCTCAATAGTGTGTAACTCATCAAGAGTTTTGTTTGTTTTTATTTGTGGAAGTTGTGTGATTGCCTCATCACTGATTGAGTAGGACCAGTTCAGTACAGAGTAAAAGTGATCTGCCCACCTGTCTAAAATGTTGGCTCGCTTTGTTGTCAGTTTCGTCTCATTAGCATTTACCTAAAAACAAATGTCGATAGCCTATGGTCTATATATTGTTCCAACATAGTAATTTTATATCTTCGAGTCATGCATATCAGTTATATTTTTGCATTTTCAGAGATTTTTCATTCGGCTGTTCAGTTTTTATATTGCACAGTTTTGTTTGACCAATACGGCGAATTTACGAAAATGCTTCTTTTTTAAGGCAAAGCTTGAATCCTTCAGAAGTGCATTGTAACTTGCGTTTTTGTGAGTAGTTCTTATGCTTCCTCATTGTTTTCGTCAGAAAAATCCTAATGTTTCTTCTTAGATGGTTCAAGCACTTCCAGTGATGACGGTTTTATAGCTTCCCTGAAGCGTGCCCAGTGGTCTTAAATATCAAAATAACCAAACTGTAGTTTAGTTCGTCTTTCATTGGGAGTATTCGCAAATCGGATAGTATTTTATTTATCTTTTAGTTTGGATACTTTAATGCGTGTCACCAATTTCTATTCCTTTAAGCAGCCGCTTGGCTACAATACTGAGTCTTGGCTTAGAGAAAATAAGAATCTGGACCATCAATCAGAACATATTGTTTGTCTTTTTTTTGCTGATTGCATAGTCAATGAGTTAGCAGTGCTTGGATATTGAGTGCATCTAGGTGGTTTAGTTCTTATTTAACATAGTTCAGGTGATGAAGGTCTTCAGCAGAAAAATATCTTACTGTTACAATTATCAACTTTATTTCTCCCAATAGTTCACCTCCAGGTGTGATAGTCTGCACCAACTCTGTAATTGTAATCACCAATAATGAAAAAAACTCATCTTCTTTGAAACTGTTCTCAAAGGGGTTTGAAGTTCTTGATAGAACTTGTCCATCACTTCATCGGTTTGGTGATCGTTGGAAGATATGTGCTGATTAGTGTCGCATGACTCCTCATCCAAACCAGTATGACGTTGATTGGCTCCGTTAGCTAGAGAAACCAGTTTCATTTGTGGTTGGTTTTAATTCGAAATCTAACTCCTGCCTCACTACGTTCCCCAACACACCATGCGCCTCAGAAGAATCTATAGACGCCGTTATCGTCTGTGATTTTACGTTTGTCGGCTCTGCGTGATTCAGATAGGTTGCTTTTTGTCCACCTTGTGGTGATTTAGCTCTCTGACTTTCTGGTATGCTTGCTTCGTGGTTGTCAATAGGATTACGCACGTTCCATGTACATATGACGAGTAGAGCAATCGTTTGTTCTGGTTATTTAACCGCTAAAATCGAGATTCCTGTCGGTTGCAGAAGGTTTAGCGGGTGTGATGAATCATGTAAAGCAAAGCACCTTTTCTACACCCTTCCTTCTGCTAGGAAGATGAGTAGTGCATTTCTAAAGAGGATTACACAGTCAATCAGGGGGTTTCTAAGTTCCGAAACGACGATTTAGCCTGAGCCGTCTGTGTACAGTTCTCCGTGCTGTAGCACCCAGGTTATCCACACATTCTACGTAACCACTCGTATAATCAGAGGGAAATACAGGAAATAAAATAGATTAGATCATTAACAACAGAAACTGGAACACTTATGTAAAACAATCTTAAGATTTTCCTGGGAGCTGATTGCAACAGCGACCACCAGCTAGAGAAATAATAATTCAGGTTAAAAAGTTACAAAAACCTAACTGTAAAACTGTAAAAAAACTTTACAAACTGTGGGTTGATACCACCTTTATAAAAACTGAATACACTGTTAATGTAAACATAAATTTAACGAACTGCTAAGGTTTTGAGAAGAGAAATGTCAAAACAAAATATGGAAAACAGGAAATTACATCAAATTTTAAATTGCCAAGAAAACACCCAAAAAAGAAAAAAAAAGTTTTATTGATTTCTAATGAAACAGTGAAAGAAGTAGAAACACGAAAAACGATCAAAGCACGCGGTCTGTTTAAATCAAAAGACAGGGCGGTATACAAAGAATAATATGCAGTTCTCCAGAGAATTACGCGGAACGACAAACGGTCGGCAATTTATTAACAATATGAAAATTACAAAATAAATCGGTCACTAACTCTACAAAAGACCTATACAATAGTGTCTAACGTTTTACACGCTAATTCAAACCATCGACTGATTCTGTAAAAAGAAACGTTTGAAAACTGTTTGCTAAAAGGCAACAAGGTGAAAAACAATAAGACGGGTATTGTGATTTTTTATACAAGAAAACAACATCCAACTAGCCAACCAATAAGCAAAGATCCACCAAGAAGATAAACCACGCATTGGTTTAAAAAGCAATTATATATTGAACGCGGATAACTCCATAGAAACAGCACCAATAGACGGGTATTGTGATCTTTTTTTACAAGAAACCAACATCCAACTAGTCGACCAATAAGCAAAGAGCGACCAAGAAGATAAACCACGCATGGGGTTAAAAATCATTAAATATTGAATGCGGGCAAATCCTGAGAAATAGATGATCATATAGTTGAATTTCTGAAACAAATGGACAAGAAGACAATCCAATGTTTTCATAAAATGCCCACAAATAGCCATCTGATTACAGAACATCAATATACATCATTATTCCGAAAATTAGGCGACACATGTGAATGTAGGAACAATAGAACTATCACCCTGATTACTCACGGGAGTAAAACCATATAAAATCATCAAAACAGGATACAGAAAAAGTTATGTGTCGAAATAGCAAAGAGGCAGGCTAGTTCTTGCCGGAGAAAGATACCTAAAACTAAATACTCAACCTAAAATACATAAAGAAATAGATACTTGAGAAGAACAGGGATAGAGGATTTTAATCTCTGTATCATCGATTTTAGAATTTCTGTCGATAAAAAGCTATAAGAAATACTCTGGAATGTTACATGGCGTTCCCTATACACATAACTGATCTATTCAGATAACTATATATCTCACAACAAGCAACAATACGTCAACCCACGAAAATACAGATTGTAGCAATATGCAAGGTTTCTTGCTGTCATTCCAATCTTTTTAATATATCAGCATTTCAACCCGGCGTTGCCCGGATGTTTGGAGTAAAAGAAAGTAGTAGTAGGAAGGCAGGCTCGAATCCGTACCGTGAATGAGGAAAAGAACAAGAAAAAAACGTGAGGTCTTTGCTGTTACGACCGCAGTCAAATCGGGAGTGACGTAGGTTTTAATAAAGGCTAGACAATCAAAAGGAGAAGATAACTTACGAATATATCGGCGAAAAAGCGACCGTTCCCTGTAGAAAAATGCCCTGTTGAGGGTGAAGAAATTTATATTTTAGCCAATTTTTCGGTATTATTCGTCTGAAGTGTCGAGCTTCAAAACGATCCTGACCTTGTGAAAATCCGTCGTCTCTGTCGAAAGTTTTTGCCAAACATGCAAGCATACATACATTTATATATTGTTTGCTCCAATTTTCGACCCACACCAATTAAAAAGCTTGCCCTATATCTGAATACCCTTTATGTAAAATTTCAAATGTTTAGACCAGAAACAATCTGAGTAATTTGGTAAAAACCGCAGAGGTCAATTTTTTAAACTTAAATGCATATTGTAACCCCATAACATGTATTGTTTTAGGCTCAAATAAAGTTATATAGTTAGATCCATATCGAAGAAACCTATATCTAAAATTTCAATTGTTTATACCGAAAATTGCTGGAGTATTTGGTAGTCTACCCTGTATATCAAATTTAGAGTCTGTAGACTTAAATATGCAGAGATATTGCGTAGGGAAATGTACACAGACACACAGACACACAGCCACGTTCACTTTTATAGATATATAGATATGCTGAACACTGGGTGAAGCGGAAGCGCTATAACATCACTCAACAGGAATCAAAATTGGGTCAAGTACAATTAACAATATAAACGGTGTAGTTCTGATTGCTACATGTATGATAGAACTACAAGTTTTCACCAACATTGTAAAAGCTGCAAGCGAAGCAGTAGGACTTTTCCTCTACGTAAGCAAAAACAAACGAAATGAAGGAAACGCAGGCACCGAGCGATAAAACCTAATTGAGGACAATGAAAATGTGGAAAATTAGAAGATGTCAACTACTTCAGTGTAGTTTTAACAAAGTAGAGGAAACCAAAGAAGAAAGACGACTTATTGAAATAGCAAATACATCAATGGTGGCGCTAATATCTGTAAAGACATATCCATGTCACAACGCACGAGGCCGCGAAAAGGAAGCGATCGGACGTATTTTTACTCGCTTGAAATACAGTGCAGTGCGTTGTCAGAACTTACTGGAATATATGTATTTTGTATTTATCTAAAAACGCGTGGTCGTGATTTTATGTTATTCCTCGTTAGTGCGTTCATGAAACGGTAGTAGACAACGTGCGGGTCCGAGTTTTTATATGTAACGCTCGGATAAAGTGTAGGCAGCGAAATAGTTGTGAGTATCGAAGTTGTAAATTAAACTTTAAACCTTTTATTCAGATTTTGTTTTGAAATAAATAGAAAAATGTTGTTATTTGTGTATTTTTCAGTCCAGGATAAGGGATTATTTATAACTGTTGATTACGTATGAAAGAAAAATGAATGATTTTTTTTAATGTTAAACCAAATACAAGAATGTTGTGATGTATGCGTGATGTTACTTTATTGGTAGTTGATAATGTATTGTATTTTAAGAGGTGTAATGTAATGAAAGAAATAAAGAAAACCGTATAGAGAAAAGTGTCGGAGTTAAACTGGTGGTAAACAAAATATTAGAAGTAATGATAAAATAAGAGGCATGTTACGTAGCAGTAAATCATTTTATTGCTTCACGAAATATCTACTTTTGTTACAGTATTATCGGATTCAAGCGGAGAGAACGATGTTGGGAAAAATAACTGAATATTCAAGCATGAAATCCGTATTTCCTCCGCCAGAAGTTGTGAGTCTAAAAAAAAGCATGGTTTTTAATCAACTTGGGGTACTTAGGAATATTGTTTTTTCACGTAATGCAAAAACGCTGACGGTACTGTCTCGGTGGCCTATGCTATTTGTAGTGAACTTTGGGGAGTAGGATGAATACTCCCCCAATGCAGGGTGTATGACTGACGGTTAATGGTAAGCGAAGCCATTATGCAGTGAATCACTCAGTGGGAAGAAGTAAAATCATGAATTAAATGAAAAATACGTAACAATTCTATAAGTGAAAGGTGAACACTAAGAGGGAGTTATAGTATAACAAGCCACCTTGTTAAACAAGATAATTTTATAGAGTGTAGACGGAAAATTTTGTCAATCGGAGTATGCCAACTGGCAATGTTAAACAAGGAGTTTAAGTTCTATCCATTAACACTAAATCATAGATCAATTGTTAGTGATTTATTAAGATCAACTGTTAGTGATTTATTAAGATCAAGTGTTAGGTAGGGATAGGGTCTAATTATTCGCAACACCTATGAGAGAGAGAAAGCGGAATTATTGTACCAGAACTTCTAGATATTTAGTAAAGAGATAAATGTTGTGTCTGCTGGCAAAAAGATGGCAGGTAATTGGGGATAGGGAATAGTACCTACACCTAGCGGAGTGTGTGGGACCGATCTTAATAAAAAAAAGGGGAAGCGGTTAATGGAGTATGACTGACCGAGGACAAGACAAAAATAATTATTGGGTCGGATGCTGTTCTTAGCAAGGCAGAGCGTGGAAAAATCAATGGTAACTGGTGATTATTTCTAAAGGAAATATAATAAAGGGACATCGGGGAAATGTGCGATAATTTTATTAAAATACCATACATTGCTTGGAAAATGCTGAATGAACGAGACTTATATAGTAGAACCGCGGGGGCTTGGCCAATTGGTGTATACGATTATTATTATGATTGAACGTTTCGAAAAAGGTTTTGCTGCTATAATATGAAATATGTAGCAAGCATGACACTTGATAAAATGAAATTTGTGTAAAAATACGAATAGTAAACAAGAGTAGTTTACATGAGAATAATAAGGGGATATTTAGTTTGTTCTTCGTTGCATTGATTATTATTCACATGATCAGAGAGAAATAGAAGAAATGTTTGATATATACATGTATAGAGTACGTCAAAGACAGACGGGTTAAAGACAGAGAGTTAAGGAGTCAGTATTTTCGGGTGGGGATTTTAAGACAAGAGAGACATGCAACATCGGAAATAGAGGCGAGGGAAATCAGGAATAAAATATATTAATAATAGACCGAATTGAAAGACGACCATGTTTATAGGCTACATTAATGAGATGCACAAAATAGATTACGTGAAAAGAAGTTAGCAATGCCATGGATATTTGAGCATGATTTGTAAACTGTTGAATATTTGTGTGTGTTTATGGATTTATATGTATCTTTATAGAAATATTCTGGCATGAAATTCACTTCGTGGACTCCATGCAGCGAATGTGATTTCCAAAAAGCACGTGCTTGCAAAATACAAGCATAAATCACATAGAAAACAATATTCGATCGTGACAAGAAAAAAATATACAAATACAAACAGTGCACTCTTCTTTCTTCTGGTCTCATTTTTATGATTTATTAAACCCATAGAATGGATTTGTATTTTACAGATAAAAAACATTTGGTTTCTAAAATAATAACGTTCCAATGAATGTAGTTGACACGTGATTCAGCAGCACGTTGTCGTGATGTATAGTATGATAATGCAGATATTGTATCTCTTTATCTGTATCTGATTCTTCTTCTGATGTCTTATAACAGATTATATTTGATTTAAGTTTTAATTTTTGTGCACGCTGGATAAGTTCTAAATAGTTTAAATCAAAATATAAGAGATAAAACGTATTGTAATGGATCTAATATATGACTATAAATATATACACTAAACCTCGTTTTCATTATCGTTCCTTAATAAATTAAATACACTACGCATTTTAAATAGTCACATTAATACACTTAGTTTAGTAAACGAGAAAAAATAATGAACTTAACAAGAAGAAGGATAATAAGGAAGGATTTCTGAATATAGAATTGATGTAATCAATGGAGAGGTACTAGAAGATTATCATGAATTAAATGGGATGAAAAAACAGAATCAAGTCACAAAGCAAACTCATAAAGTACTGATTACATGAATACATATTTGTAAATATATGTATATTTCAGAGGCTGCATATTCCACGACAAAACCAAAGATTGACAACGATTTGCTATAACGTTATTACTAAACGAGTGGACGTAATAAAAAAGACGAAGAAATATA
The DNA here is from genome assembly GCF_053919585.1 of Euprymna scolopes. NCBI lineage: Eukaryota > Metazoa > Mollusca > Cephalopoda > Sepiida > Sepiolidae > Euprymna > Euprymna scolopes. The sequence continues at coordinate 4,899,289 of NC_136490.1, forward strand.
ATCGATTTATCTTAAAGACAGAATGTGATACGATGAATTACTAGAAAATACGCAACACAAACGAAAGATGTTCATATGTTTATAAATGAAACACTACAAAAATAATAATAGCAAGGACAACGAAACGGTCTGGAAGATTCCTGTTAGAAAAGTAAAAACGAGAAAAATAGATGGTCAGTTCATAAGAACATCAACATTCATTTGCGGAGAACTGTCGACTTCTCGGACGTGATGTTATTTGAGGATTGGTCAAACTCGGTCGTCCCCCTTGTTTGCGCTGGCATCTCATGTTTGTTTACTTTCTGCGCGAGTTTTTCTTTTAGCCTTCTTTTATTTGCCTTGTTTTCTGCCTGTTTGTTTGGGGTAAAGATTGAATTTTAAATTTTAAAATAATAACAATTCAGTTTATAAGCTTCACTATATTTTATACAGTAGCCCCTCCCTCTGTTATCGAGACTTCGCATTTCTATGCTAACTTGTCCTAACCCAATTCCCAGGTCATACAGCCGTTCGGACAGGTAACTTTGCAACTGTTTTTAGTAAATGAACATGGTCCTGGTGATTATAGTTTTGATTTAAATTTAATTGGATCTAATATAGTTATATGAAATATATTGAAAGAAAAATAAATACGTAAATTATAATTTTAACTATGAATCACACCTAGCAAAATATCTCAAATTTTACAGCAGTGATCAGAAAAAACAATTGTACAAAAAAGTTTATTAGCAACTAATTATTTTAAATTGCGCGATTAAAAAAAAATAAGGGAAGGTGTATTACACAATATAACAACTTTATACAAGTTACAGTACCATGCATTTTATTTTTTTATCAAACGTAATAATACACACTATTTTATAATAGTTGTGTAGAGTTTACTTTCGAGAAATATAAATGTTTTATTTGGTGGCACAATGACTTTGTAATAATGTCTTGTTTCTTGTCGATAGACAATTGTGAAGCTTCTGTTGAAAAGTTCAGAGAATGTCCACTTCTTTTGTGTGGGCAAGTAATTTAGAAAGATATGGGTTAATTCCTATCTTAGAAAATTTACCGAAACATTTTAATAACTGCAATTTTTCACATTTTAAAGTTATTATCTCAAGCATATTGAAATATTTTGCAAAAATATCGGGTAAATCTTTTATATGTCAAACCCCAACTCTCATAACCATTGCATCACCGGGGTTTCAAAATCAATCTGCCTTAACCGCCGTGTGTCTGCTTTCTTATATCTGAATTTTGATCTTGCAACCCCCCACACACATCCAGTAGGTATGATACATTACCCCTTAAACTTATTATTCATGTTTGTAAACTGGGTACTTATGCACTTGGTGTACCGGGCTATCGTTTGTATAGTATTTTCAAGTTAAATTCTATTTTTGCGATATCTTGTTAACTTGTTAAGTGAAAGTACAGATTGGCTGCCGGACCCCCTAACCGCTCCACGCTGGTAATAGCTTGCTAAATAATAATGTTGTTTACATGCATTGCAACAGGTGCATAATTATTACAACTGCATTTTCTACCCACATATTTCGAGAATTGTAACCTAACCTTCTTTTTTATGTCTTTTTCGGGATCGCTGTGGGATTATTTTCCCCTTTTTTATCCCCTTTTCGCTCCCACATAACCTATTTTATTTTAATTCCATTTTTTTGCATATGTTTCACATTTTTTTCGTAATTAATAAAACATTCGCAGTATAATACATTGTTTATGTTACGCTTATTTAAGTTTATTTTGCCTCCGCGAAGCACGCTTTCCGTAGCTTTACTGCTGATATATCGTAGGTACCGAGGCAAGATTCCGGACGTATAACTCCCGAGAAGGAGAACAATAAAAATATCTCAGGATCTATATATAGTGGGTTACTCATACATCCAGTAAAACTTCTAAAGTAGGGAAGTGGCAGAATGTCTAAGCCACATGGCTACAGAAAATTCAGAAGAGGCATGCCATATAAGTAAGCTCGGTTAAAGCGGAAGCAGCTAAACCTCACCTTGATTTTATCCACAGAGTGGCAGGCCGTTAAAAGAGCTCAACATGTGAAGAATAAATGTGCTGCAGACAGAAGTATAGCTGAAAACGAAAACACAAATAACGGCTCGGAAAAAAATTGGCCGTCACAACCACCTGCTCCAGCAGTGATGACGACTCAGTCGTCTCCTCAAGTCGTCACCGAGAAAGTCATATGCTTGTCCCAACTGTCCTCAGTGTTTTGCAACGCACCACCGATTACGCCATCAGCTAGAGGTCCAATCGCAGGCACTTGTCGATCCCCTGTCGATCAGTCTTGCCGACGTCTTCCCTTTAACCAAACTATGCCTAATGGCAAAATGTTCTTCTTAAATCTAACGTGATTTTCCGACCCACCGAATAACTACAGAGCCTGGAAAATCTTTTTCCTGGACGCCATCTCAGGAGTAAGACTTTGTCTTTGCTTGGAGGAAGCGGATATGCCGGTCAATTGGCTCCTAAGACAAATTGATGATGAAAATGATTAGTATAGCAGGTGTGTTCCAAGCGTAACTTCATGTCAACCCATGCTACGCTGAGTACCCATGCTACGCTGAGTACCCATGCTATTATATATATATATATATATATATATATATATAGAGAGAGAGAGAGAGAAAGAAAAATAGATTGTTTGTTTATTACATGCCATGTGAACTATGCATCAGTTTTATATGTAAAAGTCTATATGCACTTTCTTAAATGACATTAACCTGTGATAATCTTCATAAAATGAGACTTGTATAGCAAATTTACTAAAACCAATAAAATAAAAACCTGTATTACTCTACACTAATTGATAAAGCGTTCAAAAATTTGACATAGTTTCTTCTTAAATGACTGTGGAAATCTAATTATGGAAACATATTCAGACTAACAAACAAAATAATAATCAGTCAGAATGTGATTAAACTCCCAGGAAGAGAATAATATTTATCAAAAAAAAATCCGTATACTACCTATCCAAAGACGGCTCGATCAATCGATGCCTCCGTTCAATCTCGAAAGACAAAAATACCCCTGTGGGGCAGTTGCGCGTGTAACTGTGCAAGAATCACGCAGTCACTAACCAAACCGCTCCTGAATCGTGTTTGGGTCCAATGGCAAGGAGAAGACCACTACGACTGGAAACAATGCCGAGATCAGCAAATGACCACCTGTTTTGTACTGACCGGGCTCCATTTTGCTTAACTTCAGTGACTCAACGAGAACTGGTGTGTCAACGTGATTATGCCGTAATCCAAAGACTACTAAGCTGCTATCTGATCATCATTGTGGAAAAATTAGGTCAAATGTGGTCACACACACACACTGAACATATAAAAGCCATGTAATCATTAACTACTTTGAATTCTGCAGAATATAATTTTCACCGCGAAACAGTTTAATAGAAAATTGCGCGCGTGAGAGGACACAATTTCATCAATTTTGCAGAGTTTGTTTCGTTATCCTCCCAAGCAGCTGATGAGATGTGTGCCCGCACTAAATAAAAATAGAACCCTTGAATTGCTAATTCGAACATTTATCGCTTGAAATACAACTGCCATATTTTTCATTCAGGTAGAAGAGATAATTTTTAAAATTTAAATTTTTAGTAGTGGCTTTAAAATCTGAAAATATATTTTTGTTTGACTTAACGAAATTTATTAAGGCAATTTACATAATTCAATATATTATATGTTCGGAGCATGATTATGCAATATTTATTATATAATACATCGTATATTCTCATTAAACATTATATATATATATATATATATATATATACCCACACACATATATATATATATATATACACTCACATATATGTATATAGATACACACAGACATATATATATATATATATATATATGTATATATATATATATTAATGTATATATATATATATATATATATATTAATGTATATATATATTAATGTATATATATATATATATATATATATATATATATACATATATATATATATATATATATATATATATATATATATATATCAGCATTTTTCTGTGTAGGCATGTGCACGGTTTTTATTATTACAATAAAATAAATTCAGTGCATTATGTTTATATTCTTTTATCACTGTAGAAAGTATGGTGAAATTCGCATACGTATATACACATAGTTTTCTTTTTCTAATGGAAACAATCAAAATCATCTGTAACATTTACTTTTCAATTTTAATGAAAAATGATTATTGGTACGAAGACCAATTGTACATAATACCACAGCTATTGTTTATTTTCCCTGGTGAAAATTATTTCCAAGATGAAGTCTTTATTTGCTTTATTTATATCCTCTCTCTCTCTCTCTCTCTCTCTCTCTCTCTCTATATATATATATATATGCATATATATTTCATTACATCATGCACTTTTTTATTTTCAGATTTGCTAAAATGCTTTATACTTGGTAAAATAGGGTCCTTATATCAGAGAATAGGCAAACACATGCAGAGATGAAAAAATATGAATAATCAGGTGATGGAAAGTTTCGAAATGAGGTTATTTTACGATTGCGATATATATGAATAAGCGTGTTTCATTAATACAAAGACGATTAGTGGATACCTACGTGGAAATACTGTGTAAACAGCTTAGCAGGACAAACGAACCTTAAAAATGTAGTTAAAAATGTAGCATTTAATTATATATGTGCGACTATATATTGTATCCCTTTCTTTTTTGTTGTTACCGGACATTTACTTTAAGAACTACACCTAAGATACACTATAAATTAATACCTGTTTAGTTCTATTTTTAATCTCCCATTTAATTCCATGAACATTGTTTTTTCCAAGTATTTTTTTTCGTTTCAGATTTGCAAAATATATTATGCTATTAAAATATTCACCAAACTTAGAATACTCCGAAAATATGTATGGTCTGATGTTTTCATACGGTTTAAGACAGAAATGAAAACAAATAAGATGTATTATAAATTGCAATACAGAAAAATCTATAATAGGAACAGTAGAACAGAGACAAATGAGTGGCATGAGCCATGTCTATAGAACAACATATTATAGCAGATGTCCTCGAGGGGAAAGCTCAGGGGAAGAATAAGCAGAGAATGACATCGAGAAATATATGTTGACAGTCTGATTATCTGGAAACTATAAAAAATGATGAGCAACAATTAATCCATGAATGCCCCGAGGGAAGAGATAAATGGCGGAGTAAAGCAATCAATGCCTGCACTATGCAACACACCACTTAGGTATGATGATTAAACTCTCTGGAGCGAAGCATTTTTAAATTGTTGGATGAGATCAAGTCCACATGCACTGCCGTTTCTAGGCATTTAATGATATAATGTGCTTTAAAAGGCATGACATTCAGTGATCTAGTGTTGTTTCAGTCTGTAAAGCAAAATAAAGTAGGGGTGGTTTGCTGGATCTTAAGGCAAACTGACGGGCAAGCATGTAATCCTTCTCGGTTGCAAACAACCTGGTGATTGTTTAATAGTGGAAGTGGTAATTAAATGAAAGAAAATGAAGAAAAATTATAGGAAAATATGAGAGAAACCTTGGTCTAATTTGGTTTTGTCTTTCAATCTTAAGATTCAAGATTGAAGGTTGTGAAATATTATATCAAGAGTAAACATATAAATCGTGAAATAGTGATGTTTTAATGAAATATGTATACATAAACGAGGGCGGGTAATTACCAATATATTTAGAGCTGTAAGGAAAATGTGCTTTTTTATTTGAAGTAAGCAAACTAGTAAAAAAGAATTAAGGCAATAAAATAACAGCAATCAAAAGAGAAAAGGTTTGAGAAATATATTCATGTTAAATTTTGTCTGAATCCACGAGAAGCAGTTAAAGAGAAAAAAATGGCGAATGTGCCCAAACAATGACAGGTGTTTTAGGAAAGCTCGAATGTGTGAATCACAGGCGAAATTGCTTCAGACAAATTATGTGAAGTATAACATTGATAAAACGGCTAAAAGCTCCTTTGTCGACTTAGTGAGCAGATAGGACAGAATGTACAACATAGCATAGCTATATATATATATATATATATATATATATATATATATATATATATATATATATATATATACATATATATATATATATATATATTATTCCTTAATTGGAATTCATATTTGAGATGAGCATTATATATATTTATTTTACTAATTTATTTTTATTTCGGACTATTAGTCTCATCTATATTAGTTGTTTTTTTTCATCTTTTATTTGTTTGTTTCTTCACAACGTTTCGGCCAACTATTCATCTGGCCTTCATCAGGTGGTAACCGCGACGGATAGGAACTTCGAATCTCCTAACTGCATTCTCAGCCATCACTGCCATCCAATAAAACCAATAAAAGATGAAAAACAACAACTAATAAAGATGAGACTAATAGTCCGAAATAAAAATAAATTAATAAAAAAGAATAACTAGTTCCTAGAAGTTAACACATAGGGAGAGCAAGGGTCATTATGACAATATTGCGAGAAATGTTCATTTCGATATATGTGCAAAAATAGGGGGTTAAATGTAGAAGAAAATGGTGCGAACATGTTCCAGAAGTGTCCATGTCGGAGTGTGATAATATTAACGTATTGTGAATTATGAATATCCAATACGACAATTTCATCGACAAAAGGGTGACCCGTTTAATCTTTTAAGACAAAAAACAGAAGACAAGTATCATTTATATATTACTACCAGCTGGTCTGCTAGTAGATTAAACATTGAGAAGACTGAAATTACCAAGAAATAAAAAGGGGTATAAAAAGATTTGTGTCATTGAATAACGTGGCATGGTACCTGTGGTGATTGAACCCTAACGAGTTTGTCCAAAGGATTTTACAAGTACATTAGAAAAACGGTTGTTATTCAGAAACTTCGTTGTCTGGAACAGCAAAAAATGTCGAATCGTTTTAGAGGTTGTAAAATAGAATATACTGATAGCTTATAGTTATTTTTCATGATCCACCTAACAGAATTTAATTGCCAATAACAAATCACATACACAAAATGGTATTACAGAATAGAATGCCTAAAAATCTATAAAATACACGGTGGGATAATCAACGTAATAGAAAATGCAATGAAAACATAGAGACTGGAATTGACAGCTGATGGACAACACATAATAGACATTAACATACAAAGAGGCATCTTCCAAGGAGACTCACTATTACTACTACTGTTCATCATAGCCATGATGCCCTTGAACAGTATTCTGAGAAAGTGCCAAGCCGCATACAAATTATCCATTACAGAAGAGTAAATGAACCACCTGATGTACATGGATGGTCAGAAACTTTTTGAAATGACCGAAAAGGAGCTACAGACACTAATAAACACTACCAGGATCTTCAGCCAAGATATTCAAATGGAATTTGGAATAGAAAAGTGGGCACAACTAGTTATAAAAAGGGGAAAACTGGAAACGACAAAAGGCATGGAACTACCCAACCAAACATAAATGAGAGAACTAGGGGAACAAGTGACTATAAATACTTGGGAATTCTGGCAGCGGAGACCATCAGAGCAACAGAAATGAAAGAGAAAACTGGAAATGAATACTTTAGGAGAACAAGATAACTCATGGAAGCAAAATGATATAGCAGAAGCCAATAAAATGTATAAATTACTAGTAAGATATTCTGGACCGTTTATAGGATGGACAAAAGAAGAACTAAGACAACTCGACCAGAAAACCAGGAAACTTTTGAACATGCATAATGCACTGCACCCAAAGGACGATATTAACAGCCTATATGCGAAAAAGAAAAGACGGCGGGAGAGGGCTGGTCTGTATAGAAGACTGTATGAAGGACAGGAAAAAAGAACTAGAAAACTGCATAATACAAAACACTGGAAGGATAATTATGGCAGCGAGAGACACTGGAAAAAAAACACCAAAACAGAAAACAGACAGACAAACGACAAAACGAGAAAGGAGAAATAGGAAGAGAAACAACTCCACGGAAGATTCATAGGAATGACAAAAAGTTGAGAATAAGAAAAAACACCTGGATATTGATGCGAAAAGGAAATATAAACCGAGAAACTGAATCTCTCATAACTGCAGCACAAGATAACTCGATAAGAACCAACCATATCAAAGCAAGGATCGATAAAACACAAGAAATCAGCAAATGCAGGCTAGCTGGACAGAGAGTCAAAAGGATAAACCATATAGTAAGTGAATGCAGCAAACAGGCCCAAAAGGAATACAAATACAGGCAGAACCGAGTGGGGATGGGTTACACTGGGAATTGTGTAAACGACTGCATTTTGAGCGTACATACATATGGTACACGCATAAACCCGCAACAGCACTCGAAAACAAGAACCACAAAATTCTATGGGACATGGACATACGGACGGACAAACCCATCAAACCAAGAAGACCAGATGTCCTAATAATTAACAAGAAAGGAAAATTCTGTAAAATCGTAGACTTTTCTGTCCCAGCTGACCACAGGGTGAGTATGAAAGAAAAGGTGAAACGAAGCAAATACACAGAGCTAGCCAGAGAGTTAAAAGGGAGTTAGATGATGAAGAAAATCAAAATAGTACCGATAATAGTAGGAGAACAAGGAACAATTCCGAAAAACTGCGAAAAAAGAATGTCAGAAATTGGAATAAGAGGAATAACTGCAAAAGTACAACGACTAACGATAATGAAAACGACTGAAATATTAAGAAAACCCCTTGAATGCGGAGAATAATACAAGAAGACAATATCACGAATACGCGTTACAGGGAATGAAGAACACAGAAGCTGCATATCTACAAGTTCTACACCCCCCCATCATGCATAACCCCATTGTTTCATCACCGCCCCCCCCAATAAAAAAGTGATACCAAAGAGCCGACAAAGGTCAAGAAGAACTGAAAGACCGAGGAGCTAGCGCTAGCCAGACCTCGGCTGAAACAAGCGCTAAGAGAACTGTGACCTTGGGGAGGCTGAGTGACACTCTAATTCCAGTATAAGCCAATGGCCACTACCAGCGAGAATCAATACTAAGAATTTGTTGCTATTATGCAAATTCATTTGCAAATGCTATCGAAGAAAGTGGAGAGAACTGGACGTCTGGGGAAACTTGTTGTCACTCAACTTCCAGAGAACGCCACAGGTTTCCAATCAGATCGTTTGTTGACTTTTGTGAAAGTTCTATGTGAGCCAATAATAATAATAATAATAATAATAATAATAATAATAATAATAATAGGGAGAAGGAGTATGGAAATAACGAGGAGAGAGCACTGACCAGACATCTGCTGCACAAATGTGAAGAGTTCTTGGCCCTTGAAAATGTTTATTACCACTCAAATTCTAGTGGAGACCAATGAACGCTGCAAGTAAGAAATCAATTGTAAGCGACTATTTCGATAATTCATTTGGAAATGTTATCAGAAAAGATGGAGAGAACTGGAAAACTCAGTAGACTTGTTGTCACCCTCCTTTCAGGGAAGACCACCCTCAGTATGTAGCTTGATTAAGCTGACCGGTGTTACCGGTTGAAAGATCATATTATTCGCATACAATAAAGAGGGAGTACTGCTGGCCTATGGGCTTCAAAGGCTTGTTGTAGCTACAACGAGGGTGCGCGATAGAATGCACCCACATAGATTAGCCTTGCAGATAGGGCCGCTTGGGAACTTCGGCTGATTGAAAATACCCAATCTTGGGAGTAGCATAACTTCCAACACAAGGGCGGGCGTGCAGTGGTGACGTTGCCACTATGTAATGAATCTGAAGTGGGAGAAAGAAGAAAAATAGATAGAGCAGATGCCGCTGATACGTAAGAACTTTAGAAGTAAAATAGTCCCCTATTGTTAATTAAAGGCACCAAAATTTATATCAGAGTATGTATGTGGGATGTGCCTAGTTAGGTATTCAGAAGTTGTCCAAGTGGGACATTTGGAGAAATCACACACTTCATCAGCGGGATAGCTAACTGTTTAGTAAAGCGGTTTGTACCGTCGGCGCGAATGAGGTTCAGGTCACCTCAATTAAGGGTTTACTTCAGGGAGGTGTTACGATTTTTCCACTGTCTGATTTGGAAGACTGAGAGATTCAGAGTTTGGAAGTTCGAGTGAATCCGTAAATAGAATTATGAAGTTTAGCAGGTACGTTGGAAAATTTAATGCTGACCATGAAAACTTATGTAGATAGGTTTTTGTTCTGTTTTGGTCCCAATAACTAGATTATGAATGATCATTAACAGCATGGTAAGGTTTAAAGAATAACATCTGTAAAAAGAAGTAAGAAATCTGTCAGATGAGATGTCGTCAAAAGAATTTGGGAGGTAAGGTTGGAGGCGCCGTGATATTGGAATTGGCATGAGATGGCTGACGTGGCAGCAGTTAACGAACATGAGGTTACTTTACCCACATCCCTGAATGATGCCATATGGGTCGTGAAAAAGGGTCCTGCCTAATAAATTAATTAAGACGGGAGGCGTAGGAAACATGTCTGCGCCGTATATTTGTTGAGAAAAGGATGAAAATATATTGAAAATGCACAGCAGATATATTATCTGATATTTTCATGGCTCACAGGTGTGAAAAATAAGGTGAGATTAAAGCATATAAGAAAAATGTATGCCGTACTTTTTTTGATAACAGGTGGACAGGAGTGTAATGTTATGACCCTCTTATGTTGTGATCATAGCGTAGTATCTGTCTACTGTGGTAAGCGGGGTCAAGGGTCAAAACATTATTATTATTTTTATTGTATTATTATTAATTGATTTGAGCGACGGATGGTCGCTGGATCATTTATTATAATTAGAAGAATAAACAATAAAATTTGGGAAGAAATGATTGACGTGTGAATTGCAAAAAGTATATGAAAATAGAAAATAGATGTAAAAATTACGGTGAGATTTTGAAGAAACAAATAACGAGATATGGACACTAGGTTGGACTGAGACACGTAATTAGGTGACGTAAGAGAACACGTGATGTAGTTAGTTTTGGAGAGATTCAGGGAGTTGAGTTTTGACAACCAAAGTTGACAGACGTCTAGAAAGGGGTGGACAGACAGCTAGGAACGGGCGTGAAGAATAGAAAATGTACACGAACTGCAGATCGTTTGAAAACCACTTGAGACAACTGTAATGAATTTATATTATAAAAATATAAAGAGCTGTTTTAATGGTATCACAAGTAAGAACAGATGTCTCAATTGGATTGTTGTGATCATTTCATGGTTCGTCACGGAGCAGCGGGAAGATACAGAATACCTCTTAAAGAAAAATGTATGAAGCATATATTATTATTACTATATATTAACTGTAAAAAATATTATGTGCGATAAGTCTGATACGACATGGCTCAGTTTACACGTAAATGTCATATCCTCCTGGCTAAACTACATACATACGATTAATACGTTTATTATCTATCTGTTAAAAGAACACTATCTCACATCCACTATATAACACATGCCACTTTTAATATACCATCTCCTCCAATATAAATCAATATGCAACAGCTGTTGGATCAGTCACACACGTAAGATTTTTGCCAAGATAATGTAGTATGAATCTGCTCTTAAGGATTAAGTTGATTGAACATTTTGATGTAGAATGGTTATAGTTCCAGATTGCATATACAGATGTCTCTACATTTTTATTGAGAAAAAGATGAACTGGTAGAGACCTCCGACACAAACAAACTATAGATAAATTATTAGCACATGCTAAGTATAACAACACACTGGTTTCATCTGATCGAATAGGGTATTGGGACACATCTCAGTGCTGTCTCAGCTTGAATGCCAATATTTGCGGACCTAGCCATCAGAATTATCAAAAGTGTGCTCGTCTGTATATCTAAAAGATATTTGCCTGGAAAATCATAAAGTACATCAGAAGTTCAACGCTGGGAGTTACGTAATCCGACGCAGCATAAAATACTAGGCTGGTGTTTGTTTCGATCTTGTAATTGAGCAGACATTATGCACTTACGCAAAATTCAAAATGTTTCAATGGCGAGCAATTTATTTTTTCATTTTTTTGAAAGAAAAAACCTGAAAAATACACATAGTTCTTTGTATACTGAGGTTTATGGCTGAGACAAGGAGTCATGCAAAACACTTTCGAAGGTCCTTATCTTGATTGCGGTCAACTTAAAAAATAGTCTTTCCATTTGACTTAGAAAACTTCAACTTCAGATGTATCGACATTTTGTAAACCTTAGAATAAAATATCTAGTTATAGTGATAAAACCTTCCTCTGTATTTGTAATGTATCCTAGTGATAAACATTCCTAGTATATGGAGTATAGTAAACAACGGTGATTCCGCACCTTGAGTAAAACAACCTAGTTATTTGATTGAAAAATAGTCGATTTCACGTATTCCCATGGCAATTGGAAATAGGAAACCTTTCTCACTTCATCATTCCTTTCAGGTTTACGTTTGGTATCCATGCTAGTAAAATATATAAAATAAAGAAACAATTGAACTACACCAAATTATAATATAAATTAGCAGTTTCCCAGAACATATTACATCAATATTCATGCTAGTAAAATATATAACATTAATAATTGAACTACATAAAAAACTATAAATTACAAGTATACCAGGATATTTTACATCCATATCACTGCTAGTAAAATATATAAAATAAATAATTGAACTACAAAAAACATATAAATTAGAAGTATACAAGGATATATATGACATCAATATTCATGCTAGTAAAATATATAAAATAAATAATTGAACTACATCAAAAAATATAAATTAGAAGAATACCAGGACATATTACATCAATATTCATGCTAGTAAAATATATAAAATAAATAATTGAACTACATAAAAAGATATAACTTAGAAATATACCAGGACATATTACATCAATATATAAGCTAGTAAAATATATAAAATAAATAATTGAACTACATCAAATAATATAAATTAGAAGTATACCAGGACATATTGCATCAATATACAAGCTAGTAAAATATATAAAATAAATAATTGAACTACATAAAAAGATATAACTTAGAAATATACCAGGACATATTACATCAATATATAAGCTAGTAAAATATATAAAATAAATAATTGAACTACATCAAAAAATATAAATTAGAAGTATACCAGAACATATTACACCAATATAAAAGCTAGTAAAATATATAAAATAAATAATTGAACTACATAAAAAGATATAACTTAGAAATATACCAGGACATATTACATCAATATTCATGCTAGTAAAATATATAAAATAAATAATTGGGCCACATCAAATAATATAAATAAGAAGTATACCAGGACATATTGCATAACTATTCATGCTATTTAAATATATAAAATAAATAATTAAACTACATCAAAAGAAATATAAATTAGAAGAATACCATGACATATTGCATCAATAGTCATGCTATTTAAATATATAAAATAAGTAGTTGAACTACATCAAAAGAAATATAAATTAGAAGAATACCATGACATATTGCATCAATATTCATGCTATTTAAATATATAAAATAAGTAATTGAACTACATCAAAAGAAATATAAATTAGAAGAATACCAGGACATATTGCATCAATAGACATGCTATTTAAATATATAAAATAAGTAGTTGAACTACATCAAAAGAAATATAAATTAGAAGAATTCCATGACATATTGCATCAATATTCATGCTATTTAAATATATAAAATAAGTAATTGAACTACATCAAAAGAAATATAAATTAGAAGAATACCATGACATATTGCATCAATATTCATGCTATTTAAATATATAAAATAAATAATTGAACTACATCAAAAGAAATATAAATTAGAAGAATACCATGACATATTGCATCAATATTCATGTTATTTAAATATATAAAATAAGTAATTGAACTACATCAAAAGAAATATGAATTAGAAGAATACCATGACATATTGCATCAATATTCATGCTATTTAAATATATAAAATAAGTAATTGAACTACATCAAAAGAAATATAAATTAGAAGAATACCATGACATATTGCATCAATAGTCATGCTATTTAAATATATAAAATAAGTAATTGAACTACATCAAATAATATAAATTAGAAGTATACCAGGACATATTGCATCAATATTCATGCTAGTTAAATATATAAAATTAATAATTGAACTACATCAAAAACATATAAATTACAAGTATACCAGGATATATTGCATCAATATTCATGCTAGTAAAATATATAAAATAAATAATTGAACTACATCAAAAAAATAAATGAGAAGTCTACCGGGATATATAGTCATTTGCATACGACAAGCGTGTAAACGTTTGTTAAACCTACACAATTCTCATGATATATAAGATTTACCTTCAATGCAGGTGAATCGCTAACTTTTCCAGTCAGTCAATTATTTCTTGTGTTCCAAATCACGCCCAGTTTCTAAATATAAACAATCCCCCAGGCTGAGATAAAAGATGAACATCATATTATGAAGCCAGAAAACAAAAACTCTAGCACACAAACATACAAACAGACAAATACGACACACACACACACACTCACACCAAAAATAATGATCCGATCGTAAGAATCACACGAGAAATAAAAAAGTACTGGGAGCGGAAATTGTTTTCCCAGAGGGAAAAATGGAGAGAAATAGATGGAAATAGCTTTTTTAGAAATAAATGACAACGCAAGAAAAAAAAACAGCGCTGATGTTTCTAATGACACATTTTGCTGAGGTCGTGGCTTGTCGACTAATAAGCTAAACAGAACTTTTCACTTTCGCGATTACTAATTGGTTTACTAATTCTATTTCTGTAATGATTACCGACTCTTGATCTACCTGCCTCTTCCCATTAAATCCTAATTAAAGATTAATTGAATGTGTAAATCACAGTTATACATAATTTGTTTAATTTCGACAAATTCCCGCATATTAACACCTTTTGGTTTCTTTAATAAGCATTACAATCTAAAACTAATTATTTGTTAAATTATTAAACTATACTTTGTGAAAATATTTAGAAACACACACACACACACACACACACATATATATATATATATATATATATATATATATATATATATATATATATATATATACACATATGTATATATATGTGTACAAATTTAAAGGCTGAATTAATTTATATGAATCAAAATATCAACACATATCTTTAAGTTAACGGGTTATTGTTTAGAACAGGGAATATATTGAAAGAAGTTATGTTTATTTCCTTAATCCATAGGTTTTCAATGATTGCTCATACAACCAGAGGAAATAAAACACATCTAGCAACCTGTTCAGCTATGAATAAACAAGTAATTTGCTTTTCAGCAAACATATTAAAACTTATTTGAATGGCGAAAAATAGGTATAGAAAAAGGCATTTCATACAACCGGAGCAGTCCATTTTCCGGGGGATTACTGCCAGGTCGGAGGAGTATTGATCCAGGAATGTTTGGTTGTTCCAAACTGTTTTTGCGAAGGGCATACGAAGTGGTCGTTCTCGTCGGCGATATCCAAAATCCTTGCGAGTGCGGATATAGTGTATTAAATATTGATTCAGTGTTTCAGTCTATAGCATATATTTCGGTGGATAATGGAATTCGTACGTTGCTTAATATATGCATATTTGGAGTGCGAGAATCTTTGAAATTAGCAGGCCTTGGATTGGTAAATATTCGGAAAAATTCCTTTTCAATCCGATATGTATAAGTACTGACTTCTTATATTACCCGATTTTCTGATATTTTGAGGATCGTTTTACTTGATGAAAACATGGAGAAATCGATTTAGAGGAAAACAGTAAGATGAGGAATATGAAGATACAGGTTTTTAATCACGAACTACATAAAATTAATTTGAATCTGTCTTTTTAAAAATTCTAAATCATTACCATACATAGGTACCTTCCAACGTCTTCATTATATACAATAGGTAATGGCGTCATCGTTTCGTGTGTTTGAGTCAATTTTCATGAAATATCATTTATGTATGTGCATTGTTGTGTGCACATAGGTATATTATATGTATAAAAAAACAACAAAAAAAGGAGAGCGGCCAACTAAAACCACTAACCTAGTTCTAAAACAGATCCTTTGTTTGATAAAATGCATGCCCATTGGCTGGTAGGAAGGGGCTCGGTGGATACTAGAAAGCTGATTGGCCGACTAGAAATCCTCAACATATATAAAAACAAGAAGCAACGACAGAATTCGCGCATAAGCCTGACGAATCCTATAGTTGGATGAAACGCAGAATATTCAGTGTAGCTTAATCGCCATATATATTTTATAAATTACTAACTAGCTCTACCTACGTATTGAGCACTTTTGAAGTAAATACTTAAAGTTTACGCATAGATCTATACTTTCATATATTGGGTTTATGCGAATAAATGAAGTAGTTATATATATATATATATATATATATATATATATATATATATATATATATATAATGCACTATAAAAAATGGATACAAAGAAAAATATAAGACTTACCTTGTATAACACAAATAGATTTTCTATGACGAACTACATAAAATTAATTTGAATATGTCGATATATGCTGTGCTTACAGGCGTCGATACATTTTTGGACAACGGTGCAAAATTTGAATATTTTTCATTTTAAATAATCACATGCAAACGAATTTTTTTAGTCGAATTTGCTTTTGTAATTGTTCTTATCTCAAGTGCCATAATTTCTAATATGAATATTGTTTTGTAGACGCCCACTAATTAGCATACGTGGGTGAAAAGATATAGATAAAGGTATCAAGTCAACAAGACTGGGCAGCTATGTTCGAACGCCGGATAGGCAATACGCATGTTCCGGTTGTTCCATGAAAGACTTTAACACGCTCTCAGCCGGACAATCTTCCAACTGCAGTACAACTGCACCTTTGTAAATATGTATTATCTTTTCGTCTTAATGTATTTCTTTTTTCGTTCCTGTTGTTATTGATACAGCCACAACAAATGTATATATATATATATATATATATATTAGAAACTTGTTATATAGAAATAAACAGGTGAAACTTCATATCGCGTAATATTTGAATTTAATATCATTTAAAGGTTTTTTTTAAATAAGTATATTTTAGTATTCTGTTTTTTTTTTTGTTGTTGTAATTCAAATAATTATATTACCGAGATAAAAACAACCAGGAAAAATTGTATTTTTTCTTTATATAGTACTATTCATTTTATGTTTAGTTATATGTACAACTGCAAGGTAAGTAAAAATGGTATGATTATATATATATATATATATATATATATATATATATATATATATATATATATATATATATAATGCTGAACGTCTGTATGTGTTTCTGGTAACAAATAGGTTCGTATATGGTTGACTATTATAGAAAACTGATCATATATACTGATAGAAGGCATATCAATACACAGGAATGGGTATGTTTGATCTGGCATAATGATGATTCATAAAATTGTGGGGTATTCGTACGCGCCTTGTCCACAAAGTATGGAAATAAAAAATTCAAAATTAAAAAGAAAAAAAAACGATTACAAGTGTTTTTGATATAGATGTACATAATAATATTTTGATAAATATGTTTTAACTAAAAGAGGGATGATGTCATAAAAGTGTGGGGTCTGCGTTCGAGCCTGACCACCATAGAGTGGAAATAAGCACATACTTTAATAAGGACTTTTCATATCTATTTGCGTAAGTATACTATTATAATTATGTTTCAGTTTAAAGAAATATGGTAAAATAAAATTATGGGGTGTTCGTTCGCGCCTGGCCTCCAGAGAATGTAAATATGTCACAAAGTTTAACAAGTTTTATTTTTAATATAGCTCCACAGAATAGTGTGATAAGTGTTTCAGTGTGAACACGTATGACACAATACATTGTGGGGTTTATCTATTTTATTTTTACTTTCATCATATTTTGTCTTTGGTTTTGATACACCCAAATTGGAAGCTATCTCTTTACAACCCTTCCTATTCATAACCTATCATACTTTCATAAACCAGACTCCATTTTCTGTAGGCTGTTTTTGAACCCATTCAACGACGGGTACTTTTGCTAGTATATATATATATATATATATATATATGTATATATATATATATATATATATAACCATTTCTTAAAAATTATTTGATATATATATATATATGTATATATATATATATATATATAACTATTTTTTTTAATTATTTGATCTTTTAAGCTTTAAAAATGTTGACATTTTCATCGACCTACATTGGTTTTAGTTTTAGTAAAATAGTATATGGGGTGTGGGTGGGGTAGAACAGCTAAACAATCCTCTAATATGTTCATTATTATATTATATTATATGTGTTTTATAATGAATAAATATCGAAACATTCTGGAAAATATGACTATTATTTGGTATTTGCTAGATGTTTAAAACATGGCCGTGTCAACGGTTTAGAAACGTTACTATATATGAATGTGGTTTAAAATTATTTTTCAATCCGATATGTATATATGGTACAGACAATGAGGAGGGGAGAAGGAAGGTTAGGTCTGTGCGAGCTGTCATCGTGTATATAAGAGTTCCTTTGAGGAGAGGGTCAGGTGTTAGGAAGATGAGGAATAAGAAGGTAGGGTAGAGTATATGAGGAGTGAAGGCGGAAGATTAGGTCCGTGCGAGCTGGCATAGTGTATATTAGAGTTCAGTTTGGGAGGGGGTTTAGGTGTAAGGTATCGGTCGAATTATATTATGGGGACCTCTTAATTTTTGGGCTCAAATGAGAAGTATACATTCTGTTATCGTTTTGATGGGAGTGGGGACGGCAGAGGGGGTGAATACCTTGTTCTCAGGCGCTGTGGGAGGTGGGTAAATAAGTACGGGAAAATTGAGATATGTAAGAATCTAGAATTTTAGAATTACTTGGCGGATTTATTATTTAAGTGAGTTAAAAAGCTGGGAATGATTATGAAATGGATAAGTGTACACGGACGAGATGGAGAACGTTTAATTTGATTTAATTTAAATAATTTTAATTTAATTTTAAATAATTTTAATTTAATTTGGTGCGAATTGCTCGGTGATTTGAGTTTAATTTTTATATTGATGGGAGGGGTGATTGTGTTATTTTTATTATGGGAATTTAATAAGGGAATCTGATGTGCTGATATATAGTCTGCTTGTTATGCTTTTTAGCGTAGTGTAGTTTGGTTTAATTAAATATAAAACGCATATATATCTGTTTGGAGAAGATTTATAGATAAATGGGGTATTCTATTAGTTGGATTGGAGTGGATGTCAGACTATAGGTAGTACACACCCGGGTTTAATTTGCTATACCTAGAGTGGGGGAAATTTTATGCGCGTGCAGGGTTGAGTGCAAGTTGGTCTAGAAGCGTTTAGATCTGACTATCTATATAACTACCCCTATATCTATCTATCGATATATACATATGCACACACACACACACACATATATATGTGTATATATATATATATATATATATATATATATATATATATATATATATATATTTAGTCAAATATTATTGAATAGCACGGAGTTATTCTATTTTAAAATGTTCCTTTTTATCTTCTCCAATCTCCGAATAGTCCTTTTTGTGTTCTTCTCGAAATTGTATACGTTGGATCCATAATCATATAAAATATGAAAGATTAGCTATTGTCATAATGAAAACATACAGGAACGTGTTACTATTGACATTTAACACAAATAACATATATATAACGCACAGTAGTATTGCAGCAATAATAAAAATTTAAATCAAATGAATAGTGATAGTTAAGTGCATATAGTAGGGGATTACTTTGATGCAAGGGTACAGGAAATACAGTTATGCCTCAAATGACTGATAAACTCATCTGAACTCTATACAATCCCGTATCCCACCACTAGATTTGAGATCTATATAGCTTTGGGGACCTGTGATTTCATACATACACTGGGCCGGATTGAATTTGGTGCATACTTGGTTTGTTGCTAGTGCGATTGTTTATCACTATATATCTATAACATCGTCTAATCTCATCTCATAATGCTAATATTGTAATCTCTATCACACAGATTTCCACATGCTTCCTTGTTTAATATAACAAGTCTATTTACCTTCTTGTATCATGCATCCTTAGTTATAAATGTTTTTCGTTATTTGTAGTTCCCTCGCCATAGCTTTATCATTATGGGCATCTAATTGAGTCCCTACTGCCAATCCCTAATATTATAATAATTTGCATGCAACCATGTACATTTGTATTCTCTATTAACGATCATTATGATCATACATTTGTCCAACACGTTATCATGTCCAGTTTTGAAATAATGTAAATATGTTAATATTACTTAAGAAAAATATATCGTGCCCTTCTTTATTAAGCACTTTTTATAATCTCCTTAAATTAATTAACACTCCGTATTTAATATATTTAAACTGGTATATATTTGACCCATTTTTTATTCTTTAAAAATATTTTCACCGGCTGAACTAAATAAACGCTTTATAAGAAATCTAATCCTTTGTGGCCGTTCAACGACTTTTAATTACAGTAGAGATAGAGTGTGAAATTATAAAGACAGACAGATATACAGACAGATAGTGCCTTTTATATATTAGACTAGCAAAGGTGACGCTCGGCTTTGCCGGTGCGTAAAATAGGCTTAAATATAATATTTGAAATTGTCCAGATTCCGTATATTATTATTATTATTATCATCATCATCATCATCATCATCATCACCATCATAATCATCATCATCATCGTTATTATTGTTGTTGTTATTATTATTATTATTATTATTATTGTTGTTGTTGTTGCTGTTGCTGTTGCTGTTGCTGTTGTTGTTGTTGTTGTTGTTGTTGCTGCTGCTGCTGCTGTTGTTGTTGTTGAGTCGTGATTTAAAAAAAATATATTTGTTTGCTATTAGTTAGATTTTAATTCGCAAGTAAAACTCTAGTATTGGAAGTTTTTTTTATGTTACCACTGTTTTTTTTTTTTTTTTTTAATTATATTTTCACCCCAAACAAGGCACATTGCCACTTTGGTGTAGGGGGCTACTATCAGGGGAAACATCTACTGGGGCACTATGTAGGGATTAGGGCAGCGAGATGTTGGTTCACGTTGCACTTGAACTTATGCATGTCAGTACAGTTGGGGAAGCAGTGACCTGGAATGTAATTCCAAAGTCTAGCAGTTCTGGGGAAGAAACTACTGGAGTAGAACGATCTTTTACATCTAGGGATCTCTACAGTGTGGGGGTGGGATTTTGCAGCTTGTCGGGTCTGTCGAGGGTGTTCACGTCGTGGGGGCACAAGTGCTTGCAGTTCTTCAGAGCATTCACCATTATAATACTTGTAGAACAGGCAGAGGGATGCAACGTTTCGACGATGGGACAGAGGCTGAAGTTTTGATGCCAGTTTAGGGCCTATCAGATTTGCGACTCTCTTTTGAACCCTGTCAAGGAGAGAGAGACTAGTAGCCGATGCACCGGCCCAAATATGACAGCAATACTCCATACATGGGCGAATAGTGGCCTTATAGAGGTACAGGATACTTTCGGGTGTTAGAAGTTTTCTAGCACGGTAGAGAGAGCCCACCTTCCTCGCAGCGGCCCTGGCAATGCCCTCGATGTAATTGTTCCAGCTCATGTTTCCTGTGAACGTTAGGCCAAGGAGCTTGAAAGACGTACTCTCAGCTAAAGAGTTGTTGGCCATTGCTATAGGTGGTAGAGAAGGTTTCCTGTAATTATTGAATGAAACCAGTTTTGTCTTGGTGGCATTGAACGTTACCATCCATTTTTGTCCCCATTCCACTACTGATTTGAGGTCATCCTCTAGTGTTTCTGCCATTACTTTAGATATATGTTCATTTGTTTTCCTGTCGTGCCTGCTATAGAGTGTGGTGTCATCAGCATATATACCCATCTCAGAGGCAATTTTATCGGGGAGGTCATTTATGAATATCAGGAACAGCAGAGGACCAAGGATAGATCCCTGGGGCACTCCGGCATTTATATTATATTGTTTAGACGTACGACCGTCGAGGACAACCTGGATTTTTCTCTTATCTAAGAAGGATTTAATTATGTTAAGTATTCTACCAGTGATACCGTAAGATCTAATCTTCCTGAGGAGACCCTCATGCCATACCCTGTCAAAAGCCTTAGATATATCTAGAGCTACCGCTCTGCCCTCTCCCGCTTTGTCCAGTGAATGGTATATGCGTTCAGAGATTACAGTGAGGATGTCTGCCGTGGAACGGGCTTGTCTAAATCCATATTGATGGTCGGTCAGAAGTTTGGCATCTGTAAGGTGCTGGACTAGAGCATGGTTAATTAAGATCTCAAATATTTTGGCAAAAAGTGGGAGGAGGCTAATAGGGCGATAATTTAATGGGTCAGTTCTTTCGCCAGAATTCTTGAATACTGGTACCACAGAAGCAGTTTTCCAGCAGCTCGGAAAGCAAGATTCATTAAGGCATTTGTTGTAGAGTTTGGAGAGAACTGGAGCTACTTCGGCTGAGCACTTTTTTAATAGCACAGCAGGGATGAGGTCGGGTCCACATGCTTTGGAAGTGTCAAGGTTTTTTATGATAGCATGCACCTGAGCAGGGGTGATTTCCAGATCGTCTAGCTTGGCGTCTGTCCGCATAGGAAAGTCAGGTAGGGGGTGGTTTAAAGGGTCCAGTGTAGAGTTGGAGGCAAACCGACTGGCAAGCATGTTAGCCTTCTCGGTTGCTGAGCAAAGAACCTCGTGATTGTTGGTTAGTGGGGGAATCGTTGATTGCCCATTATTTACTACACTGTTGTAGATTTTCCAGAAGTCACGAGTTCCTAATTTTTGTGCTTCGATGCGTTTTTTAGTGGTTTCCGTAAATTCCCTCTTAGCTGTCGCTATTTCTTTCTTAACGTTACTTCTAGCTTCTATGTACTTTTGTCTGTTTGAACTGGACTTATGTCGGTTAAACCTTCGGAATGCATGCTGCCTTTGAGCAATGGCAGTTGCGCAAGTCGAAGTAAACCATTGGGGAGAGTGGGGCTTGCTATAGAATTTCCGCATGGGAACATGCGCTTCGATTGCAGTTTTGAACCATTCAGTGGTCTCAGTTGCACACTGTTCAGCAGGAAGAGAAAAAATATTTCCCCATGGGGCGTCTCTGATAAGATCTCTGATGGCTTCCCAGTCAGCCTTTTTATAATATCTGGTTGTTTTAAGCACTGGCTCATCAGTTTTGGGTCTAGAGTTTAGGGCGATTTCAACCATTATTACCGCATGATCAGCGTTCCCAAGTGGGCTGTCGGATTTCGTTACACAATCATCAGGAATTGTGGTCAAAAACAGATCTAATAGTGATGCGTGTTGTTCTTCCTGATCAGGGAAGCGGGTTGGAAAAGTAACTATTTGCGATAGGGAGTGAGATACAGAGAAGCTATGAGTTGCGCTGCCTGCTGCATCTGTATAAGTAGAGAATCCAAGCCAGTTTTTGTGATGGACATTAAAGTCACCAAATACATGTACTTGGGCGCTAGTGTCGAAGGAGAGTGCTGTGTCTATGCTGTCAGATACTTTGTTTATTATGGTGCAGTCTTGGGTCGAAGGAGAGCGGTAGAGAAAGTAAAAGTAGCTAATGTTGTGTTGCATGATTAGTCTAAAGCACATAAAGGCTTGATCATCCGTTTCTAGGTTTGTCTCTCTAGTCAGGGGAAGGGTATTACGAATGTAAACTCCAAGTCCGTGCATATGTCTGTCAGAGTCCTTACGGCAGAGTGGGAGATATCCAGGCATGTTAAAGTAGTTAGAGGGGATGGAGGAGTGTAGGTTAGTCTCACTTAGTGCTAAGATATCCGGGGTATTTGTTAGGAGAAATGCTTCAACATCAGCTAAATTAGTTCTAAGCCCACGGATATTTGTGAATGCAAGCCTCAAGGGAGGAGGCAAGTTGAATTTGTTTGACCCTAAGCCTGGTTTAAGCTTATTTTTAGATTGCACTGTCATCATGTTTTTTAACGAGTTTCAGTTGGGTTAGGGGAAGCCGAACAGGAGGTTATGCAGAATATCACACATGCATCACAAGTAGACCATCAGCTGACCCACCATCAACTAGGACTGTGGCCTCAGGAAAGCCCACCGGGGATGAGTGCAGGGTCCCTTTCCATGCGCGCCATGGCTCTGCAAACATCCCGATATTATTCAACTGTTGATGGAGCAGCCGCTCTAAGCGCTACCAAAGAGTTAGGGCTCCTGTACTACCAGTCGGAAACAGCAGCCAGTAACTGTCAATCCGGTACCCTCAACCCATCAGAGGAAGGTCAACCCGATCTAATTGCTCAGGCATATGTGGTACTCAAGCATTCTCAAATGCCCAGCTTTAGGGGTGGGGTGTGTCGGGAGTGGGGGGAAACGGCGTTCATTGCCCTAGACAAGAAACAAGATCTACCAATGGGTGTTTCTGTCGAATCACTGATAGTATCTCTGCGCCTGACTAATAGGCAAAGAAGGAGTGTGGAAGCCGGGCGATAGGCAGGACCTATCTACTCCTTAAGCAATTTTGGTATTGCAAACCGGTAATTTGTTTGAGTCACCAGCTCTAGGAAGGCTGTCATCCAAGACTGAAGAGGCCTCCCTCCTCTTTGGTTTAGTTTCAGAGTTTTCCTTCTCCTAGACGGATGATCTGGGAAGATCTACTGGGTCCGTCACCACTGAGAGGGTTTGCTCCGCGCCTGGGTTCTAATCCAGGTATTTCTGCGACCCCGCGTGGTTAGATAATGTTATTGGGTTAGTTTGTAGAGGTTATATCTGCTAAATAGTTACACTCCTCAAAGTGGATTAGGGATATTGTTATTTCATTGTTACTGGATAAAGGGGTTGAGTAGAGCTCATGCAGTGTAAGCAACTATTATTGTAAGGAGGCTTGTTAGGAGATAGTGTGGTTAGAGGCTTTCATTTTTGTTTATGAATATTTATTTCTCATTTTTTTTTCCTTTTTTATTTTTTATTTTTTTTTTATTTTATTTTATTTTTTATTTTTTTATTTATTTTTTTTTTATCCATGTGAGCTTGGGTCTAGTATAATATTTAAGTGTGAGTAGGAGTTAAGAATTGAACTAAGAGTTGTGCCAAAACTATTTTAGATGATATCAGGGCATGAGATGCGAGTGCAATATAGTACGGGTAAAACAGTAAGTTTTGAGTCATGTGTAATTTGATAAATAGATATCTGGGCTGGTTTTAGTAGGTGTGAATAAAGTTAGAGGTACAAGGTGAGTTACTATTATTGAGAGATGTTTGTAGCTTTCAAGTAAAAGTTATGGACATTTAGCATAGCAAGGAGCATTGGTTCAGTTTCGTATTAGCGTTGCAAAGATATCTAAGAGGGGACAGTTGTGTAATGCAGTGCGGTGTGCTTTGCTTCCGAGTACATACTTTAGCTGTTTAATCCCAACTGGAATAGGAATGAACTCCAATGCATGTCTAGAGGGTAGAATTATATAGATGTTTAGTGATGACTAAGCAGTTAGCATGTGAGAGTCAGGGGCTGGAAGTTAAAGATTCCAGTACAAAACGGAGTGAAATGTAGGAGTTAAGTGGCGGTTTGGTGGGAATGAGAAGATTGTTAGCCTTCAAAGGATAGGAGTTATTAGTTTACAAGAAACAGATCAAGGATTTAGAGTGGCAGTTAATTTTTTTTTTTTTTTTTTTTTTTTTTTTGCGCATGCAGGCTAGACAGAGGTAATCGTCTTGGAGGTAAAATGTATATTGGGATTTCGTAGCTAGCAGTTAGGTGTTTGTTCCAGTTACAAGAACTAGTTCATGGCGGTCTGAAGTTCCGTATTTTGTATTTATAGGAAGACATTAAGGTACCGTATAGGAGCATAGCATCCACTCAGGAAGAATAGCTCTAGTATCACAGCTAAGATACTGCATATTTAGGTAACGAATAGTGAAAGTTAAATTAGGTGGCACTTTTTTTTTTTTTTTTGCACCTTACCATGGCTGTTACTATTAAGTATTGTACTTAAATAAAGTTCTTCTGTCATCTAAATAAGCTAAAAAGGGATTCCCCCTCCGTATTACTACGTCGATGTGACATGGTAAAAAGAAATTAGTCAGGAAATTGTTTTTAAAATAAGTATCAATGGGACACTCATATGAACTGACTTACAGCGAGAGGCAACCGGCTTTGCCCGCTCGTAAAATACGTTTAAATATACAATTTCATTTTGTACAAGATTTCGTATATATTATTATGGTGTCGTGATTTACAATCAAAACAAAAGTAAAATATAATAAGTGTCATAAACTACAATCGAACCTAAAGATATACACTAACAATGCACGCCCACAACGGTATAGCTGTGCCGCCGTGACACACATATAAACCGTTTACACATTAAAAATTTATCATAAACTAAAAATAATGTAAAACATATACAATAATTTTTTTCAGTTTTTACCTATTTCTGACCACGTAATAATAATTTTAACCAGCTAAAGACCCATGAAGACCCATAAAGAACAGTTCGTAAACAGTTCATCATTTGAGACGCCTATCGACGCTTTACGACATTAAGTGTCGAAGACGATAATGTTTGAAAATATGGAGACAGACAGGGATATCTCTGCCCAGGTCTTTATTTATCCCTCTTTCAAATCCATCCTTATCACATCTTTCCATATTTTCTTTAGCCTTCCCCATGAAGTGGACCTGCTACCTTAACTGTTCTACATCCTGTGATGCAAGAATACTCTCCTGTTCTTTCAGCATGGTTATATCATCAAATACTATTTGTCACACATCTCCTTATACCGTCCATCTGCTGCTACTAGATCAGTCTTCTGAAAATCCCAGTTTTGAGATCTAAAATGTACAAAGCAATGATGTTATTTTTTTCTTTTGCAAACCTCAATTCATAGTCTACGAAATCAAAAAATGAAAACATTTTTTAAGCATCAAGCATAAATATTTTAAGATATAAAGAACTTGAAGCATAAATACATTTTCCAAAATTACTGGATGTCATTAAATAAATAAAAAAAAGGATTGAAACTAACGGGGAGGGTGCCTGCCCCAAATACGTTTAAATATGATATTTTTATTCCTCCTGAATCCGTATGCATTATACTATAGTCGTGCATTCAAAAGTAAAAAAAAATGTATTTGTGTGCCATCAGCCAGAATCTAAAAAAAAAGAAGCAAAACAGTAGCGTTTTAAGCGGGTGACGTTATGACTATATCATAATTACACGCATATTAACTGAATAAAAATTAACTAAGATTAATGTAAACATGTGTAACAATTTTATAACAATGTGGACTCATTTTTGACTTGTTTTTGACTTATTTGAAAACTATGTTAACTTGCTAAAGACCCATTAAAAACAATCAACCAAAAATGCAATCATTTAGTGCCCTGTAACTTGGTGTTCACGGAACAGAGTTTTAAAATGTGGAGACAGACACACAGACAGTAAAATTTTTATGAATTAGATTACGTCAAGTTGAATTTTGTTGACAACTCAAGCATTGATGAATTAAGAGCAGAATATAATCATTGATTGATATACTACTTCAATTAATCATTTTACGCTTCGAAACAGTTGTTGTCAAGAATTGTGCAAGTCAACGTATTTTCTCGTATATAATGTTTTGATTGCAGGAATTTTCCTCTAGACCAAATTAACGTAGGTTGCAACAACAGATGCCGCATACAAAATTATTATGTCTTATGAAACTTTTAAACACCCTTTTAGAAACAATTATTCGTTATTATAATTTCGTTCCTTATTTTAATCATAGAAGAGAGATTATCACGATTTCCACATCTACAGACTGAGTTCATAAATCCTCTCTTATTATTAAGACACACACAAGACATAATCTTTTCGTTTTCCTATACGTTATTATTAAAGTCTCCTTAAAATAGTCCAACCATTCCTATTAGCAGCGCTCGAAATATTCAATTATTCCAGAATCTTAGTAATTGTCAAACGATCCTTCAGATTAGAATAACGTCATACGCTAATTAAGTTCTATAATTGCTATAACATTGGTTCGATGTACTGCTTCTCAGTTGAAAAATAAGTTACTGAAAAAATCTGCTTTCTTCCCTTTATTTATTTCCCGTCATCCGTGCGATACACCGTTTGTTTTTGTGTCTTCCTGTGAGAGTATCTCACACCTGAAACACGCCTTACTTGTATCGGGGTTTGTTTATAAAACATTTATTCTGAAAAATAAATTCGAAACAAATTCGATACATATTCATTTAAACTGAGTCCCCACAAGTTAGGCCACCCCGAATATATACCAAAACGAGTTTTTTTCCTTAAATACAATGTCGAAAAAACAAATTTGTATTCTTCAAAAACATTCTATAGTAATGGTAACAAGCAAAAACGTTTATACCATTAATCGATACAAAAATGCGTTTCTTGTGTTTGTGTTTCTTGTGTCGTGTGTGCGTGTTTACACACTTACCCTATTCGGTCGAAAAAATCACACCTGTGTGTGAGTGTGTGCATGGTGTAAGTGTATCCGTGCGTGTGTGTATATGTGTGTGAATAAGCGCGTGTGTATGTAGGACCGTGCAGGCGTACGTATATATATATATATATATATATATATATATATATATATATATATATATATATATATATATATATATATATATACGTGTGCTCTAAAAAACCAAACAGGGTTGATACAGTTTTTTAACATTTTCTTTGAGCATAGTCCTCCCCCACAAAAATTAGGTTTATTTTAGTTGTTCCTACCCAGCTCAGCAAAACTGATGACCATAAATTGGCAAGTTGGATCCTCATTGTTCAAACAATTATTACAGGCAAACAATCCCTCATTTTTAAACTAAAATGCCCGCTTACCTTATAAATATGTGTGTATGTGTGGGCATATATATTTATCCGTGCACGTACATGTATACATGTGCGAACCCGTTTGTATATATAAATATATATATATATATAGAGAGAGAGAGATATATACATATGTATATGTATATATTTGCACGCGGTGTATATATATATATATATATATATATATATATATATATATATATATGTATATATACACCGCGTTTAAATATATACATATATATTAACATATATATTTATATATATATATAATATATAAATATATATATATACAGATATATATATATATATACATATAAGAGGACTCACATGAGCGAAGAAAAGAAAGTAGAGTGTTTTTCACAATATGTTTGCAAAGTCGATTGCCTTGGCCGCCCCTATTCTTTTATGCATACATCTAATGGTGTTTGGGGGCGATTGACGTGTCGCTGCTCACTGTACCTTATACTGAATTCATTGTACGTTTTCCCACTAAAACAGGTGGCCATATAGTGGGTGCTCATTGTATGTAAATTATTAGAAGAACGTGATACACCACTTTTAAAAAAACACATTCTATCATATCTTAGAAATTACGCGTTGACTGCAATTTTAAACGTTATTTTTTTTGTTTTCAGCGCTACCAAAAATCTAGGAAAGTGGTAATGTTAAATGATTTATGTCGATGGACTGAATATATATATATATATATATATATATATATATATATATATATATATATACACTTTCTACATACCACCTCTCCAAATAAAACGCACAGATAAAAACATGTTAAAAATACGGTTAGCATTATTTGCTTTTAGGATTGCAAACTATTTTTGATTCTTACCGGATGTTATATTATTTTACTTATCTTTACTTTTTCTTCGCTGTCATTTCCTATCCCTGAATATTTTTTTTTTCTTTTGTATTATTCACCAATAAAAAAGGCTTAGTTTTAACCTTCATTACATTGGCTGCTGAAAGTTGGGAAAATTTGTATTTTTTATTTGTTTAAATTTTTTGGGGGAGAAGGTAAATTTTTTCATTAGCTCAACCTCCGCATTTACGCATTCCCTTACATGCTTTTTTTTAATAATTTGGTCACGGCCATTACTGTCATCTACTTGTGGCAAGTAGCCAAGAATGGCAGTGGCTAACAACAAAAACAACAACAACAACAACAGTCGTTTACATTTTTTTTACAATGGCTGATAATGAGTCCATCGGGCAACACCGGTTAACGAGTCCTGCTAGTAATAAATCATTTGCAAGAAAGTCAACCCCCTAGAATTCTGAATGCGTATTTTTGTCATTAATTTGTTATATACTCCGTCATTACAGATACTTTATATATTAAGCGAGTGATATAAATAAAAGGAGAAATATAATTGAAAAAAAAAACTCCAAACAGAAAGACGCGTACACGCACACACATTTATATAATCGGCACTCTCTTGCAATTTTTTTATTTTCTGTTTTTTTTCGACCAGTTTTGTAGATTACTAAACTAAACTACCACTACTACTACTTCATCCGGATGCTCAATCTTTCAAGTCCAAAGTAGTTGAGCAGCAGCATGGGTCCCATCAGTTTTGGCGAATAGCAAACAGAATCCTGAACAGAAGCGTGCACTGTGCCCCAATAATCATCAATGGACCTGAGATTATCTCATCAGTATCAGACAACATCCAAAGATTTTGCGAAGAACTTTGCAGGTAATTCAACCGTTTCGGATCAAAGCCGTCAACCTCCAGTATTTCCTCGAGTATCTGAAAGCACGCTATGTGACATGCGGATATATATGTATATGATGTTGCGAAGCTAATAAAAAAAAACATGGATTCCAGTAAAGCAACTGGCCCGTACGACATTCCAATTATAGTGCTCAAAAGCTACAACAAGAACTAGCGCCTTTAGTAACAAAGCTATTTAAGGAGAATAGCTTCCCAGCATTATGGAAAATTTCATCAGTATGCCCTGTATTTAAGAATTCAGGTGATCGTTCATCTCCCTCTCAGTACAGGCCAATAAGTCTCTTGTGTATCATGAGAAAGTTGCTGGAATCTGTGTTAAATAGAGAAGAAAAAAACAATCCCAGAAAATATACCTTTCTTAGTGACATGCAATACGGTTTCCGTTCTGCTTGATCTACAGCAGGCGTGCTTAAAGTTATATCTAATAGAATTGGCGA
Source organism: Euprymna scolopes (assembly GCF_053919585.1). Taxonomy (NCBI): domain Eukaryota; kingdom Metazoa; phylum Mollusca; class Cephalopoda; order Sepiida; family Sepiolidae; genus Euprymna; species Euprymna scolopes. Next base: position 4,930,336 of record NC_136490.1, read on the forward strand.
ATCTCTCGACGGGGGCTTCCTTTCTAGGGCAATTGCTCTTGGTATTAATATATCAAAGGTATGGCTTAAAGTATTCTTCACAAGATCTCCAGCTATGGTAAAACCTGAAATGTCTTCACAGATAATAAATCAGTTCTCTCTGATAGGTTCATGGGAGAAATCAGCAGTTCAGTAGTAATGCTGGAGTCCATCAGGGATTCATTCTAGGCCAAACTCTCTTCCTGATCTACATTAATGATCTTCCAAATCATATCCTTACATCGTTTGTAGACATTGATGCTGGCGACACTACAATCTATGGTAGCGCCTCTAGGACCGTAAAAGACAAATTTTTCTCTGATTATCTCTCCTCTGAACGTGGGATAATGATGTTACTTATAATTTTTAATGTATCTAAAGCCAAGCATCTTTTTTTTACATCATCAACGCTCAGGTGCCCATTTGGCATGAATTAGCATATATCCCTCTCGGCTTTGGGTAGGTTTTATTTTTTACAAGCTTTTGGGCTTGACATTTACTCCTGATTTAAAACGGAACACATATATCAAATCCATTCCTAAGGTCGCTGGAAAAATGGTACCGCTCCAATAGATATCTTAATCCTGGGGGAAATCTCTACCTATATAAAATTCGGGTGTGGTCAATGATAGAGCACTGCTGCCACATCTGCACTGGAGCTGCTAGAATCATCTTATCCTGCCTTGACAGAATTAAAAATAGATACGTAGCTCAGTGGGGAATTACCTTTTGACTTTCCTTGAAACTTATTTCCCACAAAGGAAACGTTGCAACTCTTTCACTCTGTGTGCATTATTTCTATAGCAGGTGACAGTTTGAACTTCACTCTATTACCCCCCCACTTAACTTTAACAAAAAAACACTTGTATAGTAAAAACCACTATCAATAGTAACCCACACGCTTTATCTGTGTCTAAACCTAAATATAGATTCATTGAACAAAGTTTTTCTTATAAAGGCACGCCTATAGAACTCTCTTCATTTGGCATGCTTTCTAGCAAGCTACAATCTGATTGTCTTCAAGTCCAACGTAAACAAATTCTTGATGAACTGTCCCCCAATTTAATGCAACTTAAAATATATATTACAACTTATATTAACTACGCTATACTTCCATTGAATTATCTATACCCATTAACCCTTATCCCGAGTAGCCTCTGACGCTTGATAATAATGATTCCTTTGTAAAAATGTTTAACGTAATAAAAATATATTATTTTTGCGCCAACCTAGTAATATAAAATGAAGGAGACCCTAATGAAAGCACTACTAAAACAAAAGAGAAGAGAAGACATTTTCATCTAAGGCCTGAATAAAATAAATCTTCCGACTTCACAGGATCGCTACTAAAAGCAATAAATATGGCAATAAATATGGTCATATATATATATATATATATATATATATATATATATATATATATATATATATATATATATATGTGGGTGGGTGTGTGTGTGTGTGTGTGACTATATATGCTAATTTGTATCAATTTAATAAGTCAATATATATATATATATATATATATATATATATATTAAAACCACCTATTTTTTAAGTAAAAGGGGTTAAATTACATTTATTAGGAAAGTAAACATGTTAAAACAAGGTAAAACAACACTTATATTGTTGATCATGTGCATGCATGAAAGCATCAGTGGCTGTTTATATCGGATTAAACACAATGCAACTATAAAATAAGTAAACAAACGAAAATTTTTTAACCAAAAATCAAAAAATTGGATAGACGATTTAGTAGGCCTGAGCGTTTACTTGTATAGATAACTGATATATAGATTGATAGATTAATAGATAGATTGTATATTTATATTTACATAAGTTTTTTTAACAGGATGGTCATAGATCAGGAATTGGACGAATTTTCTTGAAACCGGAAGTCACATACCGGATAACCAATTTAAACGTCAAAGGTAGCAAGCTGATTTTATTTGTATAAATATATAGATAGATAATATATATATATATATATATATATGTAAATATATATATACATATATATATATATAGAGAGAGAGAGAGAGAGAGAAAGAGAGAGAGCCATAGAGAGGGATTGATAGATAGATAGATAGAACGATAGAGTGTATATTCAGATTTTGATCCGTTCTTTGCTATAACGAAACATAATTATATTATATGGAAAAATGCGCGCATGAAAAGTAATATTCTGAAGATTTTATGAAACCTGGAAAAGTAAAGAACAAGAAATTCAATCTGGAAAAGTAAAGAACAAGATATTCTAGTAAAGTAAAAAATAAGAATTTTTTAGATTTAAAATATTTCAGCTAAAAATAAAATTTGAATATTGATAAATATTTTATTTATTATTTGCATATGTTGTTGTTTATTGTTGAGTTAGAAAGAGTGTCAGTCGCTGGATTGAACTTATTTCCCCCCTATTATTTGCATATATTTATGTAGTGAAGATTGTTTGAATAAAATTAATTCATTAGTTAATTAGTTAGTAGATGGAATTAATAATTTTATAATTTACATAAAAATGAACTAAATGATCCTGATTATGATATAATAAAATTATTAATTTTTATGTAAATTATAGAATTCTTGAAATTTGAACTCTTAAACTGGATAAACGATTTAAACGGCGAAGTAAGCAGGTCTGATTTTTTTAATAGAATGGATATATGGATATATATATATATATATATATATATACATATAAATATATATATATATATATATATATATATATATATATATATATATATATATATATATATATATAAAAGAGATTTAGAAGGCTGTCACAATGCGCGGAATGAATTATAGTCGCTGTTGGTAAGAGGAGACGAGAACAAGTGGCGATTTACAAATCAATAAGTACATATATATATATGTTTTTTTATTATTTTTATATATATATATATTTATTCAGTTGTATGGTAAAATGCCTTACTTGTTTTAATGCGACGTGTTCCATTATTAATTTCGGAAAAATTTTCCCTTTTCAAATGGTGTGCGTAACAGGTCGATTCAAAGCATGCTGGATGAAGGGCCGGAAGTTGTGTAGCCATATATATATATATATATATATATATATATATATATATATATATATATATATATATTTATTTATTTATTGAGAGAGATAGATAGGTAGATTGACAGATAGATAGATAGATAGATTGATTGATTATACGTTAATGCATAAATTAAGTTTTTCGAATAAAAAGGTATTACATTGCATTTAAGTTTCAAGCAAGACACGTTTAAATAATTAAAAACCAAGGAACACTAATCTTACTTCGTGTATGCTTATAATAGCAGCAGTGGCGTTTAATATTACACATGGCGTGTGTGTGTATGTGTGTGTGCGCGCGTGCGTGTGTGTAGGTGGGTGGGTTGCTGTGTGAGCTGCTTTTTTTTCTCTAAGTGGGTGTTTACTAGCATTACCAATTCATACCAGTTTTATTCGAGATCTCACGCTTTTTGAGGGAAATTCATATAAACATATAGTTGAATAACATCACGATCCATATTGGGGAATCCCTCGAATTGATTAAATAATCAATTATACTATCGAAGATTCTGACTACAACTTTTGTCATAATTGAATCTTACTATTACCAGCACATGCCTCGTTGCGTCGTTAAACGGTCGAATTAAATATATGCCCCGAAACGTTCTTCAATATTACATTATTCCATTTCTGGCCGAATGTTGGCCGATGCAATACGTATCCGCGTACAAATTGTCTCATTCTTCCCGCAACTGTAATTAATTGCTTTGCAGTACATGGCAATGACTCCTCACATATCTTATTCAAAACCTAATTATGGCGAGCGAATTCAATGCCGAAATTAAGCCATTGCCCGCTATACTGATTGCAAGATTACTTTACTGAGGGAGCCGAATTACGTGCCTTGGCCAGCCGCATGTGTGGCCGCTTTAATATGATATAATGCAGACGAACTATATAAAGATCAGATGTGCGCGATGCAGATCTGACAGCAGTAAGTTAAATGATTAGAATAATTGTCATCCTAGCTATTTTAATCGACATTTCAGATATGCTTACTAAATGACAAAAAAATTAAACTGTAACAGGTGTTTACATTAGGTGTTTACTAATATATATATATATATATATATATATATATATATATATATTTATATATATATATATATACATATCAGTAGATTTCTATCGATCTATCGATATATACATATATATATATATATATATATATATATATATATATAAATATATAAACATGTTATATATGCTACGTTTTTGTTGTTAGATTTAATCTCATTCAAAATTGCTACCCTTAGAGATCTTGTAATCCTAAACTTATAATAGTTTTTCCTTTTCTATTTTATTATTTAATTCATCTATATATATATATATATATATATATATATATATATATATATATATATATATATATATATATATATATATATAATAAAAAATATATATATATATGCACACACACATGTATATAAGAATAACAGTAGAGTAATTATTACATTATACATATATACACATGCATATATATACATATACATATATATATATATATATATATATATATATATATATATATATATATATATATATATATATATATATACTACCAGTTAAGTCCCGGTTTGTTCGGGCACTATATACTGTTCATAACTTTATCTGTGTATATATATATATATATATATATATATATATATATATATGTGTGTGTGTGTGTGTGTGTGCGTATATATATGTATATATTTATATATATACATATATATATATATGTATATATTTATATATATACATATATATCTGATATATATATATATATATATATATAGAGAGAGAGAGAGAGAGAGAGAGATAGATAGATTGATAGAAAGATGGATAGCTTCCGTACATTCATATCTGATTTACCTCTGCACTCAATGTTTAAAAGGGAAGTGCCCTCTATAGTATCAGATCTGACGGAATGGTTAATTGTAGGCATAGACCAATTCATACAATCTAAAAAAATTCTAACAAAAACATAACAGCCAGCCATGGTTCTCCCCAGAATGTGCTGCTGCTATCGCGCACAGCAATCACTTTTTCCATAGCTACCAGCGTAATAGATGCACTGGGACTAAAGCTGCTTTCAGGACTGCCAGCAACCACTGTTAAAGAGTAATAAAAAATGCAGGAGAGCTATATATACCCAGTCTGTTAAATCCAAGGTAGCTGATCAGCGGCTTAGTTCCCACCAGTTTTGGCAAATAACAAATAGGATCCTGAACAGAAGTGTCCGTTCTCGTCAGCGTCAGACAAGGTCAAACTATTTGCAAAGAACTTTGCAGCTAATTCTTCCCTATGCGACGAAGGCCATCAACTCCCCATATTTCCTACTATAACACAGAACAAGCTAGGTAACATACAAATATCAGTATAATTGGTGTTTAGGACGGAAAGTTTATGGCTTGTATATCTCTGTTTTAAAGTATCACTATTTTGACCGATGTAAAATTTGTAAGTGGCAAGGTCATTTTAGCTCTAATTCTAGGTAGATATTTTACAGAGTTTTGTTTAAGAGAGGGGTTGATCTAATTACACAACTGCATATTTCTATTATTTTATGGATAATAACACCCTCTAATTATATATCATCCAAACACGATAGTGTTTGTTTATATGTTTAAGTGGCAGTTTTAATCATTTAGAACTGTTTATACTTCACCGCTCACTCATTTCCGACCAAATTTCAACTAATAATTGCAGTTTATAGAACACCTCCACAGCTATATTTTGAAAAAAATTCAATTTTCGTTCAGTAAAACAGAAGCTATGATGAATTTGCCGGTGATCGAAATCGTAAAAAATGTAAGGTGAGCGCAGTTTTGTAATGACTGGTTTTCGTAGCAATCACGTCGTTTTAACAACTACTGTTGTTACCAATTAACCACTCTCGCGAGAAGGGAAGCATCAAATGAAACAGGCAGAATACAATAATAAAATGGAGATAATTTTATTGAAAGCAGACGTTATATTTATGGGGACAAAAATAAGACTGAAATTAATCAAAGAACACGTAAATTTACTAGAAGCGTTGCAAAATCCTGGATTTCAATAGAAAATTGCAATTTATAAGGTTATATAATAAATTTTTAATGTTGCAATATTTTATATTTTAAATTTCTTATATTTTTTATTAGCCTATTTTGCCCTTTTTTCAGTTTTAACAACTAGTCCTGTACTTTTCCGTGTTTAAGCTTAAGCATATTACATTCCATACTCGAATATTTCTATTGCGATATATATATATATATATATATATATATATATATAAAGCAGAATGTCTGTGTGTATGTGTGTGTGTGTGTGTGTGTGTGTGTGTGTGTGTGTGTGTGTGTGTGTGTGTGTGTGTGTGTGTGGTAACGAATAGGCTCCTACATGGTTGGATATTAAAAAAAAACTGATTACACATAATAATAGAAGATGTATCGAGACACAGGAATGGGTATGTTTAATCTGACAGAACGGTCGTTCATTAAAATTGTAGGGTCTGCGTTCGCGCCCGGTCCATAAAGTATGGAAATTAAAAAAAATTAAAAATTAAAAAAAAAAACGTTTATCAGTCTTTTTGATATAAGGGTACATAAGAATACTTTGATAAGTATGTTTTAACTTAAATAGGGATGGTATATTAAAATTGTGGGGTTTTAATTCGCGCCTGGCCTCCATAGAATGTAAATAGGCACAAACTTTAATAAAGATTTTTCATATCTATCTGCGTAAGTGTACTATGATAATTATGTTTCAGTTTAAAGAAATAGGGTATAATACAATTATTGGGTGTTCCTTCGTGCTTGACCTCCATAGAATGGAAATATGTCACAAACTTTAACAAGGATTTTTAATATAGATCCACAGAATATTGTCATAAGTGTTTCAGTGTGAACAGGTATGGTCTTATAAATTATGGGGTTTAGCTATTTTTTTTCATTTCATCATATTTTGCTTTGGTTTTGATACCCCCCCCAAATTCGCAGCTACCTCTTTACAACTCTTCCTTTTCATAACCTATCATCCTTTCATAAATCAGAGTCAATTTTCTTTAGGCTGTTTTTGAACCCAGTAAACGACGGGTACTTTTTGCTAGTATATATATATATATATATATATATATATATATATATATATATATATATATATATATATATGGAAGAGGGAAAAGTAATTTAAACTGTTACTTAAAGGTTACAATTAAAGTAATTATTCAACAAAACATTTCCAAACGACAATTTCAAATCCCTTTTCCACGGATTTCTAAAGAATACTGTTCTTGCTATTCTTCCTATCAAAGGACAGAAAGCAATTAAAAAATTATAATTGCAGTTGCGCTAGAATTTGTTGGAAACTGCAATTTATGATACTCATGAATTGCAAAATATTCATGTCCGTTAAGGAATGTGTGAAAAAATGTGAAAAAAATATAGGAAATGTGGGAAAGAACAAAAACACACTGAGAATAATATTCAGTCGAGATTGAAAATAGTTTCAATGATAATCCGAAAAGCACGAAAGAACTGTTAAAACAGAATAAAATAGTCGGAATTAAAATCCAGCAGATAATATAATTCGGCTGAGACAACATTTTACTTAAGCTCCAATTTATAAAAATCATTAAAACATTTCTTTCAGCAAGTGTAGTAATCCAAAAGAGCAACATTAATGTTTAATAACATTGGGGAATATAGAAATAGCAAAGCCAAACGGTTACCGTCCATCGTTGGGTAAGTGAGAAAATCAACACTATAACAAGCGCTAGTGTCTTTTGAGTTTTTATTGCGCATTTATTTGCTTTGGATTAATATATCAATATATAAATATTGACATATTAGATTGAAGTTTACCTTTGCTTGTATCAGGTAAATTCCTCATTCACTTTGATATTTTATTTCTAAAACACCCCCCACACACACATATATATATATATATATATATATATATATATATATATATATATATATATATATATATATATGCATGATGTGTGACTGTGTGTGCATGTGTTTTAAATATATTAAAATTAGTTACATATATTGTATATTTTTATTAACAGACACATACATACTATATATAGGTGTATGTATATATATATATATTTATATATATATATGTGTATATGTATATATATATATATATATATATATATATATATATATATATATATATATATACCTGTTTGCATTTTATTATCTTGTCATGCATATATAACGAAAGGTGTATGTGACTTTTTTCGAAGCTCTAATTTTCGATTTGTAATTGTAAGTCGGATTAAAAATTCCTAATTATAATCTGATTACTGATTCGGCAATGTAATTTGGTTGCTATTTTTTCTACAAGCAAAAGTAGAGACTTAAGTCTGTGCTTTAGAATCGTTTGTTTTTATTTTTATTGTACGACAACCTGTCTCCTTTGTTCTAGAGTCGAATGCATGTGATTGTGTGTGCACGGTAAACAAGGAAGACACCGTCTACAACAACACAGATTATACAAGTAACCTGAAACCTATTGTTTAAACGACGTAGTTTTCTATCGAGATAAATAGTCTTAATATTTCTCTCTTAAAATTAATATATATTAGAGCAGTTGTATTTTGTCTGTTTCGCAGACATATCATTTGGCGTTATTTTCATATGTATATTTATATGTATATATATATATATATATATATATATATATATATATATATTAATGCCCTCTTCTTTCTCTCTCTATGTATATATATATATATATATATATATATATATATATATATATATATATATATATATATATATATATAGAGAGAGAGAGAGAGAGAGAGATTGATAATTATATATATACATAAATATAAATATATATATACATCCTTATATATATATATATATATATATATATATATATATATAAAATTGAACGTGTATGTGTGCATCTATGTCTGTGTGTATGGTTGCGTACATTTTCCAACGCTATAACTCTGTCAATTTTCAGTCTACAGACTAGACATTTGATATACAGGGTACTGAGATTTGGGAAAATCTTTGTAACACGTTTTCGGCCAGAAATCCCACTGTTAAAGGTCAAAGTTCAATGATTTGACCTTTGTGAACTCTCCCAAACTCCCCGCTAATTCTGACTCAAAACACTTGAAATTTTGGATATATGTATCTTGGACATGGGATAATGTGACTTAATAATTTGATTAAAGCCCAAAACCATAAATGTAAAGAGATCAAATTAAAAAAAAATAACCGCTTTTTTTTTGTCAACATGCACCTCCAAACTCCCGGGTAACGCCGCGTTAAATGCAAATATATATATATATATATATATATATATATATATATATATATATATATATATATATATATATATAATAGTAATAATGCATTTGTTTCCATAGATATATGAGTCGAAGTTATCTCAAAATCTATTTTAGGGTATTTTTCGATCTCGGGGATAGTTCTATCGACCTGGATAATATGCCAACAATTTAGAACAGAACTATTTATTAATCCACGTTGCAGTCATGATTAAATAGAACGCTTGTGTTATTTTTATTTGCTTTCCTTGAATAAGAAATGCCAAAGGTGAATTCACTGAAAAGATTTCGATTGTGAAACGTATGCGTTTGTTTTCGCTAAAACTCTTTCATTTATTCTGACAAAGTTTCGGTTTATGGATCCCTATAGAGGCTTTATGTTAGAACACCTCTTCGTTACTTTTTGATGTCAGCGATTTGCTTTATTACTTATTTTGTGTATGCCCCTGCCTGTGTATAAGTCTTTGCGTCTTTGTATTTTCTATTTTGTTGTGCTGCTAAAAATGTTGCCAGAGAGCTGTATATGTGCTTATTTAGAAAAATCTCATTCTGTTCGTTGTTTTACTTTGGTGACATATAGACATAGATATATAATGTTATATTTTCTGTGTATGCTCTTGATAAGGGTAATAGAGAAATTGAAACGTAAATACATTTATAATATTAAAAAAATATATTTTATGTTTTACTTGATTACCAAGAAAAAATTGCCAAACCATTCAAAAATTATTTCTTTCATATTTGCAGAGACTAAACACATTAATCAATAAAAAACGCTAAGGTTTATATAAGAAATTTAAGCATTACGAAAGATGGGCGAATATGCTGATAACTCACAGCCAAGATGACATCTGTAATTCTTATTCTACATTATGTAATACGTCTATACGGTGAGGCAATCACTCCAATTAACGTCTTTGCTTAATTTCTCTATCGTATATAATTTTGAGAGCATACCGTTGGCATTAGACTCGATTTCAATATGAGCAATTTCGATAAAAGATAGGCGGATGTGAAAGGTCAGCTGCATTTCAAATGTTAATTACAAAAAAAGGCGGCCGATTTCTGATTATGAACGCAATTAGCTGGTGATCACAAAAAACAAAATTTGCTTAAAAAAACCGAACTGGCATTAGAGAAGGAATGGATAGAAAAACTAAACAAGTTAATGTGAACAGCGTTTCGGAATTATTATTAGTTTTCCGTTATAAATATTTCGTCTAGATGCCGTAACTAATTTCGTGTACACATCTAAAGACTAATTATGACCGCAGAGTTGTATCAGGTCGCTGTGCATGAAATGTCGCGTGCCGTAGAGATGAAAAACTCTTGAAATACATAAAAGCGGAGATATTTAATTAAAATATGACTCTGTAAAAACAGAAGCATTGCTTATTTCGATCAGATAATTGTGTAAAAATTGTGTTTAGAAAAGTAAATGTATTAATTTTCACAGTATGTCGGTTTATAATAATACTAGTATGGATGTCCGGCGTTGCTCGGGTGTTTAGAGGTGTGTGTTGAGCCAAAAAAAAAGTTGTTGTAGAAAGGTCAGCTCGAACCCGTACCGCGAAGGAGGAAAAGAACGGGAAAAAGTGACGTCTTTGCTGTTACGACCACCGCACAACCGGATGTGACATAGGTTTAAATTAAGGCTAGACAATCGAAAAGAGGAGATGACTTTCGAAAATATAGACGAAAAAGGCGATCCCTTCCTGTAGAAAAATGCTTAGTTGAGGGTGAAGAAATAAATGATTTTAGCCAATTTTTCGGTATTTGTCGTGTGAAGGGTCGAGGTTAAAAACAATACTAATCTTGTGATAATCCGTCGCCTGTGTCGAATGTTTTAGTAATACATGAAAACATACATACATTTATGTATTGGTAGTTATAATTTTAGATCAAAACCGATGAAAAATTGTGTCCTATCTCTGAATACAGTTTATGTAAAATTTACAATGTGTAGATCAGAAATTGTCTGAGTAATTCGGTAGAGACCACAGAGGTCATTTTTTTTTAACGTTGATCCCTATTATGGTCCCTTAAAATTTATAGTGTTGGGCTCAAATAAAGTTATAAAGGTAGATCCATATCCAAAGAAACATATCTATATTTCAAGTGCTTTGACCAAAAATTAGCGGAGGAGTTTGGTAGAGTTCTCAAAGGTAAAATCGTTTAACTTTGACCTCTTGACAGCCAAATTTCTGGCTGAAAACCAATTAATAAGATTTCCCAAATCTCAATACCCTGTATATCAACTTTCGAGTCTGTAGACTGAAAATTTACAGTTATTGCATATGGAAATGTACACAGACATACAGACACACACACCAACATACACTTTCACTTTTATAGATATATAGATTTATCTTTTTCTCTACTATTATATGAAGGCACTTTCTGTATGTGAGAGTTCATTCCGTATAGATATCCAAGCTGCTGAGCCTATATTATTTTCAAATTTTACAAAAATGTTATGGACAATCTTGGCCTTCTCCTTAGATGTTTCATACAGTATTTCATCCGATGAGTATCGAAATTGAAAAAACCTGATGTAAAAAAATAGTATTTTTCTACATATAGAAAAATACTATTTTCCGTTACACAATTGTAACATTGGTTGTTACGTAACATATTCCTCCCTCTACAATTTCTTCTGCCAGAAGTAGTAAATCCTGGTACAAAGGTTAGAATATAAATACAATCTATTTAATATATATATATATATATATATATATATATATATATATATATATATATATATATATATATATATATCCTTAAGCAGATTATATTTATATTCTAAGCTTTGTACCATGATGTACTAGTTCTTCGGGCACCACATATTATAAGAAGATATCTTTGATATATAATATATTTCTACGTAATTCATTTTTTTACACAGTGATCACCAATTATCAAGGCCCGGAAGCCACTCAGGGATAAGGGTTATTGCAAGTACATTACATTATTGTGGAGATTTGATGAAGTGTTTACTTAAGAGGGCGGTTCATTAGGAATTTATTAACATTGGACTTGAAGACATCCAAGTTATAGTCCGGTGGGAAGCAGGCAGACGGAACAGAGTTCCACAGGCGTGCAATTCTAAAAAAGACGTTTTGTTCATGGAATCCGCGATTTGATTTAGGCACAGATATAGAGTGGAGGAAATTTTTCACAGTGGATTCAGCTAGACGGGTGTTTTTCGTGAAAGATTGGCGAGGGGGGACCCGAGATTGGAGTTAAGACGAGCACCTGCGATGGAAATAACGATAAAACAAGGATAGGCTCGCAACGTCTCTTCTGTGGGAGAGAGGTTGCAGGGTAGAGAAAAGGGCATCCCTCACTAAGCCACGAAGTATATTTTGTACTCTGACAAGGCAGGATAGGCTGTTTAGCAGCTCCTGCCCAGATATGGCAACGGTGTTCCATGGACGTACTTGGTTTTATATAGATAGAGAATCGCATCAGTAGTGAGATATCTTCATTTCTTAAATTATATATGACGAATATATATATATATATATATGGCGATTAAGCTACACTGAATATTCGGCGTTTCATCCACTCTAGGATTCCTAAGGCTTAGGCGCATAAGCCTGAGGAATCCTAGAGTGGATGAAACGCCGATTATTCAGTGTAGCTTAATCGCAATATATATTTTATAAATTACTAACTAGCTCTACCTACGTATTGAGTATTTTGAAGTAAATACTTAAAGTTTACGCATAAATATATACTTTCCTATATTAATTTTATGTGAGTAAATGAAGTAGTTATATATATATATATATATATATATATATATATATATATATATATAGAGAGAGAGAGAGAGAGAGAGAGAGAGAAATAGATAGATATATAGATATATATAGTATATGTGTTTATATTTAATGTAAAAATATAGATATATATGAAAAAATATATAATGCTCCCTATCTTTGGTTGAGAAATGATATACAAATTACAATTTACGTCGATCGAATCGATGTTTTTTTTGTGTAAACAAATTGCGCTTAGTTATTTGTACAATATCAAAACATTGTCAATTCACTTCCCGTAACGGTTAGAATCTCAGACCTTCATATGTGCGGTTGGGTGTGTATCCTGGCTTGAGGTAGTTGCTTGACTAGCGGCACTGATGAGTTGTGATACAGTGAAACAGTACTATAAGTGGATGACTTTGTAAGTGATATATTAATTAACATCTGTCTTAACAAGTTGAGCTTAGTTTTATTGGACAATGTCAAAACATTGTCAATTCACTTCCCGCATAGCAGCCGCCGTTCCATTTTTTTTTAATATATAAATCATTGTTATAATTCTTTGTCCATCCTGTTCAAATGATTACAATTTTAATATGCTATTATGGATAATAGAGAGTACCAGTTGTAAAAATTGAAACCTAATATTTGTTAGAAATAACAAATATTAGGTTTCATGTATGTATGTATGTATGTATGTATATATATATATATGTATATATATATATATATATTGAAAACTCATCTGTGCGAATACGTGTATAATTTTCAACATATTACAAATGAATAGCTAGCCCCCCCTTTTTATAATGATAATTGAATCAAATAGGTCTATAGATATGCAAGTTATCTCAGCATTTCGCAGTTTTTTTTTTTAATTTCATCATTATACTCATGTTCATATTTATAAGTCATTTGTATATACATACTGCTGCAGGTAAATACCTTCCAATTCTTAATCAAATAATAACTGAGAATTAATACACATACACACACACACACACACACACACACACACATATATATATATATATATATATATATATATATATATATACAGTTGTGCCCGATATTATTCATACCCCCCTTGAAAATTGAGTTTATTAGGTGTAACTTTTGTAAGAATTTATTGTTTACGTCCATATTGATACATATTCTTAATAAACCTCTTCTGATCATTTTCGTCATTTTAAAATCTCGGGATACTTGTAATAAAAGAAATATACAGCTATTTATAAAATCTGCAATGTTCAAAAATAATCATACCCCCTTTTTTTTTCAGTATTAATCGAGTTTCTGACTGTTTGTTTTCTGTTTGATTCTTATTTTGAATGCTTTTATACAACCTTTGATTAATTTCATTTCGTTTTTTGCATTTTTCAGAAATTAAAATGATATCAACTGAAAACCAATAAAAGAATAAAAATTATTAGAATGGGGAAGAAAAAAGAGCTTAGTAATGATCTTAGGACTAAAATTGTGAATTCACATAATGATGGTTTAGGTTACAAGTCAATTTTCAAGAAATTTGAGGTCCCTACAGCAACAGTACAGAGCATCATCAAAAAATTCCAGAGCCACCACACAACAAACAACTTGATTGGTAGAGGAAGAAAAAGGAAACTGTCTGCTAGAGCCACCAGGAATATTGTAAGAAGTGTTAATGCAAATCCAACCACCACTAATAAGGACATTTTAGAAAATCTGGAGTCTTCTGGCATAAAAATATCAAGGTAAACATTGCAAAGGACTCTGCATGAAAATGGTCTGAAAGGAAGAAGACCAAGAAGGACTCCATTGCACACCGGAAAACACCTTGCAGCACGTCTAAAGTTTGCTAGGACCCATGTGAATTCTCCAGAGTCCGTTTTCTCAAGTATTTTGTGGACTGACGAAACAAAAATTGAATTGTTTGGCCATATGGATGCTTCTTACGTTTGAAGGAAGAAAGGAGAAGCTTACAACCCAAAGAACACCATACCCACGGTGAAACATGGTGGTGGTAGCCTAATGTTTTGGGGCTCCTTTTCGGCTAGTGGTCCAGGTAGTTTGGTCAAGATAGATGGAACCATGAAGAAGGAGCAATATTTGGAGATACTCAAGAAAAACATTAGACAGGTTGCGGAGAAGCTCCATTTAGGACCAAACTGGGTCCTTCAACAGGATAATGATCCAAAACATACTGCCAAAATAGTCAAGAAATGGTTTGAGGATAATCAAATTAATGTTTTGAAATGGCCTAGCCAGAGTCCCGACCTGAACCCTATCGAAAACCTCTGGCACATATTGAAAACTGAGGTTAAAAAGCGGAAACCTAGAAATTTGAGGGATTTGGAGAACTACTGCATTGAAGAATGGTCAAAAATCAGTGTTGATGCTTGTAAAAACCTTGTTGATAAATATCCCAAACGGTTACAGGCAGTTATTAAGAATAAAGGGCATGCTATTGACTATTAGTAAGAGAGGTATGAATAATTTTGAACTAGTGCCATTATTGTTTTTCTTTGTATAATGTGTCAAACTTGCATAATTTATTTATTTGTTGAGTTTAAATTAAATGCTTATGCTTGATTTATTGTTTGAAATCCCTTTAATATTGTCTACCTTCTGGTTTGAGCAATATTCTTATAGAAATCTCAAAGATCCGAGGGGTATGAATAATATCGGGCACAAGTGTATATATATATAGCTGTTTAACGGTACGGAACTTATAAATTGCTTTAAAAAGTAACCGGCAAAACCCGTCTAGCCAATAAACTCATCATGAGTTTATCGTTTATGTGTCAAACCATATAGAATAGACTTAATAAGGGGAATGTATATAAATGTTATGGAGGAAGTAAAAAAGGAGAGGACTGTGGGAAAACGAATAAAATAAAATATTTACAACTATGTGCGTTTGGTCTTTTCTGTTGGGTTTACATTTCCTTAGTTGTCCGTAATACTTTACGTTACATCCCCAAAATAATGTAGTTTACGAATTAAATTGTTTATGTGCTTTAATTTGCAGACTCGATTTAACCATCATATTCCAGACAAATTGAGATGCTTTTATCACATCCTCTACCATCTTGGAAACGGCCATTTTGCCGATACCGCCATGAAAATCAAGTGTTTAGCAATGTGTATAAAATGGATTGTTTAAGAATTACACCCTTTGCTGACTTTACAAATTCGCTTGCGGATTTTGGAGTCAGTCTCCATTCTTTAATGAAGAACCTAAGTCCCCAGATGACAGTCAATGTTTCTCAACATTACATTATACGGCTGATCATGTGGAGGCAATGACTTAACGACGTTTTGACATCGTCCAAATGTCCAGGGTCGATTTGTTTACTCAAAGAGCGTCGTTTAATACGCTATGTCAGTTTGTATATCCCTATATATATATATATATATATATATATATATATATATATATATATATATATATATATATATATATATATTGGGGTGGAGAGGGCTCCCGTAAGCCGTGGTGAAGGCAACCTTTCTAGGAGAAGCAAATCTCTGATTTAAAAAAAACATAAAGCGGAAGACCATTACCCGCATTAAGCTGGTCTGCAGTTATACTTGTTGCTGGCTTTCTTGCTCTTGCTTGTTGCTGGATCTCAACATTTTGAAACGAGAGAGAGACTTAGCTGCCGTACAAAGCTAAGACTCTGTAACATCATGTGTATAGATACTCCCTCAGGCATTTGGGCTTATGGACTTTAAGTCTCTGAGGGAGTGGCACTCGTCTGACAAGATGTTGCAATCATATATATATATATATATATATATATATATATATATATATAGTTAAATAAGAATATTATTTAATTCAAATCCATAGTATTTTTAAAAGTTTATGCAAAAATCCTGGATGTCTATCTTGTTTTACCAAATAAATCGGCAGAACAATTGAATTCAAACTTTTCGGGAGAAAAAAGTATTATGGCTAAACAATATAGGTTTCGTATTTAGCTAAATTTCTAAACATTTGTATTTAGGTTCCAAGTAAAAAAAAACAACTATTAAAAACAGAATCTATTCGCGAAATATTGATTATACATGGTTTATATGAGTCAATATTCATTTTTTAAACATAGTTTTAAAAAAATAATTATCAACATACCACACCTAATTGTAAATGATATAGAATTATTCTTCTTGTAAATAACTGTTCGCATTTAATCGATATAATCCATAAAACTCCCATCTTCTTTTGTATATTAAAGACTAGTGCTAGTTAATTAAGAGTTTATTTAGAAAGAAACAAGCTCATTTGGAAAATGTATTTCTATACAATTGTATAAGACATACACCAGACCGTTTACAAAATTTGAACTATGCTTTTTTTTACATCTAATTAAATGTAAAATCAGAATATTCAATAAGAAAAAATAGTCAACATTCAATATCGGAAAGAATTTTTTCCTTGAATTTCATCATTTTTCCCACGAAAAGATTTGTATTATCACTTACGAAAATTCTATGTCAAACACGTGATGTATTCTTTATATATATATATATATATATATATATATATATATATATATATATATATATATGTATATATCTATATATATATATAAGAATGTAAATGTTGGTTCGTTCGTAATTAATTGTCTAAAAAACCACTGGACGGATGGCTTCCACGTTTTGGTATAATGTGTTTACTATATCCATGTGTGTTTTTATATATTTCTTTTTAATTATAACATTATACTTAATTTTTCTATGATAAATATGTGGATTTCTTTGTACCGAGAGGTCATTTTTTTTATTTAGGGACAATTATTTATTACCGCTTCCTGTCACGTGACAATTGTTACAATTTAGCGGGTTTCCTGCTATATCTGGAGATTTCGTTTAGAATCTAGGGGGAAATTCTAGAAAATCTGGAGGTATTTGGCACCCACACACCCGCATTAGATTATTAAAAAATAAAGAAAAGCGCTTGAAAATATTCAATGTAAGTATAAAAAGTAGCATTTATTGCCTTTGGTAACAATTATTTATTGATTATTTGTTTTGTTTTTCACCTTTTTTTCGACTAACCATTCTTAAATCTCACTATAAAATCGATTTTTCCAAGTACATTTTAGGTGGGAAGGATTCCAACCTCCGAAGTTTGGGTTTGTATTACTGTACACATAGATTCGAAAAAGTTGTCAAAAAACAAATATATAACAAATAAATGTTATCAAAGGCAAGATATGTTACTGTTCTTTCGAACTGGATATATTTTTCGTGTTTTTATTCAATGTAACCGGTTTGTATTACTGTACACATAGATTCGAAAGAGTTGTCAAAAAACAAATATATAACAAATAAATGTTATCAAAGGCAAGATAAGTTACTTTTTTTACCTATCTGGATATATTTTCCGTGTTTTTATTCAATGTAACATGTTTATTCAGCTCGAAAACAATACAGTGTTTACCGATGTATTGGAACATTCAAGATGGAGTCGGATTCTCTCTTTAACACGGTAAGTTTGGGAAGAGATGTTATAAATAAAAAACCGGATAAAATACTGTTAAAAACTCGCTCAATACATGTTACTTTGACATGGGTTGACATATATTCGGCGGGTTTTTAATAGTATTTTGTATAGCTTTTTATTTATAACACCTTTTTCCAAACTTACGGTATTAAAGATGGTGTGAGACGCCATCTTGAATTTTCGAATACATCCGTAAACACTGTATGTTTTTCGAGCTGAATAAATATGTTACATTGCATGAAAACACGAAACATATATCCAGTTTGGCAGAAAAGTAACTTATCTTGCTTTTAATAACATTTATTTGTTATATATTTGTTTTTTGACAACTTTTTCGAATCTATGTGTACAGTAATACAAACCCGAAAATTCTATATCCTGGAAAAAAAAATCCCTACCCCCAACGTAGTTTGCTTGGTGAAGCCGTCGTTTATGCTACAGCGTGCATGCGCGTAGCATAAACGGAAGGTGCAAAATGTTGGAAAGAAGTTCGTGGGTTCAGGGGTAAATACCATGCAAACGGTAAATTTGCCCCAAGTTTGACTATCATATTCGTTCTCAGCGACCTCAATTACCTATAAAAACAAATTAGAGTGGTCGGTGTTCTGTAGTAGCGTATCTGGATATTTACCTTTTTTTTCTTGCTTAAAAAAATAGCATTAATACAGTAAGTTAGGTAAACTGACTTTTTCGTTTAAAAATAGAATTATTTCCCTTTCGTTATTAACTTTTTTATAAATTTTTTTTAAAATAAATATTTTGTATTTTATATACATAAAATACAATTGTTGAATGTTACTGCTTTGATTATATTCGTTTGGAGGGCACAATTAAACATTTAGGAAAAATTAAAATGAAGCGAAATTTAAGTTTCCGTTCCATTTTTACAACAACCATAAAACAGAGCATAGTCAGCAGTTTTATCGTAATTTATAAGCATATTGAAACACTAAATCAACATTTTATTTATTTTTTTGCATAATTAATGATGGAAGTATTTTTCTGTTTATTTTCTTAACATCTGTTAAAAAAAATAAATAATTTGTACATTCTCTTGAAAAAAGAATCAAACTTTTCTTTACTTTTACATGTGTTCCATTTTAACAAACTGAGCCACAGCAACGCGTGGCCGGGTACAGCTAGTATATATATATATATATATATATATATATATATATATATATATATATTAATATATATATATATATATATATGCGTGCGTGTGTGTGTGTCTGTGCGTGGGTGTGCATGTGTGGGTGTGCCTGTGCGTGTGTGCATGTGCGTAATCAAAAAGAAGTGTAATTTTTACAGGTATCTTTTTTATATTGTCTAATTTTATATAATTCCTGATGTCTTTATTAATTCAATAAACAAAATAACTGAAATAATAAAGACACCAGGAAATATCCAACCTACTTATGGAACATTTGCTGAAGGTTGTGCACCTGGTCACATGCTGTGCTTTTGGAAACTTTAATTAATTATTTTAGAAAATATTCACACTTTATTATTATTTAATAACTAATAATAATAATAATATATATATATATGTGTGTGTGCGCGCGTGTGTGCGTCGTGTGTCGATGCCTGTTTGCACCTCTATGTATGTCTTCTGCGTGCCTGTGTATTTGGATATATATATATATATATATATATATATATATATATATATATATATAAATGTTCGAACATATACATATATATATATGTCTTCATGTGCATAAACTTATATGTATGTGTGTGTCAACCTGTATGCATATATACATGTGTGAATTTTTCTAGTATATAATGGCAATTATGTATATACAATAAAGTTTGCATATGAGTGCATAGGTTTGTAACTATGCTCTATGTTTCTATTTGTGAAGAGGTTTTCCTGTTTATATAATTCTATTGTATTTCTCGGAAACTTTACTTTTCCAGTCGTCACACTGATCCGCGGAACAGAGCAAGAAAATAGGTTTCCCCCCCTTTAATAATTAAATTATTCATGTTTCTGCATCATTGAGGACTCAAGTTGTATAATACTTTTCCTCTCAAAGTTACTCGGCTTCATTGGCAAAGAGTTTGTTCTTGGAAACATTATTACTTGCGATGGTGACGGCGACCACGATAGGGTTTAGATTGAAATTTGAAAGTGCAACAAGTATGATACGATTTTTTTTGTTTTTACTCGTATAGTAATAAAATGTCGGAGGGTTTTCTCTTCCAACGTTACCAAGACGGGTTTACTTACGTCTAAAAGCGACGGCAAAGAAAAGGATGCGACGCATGCCTTTCGGTATGCATGTGTTTACTGTGTATATTAATTGCACCCTGTCTATTTATCCTACCATAAATCACGTGTATTTTCCCAGTATACACATTGTAGAGCGGCATTAAAAACTTTGCGTTTTCTATATCAAAATGAAAGGACACGAACACTGATATGCCTATAACTTAGACAATTATACACACAATAATCACGAAGCAATAGATTATACATAAATGTAGAGACACTTTTTTTCTCATATCGCACAACTTTCAAATCTATACTTCTGTCTAATTTCTATAATTTTATATTTCGTTATGGTCAACTGTATAAAACTTATCTTATTAGAAATTGTTTGAACTCCTATTTACAACTAGTACAGTAAAGGCAAAAACACTTTTGTTTTAGAACAATCATTTTCTTTTTTTTTACACAGTAATCACCACTTATCAAGGCCCGGAAGCCACTCAAGGATAAGGGTTATTGGATAAAATAATTGACTAACAAAACAGAGGTTGTTATTGCGTTCAATCAAATGTATATTACATTAAAAAAATACTTAGTCATTTCCTCCCCAAAACATTGTTGCTCTGAAAGGTATTTTTTTCTTCAGAAACTCAGTTTATCAAAGGTGACGTTTCCTTTTTTTGGTTAATCAAAATAAACTTCAACCAATATTTGAGAGTTTCTTCGTTTGCTAGAGTTTATAAAGAACCTCGTCTCTTAAATAAAGAGTTCAAACCGATATAAATTGTAATAAGCTCACATATGCAAATTGCCAAACATCTTATTAAGAATATTTTTAACAACATTTAATGAAATATGATAAGAAATACTGCGAAAGGTACAGATAATAGAGGGAAATATAATTGCGAATATTGTACATGTTTTACACGAATACTTTGTTGCTATTTCTCTTTTTAATGTTAAGATAATAGTTTCACGTTTATTAACGTTGTTGAGAAGGAAAGCAACTTTAGATACGTCAAGAGCTAACTGTCTAAAAACTAGAACACCTTTAATAGATTCTCTGATAATATGTTCAGAAAATTTTGGCAAACATGCCTTCGTTCTATTCCGGAACAAAAAAAAGTATTGGGAAATTTAAATGTATAGTATTTGGGAGAAAGCAATATCTTGTTTACGTCATATAGCCGTTAATATATTTGAAAAATACGATGCCAAATAGAATATGAATTGCATCATACGTTTTAAAAAATATAAACAAGTCTTACCCTAACCCACACCGCTATAACATTATTGAATTTTCACCACATTTTTTCATTCTGAAATAGAACAAAGTCATGCTTTTAAGGAATATAATAATTCACAATATATCCAAGATCATTTCGTTCAGAACGATAACAAAGCCATACTTCCACAACACATATGTTTTCAAATATTTTACTAGTATTTTATTTTTTCAATTTATTAATCGAGAAGTAATCTTGCAGTAAAGACTAACCGTATATATATATATATATATATATATATATATACATATATATATATATATATAATATAAAGCTAAACGTCGGCGTGTGCATTTGGGTGTGTGTGTGTGTGTGTGTGTGGCTGGTCACAAATAGGCTCCTATATGGTTGACTATTTTAGAAAAACTGATTACATATAATGATAGAAAATGTATCGAGCATCAGGAATAGGTATGTTTTATCTGGCAGAACGGCGGTTCATAAAAAATGTGGGGTCTGCGTGCGTGCCTGGGCCTGACAGTATGGGAATAAAAAATGAAAAATAAAACGTTTACAAGGGTTTTTGATACAGATGTACATAAAAATAATTTGATAAGTATGTTTCTCGAATAGAGATGGTATAATCAAATGGTGGGATATGCGTTTGCGCCTGTACTCCATGGAAATATGCCACAAAGTTTAACAAAATACTTTTTCATATTTATTTGCGCAAGTATACTTTCATAATTATGTTTCAGTTTGAAGAAATATGGTATAATAACATTATTGTGTGTTCGTTCGCGCCTGACCTCCATAGAATGTAATTATGTCACAAAGTTTAACAAGTTTTTTTTTTTTAAAGGGGTGAGGGTCCACAATAACACGTTAACGTTAATCTTAATTCACGTAAGCTTTTATTTATTTTTTTCAGTTGAATCGTATCGGGTCGAATAAATTTACCTCATTAATTCACGTTCTTATTAAAGTGAAAGCCCAAGAAAAGAAAGTCGGAACTTAAGACAATAATCGACACAAATTTTGCATAATTTTTCTTCTGCACTTGCACGTCGCACTCTTCAATTATAGATAAATAGATAAATAATTAAAAATAAGAACATTACTTGTTCTCGTGTCAAAAGAAGGAAAAAGTCCTGCTCACGCGATTACGTGTCTTTTTAAAAACATTTACACGACCTTTTTATTTTTATTTTTATATCTAATCTTTTTTGTCAGAGTACTAGAAGGAATTCAGTTGATTACAACCCTTTCTGCGCGTTCTTCCCATTACAATAATACAACCCTGAATTCGACGGCGCAATACTACACCGTTCAATACTGTAAAACTGAATTTATATCGATTCTTTGCTTTAAAAACTACAGTAATTACGTGATTACGTTTTTAATATCCCATTTTTCTGTTTCGGATGATTTTATTAAAGTAAGTAAAGCTTCATTATTTGTTAAGACTGTTTTTGATTCTTTGTTTTTCGATATTTCGTCGATATTATTTAGTAAGAATGTTTAGCAACAAACGACACCCGAAAAATAAATATACAAGAAATAAATGTTACCATAGTTACTAAAAGTTCAGTTTTTCTTTGTTTGGAAATAGTTTTTTATGCTCTTTACTTGAAATAATTTCTGCGAACCGAAATTACAACGAAATTTGAGGCGATAGCTACTTAAATATTTTTTTTTATATAAACTACACACGCCATAATCGAATATTCCTCAAGCCCAGAATAACGGAAAACATTAAAATATGTTTATAAATATTACTTACGTTGACGGAACTCTCTTAAATTATTAACACAAAATGCTCAGATGCCTCTCCTTCAAATTTAAAAGGGGGATCTCAATTTCAAAGAGGCTACTATTTTGATTTTTTAAACACGTTTGTGAATTAAAAAAAAAATTACAAACTACTTAAAAATACAAACCAATGACCTTTTCTACCGTAAAAGTAACTTTTATTGACTAAGATAACCTTTATTTATTATATTATTATTATATATATGACATGTTCTCTTTGTAAGGATACCTCATTGTGTTGGTCACCCTTGGCTACGAACGGACACAACATTGACATAAAAACATATATTTTCGCGATAATTATATTTACTTTCATCATATTTTGCTTAGGCTAACATTTTTGAGTATCAAAACCTATCTCTTTACAACCCTATCCTTTTCATCACCTATCATACTTTCATCAATCACAGCCCATTTTCTGTTGGCTGTTTTTGAACTTAGTAAACGACGGGTAATTCTGCTTATATATATAAATATAAGAAAACGATGAATATAACGACATAATTTACGATGCATTATAAAATGAGCAATATATTTTATTTAGTTTCAAGTAAAAAATTATATAGTTGGTTACTTAAATATAAATAACACATGTATGTATGCATGTATGTATGTATCTATATCTACATTGATAATGGTGTGAAGCAGGGTGATATAGCTGCACCAAGATTGTTTTCGCTCTATTTGACTGCTGTGCTCTGGTATGGTTTCCACGATTGTGATATGGGTGTTTATATTAGATTCCGAACGACTGGAAAGGTGTTCAACCTCAGAAGATTCCAAGCGAAAACACTTGTTCATGATGGACTTGTTAGGGAACTGTTGTATGCTGACGATGCTGACCTGGTAACACACTCCCCAGTAGATATGCAACTAGTGATGGATCTCTTTACAAATGCTTGTACCTGCTTCGGACTGACAGTTAACATTAAGAAAACTAAAGTCATGTACACTCCCGCTCCCAATGATCTGTATGTGGAACCTGATATCTTCGTCTGTGGAAAGCGCCTTGAAGTCGTAAAAAATGTTGTCTACCTTGGGAGTGCCTTATCAAATGATGGCACTCCTATTGCGGAAATAAGACAGAGAATCAGTCAGGCATCAAATGCTTTTGGAAGGCTACAAGATAGAGTCTGGTCTGACGGTGATCTGACTCTGACAACTAAAATTTCAGTATATCAAGCATGTGTAGTACCATCCATACTCAACGCATCTGAAACTTGACCTTGTACCGGACACATATAGAATTGCTCGAGAGGTTCCATCAGCACTGCCTTAGACACATTCTTAGTTTAAAGTGGTATAGCTTTGTCCCTGATACATATGTCTTAAAAAAGGTCAAAACAACCAATATTGCTACCATTGTTATTAAGAACCAGTTGCGTTGGGCGGGTCATCTCATCCGGTTTGAAGACTATCGTCTCCCAAAACAATTGTTCTATGGTGAGCTCTTTCTTGGAAAAAGACCCCAGCACAAGCCCAAAAAACGTTTTCGTGATAGTATCAAGGAGAGTCTGGTGAGCTTTCATATTCCTGTTGACAGTTGGGAGTCCCTAGCGTATGATCGCAAACAATGGAGGACACTGATATACAGGGGTGCAGAACTCTATGAAGCAGCCAAAATAGACCGAGAGAAGCTTAAGAGAGCATGTAGGAAATGCCAAACCTTGCCGTCCAACCATGGAGATCTCTGGATCTGTAAGGTGTGTGATCGGGCTCTGTTGTCGAAGGCAGGTTTTGTTAATCACATGAAAGCCCATGATAATACAGGTCCCGCTGCTGTTAGTTTCATGCAAATCAGTGAGCGTTTTCAGTGTCATGTCTGCTTGAGGGTGTGCAAGTCGCTGGCAGGGCTAAAAAGTCATATTCGGGCACATGGACTTTTAGTGACTGAGGGAGTGGCTCTCTCGTCTGACATATTATCTACAGATGACCATGCTTGGCAGTGTGTAGTACCTGTTAGCCTCCCATTCAAATTCTGAACGGTTACTATATTGTTAGAACTATATATATATATATATATATATATATATATATATATATACATACATATGCATATTTGCTTGCTTATGTGTATGTATGTATGTATAGGTCCAGCTGCCGGAGAAGTTAAAACTCCGTGATAATAAAACATGCACGCTATGCCACTGCTCAGTCATCTCACTATTTCAGTTTGTCACTGTGCAACCAGTGGTAGGGTGCGAGAGGGCACAATATGTGTAGCACAAGCATGTTGTGTCGCGATCGTTATGTGCAGATATCTTTCCAAGAAAAAAACAAACACAAAACACAAAAAAAAAACAAAAAAAGTAAAAGTCCTGTGGCGATAGGTGAGTTGCAACGTGCACAGGCTTAGCGAGCTGGAAGTGCATAGCTGCAAATCTGCATATAGGCGGCGAGTGATTTATCTAACATCGTCGACTAAATAACTAACAGGGTGGAAGCAACTTCAGTGGATGATCTGGCGACTGAGCTGCCTTTTCTTGGGATACCCTGCTCACCCATGAATTGTGGAAGGATCTAGAAAAGGTGACCTTAAAATTCTCTACGCTTTTATTAGCTGGTCGGCTTCCTGCAGTCGGCCGCTGCTCTATATTTGTAGGAGAAACAATATAAAGTTGAAGAATTATAATAAACAAGGAAAATCACAATTTTATCAGGAGAGGAATAACCTAACTTTTGCTACGTGGAATGTGAGAACTTTGCTAGATGTCCTGGATAGTGAAAGACCTGAGCGTAGGGCAGCTATTGTTGCAAGAGAGTTCGCTAGGTACAGTATAGACATTGCGACATTGTCTGAAACACGATTGAGTGGTGAGGATCAATTGGTGGAAGTGGGCTCGGGATACAACTTTTTTTGGAAAGTAAATCGATCGGGGCTGAGACGAGAAGGTGGAATTGGCTTTGCCGTGCGTTCTGATTTGGTGAATATTATTGAACAGCCAATCTGTGTAAGTGACAGAATTATGATGATGCGCTTCCCTCTTGCACACAGTAGGTATATGACGATTTTATCTGTGTATGCCCCTACCATGGGTCATGATGAAGAGACCATCGCGGCGTTTTAACGAGATCTCAGTCGTACCATTTCCTCTATTCCTTTATCTGAGAAGATCTTACTCATGGGTGATCTAAATGAAAGGGTTGGCAAGGATCATCACACCTGGGACTCACTCGGCCAATTTGGTATAGGTAGGGTCAACAGTAACTGTATGTATCTTCTCCATCTACGCACTCAATTTGACCTTGCTATCTGTAACACTTTCTTCAGCCACAAAGAGGTCCATAGGTTTACCTGGACTCATCCTCGTTCAAAACAAGGCCACTTGATTAATTACATTATTTCCAGGAAGGCAGATTTGTGTGTAGTGTGCGTGTTATGCGTGGAGATGAATGCGGCACGGATTACTTTTTCGTACGCGGGAAGTTGAAAATCTGTATAAGGAGGAAGTGTAGGTTGGGTGGTGTTGGGATTCCCAGGCCGGTTTATGTGTCTAGGCTGGTTGATCCAAGTATACATGAAAAGCTTCGATCCGTAGTTAATTCTGCTGATTTTGATGGGTCGTGGGGGCATTTTAAAATTACAATCTATGAAATGAGTGTAGATGTTCTTGGCTTCCGCACATCTAAACATCAGGATTGGTTTGATGATAATGATTCCGAAATTACTCAAATCTTAAGTGCTAAAAATGAGTTGCATCATAAGATGTTGTCTGCCTCTCATGGATGTCGAGAGTCCCTCCGACAGTCACTTAAAGCAAACAAGGGTAATCTCCAAAAGAAGAGTCAGTGGTAGGCATAACTCGCCAACCAAACCCAGATGGCTTTTGATTTTAAAGACCCCAAACGCATGTACCATTTGCTTAAAAAAGATTTTGGTCCTCCAGCACTATCTACATCTCCCCTACTCTCAAGAGATGGAATTGCCCTTATAAAGGATCCTAACAAGATTATCCTTCGTTGGACCGAGCATTATACTGATCTCTATGACAACCCCTCTAATGTTGATGAGGACGTCATCAATTAATTTTTATCACAACAGAAGCTTATCCATGAAATGTCTGTGTTCCCATCTGAGAATAAGATAAGAGATGCAATCAATGAAGTGAACGTTGGGAGGGCTCCAGTGCTTGATGGTATTCCTGTGCAAGTCCTCTTACATGGGGCTGATAGACTTGTTCATGAAATTCTTTATCTTATCACTGATGTCTAGAGGGGTATACTCATCCATCATGATTGAGTTGATGCAATTCTTATATCACTGTACAAGGGAAAGGGGCTAGACCGACTGTGGAAGTTATCGTGGGATAAGTTTGTTGGAAGCAGTTGGCAAAGTATTTACTCGAGTCCTACACAATAGATTGTTAAAGTATATTTGTCCATCCGTCATTCCAGAAAGCCAAAATGGCTTTCGTCCGGGCAGAGGAACATCGGACATGATGTCTGCTCGGCAGTTACAGGAGAAATGTACTGAACACCGTGTTCTGCTTCATCAGGTTTTTGTTGATTTGACTAAGGTTTTTGATACGGTGAACAGAAGTGGCCTATGTATAATTCTGGGGAAGTTGGGATGCCCACCTCAATTTCTACTTTACTCAGGGAGCTCCACACTAATATGATGGCTCACATGAACTTCAACGGATGCCTGTCGGAACCCATATCGGTTTACAATGGTGTGAAGCAGGGTGATATCCTAGCACCTACACATTTTCAATCTATTTTGCAACTATGTTATCGTATGCCTTAAGGGAATGTTCTTTAGGTGTTTATTTGCGTTTCAGAACATCAGGTAAGCTCTTTGATCTTCGTCGTTTTCATGCTTCTACAAGGACCTTTCAGCACCTGGTTCGTGAACTGCTTTATGCGGATGACGCCGATTTCATGGTGAGAGGGATATGCAGGGTGTCATGGATTTTTTTCGGGGGCATGTACGTCTTTTGGGCGTACCATTAGTCTTAAGAAGACTAAGGTTATGTTCACACCTCCACCCGGTAGTTTGGATTTGGAACCAAATATTTTTGTCAACAACCAGAGACTTGCCGTGGTTGACACATTTGTGTATTTGGGTAGTACTCTCGCCAGAGATGGAACCCTGGATGCCGAGGTAAACTATAGCATACAGCGTTCCACTAAGGCTTTTGGTGGCTTAGAGAAGCGAGTATGGTCTGACAAGGGTATAACTATTCATACGAAGATCAGTGTCTATCAATCTTGTATTTTACCATTCCCGCTTCTGAGGCCTGGACAACTTATGGCAGACACATAAAAGTCATGGAGAGAGTGCCCCAGAAATTCCTGAGGCACATTCTGGGCATCAGGTGGAGCACTTTTATATCTGATATGGATGTTCTCATGTTGGCTGACGTACCTTTATCGAGACGTTGATTAGTCGCAACCGGAGTGGTGGGCTGGACATCTGACAAGGATGGACGACGATAGATTGCCAAAGCGCCTGTCCTATGGTGAAATTACACAGGGAAAACGTTCACAACATAAACCGAGGAAATGCTCTTAGGATAACATCAAGGATAATCTTAAAGTTATTGGTATTGACGTGTTCGGTTTGGAAAGTGCTTCCAATGATCGAAAAAGTGGCGTTCCTTGGTTTATAATGGCTGTGATAGTTTTGAGAAGAAAAAATATGAGCATGCAAAAATGAAGCGTGATATACGGAAGAAAAATCTCTCAGATATATCAGGTCTGTCGGAGAATTCCATGCAGAACCACAACTGTGATTTATCTGGTAAAATGACTTTATCCGGAGCTGGCCTAGCTAGCCACAAGAGTTCACATGGAGATCTATATTTCTTTGATGGGGAAAAACATTGCAGGGCACAGATGTTCTGTGTGCTCTGTGGTCTGTAAATCGAGTGGAGGGCTGAAGCGTCATATGTAGAGCAGCACCAGTGGGCATCCTTCAATCTCAGTTTAAGTGTGACCTTTACAACAGTATGTGTAAGAGCAGGGCTGGTCTTAAGAGCCACCTTCGTTCGCACAGACAATCGGAATGGATGCATCTTGATCACATCTCCACATGGATATATGTGTGTGTATAATTGTACATATGTGTGTATATTTAAAAAAAACAAAAAAATTACAAAAATACATGAAAATGATTGAGTAATCAACAATAAAGCAATGGAAAAGTAATCTTCTTCTGTCAAGAAGTGACAATCACTATCTATCTATCTATCTATCTATCTATCTATCTATATATATATATATATATATATATATATATATATATATACAGATAGATAGATAGATAGATAGATGATGATATATATATATATATATATATATATATATATATATATATATATATATATAAGAGTAGTGGTAGATGGACAAAAATCGGAGGCCTTCAATATAAATGCTGGAGTCCCTCAGGGGTCAATCCTGGGCCCAACTCTCTTCCTGATCTACATAAATTACCTCCCTAAACACATACTTAAATCATTTTTTTACATCTGTGCTGATGACACGACCATCTACGGCAACACATCAAAGGCTGTAAATGGCAAAGTTCTCTCTGATTCTCTATCCTCTGATCGCGAGCGCATGGTTCAGTGGTGGAAGACGTGGCTGGTTACCTTTAATGCATCCAAAACCAAACTCCTATCCTTACACCATCAACGCTCTGATCCCAATCTGGCATCAATTGGAATGGATGGCTCTCTTCTGGGTGAGGGCCCGTGTTTTTACAAGCTTCTGGGTTTTACCTTTACTCCTGATCTGAAATGGAACACGTACATCAAGTCTGTTGCCAAGGTCGCTGGAAAGATGGTGGGATCCTTCTACCGCTCCAGAAAATATCTTACTACTGATGCAATTCTCTATCTATATAAAAGCCAAGTACGTCCAAGGATGGAATACTGTTGCCATATCTGGGCAGGAGCAGCTAAAAATAGCCTATCCTGCTTTGACAGAGTACAAAATAGACTTCGTGGCTTAGTGAGGGATGCCCTTTTCTCTACCCTGCAACCTCTCTCCCATAGAAGAGACGTTGCGAGCCTATCCTTGTTTTATCGTTATTTTCATGGCAGGTGCTCGTCTGAACTCCAATCTCTGGTCCTTCCTCGCCAACCTATCACGAAAACACCCGTCTAGCTGAATCCAGTTTGAAAAATTTCCCCCACTCTTTATCTGTGCCTAAATCAATACGTGGATTCCATGAACAAAGCTTCTTTCTTAGAACTGCACGTCTGTGGAACTCTGTTTCGTCTGCCTACTTCCCACCGGACTATAACTTGGATGTATTCAAGTCCAGCGTTAACAAATTCCTAATGAACCGCCCCCGTAATTAAACACTTCATCAAATCTCCACACTAACGTAATGTATTGCAATAACCCGTATCCCTGAGTAGCTTGCGGTCCTTGATAAGTGGTGATCACTGTATAAAATATATATATATATATCAATTTTCACCCCGAAGAAGACACAGTGGCACTTTAAAGTAGGGGGCTAATACCGGGGACATATATTGCAGGGCTATTATTAAGGGAGATAGGTAGCAAGATATATGTTCACATTGCACTTGAAGGACTGCATGTCAGTACAGTTGGGAAAGCAGAACCCCGGAATAAAGTTCCAGCGTCTAGCAGTTTAGAGAAAGAAAGTATTGGAGCAAAGGGCTTTCTTACACCTACTTTAAAGGGGTGGAATTTAATTGCTTGTCGGGTTTGTCGGGGTGGAGGGGGTATAAGTGCTTGTAGTTTGTCAGAGCATTCACCATTAAAATACTTGTAGAACAGGCAGAGTGATGCAACATTTTCTCGATGGGACAGAGGCCGTAACTTAGATGACAATTCAGGACCTATCAGGTTGGCGGCTCTGTTTTGAACATTATCAAGGAGTGAGAGACTAGTAGAAGACGCAGCAGCGAAAATGTGACAACACTACTCTATAAATGGGCGAATGGTTTCCTTATAGAGGTACAGAATGCTTTCAAGCATAAGTAGCTTTCTAGCACGATAGAGAAAGCCAATCTTCCCTGCAGCACACTTAGCAATGCTCTCAGTATATCTAGTCCAGTTTATGTTCCCTGTAAACGTTAGGCCGATGGGTGTAAGGAGGAACTTTCGAGTAATTTTTTCTTGGCCATTTATATTGGTGCTATTGAAGGGGTTTCTGGTAATTATTGAAGGAAACAAGATTAGTCTTGGTGTTGTGTAGTCTATATATATATATATATATATATATATATATATATATATATAGAGAGAGAGAGAGAGAGAGAGAGAGAGAGAGATGTACATTTAAATCAATAGAAGAAAATATAGATTTTACATAGGCATTTACATATATAGAGCTTAAGGTAAAAATACTATATTATTAATATTATTAAGTATATATATTTTGTGTGTATGTAGATATTTATATAGTTTAGGAGATAAATGTGTACATTGTATTATCATATGTCCATCTAATTTTTCGAAGATGTTTGTCGAATTAATTCCATAAGGTTCGTGAATATTTGTTCTATGTTCCTAATATTTCGTCAGTTGTAACACATGGAATAAACGACGAAGTAAATGATGTTGGAGTTGTTACATGAGGATGGAACGGTTACCCTAGGATATTAGTGGTATGAAACACGGATGTTATGATTATGTACCTTACATCTGAAATTATTACGGTGCGTGTGTTTTTGTGTGTATTTACAAGGCGGATGTTAAAAGCTGCCATGTAGAGCTTCTTTAATTAAATGCAGTCCGAGCAGCAAATATGGACTACATAGCAGAGTTAGTTTATAGATTATTGTACTGTTTTTAGAATAAGTTTGAATTTTCTACATAGGTTAGCCATGATAAGAAATCGAAGTGATTCGGCCTTTCGTGTATTACAACATTCTAGTTCTCTTCTTAGTCTTTTGGATTTTTAATATATAAGCTTACTGATATATTTGATGCAATCGAGGTTATATGTAATTGCCATGTTGACATAACTTAGATCGGTATAGAGCATGAGTGTACAGTGGCACATCTCCGATCTCGCTCATTGTACTTGTTACTTTTAGACATTATAGAATCCTCCTATCGTTGGGGTGGTCTGGTAAAAAAATGTTTTCAAACAGCAATGGGATCATCTCGTATTTCCTATTATATAATTTTATCGTTCCCTCTGTACATTTTAAGGAACAATGCACTCGTTATATTAAATACTATACTATGTTTTTTTAGCGTTACACTATTAAATATTTAATTTATACGTGATCGGGCATGCACTGTACACAATATACGATTAATTGCGAAAAAGAAAACAAAGCACGGATCTGCTTGTCTCTCGCTCCTGGACAGCATTTAAAAGAGAGTCGCCAAATCGATCGGTCCTAAACTGTCATCTAACCTTCAGTCTCTGTCCCATCGACGAAATGTGGAATCCCTCTGCCTGTTATACACATACTTTAATGGTGGCTGCTCTGACAAGCTGCAAGGACTTGTACATCCTCGATGTGATTACGCCCGACAAACCAGACAAACAGCTAAATTCCACTACTTTACAGTAGAGATCCCTAGGTGTAAGAAAGCCTTTTACTCCAATAGTTTCTTCCCCAGAACTGCAAGTCTTTGGAACTCACTTCCAGGATACAGCTTTCAAAACTGTACTAATATGCAGAAGTTCAAATGTAATGTGAACAAACATCTTTCTACTCATCTCCCTTCAAAATGCTCCCGCAAATTGCCCCGATAGTAGCCCCTTACTTACAAAGTTGCACTTTCCTTGTTTAGAGTGAAGATTGAATTTTTTAAAATGCTATAATTATTGTATATACACATCGTTAGATGCGTACTCTAGAATCATATCATTAGAATTACTTTTAGTTAATCTATTTTATCTTCATATTGATCCGGTTATTATTTTTTACAAGCAACATGTAAGAATCCTTTTGAGAAAATTCCAGATCCTGCAATATTCTTTTTCGTGCAGGACTGAATATTTAATCTTTTTGAATTTTGTTGTTTTATTTCATTTATTTTTTTGTAATAATCCGGTTCATTTGATCAGTGTTGTTGGCAATCTGCTGTCCTTAATCTCAGCAGAAGCTGCACCCTTGTCAGCATTTGCCATGGAAACCGACGATGGCGTGACTATTTAGATTTATAAGTGCGATTAAACTGAAAAACTTTCGCCTTTGTGTTCGTTCATGCGTGCAGACACGAAATCAGGACAGGATAAGGATTATCGAGCAGATTTCAGTTTCTTTAACTTCAGGCCTTGACTCACCTTTCCTTCAATATTAGAAGCATAAACAGAAATCGACTTGGGTTTTAACATTACGTAGCATTTCAGAACCGAAAACTCTCGATATTATAAACATTATCATAAATAATTATTCTCTGTCTGATATGAGTGCGTGTACTCATCCCTACTATCAACCAAGTCAACCTATGTTAAGTCGCTGCTAATAGAAACAGTGCACTTTAAAGTGGTTGTGCCGTCTCGATATATATATATATATATATATATATATACCTCTGATAAGCAGCCTACTTCACAAGATTTCCAGATAAAGTATAACTGGAAATATTTTCTCAATAATTAAATCATTTCTCTCTGATAGATTCATAGCAGTAGTGGTTGATGGACAGCAATCTAAGACATACAGTATTAATGCTGGATTCCTCCAGGGGTCCATCCTGTGCCCAACTTTCTTCCTGCTCTACATCAATGATCTCCCTAAACACATACTTAATTCATTCGTTGACATCTATGCTGATGACACGACCATCTACGGCAACACATCAAAGGCCGAAAATGACAAAGCTCTCTCTGATTCCCTCTCCTCTGATCTTGAGCGCGTGGTCGCGTGGTTCAGTGGGGGAAGAGATGGCTGGCTACTTTTAATGCATCTACAACCATGTTCCTAACTTTACATCATCACCGATCTGTTCCTCATCTAGCATCAATTGAAATGGATGGCTCTCATGTTGGGGAAGCTTCATGTTTTGCAAGCTCCTGGGTTTGACCTTTACTCCTAATCTGAAATGGAACACGTATATAAACACGTATATAAAGTCTATTGCCCAAGCCTCTGGGAAAATGGTAGGATCCTTCTACCGCTCCAGAAAATATCTCACTACTGATGCAATTCTCTATCTCCATAAAAGCCAAGTACGTCCAAAGATGAAGTACTGCTGCCACATCTGAGTTGGGGCTTCAAAAAACAACCTATCCTGACTTGACACAATACAAAATAGACTTCGTGGCTTGATGGGGGATGCTCTCTTCTCTTCCCTGCAACCTCTCTCCCACAAAAGATACGTTGCGAGCCTGTCTTTGTTTTATCGTTATTTCCATGGTTCGAGCTCCAATCTCTGGTCCCCCCTCTCCAATCCTTCATGATAAACACCCGTCTAGCTAAAACAATTTCAGTAATTTCCTCCACTCTTTATCTGAGCCTAAATCAAAACGTAGAGTCCATGAACATAGCTTGTTTTTCTGAGAAGTGCACGCCTGTGGAATTCTCTTCCGTTTGCCCGTTTCCCAACTGACTACAATTTGGACGTCTTCAAGTCTAATATAAATAAATTCATGATTAATCGCCCCCTGAAGTAAGGCACGTTATCAAATCTCCAACACCAACTATTACTACGATATTATCCCATTGATTATTATACACAAAATAACCCTTATCCCCGAGTGGCTTACGGGGATTGATAAGTGGTGATCCCCATGTAAAAAAAAATAAATAAATGTATAAAAAGCAGTATATTACAAGTCGCTAGATGAAAAAAACAAGTCTCTGTAACATATCCATTACTCAAAGATCTACGCTTTAACATTTATGCCTAGATTACTGCTTTTTACATTAACGACCTGTTAAGCTTGCAATGTAATGTGATTATAATTGTTAAAACCTTATTTCATAAAACACCTGAGTAAAACATTTTAGATTATTTCAGTTGTCGTTTATTTACTGAGAAATTATTTACTAAAATAAGTTGTGGGTATTTATACTTACTATTTTGCATCTAACGCATGAAACTAAAGGAGTTTTTTTACATAGGCAAAACATCTTACCTAGTCCCATCTACCACTCGACGATAAGGCAAAGTGTGTACAGTAATCAATTGGACAATATAAAATGTGTTAACAAGTGGAACGGCTCATCAAGAACTTAGGATTTAATAATACCCAACTATCTTAATACTTTGAATTATTAAGCCGCAAGAATATTGGAACTGTTTTATCGGTATTTTTCCTATTATTATGTGAGATGTGATAATTACTAGCAGGCTTGCGGCGTTGCTCGGTTGTAAAATATGCATCATATTATATGTAAATTAAGGCTGAATTCTTACTTGTTAAAATAATGTAGGTATAATGTGTAGCGCTAAATTCATTTTAAAACAAGAAGTAAAAAAATGGAAATACACTGAGACATGCGCATGCAAGCATTATTTGCTTTTTGTCTAAACAGAGTATTTTATAGTATCTTTTTTAAACAGAGAAGTATGTGTTTTTGTTTTACTAGCTGAGTCGCCATCTTTTTAAACAACATCATTTATGAATGTTACTTTCGTCACCTCTCGCTGACACAATTCCATATAGCCCTGGACCGCATTTATCTTTCCTCCGATCGCATGCTGGAAACAGGCGGTCCTTTTACGTTCCCAACCTCGTCCTCCTTATGCGTCTGTTTTTTCCACGTTACACTTCGCTTCTCTTCCGAGCTCGTGGTCTTTTTTTCTCTCCTTTTTCCCCCTCTGTTTTCACGAGTATACTGTTTTTTTTAAAATTTGCATATGCATTTTTTCAGCTGCTAATTTCTTCGCTAGCCATCCATCCTTCTCTGCTGTTGATATTTTCCCCCGCGTTTCTATGCACTTTGTGTTACAGAAGTATGTGCCAATGTAACCTACACAGTGTTTGAAGTGATACGACGTGTGATTGAAACCAGAGAAATCCACGAAGATCCAATCGACATTAGATATCTTTTATATATCTAAAGAATCATTTATCCTCGATTATTTACGATCATTTAAGAGACGACGTCGTATTTATCATTGTAAAATCAGCTCTCTAAAACGGAAGGGGTATACACTAAAATATTCATCAATTTGCAGGATTAAAGGGAATCAAATTCAGCATCGAATTGTTTTGAAACTTTCTGAAGCCCTCTATCAATTTTCATATTTATATTTAACATATACCTTATTTTAGTGTATCCTTTAGACCTAGATAATAAGTGTGCTGATGAAGGTATGAAATAATACGAAGTCGTCTCTAAGACGACCGTACAATGTACCTTTTCATTACGCGTCCTGTATTTTAGAACGCATGGTTCAACGTATATTTAATAACTAAATTCACTTACTCAACATTAAATATATTACACGCTTGGGGTAGCAAACAACCACTACTGAGATAATTCATATGCAGAAAGATTCTGTGTGAAATTTTTATACTGAAACCTACTTAATATAATATGACTTTATTTACGTTTTGTAGTATTCTAGCCTATATATATATATATATATATATATATATATATATATATATATATATATATATATATATATAGTGTCAGGTCATGCCATATGCTACTGGTACCATGTAACCCAGTACTACCTGCCTTATGGTCGGGTCACCGGCGACTAAACTGGTTCCCCCACCAGAATTGTTTGGTGAGGAGGGCGGCTAGTCTCCCTGAAGGATTAAAAAAAATACCTTCCAAAGGGCGAATGAACTCTTTTTCTGAGTCAACGGCCAACTAGCAACGTGTATATTTGTGTGTGTATATGTTTATTGGGGTGGAGAGGGCTCCCGTAAGCCGTGGTGAAGGCAACCTTTCTAGGAGAAGAAAATCTCTGATTTAAAAAAAACATAAAACGGGAGATCAGTACCCGCATTAAGCTGGTCTGCAGTTTAATTTGTTGCTGGCTATCTTGCTCTTGCTTGTTGCTGGATCTCAACATTTTGAACTGGGAGAGAGACTTAGCTGTCGTACAAAGCTAAGACTCTGTAACATCATCTTTGTATAGATACTCCCTCAGGCATTTGGGCTCATGGATTTTAAATGTCTGAGGGAGTGGCACTCGTCTGACAAGCCGTTGCAATCATCATATACATATATATATATATATATATATATATATATATATATATATATATATATATATATATATATATATATTGGGGGGTGTATAAGTGAGCAATAGGGTAAAAATCCATACAGACAGAGGCACAAAAAAGATAATGAATTAAGAATCAATGACTCCCACGATTTAATAATAACCTACTATTGAAGATATTCATATCGTTTTTATCAATTATTTGTACTGCGAATAATGTGATAATTACGTAGGCCTTTTGAAAATATACGTACGCAAGAAAAATATATAGTTAGTGTAAAATTGTTCTGTGCGTTTTCATTACAAATTTTTTAATACTTTAGAAGAAAATCTATTTTATGGAATAAAAATACGTGACATGCGTTTTATGTTATGTGGTAGTCGTTGAGTTTGAAGTAACCGTGACATTTATTTGTCATTTTCGAATTCGTAGCATTTATTTAGTAATAACAACGGTGGTTTCTTTCATCTTGATATATCTAAAATATCGATATTTAACTTTAATGACGTTGACAGCAATTGTATTTAAATACGTGAAGAACATGTAGCGCGTCTCGGCATTGTTGTATTTGACATCCAATTTATGCATGACTGCAGAAAAATAAATTAGTTGCTCTTTTTTATTTCAAAATTATAGGCTTTTTATCATTAAAAAAAATTAACTGACATATTTAATATAAGAGGTTGTTGGAAATTACTTTACTGTAACGAACCAATCGATATTTAACAAGAGCTATATTTAATAGCAATACCCAATTTGTCAAAACAGCAAACAACAACAAAAACATTTCAAATCATATGGAGGTAAATTATTTTTTTTTTATAAATTTAGTTTTTTTTTAAATATATTTTCTTTTCAAACGGCAACAGTTTTTTGGAATTCTAAGATAGAGCTGTCCAATTTTCCTGACAATGTAATCTTTGTGAGAAGGATGTTTTTGTTTGCATGAAGCATTGTGAGAAGTGCGTTGTGTTAAAATGCTATATCCCTGGAGTTCGTTGGAAACACGAAGGACAGGAGTTAGTATATAAAAGACTAATAACAATATAAGAAGGAATTTTCGAAAGTTTTTAATTATATTACGGTTGTTTATTTAATGTGTTGTACAGGAAGTGAAACCCCCACCTACTCACTTAGAACATGGTTACGCTCGGTGGCAGACGCGACAAAATGTAGATGGGCAAAGAAATGAAGCTTAGTGAAATTAACAAATCCTAATCTTACCAAAATGACAACTGTTTTTTTTTTAATTTAACTATCTAATGTATTTTTTTTTAAATTTAACTATTTAATGTATTTTAACTATATGCGCATATATTGCCTTTAACTATTTGCTTCCATGCGAGCCGTTTCTATTTTTATTTTTTATTTATTTATTTTTTTAGCTTTTTACCAACTGTTTATACCTTCTCTTTAAACTTATTTATTTAATGCATTTTAATTACATATGCGTAAAAATGGTATTTACCTTTGTATTTCCATGCGAGCCGTTTGTGGTTAGAACTCGGCTCTAAAAACGAATAATCTATGCAAGAATTCAGAACCAAGGTAGGACTATCTTTCTTTCTACTCTAGAAGACAGAAGAACTTTATTTAAGTAGTATACAGTATATATGCAATCACCGTACGCTTGCTTGTATTAAAGTGTCCTCC
The DNA here is from genome assembly GCF_053919585.1 of Euprymna scolopes. Taxonomy (NCBI): domain Eukaryota; kingdom Metazoa; phylum Mollusca; class Cephalopoda; order Sepiida; family Sepiolidae; genus Euprymna; species Euprymna scolopes. Next base: position 4,969,939 of record NC_136490.1, read on the forward strand.
ATGATACCCATACCAAACCACTGCACGTGGCTCATAATTTAACTGTCACTATATTTGTAACTGTAATATACATAATCTTAGCTGTGATACTAGGGCTAATTTTCTGAGTAGATGCAACACTCTGTGCTAGACCTTAATGACTACGTCCGAATCCACACGAACTAGTTGTTCCTATAACTGGGAGGGAAAAACCTAATAGCTAGCTACGAAATCTCATACATTTTACCTCCAAGACGATTGCGTTTGTCTTACCTGCATGCAAAAAAAAACCCTTTCTTTTAAACTAAACCTTACCTGTAACTCAAAAAATCCTAATGGAAATCTATCTGTAAATAAATAACCCCTTTTCTCTTGAACGATAACAATCTACTCCTTCCAAACTATCCGCCACTAAACTCCCACGTTGCCCTGCATTTGTAGTGGAATCGCTAACTTCCAGCCCCTAATCCCTCACATGCAAACTGTTTTAATAGCCATCACTAAACATCTATACACTTCTACCTCTTAGGCATGCATTACAGCTCATTCTTATCCAGTAAGGGATTTAACAGCCTAAGCACTCAGCGGCAGGTATTTAACAGCCAAAGTACTCAGAAGCAAAGCGATATGCATTACATAACAGTCTCCTCGAGAGTTTTGCAACGATTAATACGTTATTGAAACGACACTCCTTGTTATGCAAAATGTCCCATGACTCTTGCTTGAAAATACCTACAACTTCAACTCTATTCGCACCTACTAAAAACCTGCCCATATATCTATTCACCTAATTACGCATGACTCAAAACTTGCTGTCTTATCCATACTATATGCACTTACATCTTAACCCTCCTATCATCTAAAATAGTTTGGGCACAACTCGTAGCTCAATTCTAAATACCTACTCATACTGTAACATTATCCTAGACCTATGCTAACATCAATAAAATAAATAAAATGGTAAGACTAAAACCACATTATCTCCTCCCTAACAAGCCTTCTTACAATCATAGACGCTTACACAGCACGAATTCCACTCACCCCCTTTATCCATTAACAATTAAATATCATGCCCCTAAATCACTTTGAGGAGTGTAACTAATCAGCAGAGATATAACCCCCACAAACTAACCCAGTAACACTAACTAACCACGCGGGGTCGCAGAAATACGTGGATTAGAACCTAGGCGCGGAGAAAACCCTCTCAGTGCTGACGGACCCAGTAGGTCTTCCCTGATCATCCGTCTAGGAGAAGGAAAACTCTGAAACTAAACCAAAGGGGAGGGAGGCCTCTTCAGTCTTGGATGACAACCTTCCTAGAGCTGGTGACCCAAACAATTTCACCGGTTTGCAAACCTAAATTGCTTAAGGAGTAGATAGCCTCTGTCTATTGCCCGGCTTCCATACTCCTTCTTTGCCTCTTAGTAAAGCGCAGAGACACTATCTCAGTTATTCGACAGAAACACCCAGCGGTAGATCTTGTTTCCTGGCTAGGGCAACGAACGCCGTTTTTGCCCATTCTCAGCACGTCCCACCCCTAAAACTGAACATTTGGGAGTACTTGAGTATGAGATATGCCTGAGCAATTAGATTGGGTTGACCTTCTTCTAACGGGTTGAGGGTACCGGATTGACAGTTCCTGGCTGCTGTTCCCGACTGGAAGTACATGAGCCCTAACTCTTTGGTAGCGCTTAGAGCGGCTGTTCTATCAACAGTTGTATAATATCGGGTTGTTTTTAGTGCCATGACGCGCATGGAAAGGGACCCTGCACTCATCCCCGGTGGGCTTTCCTGAGGCCATAATCCTAATTGAAGAAAGGTCAACTGATGGTCTACTTGTGATGCATTTCTGAAGCTCTGCATAACCTCTTGTTTAGCCCCCCCCCCTTACCTAAACCGAAACTCTTTAAAAAATATGACGATAGTACAATCTAAAAATAAGCTTAAACCAGGATTAGGGACAAACAAATTCAACTTGCCTCCTCCCTTGAGGCTCGCATTCACAAATATCCGTGAGCTTAGAACTAATTTAGCTGATGTTGAAGCATTTCTCCTAAAAAATCCCCCGGATATCTTAGCACTAAGTGAGACTAACCTACCCTCCTCCATTCCCTCTAACCACTTTAACATGCCTGGATATCTCCCACTCTGCCGTAAGGACTCTGACAGATATATGCATGGACTTGGAGTTTACATTCGTAATACCCTTCCCTTGACTAAAGAAACAAACCTAGAAACAGATGAGCAAGCCTTTATGTGCTTTAGATTAAACATGCAACACAATATTAGCTACTATTATTTTCTCTACCGATCTCCCTCGACTCAGGACGGCACCATAATAAACAAAGTTTCTGTCAGCATAGACACGGCACTCTCCCTCGACACTAGCGCACAAATACATGTATTTAGTGACTTTAATGTCCACCACAAAAACTGGCTTGGATGCTCTACTTACACAGATGCAGCGGGCAGTACAACTCATAGCTTCACTATATCTCACTCCCTATCACAAACTATTACGTTTCCAACCCGTTTCCCTGACCAGGAAGAACAACACTCATCACTTCTAGATCTGTTTTTGACCACAATTCCCGATGACTGCATAACAAAGGCCCACAGCCCACTCGGGAACGCTGATCATGCAGTGATAATGGTTGAAATCGCCCTAAACTCTAGAGCCAAAACTGAAGAGCCAATGCTCAAAACAACGAGATATTATAAAAAGGCTGACTGGGAAGCCATCAGGGAACTACTTAGAGATTCCCCATGGAGAAATATTTTTCTCTCCCTGGTGAACAATTTGCAAACGAAACCACTGACTTGTTCAAAACTGCAATCGAAGCGCATGTTCCCATGCGGAAATTTCATAGTAAGCCCAACTCTCCCCAATGGTTTACGTCGACTTGTGCAACTGCCATTGCTCAAAAGCAGCATGCATACCGAGGGTTTAACCGACATAAGTCCAGTTCAAACAGACTGAAGTATATACAACTAGAAATAACGTTAAGAAAGAAATAGCGACAGCTAAGAGAGAATTTACGGAAACCATTAAAAAGGCATCGAAGCACAAAAACTAGGAACTCGTGACTTCTGTAAAATCTACACCAGTGTAGTAAACAATGGGCAATCAACAATTCCCCCACTAACCAAAAACCACGAGGTTGTCTCCTCAGCAACCGACAAGGCTAACATGCTTGCCGGTCGGTTTGGCTCAAACTCCACACTGGACCCTTCCAACCACCCCCTACCTGACTTTCCTATGCGGACAGCCGCACGCTAGACGATCTGAAAACCACCTCTGCTCAGGTGCATGCTATCATAAAAAAACCTTGAGACTTCAAAAGCATGTGGACCCGATCTTATCCCAGCTGTGCTATTAAAAAGTGCTCAGCCGAAGTAGCTCCAGTTCTCTCATAACTCTACAACAAATGCCTTAATGAAGCTTGCTTTCCGGGGTGTTGGAAAACTGCTTCTGTTGTACCAGCATTCAAGAATTCTGGCGAAAGGACTGACCCATCAAATTATCGCCCCACTAGCCTCCTCCCACTTTTTGCCAAAATATTTGAGACTACAATTAACCATGCTATAGTCCATCCTCTTACAGATGCTAAACTTCTGACTGACAAACAATATTGATTTAGATAAGCCCGTTCTACAGCAGACCTCCTAACTGTGATCTCTGAACGTATATACAATTCACTGGACAAAGACGGGGAGGGCAGAGCGGTAGCTCTAGATATATCGAAGGCTTTTGACAGGGTATGGCATGAGGTCTCCTCAGATAAATCAGATCATACGGAATCACTGGTAGAATACATTACATAATTAAATCCTTCTTAGATAAGAGAAAAATTCAGGTTGTCCTCGACAGTTGTACATCTAAACAATATGATATTAATGCGGGGGTGCCCCAGGGTTCTATCCTTGGACCTCTATTGTTCCTGATATTCATAAATGACCTCCCCGACAAAATTGCCTCTGAGATGGGTATATATGCTGATGACACTACACTCTATGGCAGGCACGACAGGAAGACGAATGAAGACATATCTAAAGAAATGGCAGAAACACTAGAGGAAGACGTCCAAAAGTTGTTGGTCGCGTTCAATGCTGCCAAGACTAAACTAGTTTCATTCAATAATTACAAGACACCCTCTCTACCACCTATAGCAATTGCCAACGACTCTTTATCTGAGAGTACATTTTCAAACTCCTTGGCCTAACGTTCACAGGAAACATGAGTTGGGACAATTAAATTGAAGGCATTGCCAGGGGCGCTGCAAGAAAGGTGGACTCTCTCTACCGTGCTGGAAAACTACTAACACCCGAAAGTATCCTGTACCTCTACAAGGCCACCATTCGCCCATATATGGAGTATTGCTGCCACATCTGGGCTGGTGCATCTGCTACTAGTCTCTCGCTCCTTGACAATGTTCAAAAGAGAGTCGCAAACCTGATAGGCCCTGAACTGGCATCTAAGCTTCAGCCTCTGTCCCATCGACGAAATGTTGCATCCCTCTGACTTTTCTACAAGTATTTTAGTGGTGAATGCTCTGACGAACTGCAATCACTTGTGCCCCCACGACGTGAGCACCCTCGACAAACCCGACAGGCTGCTTAATCCCACACCCACACTGTAGAGATCCCTAGATGTAAAATATCTTCTTACTCCAATAGTTTCTTCCCCAGAACCGCTAGACTCTGGAATTCCATTCCAGGTCCCTGCTTCCTCAACAGTACTGACGTTCAGAAGTTCAAGTGTACCGTGAACCGACATCTTGCTGCCCAAACCCCTACATAGTACCCCAGTAGTTATTGCCCCTGTGAGTAGCCCCCTACACCAAAGTGGCAATTTGCCTTGTTTGGGGTGAAAATGTAATAAAAAAAAAGATGTTATATGTTGATTTAACTAATTTCGAGATTTGTATTTTTCTTCTGCGAAAATAGACAAAATACATGCGCAATCTTTGTCGAGACGTCCTTTTGTCTGTTGTATTATTATTATTAATTTCTTTATTTTTGGGAAGACACTGACGCAGACTCGCTGTCAAATCTATTTTCACGATACGAGTTGCGACTGTTATAAAGTATTGTTAGGAAATATTGTAAGTATTGTAACTTCCTGTCGTTTTCTCTCTTACTTTCCGTCTATGTCCTGCTATAGCCAAGTGTGTTGACCTGTTCCACGAATCCCAAAACTTCAACACAAAAGGAAAAAATAAACAAGAATAAACCTAGAACCCCATCCTTCAACATAGACACCTAATATCATGTCTCCTTCTCCAACATTGTTTCTAACATTCCAGAGGCCGAAACCAAATTACATGAGACGAAACCGGGCATATTTTTCTAAACGAAACTGGCATAGGCCCGATGATTCCCTAGAAGTTTTAATAATTAAAGTATACTCTAACTTATCATATAAATCTGACGTTCAAGATCGCCATGGGAATAGAATATGTGCCTTCATTAAAGATGTGTGGTAGGGATGTCGCCGGAGAAGATCCTAATTTACCTTACATGCGCCTCTGGATTGCACTTGCTTACACCACCGCGTTTATATTTGCCCTCTATCGCTCCCACAGCAGCAAGATTACTATCTTAAAGAGTATATCTGAGAAAATTGATCACATCCGGGCTGTGCATCCTTGGGCTAACACTCACATTTGCGTTGACTTCAATGTCCATAATGTGGAATAGCTGACCCATTCAAATAAGACAGATGATGAGGAGGGGTTATCTCATGATTTTGCCTTGCCTATTACCTCCCTCAGATTGTTAACGAACCCAGCCGTGCGCCCGATACTATGCAGTATGCAAGCCTTCTTGACCTATTTATCACAACTGCCCCTGAGCTATGTTCATGTACCGTTCTATCTCCCCTGGGATCCTCCAAACCCTCCGTTGTATCAGGTAAGATAAAAATGAAATGTAATAAGATTCTGGAATCCATATTAAATGAAGAAGTAGTCAACCACCACAGCAGAAATAACCTGAAAACTCTCAGCGACCACTGTATAAGTCTAAAAAAAATGCAAGAAAGCTATATGCCCAGTCACTTAAATCAAAAGTAGCTGAGCATGGCTTGGTCCCCACGAGTTTTGGCAAATAGCAAACAGGACTCTGAACAGAAGCGTGCGTTCTATCCCAACCATCATCAATGGACCTGAGGTCATCTCGTCAGCATCAGACAAGGCAAAACTATGTACGAAGAATTTTGGAGCTAATTCTACCCTATGCCACGAAGGCCATCAACTCCCCAAATTTCCTCCTATAATACGCTATGCAACATACAAATATCTGTGCGTTAACCTTGATTCCAGTAAAGCAACTGGCCATGGCGGAATTCTAATTATAGTGCTGGAAAAGCTTTAACCAGAACTTGCCCCCATATTTACACAACTGTTTAAGCGTTGGCTTAAGGAGAAGTGTTCCCCAACACCCAGAAAAACCTCATCAGTATGTTCAGAATTCAAGAATTCAGGTGATAAATAATCTCCCTCTCAATATAGACCAATAAGTCACCTGTGTGTCATGAGTAAGTTGCTGGAATCCATATTAACTAGAGAAGTAGTCAAACACCTCAGCAGAATTAATCTTCTTAGTGACATGCAATATTGGTTCCGTTCTGCAAGATCTACAGCAGATGTGCTAACGGTTATGTCTCATAGGATTACTGAATCTCTTGACAAAGGCTTCCTTTCTAGGGCAATTACTCTTGACATATCAGAGGCCTTCGATAAGATATGGCATAAGAGCCTACTTCACAAGATTTCCAGCTACGGTATTACTGGAAATGTTTTCTCAATCATTAAATATTTTCTCACTTATAGGCTCATAATGGCAGAAATCAGAGGTTCTCAGTATTTATGCTGGAGTCCCTCAGGAGTCTATCCTAGTCCTAACTATCTTCCTGATCTACATTAATAATCTCCCAAAACACATACTTAAATCATTCGTTGACATCTATGCTGATGACACGACCGTCTATGACAACAATTCTAAGGCCTTAAATGACAAAGTTCTCTCTGATTCTCTCTCCTCTGATCTCGAGCCCGTGGTACAGTGGGGAAAGAGGCGACTGGTTTTTTAATCCATCTAAAACCAAGCTCCTATTTTTACATCATCAACGCTCTGATCCCCATCTGGCATCGATTGAAATGGATGGCATCTAGGGGAAGCTCCATGTTTTGATAAGCTCCTGGGTTTGACCTTTACTTCTGATCTGAAATGGAACACGTACACCAAGTAAGTTTCCAAAGAGTGCTGGAAAAATTGTACGATATTTCTTCCGCTCAAAAAGATATATCACTACTGATGCAATTCTTTATCTATATAAAATCCAAGTACGCCCAAGGATAGAGTACTGCTTACACAGCTGGACAAGAGCTGCTTAAAACAGCCACTCCTGCTTTGACAGAGTACAAAATAGGTTTCGTGGCTTAGTGAGGGATGCCGTTTTCTCTTCCCTGCAACCTCTCTCCTACAGGAGAGACGGTTCGAGCATGTCTTTGTTTTTACGTAATTTCCATGGGAAGTGCTCGTGTGAGCTCCAATTAGAACTGGAACAACTGTCAAAAGTTCCCGCACTATTTATCGGTGCCTAAATCAAAACGTAGATTCCATGAACACAGCTTCTTTCTTAGAAGTGCACGCTTGTAGAACTCTCTTTTCGTTTGCCTTTTTCCAACCTGACTACAACTTTAATGTCTTCAAGTCCAACATAAACAAAATCCTTATAAACTGCCGCTTTAAGTAACCCACGTTATCAGATCTTCATTACCAACCATTATTACGCTATTATTCTATTGTTTACTGTACAATGAATGACCCTTATCCCTGCGTGGCTTCAGGGCCTTGATAAGTGATGATCTCCATGTGAAGAAAATACATTATAATGTATTCATGTACATACATTATTAAGGTCGGTGCGTTGCTGGTGAAATGTGTACTTAAGAGTTTTAATAACTGCTGCAAGTGTGGTATAATATACGTTTTTCCAATAGAAGATACAGTATTTGATTGAAAATTATTGAATTTTCTTTCCTATACTGTCATAATTTCTTTATATAATCGTTCTTTTCTTTGTCCCGTTTTTTTTTTTAGCAAATATTGATTTTACACAGAAGCATCCTTTATCTTTCTGATTGTTTGCGATAATGATTAATCATCTGTACCCTTTTATTCTTCATTTTAGTGTTATATTTACAATGCGTCGGTCTCTGTAACTTACTGCTTCATGTTTATCTTTTCAGATTCGCGAATCCTTCTAGCTAATCATGTATAAATAACTTCTAAGGGAACTTTTTTTGCATCCATGGCTGTAGTTGCTTACGGTCTGTAAGCGATAACTAAGAAAAAACTAAGAAATTCGCATTTATATATTTTAGTATAGTCTACAAGCTGTCATTTATTTCGTAAAATGATGTGAATTACATTCTTTTGCAGGTTGAACATTTAGTCCTCAGTGCGGGAAAGAAATTTAATGGAATTGTGAATAGAAATAGAGCATTGACTTTCATCAACTAAACTTTTCTGAAAATAAACTCAAAATTAGAAAAGTAATTCAAAATAAACAAACTAATAGGGGTTGTGTCTTTGTTCCGGAGTTTTAAATCCGAAAATAATGGAAAATATTAACGGGCAAAATAATAAAATATTAATGTTTAATAAAAAAAAAACAAGTGGTGTAGCACTGTTTGTGTTAGAAAAAAATGATTTTACCATTTGTACGGAAGAAATCTCCAGACTATTAAATACTAAGTTCCAGTTTATATAAAAAATGTTTTATTTACTAAATGTTATATTCCTAAATACTTAGGAAATAAAGACAAACGTGAGTTACACCGAGTGGTATGTGTAATGGGGTTTATTTATAATACAGAAACGTAAGGCTGCTCGCCTAAGGTAAATAGAAGTACATAGTAACAAGTATGGGGAAGAAAGTCTGATAATCAACACGTAAGACTATCCGTCTTACTGCGACTGCTTGTCTGCCGCTGTCTGCCGCTGTCTGCCAAACAGTCCAATATATATATACAGTTTGTAACCGGTGTATAGCCAGTTATGTTCCTTCACAACACCTCCCCCTGAAGCTGAAATCTTCCTGATTTTAGCTTAAATACCTCTTCCTTTTAGGGTCAGGGCTTAATCTCCTGGTAACTTTTCTCTTTCTTGCGCTTTTCCTTCTGGTCAGCGTTACCCGGGGTAAAGGTTTCTGTCCAGCCCGTATGGTCGGTTCAGGCGAAATATTCATTGTTTGCGGTACACACGCTGGTTTTGGTATATCAAAAATATCGCACAATGTTTCCATTGGTGTCTCTTCCACATTTGGAGACAGTCTGGGACGTATTTGATTTCTGTGTCTTTTGCAGACAAAACTTAATCCTTGGATGGTATAGACCATGCTCCCAATCCTTTTTTTGATAATACCTTCAACCCACTGATTTCGTCCATTTTGAAAATTTTTGAAATATACATTTTCACCTGGGGAGAAGCACTTGGTATTAAGGTTTTCTTTTTTGAAAACTTTCTTTTTCTCTGGTAGCAGCCTATCGAAGACAGATCTTATCTTTCTTGCAAACATTAGCTCAGCCGGGGAAGAATTGACATTATTATTAGGATTTGGTGTCACCCTGTAAATTGCTAAAAATGTTTGAATACATTGTTCGTCTGTGTCCGTAGTAAGATTTTTCTTAAGTGCCCTTTTAAACGTATCTACAAATTTTTCGGCCAACCCATTCGATCGTGGATGGTACACAGGTGTTGTCATATGTAGAATATTTAGTGAGTCACAGAATTCTTTGAATTCATGAGCAGTAAATGCTGTTCCATTATCGCTCACTAAGGTTTTTGGCACTCCAAAACGGCTAAAAATTTCATTAAGCGCACTCACAGTGTTTTTTGCTGTTGGATGTCTAAACTTAAATATTTCTGGCCATTTTGAAAAAGAATCTACAATAATCAAGTAAAAATAACCATTTATAGGTCCCGCATAATCAATATGCAGACGTGACCAGGGTAGGTCCGTCTTTGGCCATGGCGTCGTTTTTACTGGAGGATCTCGAGCTGCTAATTGACATCCTCTGCATGTCTTGACACATTTTTCAACTTCCTTGTCCATACCAGGCCAGTACACATATCCTCTCATAAGGGATTTCATTCTCGAAATGCCCGGATGACCTGTATGAAATTCCTTCAGAATTTTCCTCTGTAACGTTAGTGGAATTACGATCCTCTCACCATACATGAGCACATCTTCACAGATGGAAAAAGGCGTTGTTTGATCTACCTTTTTATTTTTTTTTTATCTATCCCAATTGATTTTTCATTTTCTTAATGAAAATGTCATTTACTGCCTCTTTTTTTATTTTTTCGAAAGTTACCGGAAGTTCACGTATCATATTACACATTGAACTTGTACATTCACTTTCGTCTTTAAGCGCAGCAATTACCGTTTCTTCGAAACTTTCGCTTCTTTTAGGGATCAACCGTGATAATGCATCTGCGTGTCCTAACTTTTTTGAGGATACATGTTCCATCTTAAACTGATAGTTTAAGAGGGTTACAGCCCATCGCTGTAATCGATTCGCAGTATGTGTGGGAATGCCTTTCTTTGATCCAAATATGGTAAGTAGGGGTTTATGGTCGGTTTGCAAAATAAAAGATCGTCCATGGAGAAATCGATTGTACTTTGTAATTCCAAATATTATCGGCAGCGCCTCTTTTTCAATTTGGCTGTAATTTTTCTCCGCTGCAACCAACGTTCTTGAAGCATGGGCGATAGCTTTTGTCCTACCATCCTCATACTTGTGAAGTAATACAGCGCCAACACCGTAATCACTGGCGTCCGTTGCTAGTATTAGTTCCTTTTCTGGATTGAAATGTGCCAATGCTAAGTCTGACAGTAGACATCTTTTGATATTTTGGAAAGCAGATTCACATTCCTTATTCCAGTTCCATTTAACACCCTTTTTCAGTAACTCGTTAAGAGGAGCTCTTAAATTATGTATGTTAGGGATGTAAATTGCATAGTATTGAACTAATCCCAAAAACGATTTTAATTTTGTCACTGAATCTGGAGCAGGCATCTTTTCAATTGCTTCAGTCCTTTGTGGATCCGGTCTTCGACCCTCTTTGTCGATTATTTGACCTAGATATTTAATTTTTTTCATAAAAAAATCGCATTTTTCTGGGCTCAATTTAAAACCAAATTCCTGTATTCTTTTTAATACTTCTTTTACATGCTTTTTATGATCTTGCAAATTTTCACTTTTAATTAGGATATCGTAAAGTTAGGCCATTGAAAATTCCAACCCTGCCAGCATCGTGTCCATAATTTGCTGGAAAATAGCAGGAGCAACCTTTAATCCAAAAGGAAGCCTCTTTAGCTTAAAAATGCCCTTATGAGTATTTATGCCTAAGTATTTGGAGCATTCATCGCTGATCTTAATTTGCAAGTAAGCATCTGAGAGGTCTATCTTAGAAAAAATTTTTCCTCCGTTAAGCTTAGAGAACAGATCTTCTGCGGACGGAAGGGGATAATTATGGTCCAATAGACAGTCATTTAAACCCGTTGAAAAATCTCCACAGACCCTTATTCTGTTATTTTTTTCTTTACATACACGGTTGGACTTGCCCAATCTGTGTGGTTAACTTTTTCAATGACTTCCAGTTGTTGAAGTCTATCCAACTCTTTTTCGATTGCGTCCATCGCTGAAAAAGGCACATTCCTTTTAGGTTTGAATACTGGAGTGGCATTTTTCTTTAATTCAAATTTTGCCTCTGTCTTAATACAGAGTCCTAGTCCTTCGGCAAAAACATTGGGAAATTCAGTTTTCAAATCCTTCAGGAAGTCTTCCCTTTGGTTTGCTTTTTCTGCAGTTAAAACGTTACAAAACGAATTTATGGGTTTCTCCCATAAATTAAACAGGACAATCCAATCTACCCCAAACAGGCATGTATTCTTTCCTGGTACGACGTACACTTTGGATTTATGAGTCTGGTTAGCGAATGTCACTTTGCATTTTAATTCTCCCTTGAACTCTAATCTTTTGCCGCACACACTTCTCGCCGTCTTTCTGGTTTTCGTTAATTCAGGTCGACCTATCCTTTTCCATATATCTTCATTTATAATACTAATATCTGCACCGCTATCCAGAAGCAATGTAACCAGATGTCCATTTATCCGAACATCAACATATTTCCGTCTTTCGCAGCTTTTTTCTTTATTCATGCGAAGCGTATTTACATTATCGGTCCCTTGTCTTTTCTTCTGGGCACAGTATGTTCCCTTGTGACCTCTGAGACCACATTCATAACATATTTTGTTCCTAAACCAGCAGGTCTTATTGTTGTGTCTTAAACTACCACAACATTTACACTTTAGCTTTGGGTCTTTGTATCCTTTAAGGATCCTGTGTTCTTGGAACCTGGACTTTCTTGTGGTCCCTTGCCTTTTTACTTGCTGCACCTTAAAAATATGTTTCTCTTCAATGCGAGTGTTGTCTTTCTTTATGTTAATCAGACGTTGACACTCTTCAGTGACTTTTTGCAATGTTATGTTAGGATCCGCCTCCATAATTGTTAGAATCCGTGAACGTATATCTTTGTCCCTTGGTGCTGTGAGACCTTGTACAAAGATTAAACATTTAAATTGGTCTGCGGAAATTTCATTCAATTTAAATGATTCGCATAAACAGTTCACAGTGCAAGCATATTCTAGATAGTCTTCAGCTTCTGCCTTCTGAATGTTCAAACATTTGTATCTAGAGTGAAATAGGCTATCCCTTTTATCAAATATTTTCGACAAGGTACTAATTGTTTCCTCGAACGAAACCTCCTCCGGTTTTTTTGGTAGAATTAGATTTGCATACTTGGTGTTTTCATCAGTACCCAGTTTTTGTAGTAGCAGGGTAACTTTTTCCTCATCGGTCCAGTCTAAACATCTTTTCGTAAAAATTGTTTCGTATCTTCTGTAGTATGCAGGGAAAGTAACACCAGTGTCCGGGGAGTAACGAAATTCCGTTAGTTAATTTGAAATACCCTCGGCAGAAAAATTAGTCTTCTTCCCGGTCGACTTTAGAATTAGCTTTTCTAAATTCTTTTGCTGTGTCGACATTTGTCGTTGTAGTATGTTTGTTTGTTCTTGTTGTGCCTATAAAGTTTTTTGTGTTCTTTCTTGTTGTTGTTGCAGCTGTTGCTGTAGCTGTTGTTGTTGAATTTGTTGTTGTTGTTGTTGTTGCGCTAAAAATTGTTGAGTCATTTTTGTCTGTTCCTGGATGCTAAGGGCTAGAGCCTTAGTTAACTCTGCTAATTGTTCCATGTTAGCTTCTAGTACAAAAATGTCTTTTCGAATTCTACACAATAATTCCAAAGAAAAATCGTAAATTTGCGTATATCGTAAATTAGTAGCAATATGCAGACACAACACGTTTCAACAAAGTTCATCCATAGTAATTCAACAGGCTTTGTAAAATAATTCTTTTTTTTTTTTTTTTTTTTTTCAACAACGTAAGTTCATACACAAAATATTTCTTACTTCCCACGACAAATAGTTCCAATTATTTATATAAAAGCAATAACAAACAATTAATTTTCCAAAAAAAAAAAATATATGGCTGCCGTTCCCACGTGGCATAAAATGGTACAATAGTCGTTGTATTTATATTTTTTCTTTCGAAACTCGTAATCCTTTAGTGTAGTTTCGAATTCAACTTGCGACCATTTTTTTTTTTTTTTTTTTTTTACTTGTCAAAATAAATATAAATTCCACTTTACCTTGAACATGTTTCTATAATTTCTTGTGAGTTCTTTACGAAGAAAAATCCGTACTTTTCGCTACTTTAGGTAGGAAAAATTTTTAAATTCATTGACGCACGTGGTCAAAAATCCTTGTGTAGTTTGTTTTTTTCGTAAAACAAAAAATCCTTGCATTGTACACAGTCCTTGGTACGGTAATTTATCTCTGTTAAGAGAAAGAACATCCTTTCGTCGCCATTGTTATATTCCTAAATACTTAGGAAATAAAGACAAACGTGAGTTACACCGAGTGGTATGTGTAATGGGGTTTATTTATAATACAGAAACGTAAGGCTGCTCGCCTAAGGTAAATAGAAGTACATAGTAACAAGTATGGGGAAGAAAGTCTGATAATCAACACGTAAGACTATCCGTCTTACTGCGACTGCTTGTCTGCCGCTGTCTGCCGCTGTCTGCCAAACAGTCTAATATATATATACAGTTTGTAACCGGTGTATAGCCAGTTATGTTCCTTCACAACACTAAATCTGTGGATGTTTGTTATTTATTCAATTATGAAAACAAGAAGTAAGAACAGAAAAGTTTATTTCGATACTGCGAACATCTTTACATACGGAACTTTATTATTATAAAATTTCATGAGTCAGAAACAATCAAAAACATAAATTTTTCATGGACGGTTTGGGATACAAAATATTTCCTAGAATACAATGAATTCAATTTAAAAAATAATCATTGTTAAAATATTAAAATAGTGTTTGTTTATGAAAGCTTCAACCAGATGTCCGCATTTCCAAACTTGTATGCGTTCATTACTTCACGTTTATCTATACGGCTATATTGACAATTTGTACAAACGCAGTCATTCAGAAGGGCCGATTAAATGTATTTAGCTATTGTCCATATCTCTGGGGGTACGCGGTCTTTATTAAGGCTAGAATGTGAGTGCATTAACTTTACATTTTCATAACAGCACTTAAAATCAAGTAAAATAATTAAATATAAAATCACCGTTTTAATTTAATTGACAATAACTATGAAATTAAAAAAAAATCTTATCTTATCTTATATATATTTTGATTGACGAAATTCCCATCTGGACCCAATTACTGTAGGTTTGTAACAGCAGATGCTACTTACAAATTTATTGTGGCAGGACTATTATCCACTACATTATGTAACATTGTGTAACTTTACAATTACATAATAGACAGATTTAGGCCTTATGATAAAATCTTACAATTCATCTTAGGAGGGAAACCATCACTATTGCTATTATTATTATATGAATTTCATGATTGCTCTCTTCGCCCCTAATTTATACCGCGTAAATGACACAAAGAAGACTTGTATTGCCTTGCCACCCTAATCAACTGAATCATACACTCATGCAAATAACGTGAACTTTTTATTCGTAGCTTCAAAAAATAGGGGCCTTTCCCTTCGAAAACTCCACCGTTTCTAATTGATGCAATTATTTCTACCATATTTTAAACCTTCAACAGAAACGAACGCTCCCGCATTATATAGGCGATGGCGTCCGCAAGACAATCGTTACGCAAAATTATTTCACATAATACACATATGCCACCTACATTTAGCTTACATTGTTTACTTTCAGTTGTCTTGCTTCATTGCTCAAATATGTTCCTTGTTATTTGGTCTGCTTCTCTTTTTTATCCCTGTTCAGATCTCCATCATTAAGGACACTCACTTCAACCACGTTGTCACTGTTTCTGAAGTATTCCATAAAACTATGTAAGGTTTCACAGCAACATTTTCCAGGTAGGTGGCTGTATGGGGTTACATGGCCGTAATATATGGTATATAAGACATTTCCAACTTTTCTGTCAGGTTGATGTTCCCACGACTTGCTGCCACACTGGATGTTTAATTTTTACAGATGGTCCAGTGGAGGTACTTACATACTCCACCATGTCTCGCTGTATCGTAGCCGTCCCCGATAGGAACCTTGAAACTTGATATCAGATGATTCACACTTGCCAATTCTGAATGGCAGAACCTACATTTGTTGTAATTACTGATACATGCCATCTTCATAAATGCATTTGTCATAATCCCTAGTCTTCAGCAGCCATTATAATCCTTCCTTCATCGCCGTGGAGGGTTCCCTTTTGAGCCAATCCAAAGAACCTTCGTTGTCTATATATTAATGAGAGAGTTCCCCCAAAATATACTTTGCATGCTGATGTTGGCCCCATTCTTTTAGGTTCATTCTTTGGGAGGTCTTGGTATATTTCTCCCGGCTCTTTCGTGCTATTTCTCTGGCCGGGTTGCTTGGTGCTTCATCCTACTCTGAGAGACATCCCTGACCAAAATGCTTGGTCAGCAAGGAGGCTGATGTTGTTCTGCTGGCTCTTGATGTTCGTATACTATTGAGAGGGTATGGTTCTGAGAGCTTCTCAGATACTAACCGGTGCTTACAAATGTTGCCCTATGGTGAATGCTTGATCTCTGAGAGTTCCAGACCTGTTTCACCCCTGGGCAAATACAGTCTAAGTAGACACTGATATATTATTTTATGAAGCGTTAGTAGCTTCCGTAACTGTACATCTAGCCGGTTGATGTATTCTTGTGGCCAGTCAGAATCCAAAGCTGTATGTTATTACTGGCATAGCAAGCTGATTGATGGCAGTAATTTTTTTAATGTGTAGATGTGTGTGGGTGTGTGTAAGTTTATGCATGTGTACATGCTTGTATGTGTGTGTAATAGGCGATACTGTATATATACTGAGATTGAATAAAATCAAAGTTATCAATGTTTATTTATTAAATTATTTGCAATCTTCATATCACTGTCAATGGTACGTTGCAATACAACACTGATTTCTGCAATAGAAAATTATTTGTTCTATTTACTTGATTCGATTATTTTTTTTAAATCAATAACATGGCGTATTCTTTCACAACAGAAAAAGGTGTCTTAATTAAATGAGAATATATTCCCGCCTCGGGGATCTCACCAGCATAATACTGTTTAACACGTTTCCCGTGAAGCTGGAGGTGAAAGAAATTACCTGATAACGTTTCGCATTGTTTTCACGAGGTATATCACTGTTGACATCTTGACTTGTTAACCGCAAATCAATGATTCAATTAAAACTCTCTAATCACGTTCCAATATGCCGATCCGCCACCTTTTCCATTTTCCACAGTTTCTTTTCTTTCTTTGCGTTTTTAAAAGAAAGCAAATTTCTCGACTGTAGTGCGACTCTTTCATTACAGAGGAAATCAGTGATTTCCCGCCATTTTCTGTTAAAATTGACTGGTTGGTATTCGACTGCATGTAACTTTTTCAATCGATAATTACATAATCAACACGAAAATTTTGCAAGGTGTTCATAAAATATTAAGCTCGACATGATTTTACTTATTCTCGGTACACTATATGTATTTATACATTCTATGAGAAATAATGTTGATGAAACTTATACAAATATCGATTAGGAATTCAACGTTATTTCTTTACGTACTGTGTTATCAATAGTATCATCTTAATTATTAAAACATGTTCCATGTTTTTTCTAGTTGACATATTATTATAAAGTGCAACGCATTCGAACAAAATCATTGCCAATAAGAATAATATTTGTCATAACATTAGATCCGATCTGACTTCTTAATTTTTTATATTTGTGATATACTAGTATAAAGGCTCTACATTCTGACGAGAAATTTGTTGCCTTCAAGTCAATCAGCAACAAATAATTAAAAGCCCCTCTTTAGAAGTATATACTTTTAAGTTCCTTATCTCTACAATTATATGAATGCAACTTTGTCAGTGTGTGCGAGTCTGTTCCTTATAGACTCCAAAACTGCGGAACAGATTTACTTGAAAATCTACAGACCGTTACCGAATAAGATTGGGAGTGATCTTAGTTAACTTTCGTTTCTCAATACACCCGATGATTATCGATAAGAGATAATCGAACCCGTTATCTTAATTTTTTTATCATCGGGAACGCCACTTTTTCTATGTCGCCGCGTAGCACAATGATAGATCAACAGACCATGGTAATGGATAGCGTGTTTTTTGGGATTTTTTGCATGGCATAGTCTGTACAATAAAATAAAACACACGTAAATTCCTTAATGTTTTTTAGTTAACTGCAAAGAAGTTTATATAAAATAAGCAATTTCTTATTCAGAGTGCAATGTAGAATAATATATATTTTGGACGAAGTTACTACATTGAGGCATGTTAACCTTCTCCCCGGGCAATTCCACGGATTTCGATGACAATAAAAATATAGGGGTGTGAGATATTCCTTAACTAACATTCAATCTCAGGCAACGTTGGGTCCTCTTGCTACTATTTATATAATAATAGTCTGGATACAATATATATATATATATATATATGTATATATATATATGTATATATATATATATATATATATATATATATATATATATATATATATATATATATAAGTAATGAAATGAAAAGCATGTAATATCTACCTGATATACGCAATGGTAAAGTTCAATCTTATATAAGTACCAGTATATATATATATATATATATATATATATATATATATATACATATATATATGTGTATATATATATATATATATATATATATATATATATATATATATATATATAATTAATCCGACCAAATTAAAAACTCTCAATACGCAATAGAGAGTACAGCTTATTATGGGAGAGAAAATTTAAACTGTAAGTTGAAATTTACAATCTAAATTTATTTTTCGCTTTAATAGTTTAAAAACAATTTACAAAGTCCCAACAAAGTGTTTTGGAGTATTCAATGGAATAATGAATGTTAACTGTTAATTTCCACGTACACGTTTTATTTTCTGATATATATATATATATATATATATATATATATATATATATATACATATATATATGTATGCATATATATATATATATACATACACACGCACACACACACATATATATATGTATGTATATATATATATATATATACATACATATATATATATATATATATGTATGTATATATATATGTATGTATATATATATATATATATATATATATATATATATATATATATATATATATATATATATATATATATATATATATATATATATGTTTTGGGAAAAATAGAAAAAAACAAATGGATTTATTAAAATAATCAACGTTTCGTCCCTATTTCAGAGGACATCTTCAGGATATTGAAGTAAAAATGCAAGAAAAGTCAAAAGTCATAGACCACACGTAAAAGAGAACAGTTGTTGAATCCTTCCCATGTCGGGAAGGACAGACATATGTGTGTGTATGGGAAGGTTGGATTGTTCAATGTCCATATATACACTTTTAAAAATGCCTTAATAAATATGTACACTTTTCTTTTCTTCTCTCTCTCTCTAAACTTATTCATTTTGTTGAAATATTAAAGAAAAACGGTTAACTAGGATCTGTTTTGATATTTTGTTCTTTCATTATTATTTTCCCTATGCTAAGGTCTAAATGGTAGAAGCCTTTTCTTTGCGTAATAGTTTTCGTGTTTAATACTATTGCTGATTCTAAAAGTCTTCTTTTAACTCTATCTATCACGTATTTTATAATTTTCACATGATCCAAATTAAACGAGTGATCGTGTTCCGCACAATGGCAAAAGAGTGCATTTAGGGCGTTATCATACCTTATATCTCTTCTCTGTTATGAAAGTCTTAATTTCGATTTTCGCTGTGTTTATAAAAAAAAAACAAGCACTCTTCCAAAACCCTCACATCCGACGCCAGTATACATTCCATCCCATGTAACAACTGTCAACAAGCGTATATAGGTGAACCAGGGAGAGAAAAGTGTAAAGCCCATCTGTGCGACGGATAAGTTGTAAATGTAAAACAGCTTTCGGCCTTCAATAGAGCTCAACATTGAATTCATCGGTTTTGGCTGTCAGGTTAGCAAGGAGTATGTGCGCAGACATCAAAATACATCCAACAATAATACTTAGAAATAGAGAGAGTGATGTAATATTGCAGCGATCGGACATATGTTAGAACTAAGTCGAGAGTAGGGAGACTACCAAATTAAAGATGTTCTTTGGACCCTGCCTAAGCGTGAAAACTGCAAACATAACTACAAGCTCAGATACGTACACAATAAACAGACACAGACAAATTGTAATGCACTCGTGTGTGAGTGATATTTTAGCAAAGTAACGGGGAGGGCAAACATCTTTTTCAAAACTAGCACTAATAATTTGCTAAGCTTACTAAGCAAAAAATAACAGTTCAAAACATACATTACTTCTGATAAAGTGTACATTTCAAAACAACATTCCCTGCCATCCGTGGAGATCTATCACTTAAAAACTATTTATTTCTATTTTCCTAAGATGAAATCAATAGCTCATTTTCAATATGAACTCGCAATTTAGAACCAAGATTTTTTATAAGAGCATTAAATACTAAAGAAATTGTGTTGTGGTATAATAAACAGAAAAAAAGTATTTTAATAAATAATCTACACATAGATATTATCTTATGAATGAGATAATATTTTATTATATTATTAATATTCTAATTCATAAAAATATATTATTAGATATTAATATTTTACATATCTAAAAAAATAAATTATGTTTTTAATATTCATTATGTATTATTGTAAATACGATTTTAATGTATATGACTTTATATGTTTACAACATTTTTAAAAATGTTTATTTTTTTAATAGTCATGCATTACTGTAAATATGGTGTGCACGTGGAATATTTTACAAGTTTTCAAAATGAAAACAGGTTTACTTTTTCTTAAATGTATTACTGTGGATACAATCTTCATATTTCACATGTCATCCAAATTACAATATGTTTACTTATTTAATTCATTATGTATTATTATTAATATTATTTTAATGTAACATGTTTAACAGGTTTTCAAAATTAATGCACATTTATTTTTAAATGCATTAGGAACAGAATTAAATTATATCATGGAAAAGTTTTTATAAGATTATTCCTTTATGTGTCATATAAATTTTAATATGGCATTTAGATTTTTCATTGTCACTCTTATTTTTGTTTGTATAATAATGGAATAATTTCCTAATTAAAGATGTATATATATATATATATATATATATATATATATATATATATATATATGTATGAACAAATGATTAATAAAACATGTTAAAAGACATCTTGAAAAAGAGTTAAAAACATATTTAATTTTAAAAAGGAAGCAGAAGATAAGTGGATAGTCCTTAATCCGCGGAGTTTCGAAGAAAGACTCTCCTTCTCATCAGAGGGCAGGAATTAGCAAAATGCGAGATCGGATTTTGCATGTAAAAGTATTTAGTGAAACTAAAAGTAAGACACAGATCTTACTTGGGTAAAAAAGGGTGAGGTAAGGGGGTAGAAGGTAAAAGAAAAATGATACAAATATGTCACATCAATGGATAGTCCGGTGAAGGGTAAAAAATCCAAGAATGGTAAAATCCAAACACGGTAGAATTAAAAATTTCCAATCGAACAGGTAAGCTCCAAATGGTCCTAAATGATCCAAAAGGCAGAATTAATTGGAAAAAAAATCACAAATGGAATGAGTTCCAAATCATTACAAGAAAAGTTCAAATGTGCACCGAAAAAACACTGGAGAGAATGTTTAAAACACGTCTGCCAAGGCCGGAGGAATCAAGTATATATATATATATATATATATATATATATATATATATATATATATATATATATATATATATATATATATATATATATATATATATATATATATATGTGTGTGTGTGTGTGGGTGTGTGTGTGTGTATGTGTGTGTGTATATATATAAAATAAAATAAAAAATATATATATACATATATATATTTGTATATATATATATATATGTATATATATATGTGTGTGTGTTTGTGTGTGTGTGTCGTACGTTATACTCGTAAATTAATACATATAAACTGAGAGCCTATGATTACATTCGAAATCTGCTAGAAAGTAAAAATTTGGAAACGTTGTATAAATAAATTCAGTATTTAAAATTCGGAATTTGTGAATGACTTTTTATCATTTTTATTTTGAATTTTATTCTAATTTTCTTAGTGCGTTCCAATCTCAAACCTCATTTAAATGGCTTTACCGAATTCATGCTGAACTGGGGAACTTCCATAAATGTTGTAAAAGAACAGCTTATTACGCCGCAGATTTATTTGACCCTCTCTTTCCCTCTACTTGTAAAAGTCTAAGTGTATGTTTATTATCCCAACTACAATAACACGCTTAATATGGATAGTAATTCGTCTAATACAATTTATATGTCCTGCGAATACATTTGTTTGAGGTATGTACGTGATATATCATACATTATTCGAGTAATAATCTGATACGTCGCTTTCGAAAAGTTAGATTCAAATTACAAAAAAAAATTTATTATATGTGTTCGGTTAATTGGTGTCTAGACTATAATAGTTTTGAGAAAATCTGCTATGTGTGTATAGGGTCTCCGGTTCCTCGATATTTTGTGTATTTCCACGTGATAACAGATGAATAATCATATTAAATGTATTTAACATTATTTTATAAAAATTAACACGAAAATATTATTTATTTATATTTACAAAGTTAAATGTTTTGTTTTTTAATCCAAAATATTATTGTATAATATAATTTGATTATCAATATATTATACATTACACGTTATGCAATTGAGCAAAGCACTTCGTACAATATGTCACACATTTTACAATAGCTGAAGGTATTACTATTGAAAAGCGCAAAATTAATAAATTAAAAAACGACTAAATGAACGAATGTAATTAAATCAAATTTCAATTTTCCTCGTATACAAATTTATACCTATAAATTATTTTTTCTGAAGAATAATTATGCAGTAATCAGTAGTGTTATGCTGTATATTCTGCATTTCCAAACGAAATGATTTCCTGTCGAATTTATAGAACGGGTGGGCTTAATTGGGTAAGATGAACTACAAATCTTAGAAATAATTTACATACCAATTAAGATTTTTTTTGTAAACGGCATCGAGTTACCAGACTTTGTGAAAGTCGTCATCTGAGTCACTTGTACGCATAACACTTATCTGATAACCTGGACGTATTATAGCTATATAAATCACCAGATTATATTGCCTTGGCAAATATCCATCTATTATTCAGCACTTAAAAGAAAAATAAATAAATGTCTTGTCGCCTTTCGAATTCAGGGAACATTGCCAACAATGTGGCTACATAATAAAATTCGCTTCTGTTAAAATCTTCTAAAATAGATTCGAAGACTTATGAGTCTCTTTTGAAATTAACAATCTTGGCGAGGACACTTCTATTTTTTATAAGTATAAACTGTAAATTACTTACAGCTAAATCACATGGAAATACTCATTCAAACCGGATAGACAACGTGAATGAAGGTCAAATCTCGTGAATACTAAGGAATAAACGCTATGAAATGATAATATGTGTGTGTAAAATTGCTCTATTGAAATTATTCGGAAATTTACAATCACAATCGGGAAAAATAAAAGGAATACTTAAGAAAAACAACAATAATAGAACAAACATTATTAACATGTCTATAATAGGTATATAATACGAATAAAAATTAGTAACTTATGGATAAGCATTATGTAAGTTCAACTAATATTTTAATATGTCATGCCGAGGAAATAGAAGAAATGCCAAGGTAAAACAACAAGTAATATCATTAAATATTCTAGAAAATCGCAACACAAATGACCATAATAATAGAACGAACAATGTTCACAAGTCTGTGAGAAAGGCATAATATGATTAGGCATAATTACTTATCGACCATCGTTATGTAAGCTCATCTGATATTTTAACATGTAATTGCTAGGAACTCGTAGGAATAGAGAATTCTTTTTATTCTATAAGCCCTTCCCTATTAATGTGTCTGGTTAGAAAAACCATCTGTAAACCAGACCTTGTATAGTGTTTTGTGTACATGTAGTATTGCATTATTTCTTACGTACTCACTGTTTTTTTTTAAGAAATCTATATTTTAAAGCAATCTAAATGCACCAGCCATTATGTGTAAGTTGCTAAGTCAATAGTTTTAACCAAATATTGCCACGGGTTATACTTCACAAATTTTCAACATTATTCGTAGCCTTTGTAGTTTAGTCCTTTGTATGCTTCTGTGTTAACCCTCATCTATAATCCTTGGCACTTTGTGCCAACATGCGAGTATACCTATATTGATGTCGCTTTGCTTTTTCCTAAAGAAAAGATTATGTTGTGTTTTCTGCACATATAAACGTAGATGATTTATCCATCCATTAAGATTCGCTACAGTTATAATTTTCTTTAATCTTGTTCTAAGGGTGGAATGAACGGCATACAGCTTTATTTGAACACTTTAAAAAAATCTATTCAAATAATTTGATTATGTAATACAGCTGACATCTATTCAATATAGTCGTTTGCAGTCTCTAAGATCGCCTCGAAACAGGTCCGTAAGGGGAGCTCGGCGATTACTAGGCGAATAGCGATTATCAGTCTAGCTTTTGTGTTGTCAGATATTATGTTTGTGAATTTCTTGGTGTATGACCAAACAGACTAGTCCAGCAGGTTTAGATCGGAGGATGAGGAGGGATAGTGAAAAAAGAGTACAAATTCGTATCATTTTTCTGAAGTCAATCCCAGGTGTCTGCCATACTACCTGCGAGCAGCAACCTGCTTCCACATTCTTTCGCACATCCACATCACTTTGTAATAGACTTCCACGCTGACTTCGAAGAGGTGAGGTTATATGATGTAGACCTCACTTTCAACCACACTAAAGACGACAATTGTGACTTTGTTTTCAACCTCCTGAGCACGTTCTTATTATTTGTGTCAATGCAGTGATGCATTTTGATGGTGCTGGCAATGGTCCTTTTGTTATAAATATAATCGTCAGGAAAATGAATTGTACAGCAACGCATCTCCGGTTTCACTTCTTGAACATTCTGTAACTACCTGACATAGAAACTTCTACCGCACTTGGGATTTGTACAATACTGGCTAGACGAGTTGCAACAAAAAAACGAAAACCAGTTTCTACCAAATGTATTTTGTATGACGATAATTTTATCGTTGCATCCTCTATATTTCAAGTTTTCCTTGCTTGGTTACTCTAAGCAGTGAATGTAAGTTCGTTAATACATTTTCTATTTTTTCTTCAAATTCACCTGTTCAGTAGAAAATTTCGATTTGACCCGTTGATTGATAAATACTTCCTAGAGAATATAAGATGTGCCCCTTTTTTCGTTGGAAATCAATCCGGCCATATCGTGTAACAAATTTATGGAAGATGATCATACTAAACACATTAAATGACTAAAGATGATTATCCTAAACTCATTAAACTGCGTAAATCGCTTTATTGCAGATTAGTAAAATATTGCTATTTCACTAAATATACGTCACAAAAAAGTAAAATTGTATAATAAAATCACAGTTTCAAGGTTAGTTATTTCCGATTTTTTTCAAATCCATGCGATAATCACGAAGTTATGACATTTTATTTATCAAGTAATTCATAAAGTCCGTCGCTTTATTGCAGTCTTTTTAAAATACCAAAATGGGATCAATTAACGGTTATCGAAAAAGAAAGCATTCTTGCTGGACTCGCAGAAGGAGTGTTCATCAAATATTTACGGGATCCTAGAACTTTGGCTCCATTTGTGAACACACCCAACATGAAATCCAGAAAAGATTAGGATAGTAGGAGAAACCTTTCACATATTGATATTCGGAAAATTCGTAAAGAAGTCAACCGAAATCCAAACAGAACCAGTGTTTCCATTTTTGTAAGAACTAAAATCGCTCCAAGCGCATGGCCGGCCCGATGTAATGTGTTAAATGAGATGGCAAGGGACATCCAAACTATTTGAAGGCCTCTATTAAGCAAACAACATAGGGACAAACATATAGCTTGGACACAGAATTACATGAAAATTGATCTCCTATTTACAGATGAGACCCGTGCTACGTTTGAAGATTCGGATGTATGGGCCAAAATTTGGAACTCGAATCCCTTACTGTGTTCATCGTCAATAAGGAGGTGGGGACATTATGATTTGGGCGCGAATCATTGGGGATAAGTTGGTTAGGCCACTCCAAGTTCCAGAGCGTGCAAAACTTACCAGCAATGCGTACACGACCTTTTTGCATAAACATTTGCCACTATTGCTAGATGACATCTTCACATCGCTTTAATATGTTTTTTTATGCGTTACAATATATTATCCCATTCTGCAGCCTTCCTTGAATCTATGGGCTTCTTTGGAGAAACTGCCATGGGCTTGTCACCGTGTTTTCCGGATCTTAACCGAATGTAATATTTCTTGTCAATATTGAAAAGAAGTATTCATGAACAAATGGAGCAATATACTTCACAGGATGCCCAGTGGAATCAATTAGTTTATTTCGCTAGAACCATTACCTCTTTTTCACACCAATCAATTGACTTCTTGGGTGGCAAAAATGTTGTTTAAAGTTATTTTTAAAATGGTGGATATGTGCTTATGATTGGTTTATTATTGTTTAACAGAAAAATAGAATAAAAGGAAAAGTATGTGTTCATGATTAGACCTTGTATTTTCGCATTAATACAATATGTTAAGAGACTCCCAAAAGGCGATGGGAAGTGCAAAGCCCTTGTAAGGAATAAAATGTTCTACTTTGTGAATATCGCATAAATTTGAAATAAATCTGTAGAAATAACTTCCCTTAAAGCAGTCATTTGATTATACAATTTTTATTTTTTTGTGACATATATTCAATAAAATATTGATATTTTACTAATTTGCAACAGAGCGAATGACGCAGTTTAGATGATTATTCGCATCTGTCGAAGAAAAGCCGCAGGTTATAGTAAGAAAGAAATACGTAAACAAAAAAAAGAAGTTAATCGGAATATATTTTTGTAAAAATACAACTTGTATAAGAAGCCGCAATATACAGAGAGAACTAACGCGAAGCCAATCTATATTTATACATGTATTTTAATGCAAAGAACACACACACACACACGCATACACACACACACACACATATATATATATATATATATATATATATATATATATATATATATATATATACTAGTAGAAGTGCCCGTTGTTGACTGGGTTCAAAAACAGCCTAAATCTAAAGGTTATGTAAAAGTTTTTAAAAAGACACGTAATGACGTGAGCAGGATTTTTTTCTTCTTTTGACACGATAACAAGTAACGCTTTTATTTTTTTATTATTTATCTACTTATCTATTTTCAGAGTTTGCAAAATTTGTGTCGAGAATGTTCTAAAGTTATGAGTTTTTTGGGGCTTTCACTTTAATAAGAACGTGCATTTTTGAGGTGCTTTTATTCGGCACAATATGATTCAACTCCAAAAAATAAATACAAGCTGAAGTGAATTAAGATTAAAGTTAAAGTATTCTGGGCCCTAACCTATTTTAAAAAATCTTGTTAAACTTTGTGACATATTTACATTCTATGGAGGTCAAGCGCGAACGAACACCCAATTATTTTATTATACCATTCCTATTCAAGTTCAAAACTACTTTCTAAAGTAGTCCTATGTACATCTATATCAAAAAACACCTGTAAACGTTTTTATTTTTCATTTTTTATTTCCACACTTTAGGGCCAGGCGGGAACGCAGACCCCACAATTTTTATGAGCCACTGTTCTGCCAGATCAAACATTCCCATTCCTGGTCCTCGATACATCTTCTATCATTATATGTAATCAGTTTTATTTAAAATAGTCAACTATATAGAGCCTATTCGTGACCACACAAACACACACACAGACGTTCAACTTCGTATTATGTATATATGAATATATATATGCATGCACATATTTTATATATATATATATATATATATATATATATATACATACATATTAAACTACATAATGATTATAAATATAACGACGAAAACATGTAAATGCACTATACATCCCGCCATTTAAGCTATGAATTGAATACATTTCTTTATGAAATATTTTGTGCCTATTAATATCAGCGTATCTATCTATAGACACATAAACATGTTTCTGTATGTATCTATAGGACAATCACAGCGACAGAATAAAGAAAATAAAAGCACACACACACTTCTCACACAGATATTGCAATTTATATCATTTCATTTATAAATGTACCTTTAAATATACAATTGTACCTGTGTATACTGTACTTATACAGCAGCAATTTAGTCAAAGAAATAAACACTTGAGACTCAGTGCAAGGAATGACGTGTAATCTATTACGAACAGGCAATGCACGACTTTTTAAACAAGTTCTATTAGCAAAGAACCAAATCTGAAAATAATTCTAAACGACCAAAAAAGTGAGTGAAATGGTAAGGATTTGCAAGTATAATATATTGCGGTAATGAAAAAAGAGTAAAGAAAATATACTTATACAAGTTCAAAGAAATATGGATAACTGAAGCAAGAGTAAGACTAACATGGGGAATATATGTTGTAACAAGTAACAAACAAAACAGTAAAAAGGTAGAAAAGAAACACGTAGACAGATGATTCTAAAGAATCAAATGTTCCATAAAATGATTACGAGAGAGTTGCGACAAGGATACTAGACACGATATCACCACTAACAGCAGAACGCAACAATGAGATTATACTTTTATAATGAAGGTGATATAAGCAAAACTTAGGAAAAATAGATGAAGATTTTGTATGTGTAGAAAGTAAAAGATATTGTGCACATGAATGTAATGAATGTAACCAGTGCTCGTTATATACTAAGCGGACCACATTTGAACATATTATAGCGACCTAATTTTAATTATATGTACCATTTCTGTTTTATACTAGCATGGTATTCTATCTATAAACATTTCTTGAAACAAATTATCAATTTTGTTTGTAAAATAATTTATTTCTTTTTACTCCGATATATTTATATATATATATATATATATATATATATATATATATATATATATATATATATATATGCGTGTGTGTGTGTGAGAGAGAGACAGAGAGAGTCTGTTTTGTTATTAAAAGTATTTTTAAAGTTGGAAGCAACACTTTATTTAATACAGAACAAAGAAATACATCTATAACAGGCCTAATTACAAGTATGGACTTTGGCAATTGATAATCCGTATAGCAAGTATAGATATTACACATACTTTCTTCATGTTGATTCATCTCAAAATCCAAAACCTTACACAAATTGAATAATTGTGCAATTAACTTTAATAGTGTTTCTGTGTATGTTTCTAACTATACACTGCAGTATGCGGAGAAATATGAGCATATAAGTTGACAAGCAATATATATATATATATATATATATATATATATATATATATATATATATATATATATATATGTCTAGCCGCACTGATGAGCTGTGAAACAGCGAAACAGTACTGGATGTGGATGACTATATATATATATATATATATATATATATATATATATATATATATATATATATATATATACTGAAATAATAAAATAGTGAAAAGTGCATAGACCCAGAACGTTCTTTTTTACTAAACTATTTCATAAACTCAGGAAAATGATCAAGTTTTTACTTGTTTCTTGTTATTGTTAATTCAGATTAAACACTAAATTTCCGATTAGTATATATCCATATTTAACTCTACTTTGTTGGAATTTTGTAAATCTCGTCGAAAATACTAAATAATTAAGATGATATATTTTTCCATTCTACAGCTAAAAATACATATAAGAATGTTATCTTAAATGATCGTACATTTAGTTATATCTTTTGGAAAACGGTTAGCAGGTGTTTTGTTTAGTGGAGAAAATGTAAATAACGTTTTCTTTTTATTAAGCACATTATCATTAGATTAAAATATGTGGAATAATTCTGAAGTTAATAAATTACATTTTTTGTTCTTATATTATTATGTAGGTCTACTTAGTAATTAATCCTCACACACGTCCCCCCTCTCTCTCTCTCTCTGTCTCTCTCTCTCTCTCTATATATATATATATGTATATATGTAATATATGTGTATATATATATATATATATACTTCATTTAATCACATAAATCAATATGCGAAATTATTCTTTTATGCGTAAACGTTAAGTATTTACTTCATCATTGCTTAAAATATAGGTAGAGCTAGGTAGTAAGTTAGAAATATATATATGGCAAGTAAGCTAATAAAATATTCCGCGTTTCATACACGCTAAGACCCATCAGACTTATGCGGAGAGTTGCGGTTGTATCTCGTTTTTATATACGCACATTATATTTAGTTAGCTCAAATTACAAGATATCTACGCTTGCCGTTAAAAAAGCACACACAGAGGAGGGGTGAACCAAATGTCAACTTGACCTAAGTCCTGTAAGTGCCTGCCTATTGGCTGATTAGGAAGGGAGCGGTGGAAACAAGGAGTCTGATTGGCTTACTAAAAACACTCAAAAGAATGTGCGTATATAAAACGCGAGACAACCACAACTCTTCGCATACACCTGACAAATCCTAGCGTGGATAAAACGCGGATTATTCTGTGCGACTTTATTGTCATGTACATTTTTATAACTTACTATATATATATATATATATATATATATATATATATATATATATATATATATATATATATATATATATATACTTGGTTATACTTTTAGAAAAAAGGGTCCCAGCGCAGTGCACCCTTACGGGGAAAAAATCCGAAATATATATTAGTTTTTTTTTCGTAAAGTATGATCTACTACATAATTGATACCGTTGGTTTCAATCTTGATAACAGAACACCACTTTATGTACCAACATCAAGTTCTCTTCAGCCAATACTCATCTACTTCATAACAGAAACTAGAAACATACTCTTATATTATACAATCTCGTGAAAACTCTTTTTCTTAACCACCCCAAATTAAAATCGTAAAATTTTTAAAACGTACTTGTTTGATATTTTGGACGCTACATTAAAAAAGTAAGAAAAAGGAAAGACTAAGGGGAAAAAAAGGAAAAACGATATATTTTATTTTTTTCTGTAATGTTGTTAAAACATGTTTGAACTATTTATCAGGCCACCTATGAAAAAATGTTTGCCAACTATTCATTTTAAAATAATAATTCTTTAAACATTTTTTCTGGTTTGGAACGATTTTTTTTTTAAATCTTAAGTCTATTTCTATCTAGTGTTTGGGAGATATATTTGTAAAAGTCTGAAGACTAATTCGAGCTCATGATAATTACTTTTATTAATAGTTTTATTAAATCTTACTCTTCTTCTATACGTACCACATGATACATGTTTGTACTTTTATTTAACCCGCCTATTTCTATGGGTGAATGATGAATTTAATTTCAATAGCCTGATTAAATCCATCATATTATATACATTTTTATTATATTCTTCGGAATGTTTATTATATATATCGACTTTCTATTAAAAAATATTCTATCAAATAGGACCACTTTATTATATTTAATATAAAAATAAAACTGAATGTTATGTAAACACTAAACTTTTAATTAAAATTAAAAGAAATTCTAATTTAAAATGTAAAATAAATTCCAATCTCAAATTTACAGATTTATATTAAAAAAAACTATATTTAAAATTATAGCATTTGATTTACAAATTCATATTTAAAAGCCTCTACTTAAAATTATAGTATTTACATGTGGTCTTTGTTTTGGGGGAATGATTAATGATACGGTACACTATACTTAAACATAATACAATTCTCCTATTTTTTGCTATTCAATATAATAATGTTAAAATATATAATATATACTTAAAATATGAAAAATTTTTAATACTAAAATAGTACATTTTTTAAATGTTAAAACAAACACAATGCAATTCTTTATAGTAAATAAATGTAATGTTTATTTAAATAAAAATATTCCGTTTTCCAAGAAACCATCATCAAGTATAAACTTGGTTTTTCTCTTCTTCTTCATCGTCATGTTTAGATGTTTTAACGGTGACAACTTTGAAATCTAGTGAGAATTTCTGTTTCGTTTTTATAAGTAAATCACAGGAGTACGCTGGCGCGCGTTTTAATAATATGGTGTGTCTCGTTTAAAGATTTTTTTTAAGTAAACACTTTAAATGTTTAGAAAGCCAACAAAAGCTAATATTTATTTAATACGAATTTTAGGTTTTAAAAAGAACCCTTATCTGGTACAAAATGTTTTTGTTTCTCTATAGATAATGGACTTAATCGATGGAGATATCGAGTAACATAGTTTCACAGTGTTCCTATTATAGATTTTATGCAGTCTCTTTTTTGGTAGAAATGTTTACATAGAAGCCATAGGAAGATACCTCTGCAGGTTTTAGTATTTAGCGAGATCGGGGTAAAAAAACAAATGATCTCCCGCGTCTTTTTCTTTTCTTGTTCATTATGAGTCTGTTTGAGTTTTATGTTCTCGTAAAAACCACTTGTATGGATTGCATCGTTACAATATGGAACTGCTCGATTGAAGACTTCAGCATTCGAATAAAGCATTGATATTATTTTGCTAACATATGTACCATACTTTTAAACACTGTGGGTGGATAGCATGAAGATTTATGTATTTGAGTTCTTTTTATTTGGTTTATGGAAGGGTTATATATCCATCCCGTTATTTAGTATTGTATCTAAGAAGCCTATTTTATATAAATCCATCGTTATTGTTATCTAAAAACCTCGCTCTTTCAAAAAAAGTTAACTAAAGATGTCCTAAGTTTGTCGAGCGTGCAAGAAATGAGAAATTGATTTACTCTGTACGCAAATGCTGCAGAAAAAATGAAATTATCTAATGGTTTACTTGAAAAATTAATCTATTAAAAATAGGAATAGATAGTTCTTCTCTTCTACCTGATTCTACGCACTGTGAAAAATGCATTAAATAGCTTGTTATAAATGTTTAATTTCAAAATAGTGTATTAAGCAACATATTTAAAATACAATTCAACCTTATATATTTTACTTACGTAGCAATCCCTAAAACAAAACATAGTTAACAGTTTCAAAATACATGAATAAAAATTACATTGCGACAATTCAAGAATTTTTAATAATCTCCATTTAAATTATCCTTACAATAAATGAAATATTTAACAAATAAAAGGTTCATAGTCTTTTTATTATGTTGTGTAGGAGTACATATTGGAGATGACGCGGGGGTTCATATTAGGACACGTATATAACGAAACTCATGTAATACAGACATAACGATAGTGATGATGATGGAGAGAATACATTTATATTACAGTTCTTTTCACAAATATTAGAGGAGAGGGTGATATTCTGTACAGTTCTTAACACAGAGAAGGGGAGATACATAATCTTCGAAGGGTTTACACAATGTTCATTATAAGATGATAAACACAATTACCTTTCGTTCGTGATGAAGGATGTGTCACAAGACAACAGGTACAACATAATGATGAGTTCTTTATTCATCTGATCCGCCGGTCGATGACGTGATGAGTTCAACTGGTATGAGTACATTGGTTTACTCCTCTGTGCTCGCCTCCAAGGGGCTCTGACTCCAACTCATCAACTGACCAACTGACTGCCAATTAACTGCCCAACTCTTTGGCTCTCAACTCTCTTTCTCTCTCTCTCTCTCTCTCTCTCTCTCTCTCTCTCTCTAACTTACTTACTCTTAGATCCCATATTGTCTATTACACCAGAGGTGTTTTCAAACGTGACTAATTTCACCTGGCTTTTCGTATGTTTGCCTACACACTTTTTACAAACAATGAATCCCCAATTCTAATCTAGCGTATTATTAAACAATATTATTTAATTTGCATTGTTCATTCTTTTAGCTAACATTTTCAATATTCCGAATTCTAAAAGAATGCACTATACACACTTTTTTCAATATGAACAATATTTAACAATTCTAATAGAATTTAACAATAGACTACATTTCTAACATTCCATTCTTAACTTTCCTTATAGGGTTCGATTCTAGGCTTATACCAATCTCCTTTTCACTTATATAATATTCTTCTTATATGCATGGAAAAGGGACAGCTTTTTTTCCATGAAACACTCCCTTTTTTCCTATTTTACAAAAACGTACGCATTTTTAAATCCTAGTAGATTTCAACAAAAAAAATACAGTATTTTACTAACAAGCATAACTACCAAAACAACAACAACAACAACAACAACAACAACCGTTTCCCAGACAGGATCGGAAACATTTTCATCCCGGCATAAAGATAGTAAAAGTCTGTTTCATTTTCTCTCTGAGCTCAAAGTCCACGAACAGAAGTTATTAAGTTATAAAACACCGAACAGTTACCTTACAACAATCAAAACATCAAATTCAATAACTATCAATGTGCTGTATTTATCTTTCTCTGTTTTGCTTTCTTATTTCCTTTTTAAATGGACACACAAAATCGACATACAATATTGACACAATCAACATTTTTTATAGCCGATTGCGACATAGCGACCATTTTCTTAAATACGTTTTTTAATCGTCCGCGTGTGTATGTTACTTTATCTTTCATTTTTATTTGCAGTCAACATACAAAGTATTGTTTCCTCTCTAAATTATGCATGTGTATGTGTGTTTTCGTTTGTTTTCTTTCTTTTCTTTAATAACAGTGTAACATGTTAATACTGTTTTCTACTTATTTGATGTATATTTTTATTTTATACAATATTGTTTTTTTTTGTTGGTGGATGTTTCTTTTCTTCGAGTTTTCCTTTTTTTACATGAAGGTCGCCAGTCATCAAGGCCCGAGACACACGGGGATAAGGGTTATTCTGTGTACAGTAATCAATGGGATAGTATCATAGTAATCATTAATATTGGAGATTTTATAATGTCTAACTAAAGAGGGCAGTTTCTCAGGAACTTGTTTATGTTAGACTTGAAGACATTCAAGTTGTACGCAGGTGGGAAACACGAAAACGGAAGAGAGTTCCACAGGCGTGCACTTCTAAGAAAAAAAGTTTGCACATGGAATCTACGCTTTGATTTCGGCACAGATAAACAGTGGGGAAAATTAATGACAGTAGTTTCAGCTAGACGGATTTTTTATGAAAGACTGGCGAGGAGGGACCAGAGATTGGAGTTCAGACGAGCACTTGCCATGGAAATAACGATAAAACAAAGATAGACTCGCAACATATCTTCTATGGGAGAGAGGCCGCGAGGAAGAGAAAAGGGCATCCTCCACTAAGCCACGAAGTCTATTTTGTACTCTGTCAAGGCAGGATAGGCTGCTTTCTGAAGCTCCTGCCCAGATGTGGCAGATATACTCCATCCTTGGACGTACTTGACTTTTATAGAGATAGAGAATTGCATCAGTCGAGAGATATTTTCTGGAGCGGTACAATGATCTCACCATTTTTCCTAGCGTCCTTGGTAAAAAAAAACCTGATGTACGTGTTACATTCCCAATCAGGAGTAAAAGACAAACTCAGAAGCTTGTCAAAACATGGAGCTTCTCCAAGACGAGAGTCATTCATTTCAATTGATGCGAGATGGGGATGAGAGCGTTGATGATATAAATATAGAAGCTTGGATTTAGATGCATTAAATGTAACCAGCCCCCTCTTCCTCCACTTTACCACGCGCTCAAGATCAGAGGAGAGAGAATCAAAGAGAACCTTGTCAGTTACAGCCTTTGATGTGTTGATATAGATTGCCGTGGCATCAGCATAGATGTCAACGAATCATTTAAGTATGTGTTTTGGGAGATCATTGATGTAGATCAGGAAAAGAGGTGAGCCCAGGATGAACCTCTGAGCTACTCCAGCATTAATACTGTGGGCCTCTGATTTCTGCTTATCAACCACTACTCTTATCACCCTATCGGAGAGAAATGATTTAATAATTGAGAAAACATTTCCAGTTCTACCGTAGCTGTAAATATTGTGAAGTAGGCCATTATAGAAGGCTTTCGATACGTCAAGAGCTGTTGCCCTAGAAAGGACGACTTTGTTAAGAGCTTCACTAATCCTATGAGATATAACCGTTAGCACATCTGCTATAGATCTTGCGGAGCGGAAACCATATTGAATGTCACGAAGAAGCTTGTTTCCTCTGAGGAGATAGACTACTTCTTTATTTAATATAGATTCCAGCAACTTACTCATGACACATTGGAGACTTATTGGTCTATAATCAAAGAGAGATGATTTTCGCCTGAGTTCTTAAATACACAGCATACTGGTGAGGTTTTCCAGGGTCTTGGAACGCACTTCTCTTTAAGGCAACGCTTAAGCAGTTTTTTAAGTATGGGGGCAAGTTCTGGTTGGAGCTTTTTCAGCACTATAACTGGAATGCCGTCAGGGGCAGTTGCTTTACTAGAATCAAGGGTCTTGATTTGCTTGGCGACCTCACGCACAGATATTTGTATGTTGCATAGTGTGTTGTCTAGAAGGAAATATAGTATGGCATAAAATCTTAGCAATAATATGCCTATGTCTTGCTTCAAGTCTATAGACTGATTGTCAGGCTTCTGATGTTAATTTTGCAGTCCTTTCCACACTTTGTGAATGTGCAGGCAAATCAGGTAACTCTGGCTTTCTGCCGCTCATCAATAATTCCTGAAGGTCATCATCTGATAATTCTTAAGTTAGTGCTTGCTCTGAAACTCTACTTTGAGAAAGGTCTATCAAATTTGACCAATGTAAAGCGTCAAAATTTATTGCTGATATATTTTAAACGCCTTTTCACTGGTTCATCACTCCTGAAAAAGAAAAGAGAAGTCAAATAATTTTATTTGAACACAATTTTAATGAAAACAGCTTTTATTTTAATTACTATTTTTTGAAATTTAATAATTTAAATTGAATGTTTAAATAAAAATAAACAATTTGATCAGTCTTATATGAATGTTTACTTAACTAACGGTTAAAATTCTTCTTATAGCTTCCTCCCTCACGTCCATTTAATCTTATTTTAATATAGAGAACGGAATATTCTCTTGCAAAAGAGCAAAAACATTAAACTGAAAGCAATTTCCAGAATTCCTGGAGGTTGCTTTTTTGTTTGCCCAATCATTTTAAAATTATACATTTGCTGGTTATGAAATGATTTATCTAGTTTAATTTCAAACCAGCTAACTGCATAAACTTCTACAATAAAACTAATCAGCTGGTGCATTTTTCTAGTCAATTCAAATGGATAAATTTTACGGGTCCACAAGCACATTAATCGGATTGCCAGAGTAAGCCATATTGCTTGATTTAAAGGTCCAATCCTCCATGTTGCATACTGAGGGTCTACTTTACCACTTGAAATACCAACAGCATACTCTAAAAGTAGTCTTTGGTCACCAGTGAAATGATTTTCTGTTAGTTCAGAATATCTGCCCTCTATAGGACTACTCACTGGTAAAAAGTCAACTTGAGGTAAATGAATGTAATTGTTGGCATATAATTTTCCGAGTTGACCCGTAAGTGATGTTTGGCTTCGTTCACTTTCATCAAGGGATTTAAATAATACCTAAAAAGAAGCCCATTCTGGTGTAGAGAACAGCGAATGGTGTGCATTTTCTATGCATCTTGTTTTCTAGCGAGGAAACCGGTCCTGATTTGCATCCAATATTGGTGCTTGTGTTGTCTAAAATGGCAGCATTTAAAGTATTGACATTCTCATACTGTTCTAGAATTGTGTGAACTTCATCTGCCAGGACAGCACCAGTTGCTCCAACAGTTAGGATCACTCTATGTGTAAGATACTCCCCCTTACTTCCACATCCGATCCACTTCGTAAATGTCAAGTGATGCTCTTGTCCTTTAGCTTTTCTTCGATTTTTGTTTCTTTTTTCATCGACAGTTCTCATCAAAAATAAAGTGTCTTTGTCGTGTTTCCCATCAACAAATACGGGGACAAGATTACCCTTTTTGATTATCTTTGTTTATCTTTCTTTTTCTATGTCAATTTTGGATTTATCAAGAAAAAGAATCAATATTTTAGAAGGCCCACAGCCTGTAGATCCAACACAAAAAAAAAAGACTCGCACCTATGTTTGATGAGACATCACCTCTGAGTTCAATGGCATAATGAAGAATTTGTTATGAGGCTGTAAATACTCTTACACTCTTCATCTTGTTCAAAACTTTCATTTGTTCCATCACTATTTTCTTATGTAAGAATGATATTCTGGGATGTTGAATATATAGGCTTGAATCAACTTTCTTTTCTCCAAACAGTTAACTTTTTAGATTTTTTCACTGCAGCTTTATCAACAGGTCCGAGTTGAAAATTGCAGTTGGGTCCTGTATTATTTTTTTCAAATACTCTCTCTCTTTCTTGAATTAGAAAATTCGACAATTTTTATATTCTAATTTACGCTGATCTTAGAAATAAATTATATTTCACGTAAAAAATGTAATTTCTTTTCTCATTGGTTTACATAAAATACAAGAGAGAAACTCATTTAATTTAAGATGTCTATGGCTTTAATTAAATAGGATTTTTTTCGAACAAACAAGAGAAATTCAAAAATAATAGAATACACTTACCTTTTTTTTATAGGACAGGTACAGACTATATGCATTGACTGACAATTTTCTTTTTTGCATGCAATATTTTTTCATGACAACTTGCAATTGGCGGATCATACCAACAAGGCGAAATGTCAAATAATTTGTCAAGTTTATTGACCAGAAGACTTTTGACCTATGCGGATAAAACCTTTCTATTTATTTGCTTAGGTGGTTTAAGCAGGTATCCTGACATATGTGGACAATCCATTTTTCAGTTAATAGGGGAAAACAGGGATTTACTGCCTTCCAAATATCTTTAACATCATTTGCCATTAATTTTGAAAGGGCAAATTTATTTAACATTGGATGAGAAATTACAATGTAATAATCATATTTCATAACCTAACGGAAAGCAGGGGGTTCTCTTGTATTTAATGGAGAAAGTGGGCCCGCAAATTTTGTAGAACCACTACTGCGTGAAGAAATCGTTCGTTTCAACTCATGGTTAGAAAAATATCTGCAAAATACATATTTTTTGTTAATGAATTAAATAAAGGAAATTATGAATTAAAAATAAAAATTGGAAAAATTGGTAAATATAAAAAAAGAAATAATAATGGTTTTACTTACCGAATAGTATGAACACACAAGTAAAATCACACCGAAATAGCCTTGCGAAGATTTTTTTTAATAAATTAAATAACACAAAGGTTTAAAATAAATCGTTCTTTTTCTTTATAATTAAAGTTTGCTAAGATATAAAATGCAAAATGTAATAATTTCTATATTTGAATAAAGCTCCGGTTAACAAAGTAAATACATGAAACTGATTATATGGGGTATAGACGGAAATATCAACCGGATAAGATATAGCCCTGGTTTATTAGTTGTTTAATTCATTTTAAATAAAATATTTTGCAGGGTATATTTTTATATCAACACTCAATTAGTTTTCTAAAATTAAAATAAATATTACAAACAAAAGAAAAAATGTATTGTTTAGACTCACTTCATATTTTTTCTTAAAAACCGGCATATGATTCTTTTATTTAACACCAGCGCACGGCGACATAGACGCAGCTTGTTGAGTTTTTCAATGTTTAAATCCATTTTAGCAAAAACGATGGAATTTTAGAAAAACATATTTTGTGTTATTATTCTCAATGTTATTTAGCAACTTTCTCTGCATAGACCTAGTCATAATGCCAAAATCGACCTACCCTAATAGACAATGGCAAAATCAGGGCAAAACCTCCCCTCGTCATCTGTCTTTTTTTAGTGGGTCAGCCATTCCACATTATAAACGTTGAAGTCACCGCAAATGTGATTGTTAGCCGAAGGATTAGCAGATAGGGTGTGCCCAATTTTTCAGATATACTATTAAAGTTGGTAACCCCACAGTTT
This sequence comes from Euprymna scolopes, assembly GCF_053919585.1. NCBI lineage: Eukaryota > Metazoa > Mollusca > Cephalopoda > Sepiida > Sepiolidae > Euprymna > Euprymna scolopes. The sequence continues at coordinate 5,009,537 of NC_136490.1, forward strand.
TGGGGGGTACATAGGGCAAATATAAATGCAGTGGTGTAAGCTAGCGCAACCCGGAAGCACACATAAGGTGTAAAGTAGAGTCTTCTCTGGAGATATCCCTACCAAATGTAAAGCATCTTTTATGTAGGCACATATTCCATGCCCATGGCGATCTTGGGGGTCAGATTTAAATGCTAAGTTAGAGTATCCTTTTTTATGAACTTATCTAGGGAAGTGGTCGGCCCTATGCCAGTTTCACTTAGAAAGAATATGTTCGGTTTCGTCTCCTATAAATGCCTTTCAACCTCTGGAAGGTTGGAAAGTAGACCCCTGATATAAGAGAGTGAGATTTGGTAGTACGGGTCTACGTTGGAGGATGGGGTTCTAGGTTAATTCGTGTTTTTTCTAGAGATTTGTCATGTTGAGGTTTTGGGATTTGTGGAACAGGTCGATAGACTTGGTTGAAGCAAGACAAAGAGGAAAAGTAAGAGAGAAAAATACATAGTATAAGGTAAAGCTGTAACAATTACCTACTAGTGTGGTCTCGAGCGACCCTACCAGAAATACTGCATGGTGCAAAATCCATCTTTTACCAATATTCTTTGCACATCTCCAAATTAATCCTCGAGCACTCGTTCTACCTGCTAGAATGGTGTGAGCACCCGAGGAATCCATCTGACAGACACCTTATGCATATGCAAATAGTCATGGATGATAGTTTCCACAGACACTGTACTAATCTTGACATCTTGGCGTATTTGGCGACTAGTAATGCGCCGATCTTCCAAAATAGAAGCTTCAACTTGACGGACAGATGCCTCATCAATGGCAGAAGCGGTATGTAACAGGTCTGGGAGCTGTTTCCACAGACTTCCAGCCATGTTTAAATCCACGATGCCAGCCTTTTACAAGGTCATATGATGGGGCATTATCACCATGAGTTTCTTTCATTTCATCAAAAGTCTCCTGTGGTGTACGTCCTTTCAAATACAAACACCGGATCACTGATCGACATTCGAAAGGCTCCATTTCACACCTGACTCAGTTCAAATACCTGCAAAACAGAAACCAGAATGAGTTCAGAGCTGTAATGTGCCACATAAACGGTAGAGATATAAATAATTGCACATGCAACATTCCAGCTAGATCAGACAACTGGAAGTGGGTCAGGGACATTACTTATTGCACACCCAATATATATATATATATATATATATATATATATATAGAGAGAGAGAGAGAGAGAGAGAGAAAGAGAGAGAGAGAGAAACATTTATCGATTAGATATAAAATATTACTACCAACCATAAAAGGCAAAATTTTCTGAATGCGTGTGTTTTTCGTTCCAATTATTCTGATGGAGATTTCTTACACAGGAAATTATGACAACACCAAATAAAGCTTTATTTTAACAAGAATTATACCTAATGAGATTAAATTTCGCGTACTTTATATTTCACATCGATGATAAGAACATATTAACACAGTTCACTTCGACACTTAAGTTATTGTAGAATAATAATTTCTGCGAATATGATTTTCATAACAAGACAGCAAACTATACATGTCTTACTCTTCGAATCATCGACTGAAAAAAAAAACGCCAAAATATTTAGATTTCTTCTTCCACTTTTTTCAATCAAAACAGTGTTACAAGATTATTGAACGTTGTAACGAAAGCAATCATTCAATAATAATTAGAGGCTTTCTTGACCATTTTTAAAACAAAATTATATAAAATTTGATTTTATTCAAAAATCAAATAAACTTTATAACGTTTACGTTCATTGACTCCTCATCAGTATTAGTGCCAATCGATATTATAATATAATATAATAATTATTATTGTCACTTTTTTGTTTTAAATTAATGCATCTCCTTCCTTGAGGTAAATTTCATTTCTGCAAATAATATAATTTAATTAAATTGCTTCTCCCATTTTTTAAAATAATTTCTCCTTTCCTATTTGTAAAGATTATAAATTTAATATACCATGGCATACCTACGTATCTTTTGTTTTTATTATTTTTTACCGAGGAGATAAAAAATATTGATTTAGAACAAACATGCGAACGTTTTCGAATGCTTGCGTTTTCTTGTTATTTTTAAATAAATAAACATTAACGATAATTATTCAAATATACCAAGCAATGTTTTTTTTTTATACATTATCTAATATTATTAAACGGATTAGGTAAATGAATATTGATTCCAAGGAAAATTAGGTGTTTTTCAGTGTTTGAACCGTGTTAGATTTCAGATAATATTTCAAAGTTAAATTACAATTTAAGGTGATTTTTTAAATAAATTGTGAGGTGAAAGTGCAGAATAATTAACAACCCCTCTTTTCATGTAGAAATCGCTAATCAAATAATAAAGTTCTTATTTCCGCATGGTTCCTTACTCTGCACAAAAAAAAAACTTCTAAAGTGGCTGAATGCATACGTTTCCATTTATTTATAAATTACTAAGAAAGTACGACGTTGTGTGTGTGTGTGTTTTTTTTTTGCAAAGAAATCACACTTTTCAAGGCCAAGAGTCCACTCGAATATAAGGGTTAAAGAATGTTCAGTGATCAAAAAGACAATATCATACTAATCGCATGGACTTGAAGACGGTTATACTGTAGTCAGCTGGAAAGCAGGTAGACGAAAGAGAGGCCCCTAAGTGCGAAGTTCTAATGAAGAAACTTTGTTCATGGAACATAAGTTTAGATTTTGGCACAAATAAAGAGTGGGGGAAACTATTGATGGTATTTTCAACTAGAAGATTGTTTCTCGCGAATGTTTGGCGAGGGGAACCATAGATTTGGAGCTCAGACGAGCAGTTGTCATGAAAACACCGAGAAAACAGCGACAGATTCGCAACGTATATTCTGTGAGAAAGAGGTTGCAGCGACGAGAAAAGAGCATGCCTTACTAGGCTACACGGTATATGTTGTAATCTGTCAAGGCAGGATAAGTCCTTCCTAGCAGCTTCTGCCTAGATGTTGCAAAAATACTCCATACTTAGACTATAATATAGGTTGAAAATTTCATCAGCAAGTAGATATCTACTAGAACGAAAGAAATATCCCATCATTTTTTCCAGCGACCTTGGCAACGGATTGGATGTACTTATTCCATATTAGATCAGGATTTAAAGACAAGCCAGAAACTTGCCAAAACATGCAGCCTCCACAGAACGAGAGCCATTCATTTAAACTGATGCCAGATGGGGATCAGAACGTAGTGATGGTAAGACAGGAGCTTGTTTTTAGATGCATAAAAAGTAAGCAACCACAGTTCCCCAGTTGTGCCACATGATCACGATTAGAGGAGAGAGTATCAGAGTGAAACTGGGCGTTGGCGGCCTTTAATATGCTGCCGTAAATGGTAGCGTCGTCAGCGTGACTGTCTGCGAATGATCTAAGGATGTGATTTGGAAGGTCATTAATGTAGATCAAGAAGAGAATTGCACCAAAAATGGACCCGGGCGGGACACCAGCGTCAATACTATTAGCTTCTGTTTTCTGCCCATTGACTATTATTTTTAGGATAAAATGAGTTAATAATTCGAAAGGAAACTTCCGGCTATACCATGGCTGGAGATCTTGTAAAGCAACCATTTATGACATATCCTATCAAAGGCGTGTGATACTGCAAGTCAATTGCGTTAGAAATAGAATATTTTGTCGAGAGATTCGCTAATCCTATGAGAAATAACCGTAAGCATATCTGATGTCGACCAAGCAGAACAGAAACGATATTGTTTTTCCTTTATTGATAAATACATAAGAATTTCAAATATAAATTAAATATACGAATGTAGATTTATACATCTCCTGTATTCGTCAACCGATTAGATACATAATTATTAATTCCGTACGCAAATTCTAACTTACGAATGCGTTCTTTTTTCAGAAAAAAAAACAATTTCGGACATTACATTACATAAACAAAAACATGAATATATATATATATATATATATAATTTATGTATCGATTATATAAAAAAATATATTCAAACAAAATATGTATATATTCCGAATGCTAGTGCTTTGTGTTTTTGTATTTTCCTGATAAAAAAATTGCTGACAAATTTTCGCATGCGTGTTTGTAGTTCATTGATAAGTATAAGGTAATACTGGTCTTTGTTTCCCTATTAAATAAAATATAAATCTAAAATGACCTTAGATTCCAAAAATAAGATAGCCGATATTTTTCTAAACAAAGAAGAAGCATAGGTCGAATACAAAACTAACATAATCGTAACGGTTTAGCTTAGTTGATTAGGTCATATGATAAATATAAAAATAAACTTATAAAAAAAGAAATAACATTTTTTCAAAAATAAATTATGCGAAATAAAGAAATTTAGAAATAAAATTTAATGAATCAACGAATAGTATTATTAAAAATATATTAACTGGGTACAGGTTTTTATGGTAGCTTCTCATGACAGGTTTTAAAATAGTGATACGAAAACGAGGAAATATATAAATATTTAAATAAGCTCCTGACAAAGATGAGTTCGGGATAAATGTTTTCGCATGCTTCATTTCCTTTAAGGGAAATGTATTTGCATAATTTTCTATTGTAAATGTGGTTTCTTATTAAATAAGTCTGAAGAAAAGCTATTTATGTGAAAATTTTCATAATGTTTGAATTTGTCCAATTAGTCTTTAAACATGTGTAAATAACAATGAAATACACTTTTTGTTGCTATCAATTCTTTTTTAAGTCTTGGGTTTTGCTAATACAATATATGAATGCTAAATTATGAAATATTATAATTTTGTAGCTTACTTTTTAAGTCATCTCTCTTTGGGTTAAAATTCATTGGTATATTAATTTTTTCTGAATTAGAAAACCCAGTAAACTTCGGAATATTGCAGAGAAGACTATATTATATATATATATATATATATATATATATATATATATATATATATATATATATATATATATATAGGTGCTAGTCAAAAAATTAGTCAACGTGTTTTTAGCGCGAAATTCTTATTGAGGACGGTCTGTGAAATGTAATTGGTGCTAAAACATCGCTATAATTCTAAACTAACTGAAATAGTTGCTTTACGACAGAATGTTTTTTCTCATATCAATTGCAATGCCAGTTTTGTTTAATATTTCGTGTTTCAAAGGTATAGAACGAGGCATGTAAGTAAACAAAATAGTGTTTTTTATTAACACAAATACAACTAAAATTATTCAATATTTAGTAGCAGCACCTGTTGCCTTGATAACCGCATCAATTCGCCAGGGAATGGAATCAACAAGCTTCTCGCAATCCTGTGTAGACATTGAATCCCATGTTCTGGATTGCAATCTTAATGGCTGCAAGAGTAGTGTGTTTTTCTTTGCGGAGCTTACTCATTATCTGACCCCACAATGCTTAAATAACGTTCAAATCTGGCGAGTTCGCAGGCCATTAATAAATAGGGATCGATCGTTCTCGGAGCCAGCAAGATCTTGTGTAGCAGAGTGCGCTGGTACCAAGTCATATTGAAAAACGATGTTGTAGCCCTCCTGGATGAAGCATAAATTACTAACAACTTTAGCACTTATACAGCCCCAAACAATGCAAGACTGCGGGAACTTCACATATTCTTTACGCATTCATGGTTATACCGTTCCGTGATTTTTCGCCAAACACGTGACCTTTGGTCGTTGAAGGAGATACTAAATCGAGACTAATCTGAATAGCAACTGCTCATTAAACATGTCTTCAGACGAATGGTTGCGTGTGATAATTTCAATTTTTCGATTTTGTATTTCCTTCGGCGACTAAGGGCAAGGCGTTTGGCTTAAATACTAATATTTTTAATATTTGTATACAACAGATTACCCACTTTATTTTCTCATGGATACAAGATAAATAATTAAAATCAGTCTGTGAATTCGTAGCTTTGTCAGGCCGCCATTAAAACAGTTGGTGTTGACGTTTTCGATATTTTGTATAAAATAAATTCTCCGCCAGTGGATGTCAACTCCCAACCATCATACTATAATGTTAACTACAACTGTCATACTATAATTTATTATATAAATCTCACGTATATGTTCAAAGGCATTTATGCATGTATGTATTCATGTATGTTTGTATGTGTGTGTGTATATCTGTCTTAAACGTTCGACTGGATCAATAGATTTTCGATTGACTAGTCTTCCCTACTGGTTTGGCAATGAACAAAAAGGCAAATACGTCACATTTTTTCACGTTCTTTTTATCCTTGGAGGGACGAGTTCATGCCTACCTGCCTACTTCCACTGCTTTTTTTGCTCAACACACACCTTCAAATACACGGGCCACGCCGGGCACCCAGGCTAGTATAGACTAAAACCATAATACTATAATATGAAATTTTAATAAAACTGTCATAATAATATATTGAATAAAACTGGTATCTGCAGAGGGCACATTGAATGAACGCAACTTGTTTTCCTTGGACGAAAATTATAATCTTCAGAATAATGTGAGAAGTAGCTATTCGCCGAAAATGCCATAATCATTTGCAGGAACGAAGAAAATAAGAAAATATGTTGTTTTTTTTTTTAAATTAATGAAAACAAAATAAAATGTATGATTGTTGTTATACATTTGGACCAATTATAATTTTGGCGCAATCGATTTTTCTCAGCAGTGGAAGCATCGCCATATCATTAATGGCCGATCATAATGTTAGGCGGTTACCGTTGTTATGCCTGCGCTTTCCTCATATTTGTCACATAATAATTTCATCGAACATAATGACATTTTCTAACGATCTGTTAAAATTGTGTCATTTAAATCCGCCTTCTACAGACGCGTGCAAACAATGGCGCTGATGGAAGCGAAAAGCGCGTGTTTCGAATTTGTAATTTCATTCCATTTAAATGAGTCTAGTAAAACACGGGGGATTTCCTGAGAAAGCCGGTATGAGAAAATGTGCTTACCTGTAGGTGAATATTAATCTATTCATTTATGTGTACATTAATGCTCTGGCGCGTATGTGCTAGAGGAGACGTGAAATAAACGTGTATATGCATGCAGTGAGATACAAATTATTATCACGCATGATATCAGTCACACATTAATCGATATTACTGATATCTTCCTGGAAATAACTCATCGGTTAACACAGAGTTGTAACACCACAAGTTATCGAATTGCTCGTATTTTAGTTACCACTTATTTTCGTTCTCGCAATAGATTTTTAAAGCAGTGTCGGCGAAAATAGGCTTGAACATTCTCGGTGGTTTTAAAAGTTGTTTTTAGAAACGGTCTACTGTTTCTGACGGTCGTAAATGCTCATATTGATATCATTATAATGAAAATATCTACACATAATCAGTTCTAATATAAGTCATCGTGAGATATGATACCCCGACAAAAACGAATATGTTCCATAGAGCCAGAATGACAGGATGTTTCTTTCAATTACTCGTATTAATCATCTCTTTGTAAAGCAATTTGCCTTCTCGCAACAGCTGTTTCTAAATTAACTTCTAGCACGCCAGGGACTATTTGTTATTACTGGAAATTTCGTGTCACCAAGCTTGCCAACGGTCAAATAGCTCTTAAAACATATTCAGTAGAGATCTGGTTATGGCTTTCTACCTAATATAAACCAAACACGTCTAGAGCTATATATGGAAATAGCCATACAAACCTCAACAGTAGCACCAAATTGTTGCAAGATATAAAAAAAGTGACTCAAAGACATTGAAGAAGTATACATTACTAAAAAAAAACACGCAGAACAGTTTTAAAAAAAGACCGGCACTTTATAATAGACTGGTAAAAAGTCTGTGAAGATGCATTAGGAACAGAGGACAGAGTTCAAAATAGAAAATGTCCTATTCTCTTCCCTGCAACGTCTTTCTTACGGAAAAGATGTTGGAAGCCGGCGTTTCTGCTTTATCGTTATTTTCCTGGCAAATTCTCATACACTCGCCAAACTTTCACGAGAAAGATACCTACATTAAATATATTATATCTATCTATCGATATCTATAAAAGTGAACGGGTCTGTGTGTCTGTCTCTCTGTCTCTGTCTCTCTCTGTGTCGGTGTACATTTCCCTACGCAATAATTCTGTCAATTTTTAGTCTATAGATTCGAAATTTGATATACAGGGTATAGAAATTTGGGGAAATCTATGTGATCGGGTTTCGGCCAGAAATTTCGCTGTTAAGGGGTTAAAGTTCAACGATTTGTCCTTTGAGAATTGTACCAAACTCCTCCGACAATTTTAGATAAAGGTTCCTTGAACATGTATTTAACGTAATAACTTCATGTGAGCTCAAAAAAATAAATTTAAAGGGGTCATAATAGGATCAAGTTTTAAAAAATTGACCGTTTATTTATTTATATATATATATTTTTTACTCAGCATACACCTACAAACACCCGGACAACTCCGGCCACCCATCCTAGTATACCTATAAAAGTGAACGTGCCTGAGTGTGCGTCTGCCTGTGTGTCTGTGTATATTTTCCTTCGCAATAACGCTGGCAATGTCTACAGACACGACATTTGATATACAGGGCACTGAGATTTGGGAAAATCTATGTGATCTGGTTTCGGCCAGAGATCTGGCTGTTAAGGGGTCAAAGTTCAAAGATTTGACCTGTGAGGACTGTAGAAAACTCCTCCTACAATTTTGGGTCTAAACACTTGACATTTTAGATATAAGTTCCGGGGACATGGATCCAACTTAATACTTATTTGAGCCCAAAGAATAAATTTTATGGGGTTATAATAGGGGTAGGATTAAAAAACATTCACCGTTTTTATTTTTTTACTCATCATACACCTCCAAACACCCGGGCAACGCTGGACACCTATGCTAGTATATCTATAAAAGTGAACGCGTTTGTGTGCATGCCTGTCAGTCTGTCTGTGTGTCTGTGTACATTTCCCTACGCAATAACTCTGTCAATTTTTGGTCTACATACTCTATATTTGATATACATGGTACTGAGATTTGGGAAAATTGAAGTGATGTGTTTTCGGTCAGAAATTTGGCTGTTAAATGGTCAAAATTCATCGATTTTATCTTTGAGAACTCTACCAAACTCCTCCGACATTTTTGGGACTACACACTTGAAATTTTACGTATAAGTTCTTTTGACATGGGTCTAACCTTCTAACTTGATTTGAGCGCAAACAATAAACTTTAAGGGGTCATAATAGGGGTCAAGTTTGAAAAAATTGACCGTTTCTTTTTTTTTTCTTTTTTTTTTTTTGCTCAGCATACACCTCCAAACACCCCGGCAACGCCGGACGCCCATGCTAGTATATCTATAAAAGTGAAAGTGTCTGTGTGTCTGTCTGTCTGTTTGTGTGTGTTTGTGCATTTCTTTACGCAATAACTATGTCAATTTTTTAGTCTACAGACTATTATATACAGGGAACAGAGATTTGGGAAAATCTATGTAATTGGTTATCAGCCAGAAATTTTTATTTTAATGGGGCAAATTGAACGATTTGACCTTTGAGAACACTACTAAACCCCTCCGATAATTTTTGGCTTAAACAATTTAACTTTTTGATATAGGTTCCTTGGACATGAATCTAACTTAATAACTTTATTTTAGCCCAAAACAATAAATATTAAGGGGTCATAATGGGAGTCAAATTTAAAAAAAAATAACTTTTTTTTTGCTGAGCATACGCCAGCAAACACCCGGACAACGTCGGGCACTCATGCTACTATATATATATATATATATATATATATATATATATATATATATATATATATATATATATATAATGTTTTATGGTTTAAAGACCAAACATGTGCAATTTGTGTTAATAAACAAACATACTTTATTACAATCAAATTCGATATTTCAAGGCATAACAGTATCTTCATCCAGGAATATGAGTTGCCTTATTAATGTACCATGCTTTCTGATATAATACCTGCCACGTCTTTCTCATGCGTTCTGGTGAAAGTAATCTCTGATTGAGTAGAAGCACGCTAGTTTTACGGCTATTGTAAACGATAATAGATAATAAAGTGTTAAAATCTAATTTAACGTTTAACAGCCAGTTTAATTTTAAGGCCAAACAAGTTCAGAATTTTTTTTTAAATAATAAAACTGTAATTCTACTATATCTTTGGGGATATTGATAGTTAGGTAATTCCGCCGGTTCTTCATCGCTTCACTGTCGAATATTTTTTGTCCGAAGCTGTTGTTTTTGTTATTTTTTTCAATGTGTCGCTTTGTGGCCTTTCCTGACACACTTATTGCATATTTTGTTTTCGTAAAAAAAACATATAACGGACTAATATTGTCCGTCTTGTGTGCAAATGAGTTTTTTACGATTGGATAGATACTCTTTGGTTTTGATTGGTTTTTCTTTTCGTTTCATATTTTTGCCCATGCGAGTAATCTTTTGGTATGAAACAAATCCTTTTGTAGCATGCCCGATTTGTGAGTCGTTTTTTACGCTAACTACACGTCGGTAATCCTCGTCCAACTTATGGGAGTGAGCCCTTGTTCACTTTCGATTCTAGATAAAACTCGTTGTTTTATCTCGGCGTTTTGTGGTGAGACGGCACCCTGTGACAAAATCAAGCATTTGAAAACGTCTGCTGATAATTCAGCTAGACGAAAATCGTCACAGTGTTTGTTAACATAACGAAGGTAATAAGGAGAAGGTAATACTGTCTACGTCGTCGTTGTTGAGGAGATTAGTTCAGTTCCCGATTGAGGAGCTTAGTTTAGATCTTTTCGGAGAATTCCATCTTGATCGTTTCCCTGGGTAAAATATCGTCAACGAACTTACTGTGTTCTGCGGTCCCTAACTTCAGTAGAAATAGGCGGACCTTTTTGGCAATACTTCACCCTTAGAAGCCACAAGTTAATAAGTCCTTGTATCTACTATAAAATTTACTCGGCGTTTTGGTTGATATCAAAGTGTAGTATCTTTTCCGGCAGATGCTGCACTTTTATATCCTTGCCCTTGTGGCAATCTGTTCGTTGTCCATGTAGGGACCCCCTATATGAACCACTTACCTCCCCCTCCCCCTCATTCTAAATAAAACCCGACCCTGTTATCATATTTTGCTTACATCAAGAAGCAAATAAATTACCTACTATAAAAAGCATCAAGTATCATATCCTCCGCGGCTGCGTAGTAAAAGGCATCGATGGAACTCCATATTGTACTTTGCGAAAATGATGTCTTCTTTCTTATTCAGCTTTAAAAAATCCTTGTGTCTCTTCTGTTGAAATAACGATTTCCATCTTGTTTCTTTTGTTGAGGAAACACTTTTTCTTCCAACATATGTTGCCGGTCTGGTTGTTGTTGAATTTGGTCTTTAAAATGTCCTCCATCTTTTGCTTGTGGTCTATTTGAGCTTTTAGTAATTGCGTAATTATTGCCTTATATGTAGCGAATATCTTTCCCAGGCGAACTACACGTATTTTTTTAAGAAGAAAATGAAAAAGTTCGAAGAGGCAGAAGAAATAATATATTCTTTCTTTTTGTGTGTGCTTGAGGACTCTGGTGTCGCACTTGGTATTCCCGTATACAAAACATTAATTTTCAATGTGGGTGATGCTACCACTAAGTGCAAGATTCTAATGGAACGTTGAGATATTTTGCCCCACTATAAATAAAACCCATGAGAAAAATAGAGGGACGCATGCATACTGGTTTAAAACATTCACAGCGTTATGTTACATAAGGGAGGGAGAAGAAACGGATTTGACTTTGACACTTTACTTGAGGGATACTGGTACCCTGGTGATGACGTGTCCATTTTACTAATGAAGAGAAAAAGTTTACGACGATGAGAGAGATATTACAAGTGTTAAGAGACGAGAGAACGGGACCCAAGATCCCTTAAACCGTTTGTCTGGTGGTTAGGACACTTGTGGATGTATGTGTTTATATATAGAAGTTCATACCTGGTTTTGCTGCTCTGGGAGAGTCTTCATCTGGGTGGAGCTCTCTTGCTGTTTTCGCCGGAATACACAAGATGAAGACAGATGTTGGGTTTTCAACCTTTTATTCTCCCAGGCATGATCTGCAGATGTTGCCATCGATGGTCTCCACTGTGGGTACCTACCACGTCCCACGTCTGGGGCGCGCATCTCCCCCCTTACTTAGGAGAGAACCATTTTAGACTTCTGCTCGGCTTGGCATTTTCTGAGAGACTCAACGTTTCACCAACCTTGGCACGTAGCATCACATGACATCCGGTTAGATGAAACGTCACTTCCTGCAACGTGGATTAACTACAAAAATATCTCTCTGACCTCCTCCCACCCTCTCCCTCTCTCTCGATCTACTATCTAATAGAGACACAGAGAGAGAAAATAGAGAGAGTATGAAAGAGCCAGAGAGAGAGAGAGAGAGAGAGAGAGAGGAGAGATGCTCTTTAACAGTTACACTAAAACCTATCTCAAAATTTGAGAAGATGTGTAAAAAACGTGCCAGCTCATGTGAAAAAGGTGAACTACACTGATGCAGGAGGTCACAGAGAAAAGAACCGACTCCAACAACTATGGATATATCACATTCAAATACTACCAGCACAACTGAGGAGACAAAATTACAGCCCCCTGAATAATTATGGATACTTACAGATGAGCAGAATGGATGACAAAAAAGAAAATAGAGAAATACATGGTCCGCTATACATAGATCAAATGTTCCTGTAAAAGGTAAAAAGGAGAACAAAATTGCAATGACATGGATCGACTATACAAATTCATACGAGAGGGTGCCGAAGTATGGCTTAAAATCTCTTAAATACCAAAGAAATTGTTAACGTGATTTAGAATGCAACGAGAACATGGAGACTGGAAATGTCAGAAGACAGACAGCAATAACAGAAAGTAACATATAAACAGGCATCTTCCAATGCGATTCACTCTCACAATCACTGTTAGTCATAGCCATGATTCCATTGAACAATATACCGAGAAAGTGCCAAACCGGATACATTTCTATAATACAGAGGAACAATGAACCATCTCATCTACACGAACTTTTTGTAAGGAACGAAAAAAAAAACTAGATAAACACTAATAAACACTACCAGCATCTTCAGTCAGAATAGTTGGTATAGAAAAGTATGCAAAACTAGTTATGAGAAAGAGAAAACTGCAGCGGTAGAAGGTATTACTCAACAAACCGGAGATGAGAGTACTAGTGGAACAAAACGCCCATAAATATTTGGAAGGTTTTGAAGCAGACACAATCAAAGATACAGAAAGGAAAGAGAAAATGTGAAAGGAATACCTCGGGAGAACGAGAAAATGGCTCGCAAATCAATTATATAGCAGAAAACTAATAAAAAGTAAAATACTACTTGTCACTCCAGAGAACACAACAAGTTGTTTTCGAAAATAAATTTTTGATGATGATCTGTGTGATTACTACTAGCAGTAGTAGTAGTAGTAGTAGTAGTAGTAGTAGTAGTAGTAGTATTAGTATTAGTAGTAAAAATAATAATAATTAGAGTGATAAAACATAATGAATTATGTAAATGTTGCCATATTGACGAGTTAGAAATGGTGATGAGCTCCCACTCTTTCATAAAGTACTTTAAATGCAAGTTCAACTGTTATATTTTCGACATCTAATTATACTCCTGGCCTTCTAGTGCTGTTTAGTCTCCAATGTCGGCAAAACTGTGTTAATAATCGGAGGAATTCCATCACGCGAGTATCTGGCGCCATTATAGCTATTGCTCTAGGTAGGTGGCACTCAAGAGTCTGGGAAGAACAACCATCTGATTTCAAAGCATTAGAGATGATGCCTCAAACAAGGAAAAGGCTGTGGTTTTCAACCTAAATATCAAAAAGCTTATCATGAAAGAAACGGCAAAGAAAAGTATTTAGAATGAAAGCGTTAATTAGATTGGGGTGAAGGACTCACGAAGGTAGGTGTAACAACCAGCAAGAATTCAACAGTCATCGTGCAACTGCAAGGAAATTATGGAGTCCTTCTGTAGAAGCAATTTCCTGATAAAAGGGAGAATTCTATCAAAAGATACAGAAAGCATATGTTTAGAGAACGGAGAGAACGGGGGGGCGTTGTAATTAACCAAACAACGCGTGCATGATGAGGTAAGGGCAATTTGGAAGAATGGAAAGGATATCAGAGCTGAATTTGCAGATCATAAAATGACAGCAGTAATGGAGGACGACAGAGCAAATATAGGAGATGTGCAGATTTATGAGTAAAGGAGAGTGAATAAAATGGAAGATGGGAATGAAGCGGCAGGAAATAAAGCAGAAAGAAAGGATTTTTTTTTTTTTTACACAGTGATCACCACTTATCAAGGCCCGGAAGCCACTCAGGGATAAGGGTTATTGCAAGTACATTACGTTAGTGTGGATATTTGATAGAGTGTTTACTTAAGGGGGTGGTTCATTAGGAATTTGTTAACATTAGACTTGAAGACATCCAAGTTGTAGTCCGGAGGGAAGCAGGCAGACGGAACAGAGTTCCACAGGCGTGCAGTTCTAAGAAAGAAGCTTCGTTCATGGAATCCTCGTTTTGATTTAGGCACAGATAAAGAGTGGGGGAAATTTTTTACAGTGGATTCAGCTAGACGGGTGTTTTTTGTGAAAGATTGGCGAGGGGGGACCAGGGATTGGAGTTCAGACGAGCACCTGCCATGAAAATAACGATAAAACAAGGATAGGCTCGAAACGTCTCTTCTGTGGGAGAGGGGTTGCAGGGTAGAGAAAAGGGCATCCCCCACTAAGCCACGAAGTCTATTTTGTACTCTCTCAAGGCATGATAGGCAGTTTTTGGCAGCTCCTGCCCAGATATGGCAGCAGTATTCCATCCTTGGACGTACTTGGCTTTTATATAGATAGAGAATTGCATCAGTAGTGAGATATCTTCTGGAGCGGTAGAAGGATCCCACCATCTTTCCAGCGACCTTGGCAACAGACGTGTTCCATTTCAGATCAGGAGTAAAGGTCAAACCCAGAAGCTTGTCAAACACGGGGCCTCACCCAGACGAGAACCATCTATCACAATTGATGCCAGATGGGGATCAGAGCGTTGATGATGTAAGGATAGGAGTTTGGTTTTGGATGCATAAAAGGTAACTAGCCACATCTTCCCCCACTGAACCACGCGCTCGAGATCAGAGGAGAGAGAATCAGAGAGAACTTTGTCATTTACAGCCTTTGATGTGTTGCCGTAGATGGTCGTGTCATCAGCATAGATGTCAACGAATGATTTAAGTATGTGTTTAGGGAGGTCATTGATGTAGATCAGGAAGAGAGTTGGGCCCAGGATTGACCCCTGAGGGACCCCAACATTTATATTGCAGGCCTCCGATTTTTGTCCATCTATCACTACTCTTATGAGCCTATCGGAGAGAAATGATTTAATGATTGAGAAAACATTTCCAGTTATACCGTAGCTGGAAATCTTGTGAAGTAAACCCTTATGCCATACCTTGTCGAAGGCCTTTGATATGTCAAGAGCAATTATCCTAGAAAGGAAGCCTTTGTCAAGAGAAAGCCTTTGTCAAGAGATTCACTAATCCTGTGGGATATAACCGTCAGCACATCTGCGGTAGATCTTACAGAGCGGAAACCATATTGTGTGTCACTAAGAAGGTTATTCCTGCTGAGGTGGTTGACTATTTCTCTATTTAATATGTATTCCAGCAACTTACTCATAACACAAAGGAGACTTATTGGTCTATACTGAGAGGGAGATGACTTAAAACCTGAATTCTTAAATACAGGCAAACTAATGAGGTCTTCCAGGGGGTCGGAAAGCACTTCTCCTTAAGGCAGCGCTTAAATAGTTTCGTAAGTATGGGAGCAAGTTCTGGTTGAAGCTTTTTTAACAATATAATTGGGATGCCATCAGGGACAGATGCTTTACTGGAATCTAGGTTTTTTTTAGCTTGGCGACCTCATGCACGGATATGTGTATGTTACCTAGCTTGTTCTGTGTTATAGGAGGAAATATGGGGAGTTGATAGCCTTCGTCGCATAGGGTATAATTAGCTGCAAAGTTCTTTGCAAATAGTTTGGCCTTGTCTGACGCTGACGAGATGACCTCTGGTCCATTGATAATGGTTGGGATAGAACGCACACTTCTGTTCAGGATCCTATTTGTTATTTGCCAAAACTGGTGGGAACCAAGCCGCTGATCAGCTACCTTGGATTTAACAGACTGGGCATATAGCTCTCTTGCATTTTTTATTACTCTTTTACAGTGGTTGCTGGTAGTCCTGAAAGCAGCTTTAGTCTCAGTGCATCTATTACGTTGGTAGCTATGGAAAAAGTGATTTCTGTGCGCGATAGCAGCAGCACATTCTGGGGAGAACCATGGCTGGCTGTTAGGTTTTTGTTGGAATTTTTTAGATGGTATGAATTGGTCTATGCCTACAATTAACCATTCGGTCGGATCTGATACTATAGAGGCCACTTCCTTTTTTAAACATGGAGTGCAGAGGTAAATCAGATATGAATGTACGGAAGCTATCCCAGTCAGCCATAGAGTATCGGTATACAGTATGTTGGAGGGGTACGTCTGGGAGCTTCTTACATTTCGTTTTTATCTTAACTGATACGACGGAGTGGTCGGAGGATCCTAGAGGAGAATGAACGGTACATGAACATAGCTCAGGTGAAGTTGAGAGAAAAAGGTCTAAGAGGCATGCATATTGATTGGGTGTATCGGGCACACGGGTGGGTTCGTGAACTATCTGCGTGAGGCCATAAGCAATGGCAAAATCATGACAAAACCTCCCCTCATCATCTGTCTTATTTGAATGGGTCAGCCATTCCACGTTATGGACGTTGAAGTCACCACAGATGTGGATGTTAGCCGAGGGATGTGAAGACAGTATGTGGTCTATTTTCTCATATATGCTCTTAAAGATAGTAACTCCGCTGTTGTGGGGCCTATAGAGGGCAAATATAAATGCAGTGGTGTTAGCAAGTGTAACCCTGAAGCACATATAGGGTAAATTAGGATCTTCTCTAGAGATACCCCTGCCACATGGGAAGTAATCCTTAATGTAGGCACATATTCCATACCCATGGCGATCTTGGGTGTCAGATTTAGCTGTTAAATTGGAGTATCCATTAATTATGAACTCATCTAGGAAAGTGGTCGGCCCTATTCCAGTTTCACTTTGAAATAATATCTCCGGTTTCGTCTCCTGTAATTGGGTTTCAACCTCTGGAAGGTTGGAACGTAGACCCCTGATATTGGAGAAGGAGACCTGGTAGTAGGGGTCTACGCTGGAAGATGGGGTTCTAGGTTTAATCGAGTTGTTATTCTGGAGATATTTCATGTTGAGGTTTTGGGATTTGTGGAATAGGTCGGCATACTTGGTTAGAGCAGTACAGAGAGGGAAAGTAAGAGAGAAAAAGACAGGATGTTTTTTTTATTTGTAGCACACGAAAAGGTAAAGCCGTAACAATTACCCACTAGTATGGCATCGAGAGGCCCCACCAGAGACTACTGCATGGTCCAGATCCACTCACCAAATAGCAATACAGCAGTCCCAGTACTTTGCGCCTACTGATAGGACAGCCTCCTTAGTGGTTAATCCAATGTTCGGGTCCCTGACTATCAGGCGGATTACGTCAGCCCAGACATTTAATTATTATCTATATTATTTTAATTATTGTCTATCTTTTAGTCCAGTTTTGAGTTTTCATTAAGTTTTTTTGAATGATATGTGTGGGATTTGTAATATTTTGGAACCTGCAATTAGATAGGAATACTTGCATGATCGATGTCTGCGATTTCCTGATTCTGAGATTAAAAGAGAAAATATTCATTCGTCTTCTCAGTACACAGGGTAAATGATATACAAAATGGCCAAATGTCGTATATTTATCCCTCTAGACTGGAAAAGTACGTACCATCAGATCGCCAACGGTTGACTTTATCAAGTTTTGCAGGGTTCTTTTTTGGCGTGAGGAATGGGGTAACCACCTTCCAAATCATAGTCGACTAAATCATAACGGATAAGAAACTGGAAGACATATATGCGTATATTGACAAAGTCGCAATATGTGGCTATAAAAAAAGAATAAGATGAAATTCTCAACTAAATTCTACTCTAAATGACGACAACTTCTTCTATACAATGGGTATTTAAGAGACTTTTTCCCCTTTCAGTGAGAGAAAGATTCTATGGGAGGAAATGTTGTAAATATTGATTACCTCCTCTTTGATAACTCAAGCTATAAAACTGTACATTTCCTCTTCTCAACTAGACGCGTAGTAAAATTATTAATTGAATAAAATATTAATAGAGGGAATCTCTTGTTCTGTTTACAGGAAACTTATTCTCAAGAAAAATTGGCTGTTGGATTCAGAACAAAAAGAAATTGTAATTGAAATGTAAGATTTAGTGAAATACACTCTAAAAATAACCTACATATATACATTTCGTATGTAGAAATCTGTAAAATAGTAACTGAGATAAAAGCAGACGAATTAAAACAATCATGAAACTTCTACGTAGAAAAACAAGTCACGAATCCTTGGAGAACAAAGATTGGATATATTAACAATGGTAAAAAAAAAACTTCTCCCATATATTTCTACAGATTCCATTACAGTTTCATTTTACTGCCGATGAACTGGTAAGTACAAAATTAAAAAAAGAAACCACTGGTGAGCGAAAAAAACAGGACGAGAATTAAGACGGGAAAGGCAGATCGACAAAAGGAAACGATAATAATAAAAAGAGGAAACTAACAAATGAATTAAAAATGCATGAAGAAACTAACGGAGGGAATGATCAATTAAAACAAATAAATAGCAGTAACATAATAATACAATAAAAAAAAAATTAAATAAGACAAATACAAATCTGAACAGTACGAGCAAAAAAGGACATTTTGAAACAATGAACGCTAATTCTATAAACTTGTGAATAAAGAAAATAACTCCAGAGCTTAAACAAAACAAAATCCTCATCGGCGAAGTCAGGAGATGAGCGAGAATATCCCATAAAATATGGTTCATCCCTGAAATAGAGAGACAAAGAATTGTAGAGAATCAGGGACTGGAGAACAACTGATAATTAGCAATGGAAATGCTTGAGACAGCTCGAAAAATGTAAACTAGAAAACACGCATTCTGATTTATAACATTTCCTAATTCTAAAATCCGAAAATATTATCCACCAAGCAGAGGTGACAAAATAGATTACGTAAAAGAAAAAAACATGGGTATAAAATGACACATGAACAGAAACAACACCCAGAACCGACAGGCATGTGAGGCAAGCCCTCTACCAACTGAACAAACAGATTTCGGCGCGGTTTGCTTGATCTGTGTTGGTTAATAGAACTTCTTGAGTGCTGGGCGTTTGCTTAGTCGGTAGAGTGCTTGCCTCACATGCAAGAGGCTCAGGTTTTGAATCCTGAGTTAGGATGTGCCTAACTGATGAGCCCAAATGAAGGCGAAACTCGAGTCCTGGACTTCCGGTTCGTTGACTGCCATGGCTCTTGTGGGATGCAACGTTGTTTGACTGGGGAATTTATTATATACAGTCTCTCACAGTCTGAAAATTATATATATATATATATATATATATATATATATATATATATATATATATATATATATATATATATATACATACATATGGGTGGACGCCTAGCGTTGCCGAGTCGTGCAATGAGCATAACCGTAATATTTTAATTCATGCAAATTACGTTTGTATAATTATAGAACCACTCCTGTACTAAATATATTATGAGGAATATTTTGCCTATAATCTAATTAACAAAAATAATTACATAATAATGACAATGTCGTTCATCACATTTTGTCTGTTGTCGTTTACAGTATCACGCCAGCTAATATTGTCATTGAAAGGAGAAGACCCCAGTAAATAAAATAGCAAACTAGTAAAGTTTGAAAATGATATTTGGAAAAGGCAAGTGCTACAAATTAATATATATTTAATTCTAGGAATGCAGTCGATTGGGTATTATTTTAGAAATAACGGGGAATTAAATATCGCAGTTAAAATATTGGACAATATAAGTTTAGAAATACCGCTTAAAATAATGATTTAAAAACGACAGAATGGTTTTATTTGTTTACCAGAAGCGTGTAGATTCATGTGCAGGAGCGCGTGTAATTAAAGCAAGAACCATCATAGGTAATAATAACAAAAGGCAAAAGCGACGCAAGTTAGTAACATTGTTCATTACGCCTCTAACGTTATCGAGAAAGGAGGTGCTCAATATATGGGGACAGGTTTCGAAGTTAGGATACGTAGTCACACTGAGAGGCAGAGCCAGAGAGAGCTCGAGTCGGCCACACTGGGAGTTGACGCTCTCTTGGAGTCGAGAGGAGGGGGCAAATGCTTGAATCTCTGACTGGCATCATCATCCAGCTGGTATAAATAAAGATTCATCATTTTTTAACTGCTGTCTTCGTCTGAAAAGGTAAATGTGTTTTGACTATCATCTTGTAAACGAACTTTGCATAACACCCTTCCATGTAATGTGCGTCTGCAATCATCAATAATGTATTTCCTCTCCTATAATGAGTTAAAATTAGTGTATAAACATCTCTCCCAGCTTTGTATTACAAATTCCCATTACTCCAATAACGAATCCTCACCTTTCATGTGCTTTAAATATGAACTGTGTGTGTAATCTATATAAATGCCATTATCATATTTTGCTCTGAGTCTTTGTTATAAGTTATCGTAATAGGTGGCCCGCTACATAACAATATAAGAGGATGGCGATAAACCCTGAAAAGGTACTTATTATTAATGTTTAGTTTTAAAATATGAAAATTGAGAAATGATTTACGATGATTTTCAAATGGTATTTTCTTTTTATCAAAAATATAATTCATTAACCAGAAAAATGTAAATATAATGGGATGGTGCAGCCGATTTTTATCAGGAGAAAATTACATCTGTAGTCAGGTGTTCTACAACTTACTTATAACTCCAGATGACAAAAAGAAAACGATTTTATTGTGTCTCTTAACCGTTGTAACATTAAACATTTTGATGTAAACATGTTTATTTTCTTTGTGAAATAGATACTATTTTTATCGTCGGATTTTTTTGGATTTTGTAACGTATGGCATCAATTACAGTACAAAACATATCTTAGAACTCTGCCAGACATAAAAAAGCTTTATGTAAAGGAAGAAGGTCACCCACTCAAAATGATTTACAATAGTATATAGTGATAATATAATAGTATATATATATATATATATATATATATATATATACATACGTGTGTGTGTGTGCATAGATAGATAAAGAGAGAGAGAGAGCGAGAGAGAGAAAAGCACAATTATTGAAAATATTTTTTTGAGTAGTTGTGGATAATTATATGGAGAAAATTGTGCGAAAAGAGAAGTTGTTACAACCTGGGTGGCCCATTATCGGAATGAGTCCAATGTCGTTAAGGGTTATAAATCCAGGTAGGCAGAAAAGAGGCCCATGGGAGAAAGTGATATTCCCATATAGCACATTGCTCCTTATTGATATTTCGAGAAGTATACCGGACAGCCTTATTCGTTGTTGCGTTCATTGTGTGTTGGTTGCTGTAGTCGATATGTTTTCTCGGTATTGACAAAGTATATCCGAAATTGGGTGGATATACCATTTCATTGTAATTATCCCCGTGAGTAATAGAATTTTAGCATTGAGTTAAGTGTGCAATGGTCCTCGGAATCAATAGTGTAGTTATTTAAATACCATAGATAGCAAAATAATCCTGGGGATGATAGTCGGAACAGTACATTGGAACGGCTTGCTTGAGGTGTTATTCTCCTAGAAAGATAGTTCGTGGTCTTGCTTATAGTGGATGAGGGAGCCCTTTTAGATGAGGGAAAGAGGAAAGTGGGGTGAAGAAGAGAGGGTAAAGAGAGATCGGGGAGGGTTTAATTTGAGCAAGCATACATGTTCTTAATGGATTTTTTTTCGGCGGGGGGGGGAAATTGTGTTTTAGTATTCTTCAAAAGGATAGACCTCTTGATTTTAAGTTCAAGTGGGAAATGGATATTCTTGTGATTTTCAATGAGGGGCGTTCGTGATAGGAGTGGGTGTGCTGTTTTTGCTGTAGGGAGGGTTGAGCTGATGAGGTGGAGATAGAGACGAGTCATGGTGTGAAAATTTGGAATGTTTGAAGGGTTACTTAATTAAGTGAATTTATGGTTGGCTTCTTTTAAGTTTGCGTGTATATTTAAAATGACTTGGTTAATTGAGATAAGTAAGTTAAATACGTTTGTTGTCGTAGTTTGATTTAGTTTAATTATGCTTGTTTAAATTTATTTAAAATACATATATTTCTGTTTGGAAGCAATCTATGGGTGAGTTTGTTTTGTTGTTCGTTGAGTTAGAATTCATATTTGAGTGGGTGCTTTATATACTCTGGTTAATGATTTATTTTTTATATTTTTATAAAGGGGAGAGTTGATTTAAATGTGGGGTTGTGTATGTGGTCACCAAGGCGTGGTTAATTTTAACTATTTATATAATGATTACTTGCATATTTACCTGTAACCTAAACATAAGTGCAAATATAAGCACATATATACCCACAGACACACATACATGCGTACATATACATATATAGGAATACACATATACATATACATAGTATACACTTACGTACAAACACTGATCCATTCTATGTTTTCACAAATACAGATTTATATGCATACGCATCCTTATACTAATGCATCTGTGTACTCAATTACATATATACATATCATAACGCAAACAATCATATTAGAGAATGAAACTACTTATACAGCCGGGCGATTATGTATCCGCGCGCACTCAAATATAAAACTGCGCTCATAAGCAGGGCCGAGCATCGATATAATCAAGTGCAAGTATTCAATTCATACACCTTTTAGCATACCATCGTATACATACAGCAAATATACAACTCCGTAAGTGTTATGTCTAGAAAGAGGTAAAGGTGCGCACACTGATACATAGAACATACAAATATAGAGAGCGTACACATACCTTTAAAGGTATATATATATATACATACATCAACAATAGATCGGGTTTATCTATCAATTCTATTTTAGAGAGGGATGTATTCCCCTATATCCAACAACATTTTTTATATAGTCTAGGGAGATATAGATAGTTACAGTGTAATATACGGCGAAAGTGTGTAACTATGTTTAATGTCCATGCTCACATAATCACATGCACACAGATATATATATATATATATACATATATACATACGCGTATGTACGCTCACACACACGTGCATACACACATACACACACACCCACATATATATATATATATATATATATATATATATATATTACAGCTCAAAATCCTATGTATATAGACTCAACACAAAACGAACGTTTGATTTTTTTTTAATGTTCGATCTAGTTTATCATGTGTTAATTTTGTTGCAATGCCTGTGAGTACATTTCAAGGGACGTGAACATGATGCCACGCAAAAAGTACTTCGCTTGTACAAATGTAGGCGAAATGTGTGTGTATAATTGTATGTGTATAGCTGATTGTACTTTAATTGATCGATAGCAGATTTGTTGAGACAGTATTGAAGCACGCACGATGAAAATACGTTTTCCTGCGACAGTTGTTTTCTCGCTAACAAAAAATGTGATGGATGGAAAGTGAGTTTTTTGTTGGTTTTCTTTGTTTGAGCGAGGGAAGTTCGGTTTCCATTTTCATGCTTTTTTGCGTCTCTTGTATTTCTGTCGGTCTGTCACATTTCTCTTTTACAACTACATTATTCTTCGCAATTTCTTCACATATAATAGGAACATTTATTATTTATTATTTGAAAGAAATACAACAAAATTATAATATAGCCTCCCCTTGCTACACCAGCCACACGGGATTTGAATCTCTCTTTCTCTCTCTCTCTCTCTCTCTCTCTCTCTCTCTCTCTCTCTCTATATATATATATATATATATATATATATATATAAATATATATATATATGTATATATATATGTATATATATATATATATATATATATATATATATATATAGTAAGATGATTGCTAATTCATAATTAAAATTTTTTTAAAAATCGGTTTCATAAGAAGGAAGGCAACAAAGTTAATAAATTGTATGTTTTTATTGAAATAGACATTACGTCATGGACAATTATTTTCACATATATTTTTTTTTTAAAAGAAATTGTCTCCTCATCAGCAAAATTATTGGGTGTTTTTTTTGTATTCATTAAATGCTCTGTAATTACATTGAGTTCCTTAAATATTAATTGGTATACATAAAAAGGAACAATAAATGGATAAAAAATATTCCAACATAAATATATATATATATATATGTATATATATATATATATATATATATATATATATATAAATATAAATATATATGTATACACGCACACACACACACACACACACACACACACACATATATATATATATATATATATATATATATATATATATATATATATATATATATATATATATATATATATATATATATAACCAGACCTGTCACCCGGATTATCTGGCACGCTTGCATTTAAAAATAAGCACTTACTAATTCTTAGCTAAAATTATATATATATATATATATATATATATATATATACATATATATATATACCTATATATATATTTATATATATATATATATTCGATGGTAAATCCGTCCATTATTTTAATCAAACCGATTCATTTGCT
Source organism: Euprymna scolopes (assembly GCF_053919585.1). NCBI lineage: Eukaryota > Metazoa > Mollusca > Cephalopoda > Sepiida > Sepiolidae > Euprymna > Euprymna scolopes. The sequence goes on from NC_136490.1 coordinate 5,034,195, forward strand.
ACTTTTGTAAATGATCACTAGCATTCAGTCTACTAGAAAGTAGCTTCCCAAGCCTCAACTATGTTATATACTTGGCAGTATACTGTAGAGTCTTGGTATTGATTTTATAAAGTTATGTTTAAAAAATGACTTAATGTTTAAATACAGTAGCAAGCTTCAGTTGTGCTATAAAATTGTTTTTACCTCGAATGAGCCCCTGACTTATCAAAATATCAATTGTTTATTTTATTAAATATTTTTTGCATAAAAATTTGTATTAACGCTAAACGTATGAATATAAAGGTCATGTTAAAGACGTGCTGATAAACGAAGCATCCATTTAAAATGCGACAATATATAATAAATAATTACAGTTTACAAAAGAAAAGGCGTTTCTGTTTGAGCGGTGAAAAAACTTCTAAAATGCACTTGCCATATGAATATGTTCTTTTAATTGATTTTTTTGCGATTATATATTTTCGATAATTATCATACGCATTCAGATGAAAAACCATTACATGAGGAAGCACACAGATACACCAAAGAAGTAAACATGAAATTACCAAGAAACTGACTCAGCCGTTTCCGAGTCTATAAGAAACGAACCCAAATACACAGGCACCCTAAGTTCATTTTATATAATAGTAGAGATAAATGATGTGACTGTAAGTTTAGAAGGGTACGTTCACCGTTGAACGCCTTAAAATCTTCACCCTTAAGTTGTTTAAGAAAATACTCAAGTATAACTGAACAAGAAGATTGGCCAAAACAGCGAAAGACAAATATTCCCATTTATCTCTATTTTATTATTTAAATATCGCTAAAATTCACTGTGTCTATCTCTGTCATACTTTCAATTTACCAATCAAAATAACTATATTTGCTTTTATTTATTTCAATAATCCTCTGACTAAATTCATATTTATTGTATACTGGCATGCCGTCATACTGGATCGGTCGTAAAATACGCAAACACATTCTACTTTATTTCAAACAGGAACTGAGATATGTGCATGCGAGAATTATGTTTTCTGTAATCAGTACAGTCCTATACCAGTCAATCAAGTATGATAACCTTTAGGTCAGTCACACAGGGGTTTTATTAGGTGTTTAGAAACTTACTTTTCCTTTACATATGGAATACGCCATTGTAACGAGTCATGAATAAGCATTCGTGAACAAGTTATCAACTATATAAATAAACAACAATCTCTCCTCCCTCACGTTATTTTTTTTCGATATTGATCACTTCTCAACGGTTCGTTCAGAATTACTCTGATTTAATTCTCTTGTACATGTCTTAATTTCTTATATTCCAAATTCATTATCTCTCGATTAAAACTTATTTGAGGATATAAATTAAGAGTTTTCTCCCGAAACACATTCTTACTTTTATACAGATAAGAAATACAATCCTAATTACAGCGATTTTCAAACGCATCGGCCACTTATAATATTTGTGTTTTGCTGTCATATTTTTTTAATGAAATTATGTTATAGACGATTGCTATCAATTATCTCGTATTACTTGGAAATTTATATATCAAACATTCGATTATATACAGATTTTTTAAACGAAGTATTTATGCAATCCACACAATTTAATTGCTGTCGTTCCACGCATTGTACAGGGGTGATATTTTTTGTAATTTATTTTAGACAAAAGACAACGGAAAATATATTAAGTAACTTTTATTTTGAATGGGATGTTTTGAATTTTAAATTTGAAAACCTTAATTAATTCGATATTTAACAGATATAAACTGTATACTATTGACTTTTTTCTGGTTCAGATTGACGTTACCAGTATACCCTACCACATAGGATCCTGTGCAATATTCTATTAAAATTTTCAACTTCAAAGTTATAGTTTAAGAATTGATTCACATTGACCTGAAGATTACAGAATGTTACAGCGATGAAAACGTAGCAATAATAACACCGCTTAAGAAAAGAATTGTCCGTAATCATCTAACTAATATAATTTATTAAGTCGCATCTAAAAATTCCTAAGGTAATACTAATTAAGCAAAGAGCTGAGAAATATTTATGTGTACTTCCTCTCTAAGAAATACATTATTCTTTATGTATTTGCCAAAAACCAACATTGGTACGAATCACATTTGTCGAGTGGTTCTCAGGAAATTTAAATGCATATTCATGAAAAGTCTATTTTTCTTCTTATTGAACCTAAAAATGTTGGACAGCGTGGTCTGATTTAGATTAATAATGTTATCGCTGTCGCGTGTCTATTTAAGCGGAGAAACGGTTTAATAATCGAATCATCGGAAGATGCTAAACAATGGCGTACGAACGAATATACATTATTAATAAAGATATCAAAACAGACAAAAGTTGCTGAATATTTATGACTCTCGCTTAATGTTAGTAGAAGATGCAGAGAATTATAATTATATCGTCGTAAAATAATCAGCGTACCGTGAGGAATTATCAGAGAACATTTGACAATGCATGTTATTTGTTAATTCGATTTATCAGTTTGCTTTTCATAGCCTGAACCTTCGCAATATTTCTATTTTATATGTATCTCTATATAAATGAATGTAGGCAAATATATATTTTAATGCTGGGTATCAAACAAATAACCTCGGAAAACGGTTGTTGAAATGTTATCATTGGAAACTATATACTTCTGTTTACAACGTTGGCACCGTTGGATATTTTAAAATAGAATAATATGATTTTGTAATACTAAAGATTCCTCGAAAACTAAATCCACTTGCAATTAATGAGAATCTGTTTGCTTATAACAACTATACATAATTAAACAGCATAAAAAAGTACTGTATACATGATAATAGGGATCAATTATTATTGCAGGCAATAAACTTGAAGATGATTATGCAGTTATATCTTTTCCGTGGTAGTCACCGGTTATCACGCCCCGGAGGTAAGTTGCCCAAAAATTTTCAGTCAAGTTGTGTTACATGCAATAGACTGATGATAACCATTGCAATGCTTGTAATTGAAAGATAAATCTTACCAACTCTATGCGAGCTTAACCACTTTCTTCTAAAGGAAGTATGAAATTAATAAGTCAACCCCGTGAAAGGAGATGATCATGTTAAGTTTTTGCAATTCTAGCAGGAAGTTGTGGATGTGCTTCAACATATAGCGCCGTGAATTCCACAATTAGTCACCTATCTAGTACTGACCATGCTCAACGTTCCTACATTCTGAGATCTGACGAGAACATGTGTGTCAACGTGTTTATATCATATATAGTGGTTAAAAAAACGATCGTATTGGTAGAATGATTTACAAAGGCTTAGTTTATTCAGCCTACTTTCCACCATAAATTTAAAGACGAAAGAGCGAAAAATGGCAACGTCTCTTCGCTGGCAACTGTCTGTGGTGTAAAGAGAAAATGATTTCCCACTAGACTGTGAGTCGGCGCTTACACTTCTGGGAAGAAAATGAAAAGTTTGACATACGCCTCCCTATTTGTTGCTGCGTGGTTCAGCTTGTAACGTATGTAACTATAGAATCGGACATAATAAGCGGCTGATATTTTTTTTTGATTTGTTCATCAGGAACGTTAGTTTGAATAATTGTCGAGAGTGTTCTAGATACTTTTAAACCCACGTCTCGCGGAGTACAACGAAGGACGGTTAAATAATAGAAGATAGAAGCAAATAAATGTGTGCCTCCCTAGGTCTAACAGACACGTATATCGAATATGGACTGAGTCGTCTTTAATTGTTTACATATAGATGACTGCTTCGCGAATAGAAACTAAATAGTAACGGGCAGTTTAATGTGTAGACATTTTTGTTATTCATTTTTATGAGCAATAAAAAATGATAATTAAGATGACATGGGCAAAATGTGTAATGAATGTTTAAGCTAACCGTGTGAATGCACATAAACAACATACAGAATATTTATTTATTTAAGGTAGAAAACAAGGTGTTTCTTTTTTACTTTGCTTTACTTGTTTTATAATTCGGTATGTTTTTGCAATGTAGTAATCACTTATTGTCTTCCAATGTACGCTGCATGTTCTTGATATCATTTTATGTGGGTTTTCGATGAGTTTACGTTTTCTTTATGCATAGACGTTGAAGGCATCGAGTCTGTTTTTTATTCTTCTCTCTTACGGTTCATCTCTGCTTGATGCACTGTCTCATGCTCTTGATGTGTATTGTAGGAATAGACTGCCAACAGTAGACTCAGTTTTTTTGTTTTCCTCTTTTATGTCTGCAGCGAACAGGCTATGCCTCGGAAAGAATGTGGTCACATTCTACAACACAGCACCGAGGTGTGCACGGCATCATCTCTCCCTTGTGTTTGAGGGCAGGGTGATGTTGGTTTAGGCCACATCTTGAGATTCTTTTAGTCTACTACTCTAGCTCATTGTATTGTCAAGGCGGAAAGAAATAAGAAATGTTATTATTCATTTTTGAACGAATGTTTTATCTCATTTCTTGTATGTTTTAGTGTAATTTTTTATGTAATTTTATAAACGTTGCGAATCAAACTTTACAAAAATTACTGGCGGAACCGCTTTCAATGAAAGTTGGCGTTATCCATAAATTTAGCTCAGTGCGTTAACAAAAGAGCAAGGCGTTGGTGTTCCGGCCTGAACGTTAGGTAATTGTAGTAAAATTGCAGTATGTACCGTGTTTCACAGAAGTTCTTCGCTCAATAGATCGATGTGTGTGCATTCACGGTAGATGGTTGCTTAATCGGTTGATGTGTCGCTATTCTCGGCGAGAAGACCAAGATAAATAAAGAATAAAAAACAGAAGTGACGCTCGCTGGCAGCAGCTACATACGTAAAATAATTACACGAGTAGTCCTTTTCATATTTCAGACATGTATATTTTAACAGTATCACAATTAAGTAATTAATTAATCAGCAATAGATAACAACTAAAATAGTCAATAGAAAGATAGAGTATGTTTTGGTCCAGCACGCTTAGTGACTGTATTTTTTGTTTCTTTCTCTTTAGTCTCTTTTTGGGCCTTGTTTTCTCATTCAGGGTGGGTTGTATACCATTATTTTTTATGAAATCGTGTATTTAACAATATATCACCTCGAACAAAATAAAGTGTCACATTGATGTAGGCGGTTACTTACTGGAACACAGTTTTAGGTACACCATTTAGGGAGCTAAGCAGCAAGATAACTGTTTAAATGATACTTAAACTTCTGCGTGTCAGTCTAGTCGGGGAAACGGGAACCGGAACGGGGTTCCAGAGTCTAACTGTAGTTGGAAAGAAATTACTATTGTAGAACGCTTTCCAACATCTGGGAATTTCTACTATATAGCGGTGGGACTTTGCTACTTGTAAACTTTCTTGTGGGTATTTCTGTTGGTGATGTACAAGTGCTTGTCGTTCATAGGATTATCTACTCTTAAAATACTTGTAAAACAACCAGATGTTTGCAACATTGCGTCGATAGGACAAATGCTGAACCAAGGTGACAGTCCAGGACAAATAAGGTTAGCGACTCTCATTTGATATTTGTGTAGTAATGAAAAACTAGTAGAAGACTCACTAGCCCAAATGTGACAACACGGTCGAATGTTTTTCTTGTAGACGAACATGATACTCTCAGGCGTATATTAATTTTAGCATAGAAAAGAGCCCCCACATTCTTAGCAGCACCGGTAGCAATGACCTCGACCTGTTCAAACTCATGTTAACTGTTAGCGTTAAGCCTCAACGGAGTACTTTCAGGCCATGTGTCATTAACCGTAGTTATTTGTGGTAAGGAATGGTTTCTTGTATTTTTTTATGAAAATAGGCTTAGTGTTGAAAACGTTTGATTCTATTTTAATTCTATTCTACTTTTACTCATTATAATTATATTTTGCCCCATTCCACTACAGATTAGAAGTCCTCTTCTATGGTTGCCGCAATTGCTTTAGGTATGTGGTAACCTTTGTGCTCTCATTTTTTTTTCGTTTTTTTTTTCAAGTGTTCGGACTTCTTTTAAAATATGGCACCTTAATATCTTTGTCATTCGAATTAATAAGGCATTTTTTTTCTCTTGGGTTGACTTGAACTGAACACAACCAATATCACAGGTAAACCGACGAATGACAATGTGCAATCTAGTGAAATCTCAGTTCATGCTCGCTGATCTCTGCTACTAAATCTTGTATTCACCAATTAAGTCATTATCGCTAAAATATTATTGGTCAATCGTTTATTCTAGATCGTCTTAGCGGACTCAGACGGACCAAGAATTTAAACCACAAGCATTTAGTTTTCAACGAGTTACCTCTCTTGAGTTGACAATTTTTGTTGCCACCATTCGAATTTTTAAGCGGTTTTTCTTTCCCTTTACGAAATCAATTTAAACAAAAATAATTTATTATGCCAAATATTTCCTGCTCAGTGCGTTCAATCTGTGATTCTGCCAAACATGTATATGCCCGCCTTATTTTTATTAGTGGATGTAGCTAAAGTTATTAGAACCTGTAGGTATTCTAGACTATTTCAGAGGGATGCATGCCCACCTCGCTCTGACTTGAGGCTGAATCTCCCTGGACTAGCTACACCGATTAGACACTGGCGTTCCATGCAAATGGAAGCAACACAAGGAATAATACATGCCATCATTTGTTTTTAAGCCAATATTTCAATTCGTTAATTGTTTTAATTAAAATGTGATTTTCTTAAGTTTTGATGGAAGTTACAAAAAATTATACATACGCCTAACAGAAAAACATGAAAAAGCGCTGCAAGAATGTCTTATTACAAAAAAAAATCTTATCTCACACACATTTTAGTGGTATCCTTTCAACGTTCTTTGTATATTTGCACTTCTTACTGAATTAAGGTTACGCCAGGAGATTATTGTGAAGAAAATGCCTTTGTACCAATTGTATTGATCAGCAAAATAATTATTTTGCCTTTTGTATTCACGAGAAGTTAATTTCTTCTAAGGTTCTCTGGCGTTCTGGATCGGGAATTTCTCAAAGTACGCAAATGTATATATAACACACACACATAAACAGACATACAGGTAGACAAACAGGCATACACATACGCATACATACACACATACACACACATATATATAATATATTATAAAGCTAAATGTCTGTGTGTACGTCTGTGTGTGTGTGTGGGTGCGGGTGTTGTCACGAATAGGCTCCTATATGTTTAATTATTTAAAAAAAAAATGATTGCATATAATGATAGAAGATGTATCGAGACACAGGAATGGGTGTGTTTTATCTTGCAGAACAGTGGTTAATTAAAATTGTGGCATCTGCGTTCGTGCCTGGCTCCAAAAGTATGGAATTAAAAAATGAAAAATAAAAGGTTCCCTAGTGTTTTTGATATCGATGTACATAGGAATACTTTGATAAGTATGTTTTAAATTAAATAGCGAGGATATAATAAAATTGTGAGGTCTTCGTTCGCGCCTAGTCTCCATAGAATGGAAATAGGCACATACTTTACTAAAGACTTTTCATATCTATCTGCGTAAGTATGCTTTGATAATTATGTTTCAGTTTGAAGACATATGGTATAATAAAAGTGTATTGTTTTCATTCGCACCTGACCTCCATAGAATGGAAATATGTCACAAAGTTTAACAAGGTTTTTTTTTAATATAGATCCACAGAATATTGTGATAAGTGTTTCAGTGTGAACAGGTATGGTGTAATAAATTATGGGGTTTATCGATTTTAATTTTACTTTCATCATATTTCGCTTTGGTTTTGATACCCTCGAATTCGAAGCTATCTTTTTATAACCCTTCCTATTCATAACCTATCATACTTTCATAAATCATAGTCCATTTCTCTACACTGTTTTTGAACCCAGTAAACGACGCGTACTTTCGCTAGTATATATGTATATATATATATATATATACATATATATATATATATATATATATATATATATATATATATATATATATATATATAAAAACAGAGATGTGTGTGCCACAGACGATTTCTGATTGGTTAATCCAATAATCACATCTCCTAAAAAACTATGGTTCGTAGGCTCTTGAATTTACCATAAAATATTATGGCTTTATTTATTGTCCATCTTGGAAGGGTTTAATTTTTTCCTAACTTGCGATTTACAAATTACAAAAATACGAAACTAACTTACAATCTAACAATCGAACCTCCGACATCACGGCCGCCATTATGAAACTAAACTAAAAAAAAAAAAAAAAAAACGCACGTCCACTCGTGGTCTTTACATTTCGGGTTTGGGTACTTGTGCAGTTTTCCATTGACATTAAAAAATGGAAATATTTTTTTAAAAAAATATATTGTACGTACTCGTCATGGGATAACGTTTTCCTACAGAAAAAATCACGTAATTTCATCAAGTAGTTATTTTTTTATAGCGAAAAAAGAAAAAAATCAACGCTACAAGCGAAATTAAACAGAAAGTTCAAGTAGGGGGATTTCCCTTTTTTTTTTATAGCAAGGCCAAATTTCGCGAATTTGGCCTTTTTTTAAAGCAGTTTGGCCTTCAAAATTTCTGTTTGGCCATTTTCTTCACCGATGAAATAAAAAAAGCAAATAAAAACAACGCAATAAAACTTTTAAAAATACGCCACACTTTTGTTGTTCTTGTTTGTTTTTTTTTTGGTAATTTTCCTTATTTTTTTATTTTTTCAAGAAAATACTATTAAATGGACACTATTATGCCAAATTAGCCCCCCCCCCCAAAAAAAAAATGCACAAAAATTCGAGATTTAAGGTTTTGACGAGATAATTTAGCGAATTGTCCGGACTATTGCGAGATAACCATCCATTAGTTTTTCCTGAAATGTTGCCACAAATTGTATTTCATTACATAGATGTGCATAGTAACAACATTTTTTTGCCGAAAATTCCCGTTGCGTCTCCAGATTACATCGGTGAAGAAAAAGGCCAAACAGAAATTTTGAAGGCCAAACTGCTTTAAAAAAAGGCCAAATTCGCGAAATTTGGCCTCGCTATAAAAAAAAAGGGGGAAATACCTAGAGATTCGAAATTTGATATACAGGGTACTGAGATTTGGGAAAATCGATGTGATAGGTTTTCGACAGAAATTTGGCGATTAAGTGGTCAATATTCAACAATTAGACCTTTGAGTACTCTACCAAACTCCTCCTACAATTTAAGGTCTGACCACGGGATATTTTATATATAGATTCCTTGGACATGGATCTAACTTATTAACTTTACTTGATCCCTAAACAATAAATGTTAAGAGGTCATAATAGGGGTTAAAGTTTAACAAAATTGACCGTTTTTTTTTCCTCAGCATACACTTCAAAACACCTGGGCAACGCCGGGCACCGATTGCTAGTATATATATATATATATTCATCCACATACAGTACTGTTTCGCTTTCACAGCTCATCAGTGCGACTAGACAGGCAACTACCTCAAGCCAGGATTGAAGCCCGACCGAGTTTTTAAGAATAATGCACTTTATAGAGAAACAGATGTTTTTAGATTGATTTTTTTTATTTATTTAAATGATTACAGAAGTTCCCTTGTTATTTTCAGTGATATATATTGGACCTGACATAAAAAAAAAATTCTAATTTTCTTGATACCACATTAAATTTCAATACAGAATCCGAGAGCCCCTATCATGAGCTAAATTTATTTTTTTCTATGTTCACAAGTCTTCTTATCACCCTCATCTTATTATAAAATCCATAGTATCTTCAATCTCTAGGAGACTTTTTTTCAATCTCCGAAGACAAAAAAAAAACTTCCTCTATAACGCCTTAAACAATTAAGGATATACTGAAAATTTAAAGTAAAACCATAATAACCCTGTTACCAGCCGTCTTATATGCATCATTAGCCATAACATTACAAGACATGAATCGTCTTCAAGAAAGCATTGATAAGTGGCGATACCCATGTAAAAAAAGACTCCATTTGCCTTGATACGTGAAAAAAAAAACGGTTCATATATTTATTTACTTATCCGCACATTGACAACTTTCCTTGAATCCCCAAATTTTACCCTGGCATTTATATCATACCTGTATTCATATTTCTGTTTACCCGTGTATTACCGATAAATTTTCAACAGGTGCACCTCGAATTTTTACTGTTGTGTAATCTACCATAGTTCCTATTGGGCTTTAACCAATTCTTTTTTTAACCTTTTGCTTGTTTCTGTCTGTACCATTAAAATTGAATCCCTATAAACTGTAAAATATCTTTTTATATACATATGATAAACTTCATATTATTCGTTTCCTCTAATTCATTTGCCTGCAAAAATTTAATGCATATTTTGCGAACCCCCTTCATGAGAAGAAGTACATTCTTCAAAACTCAATGGAATAAGGTTTTTCTTGTTTTATTTTCACTCCTTTGCGAATAATTATAATTCGTTATAACTTCCTTACAGGTTTTAAAGGTGTTTTTTGTAAAACTTGAAAAACAATGTTTCAACTGCAAGATTGTTATATATATATATATATATATATATATATATATATATATATATATATATATATATATATATATATATATATATATATATCTTACGATCAAGAACCTATGGTTATATAATGCGTTGGAGTCTATACAAACAAAAACAATATCACCTAATAATATTGAAATAAGATCATAACGCCTGGACCTGTCATCCGACACATTTTTCATATTATATAAATGTAGCAAAACGAAATAATAACATTATTGAAAATTTGTTCGCGGTCAACGCTGCATCTCTACATAGAAATAATAAATTACATCATATGTGAAAACACAAACTATGCATTTACTAATTGGGGAAAACACTACTTTCGCGTAGTGAAAATGGATTTATCCCCTCAACTCTATTATATGTTAGCGAGCGATGAGCAATGATATAGGGGAAAATAGAAATTTAAATCTACAATGGATCAATTTTCTGTTACAAAATTTGACAATGATTTAAGAACATCCTGTTGCTTAAGTAATATATAGTTATATATCTATTAAGTATGGATACCCTAGTCAATATAGTGAAGTTATTTGTCATACGTAGTCATGGCTCTTTTTATATCTCCGCCCAAACGTGTCTATATCTATTTGTAATATTTACACCCAAATCTTTCCATATATATATATATATATTATATGGAAAAATGCGCGCATGAAAAGTAATATTCTTAAGATTTTATTAAACCTGGAAAAGTAAAGGACAAGAAATTCAACCTGGAAAAGTAAAGAACAAAATATTCTAGTAAAGTAAAAAACAAGAAATTTTAGGACTTAAAATATTGCAGCTAAAAATAACATTTGAATATTGATAAATATTTTATTTATTATTTGCATATGTTGTTGTTTATTGTTGAGTTAGAAAGGGTGTCAGTCGCTGGATTGAACTTATTTCCCCCCTATTATTTGCATATATTTATGTAGTGAAAATTGTTTGAATAAAATTAATTCATTAGTTAGTTAGTTAGTAGATGGAATTAATAATTTTATAATTTACATAAAAATTAATAATTTTATCATATCATAATTAGGATCATTTAATTCATTTTTATGTAAATTATAAAATTATTAATTCCATCTACTAACTAACTAACTAATGAATTAATTTTATTCAAACTATTTTCACTACATAAATATATGCAAATAATAGGGGGGAAATAAGTTCAATCCAGCGACTGACACCCTTTCTAACTCAACAATAAACAACAACATATGCAAATAATAAATAAAATATTTATCAATATTCAAATGTTATTTTTAGCTGCAATATTTTAAGTCTAAAAATTTCTTATTTTTTATTTTACTAGAATATTTTGTTCTTTACTTTTCCAGGTTGAATTTCTTGTCCTTTACTTTTCCAGGTTTAATAAAATCTTAAGAATATTACTTTTCATGCGCTCATTTTTCCATATAATCCATGATTTTTCCAGGCATTGCTATGATATTAATATATAAATTTATAATATTTAATAATGATTGTCAAAAAAAATTAGCTCTCAAACACACATTTATGCAATATTTATCATTCAATCACAGTAGTTCCGAGCCAGGGTCGCTACCGAGACTGCGGTTCATGAATTCGTGATCTGTATAGAGCGTCAACTAACAAAAAAGAAGATTGCACTCGGTGTCTTTTTAGATATTGTTGGAGCTTTTGACAACATACCCTTCAGTAGTATGTTCTAGTTGCTACGAGAACTCAATGTGCCACCAGTACTCATCCGATGGATTGAGTATATGGTGAGGCACAGAACAGTTCAAGTAGAACTATTGAGGGCAACTGTTAAAAGGGAAGTAGTTAAATGAAACCCCCAAAGTGGGATTTTATCACCTTTACTATGGAACTGTATGCTGAATCCTCTTTTAAAGGAGTTTAAAAATAGGAATATTTATGCCCAGGCTGATGCTGATGACACCACAGTGCTGGTCGCGGGTTCAAAAGCATCATTGGTCAGATGCATTGCCAAAATGGCATTAAATATGCCTAATAAATGGTCTAATCGAAATGAATTAGAATTCAGTAGCCGTAAAACAGAAATGGTCTTGTTTACATATAAAAGGAATAGCCAACTTGGTGACCTTTTTCTGAGTGGACAGAAATTGAAACTTTCGCAGGAGGCAAGGCTGTTAGGCGTAATCCTGGACAGTAAGCTAACCAGGAAAAGCCACATAGAAAAGATTTCCTCCAAGGCGACTGCAGCCCTTATGCAATGCAAACAAATTGTGGGAAAAACCTGGGCAGTTGACCCGCATGTAATGAGGTGGATATACATTGCTATGGTATGTCCCATTTTGTCGTATGCATGTGTTTCCTGGATCCGCGGGACAGAGAAACTGTACTTGAGGAAGAAACTCCAGAAGGTACAAAGACTTGCTTGCTTAATGACTTCTTCAGCATATCCGAGCACACCTACTGGAGCATTGGAGATGCTGTTGAATATCCCTCCAATTAAAGAATTCCTGAAGGCAGAAGCGATATGGGGATCCTATAGAATAGATCTCATGGGTCTGTGGTAGTCAAGATCTGTTGGGACTACTGGGAAAACAAAGAGTCACATGGATTTGTGTAATGAGGCTAGGAAGGAACTACCGCTCTTGCATGTGCCGGGTGACCTTATGACTAAAACCAGATCATTTGAAAAGCATTTCACATGTATGGTTTATGACAGAACAGGCGCAAGAAATTATGAAAAAGAGCTGGAAAGCAACGTAATCAAATGCTATACTGATGGATCTAAAATGAATGATAGGATTGGTGCGAGTGTTTATATAGAATACTCAAACCACCTCACCTGTCAAAAATCTTATCTTGGTAAACTGAGGACGGTCTTCCAGGAAGAAGTCTTCACCATGCAGGTATCATCGAATACAACACCAAACACCAGTCATGAGCTGGCACCATTGGATGTGGTACCAAACGCCACCGCTGCCTTCACTGAAGAGCAGGATCTCAGACCTAAGTCTGACAAGTCAGCTGTAACATTCGGTAAACATCACGACAAAAACCGAAGAAGAAGGAGAGATAGCGCATGTTTAAGGCTTTTGAATCTGAGGTTCTGATCATGGAAGAGGTTCAGCAACAGGAAATGGCTATCCTTTCAGATAGTCAGGCAGCTATTAAAGCATTGGAGAATAGTATGGTAAGATCCCAAACCGTACTGTGCTGCATTGAAAATCTAAACCATCTAGGAAAAGAAAACCGCATATCTATTTCCTGGACCCCGGTCATGAAGGGATACAGCGCAATGAGGAAGTGGATAAAATGACAAAAGAGGGATCAGAACTTCTAATAGAGAGCCCTGAACCCTTTGCTCAAGTCCCGTATGCTATCTGTCTTTCTAGCATCAGAGAGTGGTCTACGAAACACCTAAAGGAGGCTTGGAACAAAAGGATAGACTGTAAAAAGACAAAGGATAACGTTGGTTGGGTATCTACCTGACTATGTAAACGTATCCTAAGTCTCACCAGACAATAAAAAGATCTGGTAAATCAGATCCTTACAGGGCACTGTAATTTCGAGAAACACAAGAAAATCATAGATTTGGCATCATTACCCACGTGCCCGAAATGTGCTGAAGAGTATGAAACACCAGAACATCATGTATCTGTGTGTAAATGTTACAAAGGACTTTGATTAGCACACCTAAGCTCAACAACACATTCAATCAGGTCAGTGGTTGATAGGCTGAACATTATTTGTTGGCTACATATACTGCTACATATCTCAAGCCGGCAGCAAGACTTGTAGAGTATAATTGATATCCAGTTCAAATAAATAACCTACAGTGAATAATCGCAATGGCCTATTTACAGGCCTTCGCGAAGTGTCTGTAAGGACCAAAACTTTATAGGAAAGTCCTTCAGACACCACTGGTTAATAATAATAATACTGATATACGTTGAGTCCAAGCCTATAAATTAAGTTCAAGCCCATTGTTTTAGTCCAAACATAGAATTTTTCACATTTTTTCCATGAACAAAAGTATAATGTCAGGCAATTTGGCAGGAAATTTTGTATGTCTTTTTGTGATTGTATTGTCACTGATTTCTTCCCAAACGTCATTTTCATTTTTGATCAAAGCAGTGTAATGTCCTGCTCTGGCAGTTGGTCCTCTATTAATGACAGCAGCTTTCAGAGAAAAATTATTGCCAAAGATTTGCTGCTTCTTTTAACTGAAGTTCATCACGTCACAATTGATTCTTTCTTCAATATTAATATTTAGATTGATTAAAAATCTATTGATTTGAATAATAAGATATTTGAATTCAGGTGGAAATTCAATTCTTGAAATAACTTCATGTTCTGAATGTAGAGAACATGTATCACAATTTTTCAGAAGAGAACTTTTCATAATTCGATTAATTAAAAATTTGAATTGCTGAGGACCATTTTTTGGTTGCAATAGCAATTCTTCTTTTCCATCAATTGGAAGTTGCACTTGTCTCCCACAACCAGGACTTATGTTGCAGTTGCAAATTTGATTTGTAAAATAGTTGCAATTTTGTTGATGCAATCTAATGCATCTGGCAGTATCAAATTTGGCAAAGATAAATTTTTGTTGAAAGTCCCTTTCAAAATTAAGATACATTTCTTTCCAAAATTCATGAGCACATTGTTGATTTCCATCATTGAATCTTCCACCAATAATTCTTTTCAAATTTGCAACAGAATTTTTATTATGATAAAGAATATTTTTCATTTCTTTTGAAAATTCATTATCAATGCTCAAGCTATTCAAATAATCATGGAAATCAGTCAACTGATTAACTGATTGCACAATTGAATTAACAAAACAATCATTGCTTCTATTGATCAAAGGCATTTTAGGAACCAAATTTGTCAAATTATTTTGAGTTTTCTTCTCTTTAGTAGTTGGTTCTTCTATTTGTCCCATTTGCAATCGCTTTGTTCTTTTCTTTGGCATATAAGTAGCATTTGCCATACACGGTGGTTGTTTTCTACAAGGTGGCAATGGAGTCAATTCTGGCCTTCCAGAACTAGTCCTCAATCTGTTGTATTCTTCCCAAGCAGACTTGTCACACATAATTAATGATCTTGGATCAAAATCAGACAAATAAGCATTGCACCATTTTCTAGCTCTTGAAAGAGCCACATAAGCCATTCCATCAGCAAAAACTTGAGTTCCCAAATCAGCAATAATGCCATCCACACTCATTCCTTGAGATTTGTGAATGGTAATGGCATAAGAGAGTGACAATGGGAATTGATTTCTGGTAATAAATATGCCAGGTGAAATTTCATAATTAGCTTGAATTTTTTTAACAGTAAAAGATTCATTTTTATGATCAAATTGAACCACAATGGATTCAACATTAGTGCCTTTACCAATAATATCAGTTACTTTTCCAATAACACCATTGCAATAACCTTTTTCTACATCAAGGTTTCTCTTCAACATCACTTGGGCACCAATGTCAACTTTCAAAATAGTTTCTAATCCAGCTGTTTCTGATGTTTTCTTTGGTTTATTATTTTTAATTGAAACTTTTTTCTTTTTTTTTACATTCTTTTGTCTCATCCCAGAATCAACAGCTGCAATTTCAATAGTTTTAATGCTGTATTTTTTTAGCATTTCATTATTCAATTCATCTACAGCTTCATTCATAGGAAGTATGCAAACAAATTTCAATTCAGAATTGGAAGACAATTCAATAAGTTTATCTGCAATTTCTTCAACTTTTGCTTTTCTACCAGAAAATAAGCATATTTGTTTAAGAGTGCTTATATCTGAGTCAGAGGGTGTAGCAATTCTAATTCTCCCCAAGATTTCACTATAATTGTCTTTGTCATCTTTTTGTCTCATATTAATAATGAACTCATCATATTCAAAATATTTCCATAATGAGTGTCCACAAATGCCAATTTCTGTTTTTTTGCATCAAATGCTGTAACTCTTGCAAAAACTGGCTTTTCATTGACTACTGGCAGTTGAAATAAGTCTCCAAACAATAAAATGTTCATGTTTCCAAATGAATATGTCATTTTATTTGAATTCCCAAAGATTTCATCCAATCTTTTGTGAATGAAAGCCAGCATTAAATGACTGACCATGCTAATTTCATCAATTATTATTATTCTAGCATTTTCCAGAATTCTTCTCAAAAATTTGACATCATCTTTTTTTAAATTCTTTGTAAACAGGAAATTTTCCATGTTGAACACTGATCATGAGAGTGCTATGCAAAGTGTTGCCTTTTATTTGAAAAGCACTCATACCAGTTGGTCCACAAATTATAACTGGCATGGTATCTTTGACATTAACCATTAAAGTAATTTTGTCAGAAATGGTGTCAATCAAAAAGCTTTTTCCTGTTCCACCAACACCAGAAATGAATTTGAGTAGTTGTTTACAGTCTTCACAACTGCATCTAGGAATAGATTTTTCTTTATTGCAATGAAGTTCTTGTTTTTTAATTATACTAATAACATTATCATAAATTCTTTTTTGATCAGAATTCAGTTGAGCTTCTTTTTCAGCTACTGATTCTTCTGTGACTTTTCTCTCAACAAAATCATTAACTATTAAATCATTATTATCAAATTCTTGCTCTTCATCAATAATTATTTTTAGTATTTCTTCAGAGCCTTCTTTTTCAACTTTAATTTCTAATTGCTTTGCCAACTCTATAGATTGTATGACTTTTTTCTTTATATTTTCATAGTTAATCATTTCAGGTAATTCAGAAGAAAAATATTTAAAAGCTTCTTCATATGTTGTGAAACCATTTAATAAATCATCTTCTTCCTTTCTCCAAGGTTTGAAAAGCATAAGCAAATTGTGAAAATATCTTTCTTTGGTTTCTTTATTTAAAGGAACATATGGGGCCTTGACGACTTTTTCCTTGACTTGCTTAAAGTAACCTTTGTCATTTATCATTTTCATTTTCTTAGCTTCTTCATTGTCAGAAGGTTTAACAGATATTTTTTCATAATTGCTTGCAACTTCATACAAAGAAACTTTTTCCAAAGATGATGGTCGATTTGGATAATAGTTTTCTACCATATTTTCATGAAATATGTTTGTAGAAGATTCAGGAAGTTTTTCTAAATATTCTTTTAACTTCAATTCATGTCCTCTTTTACTAGGAATATCAGCTCCAACCCAAATGACTTGATCAGATGCACCAAATAAGTGGTGACCCAATAATATATCAGCACATTCATAAGCTCCAATGTCTCTTGTACCAATTAGTTGAAGTCCTGCTGATTTGAATATTCCATATTTTGATCCCTTTTCATCCAAATTATTCCAAACACCTTCAGCTTCATTCTTTTCAGCTTTAGTTTGATAACTTGTCACATATCTTGTAAATATCATGCTATCTTCTCCAATATATTGTACATCAATATTGGATTGCCAAATTAATAACAATAAAGGATTATAGTCATTTACAAGTTTTTCATCCACACTTCTCTCTAATTGATACAACTTTTTTATTCTCTTTTCCAGTTTTTCTTGATTTTATACATTCACCAACAGTAAAAAAAATTAAAGTTTCCTTCTGATTTAGGAAATCCAAATCGACACTTTTTCACAATATTTTTGCCTTTTCCATATATCCTCCAGCATGTTTTTCTACAAGAATGATCTTGAAATTTTTTAACAAAGTTGTGAAGTGTTGGACTAGAAACTAAACAAGGCATTCTGCAAGTTATGTGTTGATTGATAAATTTTTTAATATCATTAAATGAAAGAGGATCTTCAGCATATATAGGTGCTCCTTCCACCCATATTTTTATGTGAACATGGGGAGCTCCTCTTTGTTTATATTCAATCCTCCAAAAATAATGTGCAACTTTTCCAAAAACTGGATTGTTTTTTGCCAAAATTACTTTATTCATTACAACTTGCAATCTGTGATAAAAATTTTCACTGACTGCAACAACATCATTCACGCACAATGTACTTGTTCTCATAGTTTAAACATTACTTACACCACTGTTCAATTTTTCCAACATTTCTCTTAAATCTGGCCAAAAATATTCAGCGCATGATAAAGTGATAAAGAAGGTAGAAGGGCCAAATTTTTCATCCATTTCGTGCAAATCGGATGCTTTTCTATTCCCAAATTGTTTGGATCCTCTCACATTGGCCATCATCATTGAAAGATTGCCTTCTAATCTTTTATCATTATTATGAACCTGTTGATTAAATTGAGCCAATGTCATTTGATTGCATTTGAGAGATTTCACAATCGCAAAAATTCCCGAATCCAATGCTCTTTGTCAGCTTTGTCAACAGAATGAAATAAATACTGAATATTTTTCCTAAATCTTGGATCACAGTGCCTTAATCTGTTTCTAGTGTACATATAATTTGGCACTTTTCCATATGGCCTGTTGTAATTCATGCCAAATCTTCCTTTGCACAAGATTTTAGGAAAACACATGTAATCCAAATTTGGATTATCATCTTTCAACAAATTTCCTCCAATTTTTTGCATTTTATAAATTTCAATGTCTTTTTCATTTGGTAAAGTCGGATACATTTTTGAACAGTATGATGTTCATAATATGTATCAGCATCTTTTTTTGATAAATGACTCAAAATGCAATCATCAGATTTAGTTGAACTACCTTGCCCAGTGCATAAAACAACATTATTGAGATCTGATGTTCTGTCAATTTCAATGTCTTTATAGAATGGATTGTTTGCTTTGAGCCAATCCAGTGCATCAAACACATTATCCAATTTGACCAATGATTTCCAGATTTTCTTTTGAGCTGTAGGAATTGAATTAACTATAATTTGTAAAGAATTTTCTTCTTTTGATGGTAAAGTCTTCATCACATGGTTGATTGTATTTTCCATTGGAATTGGCAAATGAGTTGCAATTCCTTTAATAGCAGAAACCATATCTGAACTTGGTCCTTTGTATCTTTGAGGAACAAGTTTTATCACATTAATAAAACATTTCGCTCTTTGAATTAAGATTTCTTCATAAATGTTCAATTTTCCCAACACTTCTGGAATTTCATCCACTCCTAATCCATTAATTGATACTAATGTAGGGATTTTATTTTTCTTCAAAAACCCTCTACAATTATTGCAAATTTTGCATGGTAATATATAATTTTCTTTAATTATTTCATTAACTTCTTTTTCCCAGTCAGTACAAACTTTCAAAAGTTCATCATATCCTCTTTGTTTGCAAATGTCACATGAATTAATTTTCATTTTTTTCATGTCTTTGTTAAAATTTTTAATTAATGTGACAAATTTATTCACAATATTATTTTCTGAATGATGTTCTTGATTCTCTCTTTTTTGCAATCTTTCTATTAATTTTGAAGTTTTAAGATTATAAAATTCAGAGTCTAATAATTTTTCAAACATTGGCCAATTTCCTTCTAAGAGACAAATATCATTGAGATCCAGCCAAATGCAAACAGCTCTTAATCTATACACATGAGTGACTAAAGTTCTGAGTCTTGGAGTATGTGGTGCCATTCTTCTAAGGAGTTCAAGTCTATTAGTGCAATCCGATTGACCAATGCAATATAAATTATCATTATGTATGCCAGAACATTCTTCCATTTTTTTTCATAATTTATGAAATTTCCAAAAATGTCAAATCCGGTGAAATTTGTTTAATAATTTGATGTATTTTTCTAGTTTCAATGAGTCGTGTTTTTTCATAGGGGCAGCCATTACTAAAATAACAAGGTCGAGCCAATTCAATTTTTATTTCTTCATCTTCTTCATTTTCTTCATCATTCACTTTATTTTCATTTTCTTCTACAATAATATGTTCATTGTTATTATTTGGCATATTTGGTTCAGAAATTTCTGACTTTTTGCACTCACAATCTTCAGTTTGACAATCGAGAGATTCATAATTATGCTTTGCCAAAACTCTTATAGGCACATATTCAACTGAATTTCTTGGAAACAAATAATGTTCATTATTGAATGCATGATACAATTCTCCTCCCCAATAAATAGATAATAGTCCTTTTTTATCAACTTTTTTGACAAAATTATAAACAGTGTTTGTAGTATTTTTTATATTCTTGAGATTCAAATTTCTAATTCCCAAAGCATTAGAATACATTCCAGTTATTTTATTCAATCCAATTTTATAATTTTTTCTATAATTTCTTATATTATTTGTCATTTTATTATTGTAAAATAAATAGGATTTTGTCAATTTATGAATGACAATAGCTTTTTTATGAAAAAAGCTAGAAAATTTGTTTAGTTTGTTTCTCCAAGAATACATTGTCTTCTTATAAATTTTTATCAAACTTTTCTTATCATATTTTTTCATTTGTTGTTCTTCCATTAATTTGTGTTTATTTTTATAATTAGTTTCTAAAAAAGACATTATTGTTATTTTTTAATTTATTTTTTTTTATTATTGTATTTTTCTTTATTTTTCTCTCTTAATTTTTTTTGATTTTCTTTATTTCGAATTTTAAATTCTTTTTTATTTTTATTTCTATAATTTTTTTGATGTTCTCGATTTTTAACATTTATTTCTTCTATATTTTTTCTCTATATTTTTTTGATATTCTCGTTTTCTTTTTAAATATTCTTCCTTATTTTGTTCTTTAAATTTTTTTGTCTTTTTGCATTTTTTGTTTTTTCATTTTCCATTTTTCTTTGTCTTGTATTATTTTGAAGTTCATTTTTTTTCATTTCTTCTTCATTTAATTGATTACCCACCTCATAATTACTTCCATTATTACTATTCTCAGGCCCTGGATTAAACTCAATATCCATTGTCATCGACATTTAAAGTTACGTCTGCTTTTATCCTTTTTTTTTAATTTACCTTTAAAAAAAATCTCCTTCAAACGATTTTTTCTCTTTTTTTTTGTAAATAAATATATATTTATTATCATTATTATTCCAAGTTCGTTGTTAATATTATATATATATATATATATATATATATATATATATATATATATATATATATAAATACACGCACAGAAAAATACAGGAATAATCGACAATGTTGTCTGTTTTTCTAAAAAAAATATTTCTCTTTCATTCCCTGAACGAATGAGATAAATGAATAATAAAATAAAAATTCAACAATCTTTAAACTATTTTCAGTATTTCCGAGTCAGTTTAAATAAAGTTGTGTTGTTTTTTCTTTCATTTCTTCTAATAAAATAAAATAAAAATTAAACCTTTTATGGTATCCAAGTTTCATTGGCATCAAAATTTTTAGTGACGTCTTCTTGTATCCTTTTTTTTTAAATTTACTTTTAAAAATCTTTAAACTATTTTCAGTATTTCCTAGTAAGTTTAAATAAAGTTGTGTTGTTTTTTTCTTTCATTTCTTCTAATAAAATAAAATAAAAACTAAACCTTTTATTGTATCCATTTTTTCTGGCTTCTTCTGATTGTCTCTGCCACTTTCACTATTATTTTCTTCTTTTAGTTTTAAGTATTATTCGACTTATTTACTTCCGATATCACAGCAGCAGCAGCAGCTCTAAAAGTAGTAGTTATAATAATAACTTGGAACTGACGAATTATATACCATATTAATAGTAGTTCGATTTTCATCGGTTTTTAATTTTAATCGATAAATTCACCATTTTTTGCTATAAAATCATAAGGAGAGTTTAAAAAAATTAGTTATTAAAAAAAGTTCGGTTTTTTTATTATAAAAAAAACGATGATAATATGGACAAGACACGATCTCATTTTACTTTTATTTACTTCCGATCTCACAGCAGCAGCAGCTCTAAGAGTAGTAGTTATTATTCATTATTATAACTACTACTCTTAGAGCTGCTGCTGCTGCTGTGAGATCGGAAGTAAATAAAAGTAAAATGAGATCGTGTCTTGTCCATATTATCAATCATAATAACTTGGAACCGACGAATTATATTACCATATTTATTAATAATAGTTCGATTTTCATCGGTTTTTAATTTTAATCGATAAATTCACCATTTTTTGCTATAAAATCATAAGGAGAGTTAAAAAAAATTAGTTATTAAAAAAAAGTTCGGTTTTTAAAAAATATTTATATACAAAAAAAGTTATGCAAAACAAAAAAAGCGTTAGTCACTTATGTACTTATTTTCCTGTTTGTGAACCCACATATTTTGTTGTAACTTTTTTTCTACTGAACCAATTTTCGAATTTTTTTTTCAAAATGTAGCTAATGAGGTGTTCTATCCAACTATATGACCTGTTTGAAATTTGGTTCCGAGCGGAATTAGTGGTGGGGGTTTGAATGTGTCTCGATTCATTCAATTTCGGACTTAAGCATATATTACACCACTACCGTGGTTGAATGATATATATATATATATATATATATATATATATATATATATATATATATATATATATATATATACTAGTAAAAGTACCCGTTGTTGACTGGGTTCAACAACAGCGTACAGAAAATGGACTCTGATTTGTGAAAGTATGAGGTTATGAAAAGGAAGGGTTGTGAAGAGATAGCTTCGAATTTGGAGGTATCAAAATCAAAGTAATATGATGAAAGTAAAAATAAAATAGATAAATCCCATAATTTATTATACCATACCTGTTCACACTGAAACACTTATCACCATATTCTGTGGATCTATATAAAAAAAAACTTGTTAAAGTTTGTGACATATTTCCATTCTATGGAGGTCAGGTGCGAACGAACCCCCCATAATTTGATTATACCATATTTTTTCAAACTGAAACATGGTCGCTTCATGATACTCAAAAGGTGTTCAATTGGATTCAAATCTGATGAATTTGCAGGCAACTCGATCTTCTGTGGCCCAGAGAACCCCAGTTTTTGAAAATACTATTTGCTTTTGTTTGCTGCGAGGGAGCATTATCCTGCATTAAAATAATGGTTCTTTTGAACGTCAAGCGTTGCTTCTTCAGCCATGGTTCAAAGTGCTCCTTCGGAAAAGATATGTAAGCATTTGACGTCATTTTTCGCCTTCTAGGACTCTCCATGGTCAACTAAATTAACTCCGATAATCATTATCTCACCACAAGATTGTTGGCGACGTAAACACTGACTACAATGTGTCTTGCTCCAGCCATCTGGGTCATCAAGAGTGACACGCACTTCATTCCTGAACAAAAATTTGGAAAAATCCGTTTTCAGGTTGTCATTTGCCCATTTCTATCGGTTTTGTAGGTGATGCTGCTTTAATGGAGGCTTTGCCACAGGATTAACAGACTGCGCCACTTCTTTCAGAAGTCCACATCGAGTACTTTCTGAGACATTCTTCAATCTGGCTTGGTCAAAAACTTCTCGACTTGTCATCCCAGGATTCTTAATAACTTCACGTCTAATTTGGAGTAGAGAACGGCGGGAAATAACTCTAGACTTACCTTTATCAGCTCTATTATGTATGGTCCTTCACCGTTTGATGGTACTTTCCTATCATTTTCGATATTTCGAGGGTAGTTTTAACTGTTGCTAGCTGTTGTGTAATAGGACTCATTTTAGAACTACTCAATTCTCTGTTAATTTTATTTTATTTCTCCTAACTCCTAACTGCATTCTCAGCCATCACTGCCATCCGTAGTTGTTGTCGTCTCACCACATTTGATTTGAAGTTCCTATCCGTCGCGGTTACACCCTGACGAAGGCCAGAGGAAGTTGGCCGAAACGTTGTGCACCAATAAAAAGATAAGATGAGACTAATAGTCCGAAATAAAATAAAATTAACATACAAT
This sequence comes from Euprymna scolopes, assembly GCF_053919585.1. NCBI lineage: Eukaryota > Metazoa > Mollusca > Cephalopoda > Sepiida > Sepiolidae > Euprymna > Euprymna scolopes. The sequence continues at coordinate 5,058,320 of NC_136490.1, forward strand.
GCTCATCTCAAAAATTAAAAATTCATATATATACCAATCGGTACGGACCCGACTATGGAAGATCAGATAATAAATAAATGTGGATTTATAAGATCAAAGAATCCAACCTTGATCGCCCTTCGGGGCCCGTGGCGCAGTTGATAGAGACGTTGACTCTCTTCGGTTCCAGATTAGCATTGTCTGAAGATAGCGGTTTCAATCCCACCCAAAGCGTGCCAGAGGTAATTGGTAAAAAATGGGGTGAGACGACAACAACTACGGATGGCAGTGATGGCTGAGAATGCAGTTAGGAGATTTGAAGTTCCTATCCGTCGCGGTTACACCCTGACGAAGGCCAGAGGAAGTTGGCCGAAACGTTGTGCACCAATAAAAAGATAAGATGAGACTAATAGTCCGAAATAAAATAAAATTAACATACAATGCTCATCTCAAAAATTAAAAATTCATATACTAAATTCTCATTTACGACCCCTTTATTGACGAGACAAACATTCTTGTAAATTAATTTTACACACCTGGGATACCGTGGAATAAGCAATTACGAAGGGGCGTTGTTTAAATTGCGCAGAACAGTAAGAAAATTTAACAGTACGCGAAGCTCAGCTTTGCCAACGTTCCCAAAGCTTTACGAAACTACCGGTAAGTTTCTGAAACTGGTAATATATATATATATATATATATATATATATATATATATATATATATATATATATATATATGTCTGTGTGTGTATGTGTGTATATACATATATATACATATATATAAATATATATATATATATAAAATAAAATAAAAATCGCCTTTTTCTTCACCATATTCCCTCTGCTTCACTAAGATCTTTGACTTACTCGTTGTTTCATCAATACTTTTGCATGCAAACTCGATCCAACATTTTGCTGATTCCTACCCTCTGATGAGAAGGAAAACATTTCTTCGAAACTCCGCGGATTAAGGACTATCCACTTATCTAATAACATTGTAAGCGTAATATTTTGTTTTCGATTCTAAATGGTGGCGTACAGGTCATTTTTTGAAAACTTTTATATTATTAGTGTATTTTACAAAGTAAGGTATAAAAATGTAATTTAAATTGAATCCAAAAATTCCCTTGGATTTATTTTATATAATGTACATTCTGTTACACTTTAAAATGTTATATCTATATCATGATGAAAAATAATGTGTTTAAAAGTGAAACAGAATTTGCATTACATAAAATAAATTCAAGATAATTTTTTGATCCAATTTAAATTAAATTTTTGTACCTTACTTTTTAAAAGTTATAAAAGTGTACTTTGACGATAAATAATATAATATTTTACCTTTATTTTAAAAACCTATAGTAAAAACATTTTGTTTAACAATATTCATGCTTGGATGAAATGTTTTTCTAACTTGTATCTTCTCTTTTTAAGATTATATTTTAAAACTCTCCTTCTCTCTATTTCAGCTTCTATTTCTCCTCACACCACAACTAATTTTTGCAACTCCCTCTTTGTATTATTACAAGTCTTAATATTAACTCTATTCCAGTTACTATTTCTTCTCACACCACACATCATTTTTGCAAGCCCCACGTTTGTAATACAGGTCTGAATAATGAAACACTCGGAATTTTTTAACAAAAACTTTAAAATAACTAGTTTTACATTAAATTTTTTAACCTCTTTAAAAATAGAACATCTTTAAACTTTAATAAGGAACATATTTCATATAGGTTTCATTAACAAATATTCAGTACATAACTAGAAAAATAGAGATGAAAGTTTCGAAAAGCCTGTATAACTGATTGCGGTCAATAGTCCTTGTCAGCGAATGTCTTTGTTATTATTATTATTATTATTATTATTATTATTATTATTATTATTATTATTATCATTACTATTATTATTATTATTATTATTATTATTATTATTATTATTATTATTAAAAACATTTTGGGCCCTGCTCTATCGTGCGAGTACTAATTACCGAACAACTATTTGCAGCTTATGATATTTAATTCGACAACAGTTTATGATAATCCCAAATTACGTAAGAAGGCGTTCATGTCAAAATAATGAGAATATGTGGAAGTAATACAAACCGGGTATACAAGGTAAAGAATCTGAATGAGAATATTTTTTTAAAACTAAAGCACTTAGAAAGATAATTTCTCCCAAATACAAGAATATAAGGAATACTAGAAGCGAACTGAATTTTTACCGTACACGTTTACAATTACAGGGTGACACATAATAAACGGGTCCCAACTAAAACTAGACCCCGTTTCTTAGTGTTTTGCCCGAATAAAATGATACTTTGGTAATAACTAGTTTATTATATTCAAACATCACATCAAAACACTAGGGTATGTGGCGTTTTTTTCTCTTTTTTTCTCCATTCCACAGCTTATTTTCTAGGTGGGCTTTTTTGTTTTTTTGGGGTCACCCTGTATAATATGAATTAGTACGAATAGTAGTTAGTAATATATCTATATCTATATATATATATATATATATATATATATATATATATATATATATATATAATGCCTATATAAAAACAAATATATATATTATGTTTATTGACCGTTATTTACATTAAGTGATACATGTGCGGTTATATATATATATATATATATATATATATATATATATAATGCCTATATAAAAACAAATATATATATTATGTTTATTGACCGTTATTTACATTAAGTGATACATGTGCGGTTATATATACATATATATATATATATATATATATATATATATATATATATATAATGCCTATATAAAAACAAATATATATATATTATGTTTATTGACCGTTATTTACATTAAGTTATACATGTGCGGTTATATATATATATATATATATATATATATATATATATAATGCCTATATAAAAACAAATATATATATTATATACCTATGTAATTATTTTCTATAAGAACTGTTAAATACTTACAGGCACGTGTTTTATCATTTCAGGAACTATCAGTGCAGGGTGTCACGATTAACACCGGTCAAATAAGTCACACCCGGCAACAGAAGCTATCTCTAGCGCCATTAGTAAGGATCTAGTCAAATGCTCTTCGGTTATCGGCGTGAAATACTGTGGAAATTAAAACATTTGTTTTTAAAGTGTTTTTAACGTTTATCAGAATGATCAAATTGTTGTATGGTGATCTGCTCCTAAAAGCTAAATTGAACGACTTTTTAATTTCAACTGAAAAATCTAAACGATAAGAAACGCATTTTAAACGGACCAACAACATTATTGACTATAATAGTTATTAATTACCTAGAGGATCTAGTGTTTAATCCTTTCGGGATTCATCAGTGCAGGGTGTCAGGATTAACACCGGTCGGATGATTCGAAACGGAAACAGAGGCCATCCCTGGAGTCATTAGTTAGAACCTAATGAAATCGTCCTTCGGTTACGGCGAGAAATATTGTTGAAATTTAATCATTTATTTTTAAAAATATTTTTTAACGTCGTTCAGAGTAATCAAACTATTCTATTATCTGCCTATAAGAGCTAAATTGACCGACTTTTTATTTCAACTAACCGTGCTTAACAATAAAAAACAAATATCTCCAAGGGACTGATAAAATAATTTACTATGATAATTATAAAATACTTACAGGCACTAATGTTTCATCTTTTCGAGAATCATCAGTGCAGGGTGTCACGGTTAACACGGGTCGAATAATTCGAACCCGACAATATACGCTATCTCTGGCTTCAGTTACAAGGACCCAATCAAATAGGCTTTCGTTAACCTCGAAAAATACTGTTAAAATTTATACATTTACTTTTTAAGTGTTTTTTTTAACGCTAGACTGGTCAAATCATTAAATAATGATCTCCGCATAAGATCTAAATGGATCAAGTTTTATTTCAATTGAAAGTTCTAAACGGTAAGAACCAGATTTTTAAAAGGGCTGGCCTAATAGATTTATATAATAATTATTAAATACCGACACACACAAGTGTTCATCCTTCAGGAATCATCAGTGCAGGGTATCATGATTGACACTGGTCGATAGATTCAAACCCGGAAACAGAAGCCATTTCTGGTGTCATTATAAGAACCTAATCCATTCGGCCACCGTTAATCGGACGACACAATGTTGAAATTGAAATATTTTAAAACTGGTTTTAACGTCTATCAGAGTTATCTAATCATTATGTGATGCTCTGCATATAAGAGCAAACTTGACCGACTTTTTATTTAAACTAAAAGTGCACAACAACAAAAAAAGTTTCTAAAAGTTGGTGACTTAATTATTTGTTATAATAATTATTCAACACAATACATGCATACACTTGTGTTCCATTGTTTTGGAAATTATCGGCGTAGGGTGTCACGATTAAGACAGGCCAGTTGATTCAAACCCGTCAACAGAAGCAGTCTCTAGCTTTATATGCAAAGGCCTAATATAATACACCACCGTTAACCCGGATAAATACTGTTGAAATTTAAACATTTATTTTTTAAATGTTTTTTAACGTCTGTCAGAATACTAGAATACTCAAATCATTATATAATGATCTGCGTATAAAAGCTAAATTGACCGACGTTTTATTTCAACTGAACGTTCTAAACGATGAGAAACGAGTTTCTTAAAGGGGCTGACATAATTGATTACTATACTACGTATTAAATACTTACATACTCTAGTGTTTCATCCTTTAAGGAATCATCAGTGCGTGGTGCCATGAGTTACACCCGTCGATAGATTCGAACCTGGGTTCTTTAGCAAGGGTCTAGTCCATTATATATATATATATATATATATATATATATATATATATATATATATATATATAAAATAAAAATTACAATTAAATTTACCAAAATGATCCAAGATGGTAAAAGTAAAGTATATTATAAATATTATACAATTAATATTTATAGTTATCTCAGCCAGATGTAAAAGCTCCATGAAACCAAATAGGAGATATAGCTTATAATACGAGCAAACAGTTAATAAAAATGTTAAAAACACTTTGAAATGAGTTAAAAACATATTTAATCTGAAAAGGAAACGCTAGATAAGTGGATACTCCTTAATCCACGGAGTTTCGAAGAAATACTTTCCTTCTCACCAGAGGGTAGGAATTAGCAAGATACTGGATCGGATTTTGCATGCAAAAGTATTTGATAAAACAACGAGTAAGTCAAAGATCTTACTTGAAAACAAAAAAAAGTGAAGCAGAGGGAATATGGTGAAGAAAAAGATGATTACACATGCATGGATAATCTGGTGGAAGATAAATAATCGAGTGACGGTAAAATCCAAGTATATACATGGATTTTTACATCACTGGATTATGTATCTTCGAAACTCTGCGGATTAAGGACTACCTTCTAATCTAGTGTTTCCTTTTCAGATGGAATATGTTTTTTTAACTTATTTCAAAGTGTTTTAACATGTTTTATTTAGTGTTTGCTCGTATATATATATATATATATATATATATATATATATATATATATATATATATATATTGAAGTATATATATATTGAAGTATATTTTATTTTTATATTTATGATTATTTGGCCCGTATAATCCTTAGTATTCTGATAAATATTTTAATTGTAACTATTAAAAAATTCATTGCATTCTTGACTTTTAATTACTATTCAGTATAATAAAACGTGTACTACTTCTCATTACTGCTGATAGCAACTTTACAACAACTTTAATAAACATCAATCGTAATGTTCTTTATTTAATTGTACTATTATCTTATACTTATTTTTATTAATGAAATGGTATTCTAATTTTAATTGTTTTATTAATAACAAAAATGCCAATATTTTCTCTATATTTCATGTTATTTTTTCAATTCAATTTGAATTTTTACTACAATATTTACCTTTGATTTATTATTATTATTATTATTATTATTATTATTATTATTATTATTATTGACGTTTTTCTTGGAAACTGAGTGACAACAAGTCACACCAAATTTCAAGTACTCTCAACCCCTTTCTATAATATTTGCAAATGAATTTGCGTCAACGCAACATCCGCCTACCACCGATTTCTCGCTGGCAGCGGTCATTAGTTTCCACTGGAATTGTAGTGGCAATAAGTACCAACAAGGCCCCAATTCTATTCCAAGTTGTACTGCGTAAATCTGATTAGTGTTATTCCACGGTATTTCTTTCTTTCTGGCCCCTTCTCGGTGATTTGGTATTATTGGGGGGGGGCGATGGAGCAATGGAAGGGGACGAGGGAGCAATACAGAAGTTATAGATTTTCAACATTAATTTCCTTGGTTCTATGTGACGTTTCCTCATGTTTATCCTCTGCAGTGGGTTTTCTGGCCGGCTTATGCTTTCAAGGGTTTTCGTTAGTATTTAAGCTGTTTTCGCTACAGTGATCCGTTGTATCTCTCCAGTTATTCCATATCACAACGCTCCGCTATCAAAATCTCGACTCTTTAACACGATGCACAGATGACAACACTTGCTACTCTTACATCTAATTCCGAAATCAACCTCTGAAATATAAGAATATAAAAAGAAAATGCGGTCATTTTTTTTCTTTTTTCCTTTTTTTAGTCAACACAGAACTGTATCACTGCATACAAACATGGTTGGTAATTGTGTAATTACAACGGAGCAACTTATGTTGCTTTTGGTAACATTTTGTATCGCAAAGATTAATCTACTCCAATGCATCTATTTATAAGGAATCCCATTTTTCTCGAATTCGGGGATTTTCTATTTTACTCTTGCACACATTTGAGCAGTCGAATATTTTAGCATATGAAGGAAAATTTAATTAATCCGATGAGTATCCAATAATTTGTTCGTTATGAGCAAACGATTAAATTCGATTATCAGTAGATAATTTATTTAATCAAATATTAGTAACATTCTGACTTTAACTATTTCAATCGTTTCTTGTGAATCTATCACACAGCAAGTATATGTTTAGCATTTATTTGGTAATATATTTTCCCAAATTTTACTTCTCCAAATATTGGTTCATACTTTACCAAGAACTAGTCAACCGTTTTATTTTCATATTGTAAACCACAAACCCTAATACAAATATCCATTGATGTTGCCATCATATATCACATGATGAGTTCCTATGATGGTAAATGCTACCAGTATTAGCGACTTCTTCCCCTGGAATATTATGATAAAAAATTTAGTAAAACGGAATTTCCACTTAATTTTACCTAATATTAGCCGATCTTTTTCTAGCGTTTATTGACCCTGGGGCCCTATTAACACAAGTGTTCGTAAAGACAGTCAACACTTGCTCACAAATAATATATAGCAAAATTTAGCTTGGCAATTGCTTAATAGTATAACGATGCGATATTGTGAAGAGGCAGGGATTGAAGTACATATACATGAACAATACAGAGAAGAGGTGTCTAATTTGCCTCACACTATCTAGTCGATCACATTAGTAAATATACCACTGGGAATGACCTCTAGAATTCCTGAAAGAATTTATAATGCATCGCCAATGAATGCTGCTCTTGTATTTCTCTTTCCTGCCAACAATTAAGGAGAGTTAATTATTGATATATTACGAACACTGTAAACGCCATATTTTCAGCCGAAGTGGAGTTATTCTTGAAACACAGGAAAAGGAGAAAGCCAAAACTTATCGACTATTAATAAAATATTAAAAAATACAGTCACTTATGTGTTGATAATCTTGTTGTTTTATTTTCTATAGAATGCAAATTAATTAAAGTAACCTCAATTGGCTGCTTACCCTGCTTCATGAAATACGAGGACATTATTCGTAGTCACGTTTCACATGTCGTTCCACGTGTTTAATTTTAAGTCCATATATAACGAGGGATAGGCCAACAGCATACCCTTTTAATTGTTTTCACTCTCGCGTATGTATCCGTTGATAACTTATAGCCTTTATATAGAGTGGTGTGGTTCTCGGTAGATTAACTGTCTAACTGTGTCGGATATATACTCGAGAGTCAATACAATGATAAAAATATGTTATCCGTATTGGCATCTGATTCTACCTGTATATATATATATATATATATATATATATATATATATATATATACACATATATATATACATATATATATATATATATATATATATATATATATATATATATATATATATATATATATATATAAACAATTGTCTGTATTATTATTATTAATATTTTATAATCTAAACCCGGAGTTTCTATCCACAGACGATCAAGAACATTTGTTCGCGCCAACAACAGCAGGTCTATAAAACAAAAACGAGTGTACAAACACACATTGCACAATGAATAAAGTCGTATAAAGACACACACCACTTAGTATGCACGAAAAATTAATGCGTAGCAAATATACGGCATATCCCATCGCCTGCTCCAGATAATTCTCTATTCACTTAATATTAAGTCACGTTAATCTACCCACATGCAGTTCTTTTATCATGAAAGCGAATCAACTATATATTTTGTTAACTTTGAAGAGGAATTTAAATATATATTTCCGCCTGTAATTCTAATATTTAATTTCTTTGCATAGCAGAAATATAGGACACGGGTTGAGGAACAGCATGTTATCACTTTTTAAGTATAAGCACTATGACCTATAAAATTGCCTGACCAGCTAATTTGACATTCTTTGTTTAATGCGCTTCAGGTAGTAAGCCATAAAATTGCCCATTCTTAAACAAGGTGTAAAGCCGGGGAGCATCGTCCTCTTCAGATTACCAGGGACCAATACCACAACCCGCCTGATAAAAGGCTATCGATATGACGCAATTACCACCGAATAGTTTCTAAAGAAAATATGCAAGTATGCTCGACTGCCTTTTTACTGTCAAGAGTTTCAAAGCAAATCAATATCAACTGGGGTTAGGAATTTCATTATTTCTATACCATAGAATAAATCAATATATAAACTTTTGAGTATACTTAAGGTACAACTTTTCTGAATCACTGGAAATTATTAAGATGACTATACCGTTACAGAATGTATCTAACTGCCGATGCATTCCTCTACCGATATAAATGCCAGGAACACCCTAAAATTGAGTACAAATCTTGACAGGAGCTGCTCCGTGCATCCTAATCAGCTCCGAAAGAGTTAAAAACAGACATCAAAACCAAAATTAGGTCCTACTCTTTTCTCCTGCCTGTAAAATCTTTCCCACACAAGTGGCATTGCGAATCTGCCTCAGCTTTATCGTTACTTTCATTACAAGTCCTAGACGGAACTCCAGTCTTTGGTCTGCCTTGCCAAACTTTCACACACTCGACTAACTACAACGACTATATTCGTTTTCGCTCATGCGCTATCTGTGCATTAATCTAAAAGCAAATTCCATAAACCAAATGTTTTTCGCAGAACTGCGCCACGGTTTCTTTAACTTGCTTCCGAGTAAAGTATAACATGTTAGCATTCAAGTCTTATCTAGACATATTGAGACGCCTCCGTAATAATGTAATTCTACCCAACTTACAGCATTACCGCTTACTACACTATCATTTTATTCATTAACCCTCATCCTCGAGTTGGTATCGGGCATTGAGAACTGATGAATCTCAAGTAAAAACATGGTGGGGGTTATTATTGGTTATTTATATCATTTATATTCTTCGGAATACTCTTCTTATCTTGAGCGGCAATTTCACAACGTTTGGTGAATGTGACCACTGATCTTCTTCAGGTGTATCTTGTCAAACTCAGGCATGTTTTTGTTGACCTCGGGAATTTGACCGGAATTTGTAACGAAACCTTAAATTTACTTCCGCAAGGACCACGAGCAAATTGGTACTAGTACTTGTGAAATGGATTATATACGTAAGATTCTCGTAAAGGTTGATTTGAATTCTCAGTGTGGACGATCGAAATTAACAATTGCGAATTACTTACGACTTGAATCTAATCATTACTGACGGAACGAGGCATGCTACCTGCGTGATATAAACAAAGGTTCTGTTCGACAGTAACATTCCCGAGTGCGAGAAGATACACCTGGAGAAGGTTGGATTCTAACGTCGTGTGTGGATTTTTATATGACGGTGTATCCGTGTATATACGGTACTAAATAAAACCTATATTTTATATGCGTGCGTTTGTTACGCATTTGTGTTGGATTTGTAGATGACACTAATAAAGGGCTATTATGTTCTTATCATAAACCACCCCATATGTATGTATGTTCGTTGAGCTTGTGGGATAACTGCCCAGTGTCCTCGGATCATTATCCTAAATGTCTATTTTACGGGCAGCGATTTCGTCTCATCTAGTGGTGTTAGTGGAAGCGTGTCAAAATATGACGCACGTAATATATATATATATATATATATATATATATATATATATTTATTATATATATATATATATAATAAATAAATAAATAAATATATATATATATATATATATATATATATATATATATATATATATATATATATATAACGGCATACATGTTTCTGCAATTGTTTCTTGTGGGTGGTTTCTTCAACCGACCTTGGGGAGCAAGAAACTGTTTAAAAGAACACTTCAACACCGGACCTAACAGGACCTGAGATTTTATGTTTTTTATACACTCCCAGGTAGTCGCCATAAAAAAGAGATTGATCGAAGATCTTTGTCTCTAGAGTGTTCTACAATGCCTCAATTATGAGATTCCTTCCCCGCTTGAGGAGACTACTGTTAAGCCTAGCTGTCCGCTTGGTGTCCTAGATACAACTGCTCACTATTTTTGCGCAAGCTGTAACACCTGATATTTGACACGTTACTTCCAGTCTCCGTTCGTAGCTTCCAGTGGAAAGTTTATCAGGTCAAAGTATGACATTATGTTAAAACATAACTTCAAACCTATTTTGTTCACTCATCACTAGATAGAGAGATCGTGATATCGACTAATATATATATATATATATATATATATAGAGAGAGAGAGAGAGAGAGAGAGAGAGAAAGAGAGAGAGAGAAAGAAAGAGAGAGATAGTAAGGGATTGAGAGATATTGATAGATCGACGTACAGATGCACAGATAATTAGATAAAGAGATGGATAGGCAGATAAAGAGAACATTTACTGCTCTTCTCTAACAGGTGTATAGATCGATCTAAACGTTGGGAAAATGACACTTAAGATAGAAAATAAGCCAAAGGATTCCAAATAATGCGAAACCAGAATACACTTTAAGAACTCTTGTCAGATGTTTCGATTTTTTAAATGTGTTTACCAGACGTCTTATACACTTATCAAAATGGAGATTTAAAAAAAAGTACATACATTTCAATAAGTAGTATTAAATAGTTTTACTTGAGTACATTAAATTAATTACCTCAATAGATTAATCTAAACTCATATTCTTGTCTAACATCACAAAAACATTTAGAGAAATACAAATAAAACAACTCTAATCAGTTGTTTATATAGTTCAACTATTGAAACCATAAACAACTGTAATTATAAATATCAAATGTAATTAAGAACACATTTAAATTAGAAGCAAAATAATAGTAATATAAAACGTACAAATATAGATGAAAAGTGTTTATTTCATGCGTAAGTTTTAATTAAAATAATCGCTATCTGCTTCCAAAATACAGACTTACTGTTGAACTTATTGACCTTTTATTTGAGTAGTAAAACATTAAATGTATCTCTTCGGAAATAATTTGATTTATTTATAGTATGCTCATTTGCTATCTTGACATTTACAAATATTGCTCAGTTTAAGGGTTGAGTTATGTTTAAAAATTGGCTTTGGAATAATTTTACTAAATCTATTACTTATTTCACGGTGTTTAGTGTTGCTTCTCTTGCTACTTTGTCTTTTATAATAGCTATAGGTTTTATCTTCGTGGCTCTTTCTTTCTTTGTCTTTCTTTCTCTCTTTATAAAGACTCGGCGGTTAGTTAAAATAATTTGAGTAAACTAGTTTATCGTAAACCGTAAGAACAAACATCGGTTTATTAATATTATTAAACACGTTTCTAAAACACTAAGTAAAAATATCATATAGAAATTATATAGAACAAGAATAGACAGCTTTACGATTGTGCCCCTATATGAATTCTATACTTGCTTTCAAAATAGCCGTTTCCCTGACTGGAACATTTTGAGCTAAATTTGAGTTGGGTAAAGGAAAAGCAGTTACGGAGAGATAGTTTAGAATAGAAAAATAGAAGGAAGATTTCTCATTTATTAAGTGTATGGAATGTAATTATTTACATTCTATCAATTGTTAACTAACTGAATTCACGATTCAATGCAGTCACGGTATAAAATATGGTTTATACTAGTAATAAAAATCTACAGTTACTTTAAACGAGGCGAATTTTCTTCAACTATGGAGTAAATATACGATTTAAACTTGAAACATGTTATATCTTCTATTCTAGGAATCGACTGGCTAAGACTGCAGCGTGTAAGTGGGCTTCCTCAAGCATGCAAGAAAATTACGCGGACCTTACATGTTTTTTGTAATTCTATAAAAGTAAAATTCCCCCATGCATGGGGTACTGCTAATTCATTCTAAATAACTTATTGAATGAGTTAAAGAAAATCTCATTTTTCAAGACATTAAAAATATATTAAAAATGTTTATTATAAGTTTCTTAAATATTTACTTATAGTTTGAAGAAAACACTCTCACAACCATCATCAAATTTTCACAGTGTGTAAAAATTCAAACTGAAAATCTTGATTCGATTTATGTCTTTCGAATGAAGTAAATTGTGATGCCTCATCATTTTTTCTTTACTCATTTACTTACTGGATTTAACAGAAATGCAAGTCAACAATATCTAACATGCATATTTTAATTGACGAATTGATACTGATAATATGTATCTTAATTTCCTCTGTTTAATATACTTTTCAAATTAACAAATATCAATGATAAAATTATACATTCTAAAATGTAAATAAAACTTGAAAAAAAAACGTCAGAATTGTAAAATCATCGTATAGTACTTTAGAATGTCGATTACAAACTGATTTTTATTTAAATTAAACTAGAAGATACGTGCAAAAATATGAAATAATTTGTAATATTCATGGAAAGGAGTTAATCTAAGGCGACCGTATCCAAAATTCAGTAAAGTTCCTTGAAACAAAACTTTTTTATTGTTCCTATTTATTGTGTTCACATGGGGGAAGGGTGAGACACAAGGTTTTTTTTTTAATGTGGAGAAAATCAAGCCCCTAAAAAAGGGGTAACTATGGATACGAAAAACTTTACGCAGTCTAGAAAGTTTCTCCTCCACTTCGGGAGGTCAGAAAAGGCAATGTGCAGTATCATAACATATACTACATTGTGATCTGGGTCAAAAGGTCAAGCGTTGATGATAACCTGTGTGGAGACTAAGGAGTACAAAAAAACAACGAGAACAACAAGAACAACAAGACCAACAAGAACAAGACTAATGAGTACAAAAAAAACAAGAACAACAAGAACAACAAGAACAACAACAACAACAACAATAATAATAATAATAATAATAATAACAACAACAACAACAACAACAACAATAATAATAATAATAATAATAATAATAATAATAATAATAATAATAATAGTAATAATAATCGTAATAGTAATAATAATAATAATAATAATAATAATAATAATAATAATAATAATAATGATGATGATGATGCCCGGAATTGGATGAGATAGGTGGATATATGTACTAGCATAATGTCTGGCGTTGCCGGGATTGGATGAGAAAGGTGGAAATATGTACTAGCAGCATACTAGGCGTCGCCCGCGATTAGATGAAATAGGTGGATACATGTAGGAGCAGAATACCCGGCGTTGCCTGGGATTGGATGAGATAGGTGTATACATGTACTAGCACAATACTAAGTGTTTTCCAAGATTGGATGAAGTAGGTTGATATATATATATATATATATATATATATATATATATATATATATATATATATATATATATATATACTAGCAAATACCCGGCGTTGCTCAGGATTGGACAAGATGGGTGGATATATATATATATATATATATATATACTAACAGAATAACTGGCATTTTCCGGTATTGAATGAAATAGGTGGAAATATGTGCTAGCAGAACACCCGGCGTCGCCTGGGATTGGATGAGATAGGTGGAAATATATATTAACATAATATGTGGCATCGCTCGGTATTGAATTACATAGGCAGAAATGTATACAAACAGAATACCCGAAATTGAATGAAATAGGTGGAATTATATACTAGCAGAATACCTGGCGCCGCCCAGGATTGAATTAGACAGGTGTTAATACATACTAGCAGAATAACCAGAATCTACCTTGAATGATTAAATAGGTGGACATATATAATACAAAAGTACGGGGCATGGCCTGCTATTGAATAAACTTGATAGAAATATATACTAGCTTTGTATCCGCCATTGCCCTGCATTGAAAACGTTGCTGGAAATATATACTAGTAGAATGTATCAAAGTTATAATTTTAATAAAGTGGATCGATAAGTTGGGTTAAATCAGTTAAAATGATTGTCGGTATTTTTAACTTATCCAAGTATTTTAAAAAATGAGTGATTTTATTGGTCTGTTAATCATGAAATAACCAGTCTAGACAATGTATCAAACTTATGAGTTTTGTAAGAGGGGGGCGATAATAAAAAATATTTGTTGAAATTAGTAACATATCCAAGAATTATGAAAAATGATGAAATGTGAGTTATTTTATTGGTCTGCTTTCAATGAAAAAAGCAGCCCAGACAATATTTCAAATTATGATTTTAGTCATGAGGGCGATCAAGTGGCTTAACTTATGAAAAATGATTGTCTAAATTAGTAAGATATCCAAGAATTATGAAAACATTTTTAAATATGAATTATTTGATTAGTGTGTTTTATATGAAACAAACATCCAATACAATGTATCAAAGTTTATATTTTAATAAGAGTTGGGCCATGATGTGGGTTAAATTATGAAAAATGATTTTCGAAATTAATACCATATCCAAGAATTATGGGATTCACTGATATATGTCCAATATTTACTTAAACGTTACCCGGAGTCACTCGGGATTAAATGAGATACATGCAAACTTATGCAAGCAGAATATACGGGCGCCTGGCATCCAATGAGATAGCTGCATATATATATATATATATATATATATATATGTATATATATATATATATATATATATATATATATATATATATATATATATATATATATATATATATATATATTTAAAAGAGTGTAGCCATCAATAATTGTGGGTTTTTTTAAAGACCGGACACTTTGAACACTTACGGTTGGAGACAGGATGTCTGAGATCACATCACTCTGAAAAAGACATTTAGTATCAGCAGAGGTAAAAATAACTTTTCCAACTCCCATTTTAAAGAAAAACTTTTTACGAAAACATCTGAAGAGAGGACACCGTAAGCTCGAAACGCGTTATAAAAATATTTTAAAATAAAAATATGATGAAAACCTTTTAAAAACCCACAGTTGTTGATGGCTACACTCTTTTAAATATACATTTTTCTCTCGTTGGAACTACACAGCCATCACTTTATATATATATATATATATATATATATATATATATATATATATATATATATATATATATATGTGTGTATATATATGTATATATATATGTATATATATATATACACACATATATATATATATATATATATATATATGTGTGTATATATATGTATATATATATATATATATATATATATATATATATATATATATATATATATATATATATATATATATACTAGCAGAATACCTGGTGCTGCGTTGGATTAAATTAGATGGATTGAAACATATACTCACAGAATACCTAGTGGCGCCCAGGATGTAATGAGATTGATTGAGATATTACCCGTCCTCACAAAGGTAAACTTATTACATACACATACTGTAAATTACCTACCTAGGTAAGATACGATTATTTAATTCGTGTAATACCCGTACTAGGAAGGTAAAATATTATTTTGCTCGAAATACCAAATGCTAAATAGATATTAAGAATTCCTCTCTCCTAAGAATAACACATATATTACAAATCAAATTCAATTTTCTCATTGTTTACACGGGCCCGAGCAACGCCGTGTCGCCCCGCTAGTCATTTTATAAAGGTAGATCATTTTAGAATAGAGAAATGCAGAAATAAGTAAATCAGATATTAAATCTGGATCACTATATAACTAAATTAACAGAAAAGATTAATAAACAAAACAGGGTGTTTTATTCCAGATACAGTGAGAGAGGCAACAAACGTACATAATAGTAAGTTTATCATAAATTGGTGTAAAATATTACAATAAGAATAAAAGAGTTCTCAAATATAATTACATCTTATTCAAACCTTTGAATGCATTGCAGAGAGCCTCTCTAAAGTAATGTATCTTATTTTGATGCCGCGCGAATTGATCCGTAGTGATTGCAATTGCTAGTGCTACCATTCTTGAAACTATGTGTTCAGAAAGAATCTATGTATACGTTGCAGGTATTAATAGTATACACCACTTTTAAACGCCCCCTCTTACAAACATGCACCAGAAGTAGATATGCATGATTGAATTTCTATTTGAAGTGCATTTAAAATGGTGATAACTAAGTAAAGCATCTTAAACAGAATATATCGTACGATCCAATGATTCTACCATTTTTATAGCATTTTAACCTCATAAAAAAATAGAAAGCTGTACTTTCGGAACAACCGTATAACTACGCTAGTTAATTATGAATGTTTATCGAATCATAATTCATATGGGTAAAGTGTATAATAATATAGATAGGTAATCAATTTAATCTAATAGTTTATGTATATATATATATATATATATATATATATATATATATATATATATATATATATATATATATATATATATACTGTCGACAGATTCTGACATTTGGATGGCTGTTTACCAAGCATTTATTATGATATATTTTTCATAATACAGAAAATACTGCATCCCCGTTGATTCTCAACAAGAGAATCGCGCGCCTGGATATTGTCATTAAGATAAGTATGAAATTCACTTAATTTACACGCATGAGTAGACAACTAAGGGCGACAGATTGAAGCCTAAATTGCCCGTTTATTTTCAGATAATAAATTATTTCGTATCTAATGACTCAGCCATTAACACGTCCATGATAGAATTTGAATTATTAATCACACATTTCATATAAGCAATAAAAGCTGACACCAAATTACGTTGTTTATTATTATTATTATTATTATTATTATTATTATTATTATTATTATTATTATTATCATTATTATTATTATTATTATTATTATTATGTCATCTTCACCGAGTGTTGATGCTTTGCACATTTTTCTAACTTTAGTTAGAAAACTATGTAAAGCTAGTGGGCATAGACACATCCTCGAGTAGATGGAAAACACCTGGCGTAGGATGTTTGCTAATTAGAGGTGACTTCTCGGGTATAGTGATGTTTCACTTGATTTTCCAGGAGATCAACTGATTCTGAAGATCATATGGCTGTGAGCCAACCATACAATGATCATTTGCACGAAGGAACTTTTTTATTACATTTTCAGCCCAAACAAAGTCTTTACTGTGTAGGGTGGGATTTCGTTGCTTGTCGGTTTTGTCGGGGGTATTTACCTCAAGGGGGCACAATTGCTTGCAGTTTGTCAGAGCATTCACCATTAAAATAATTGTAGAACAGGAAGAGGAATGCAACGTTTGGTCGATGGGACAGAGGCTGAAGTTTAGATGACAGTTCAGGACCTATCAGATTGACGACTCTCTTTTGAACCTTATCTAGGAGTGAGAGACTAGTGGCAGATGCACCAGCCCAAAGATGATACATGGGCGAATGGTGGCCTTTTTTTATTACATTGTCACCCCAAACAAGGCAAATTGCCACTTTGGTGTAGGGGGCTACTATCAGGGGCAACAACTACTGGGGTACTATGTAGGGATTTGGGCAGCAAGGTGTCGGTTCACGTTACACTTGAACTTCTGCACGTCAGTACTGTTGGGGAAGCAGGGACCTGGAATGGAATTCCAGAGTCTAGCGGTTCTGGGGAAGAAACTATTGGAGTAAAAATATCTTTTACATCTAGGGATCTCTACAGTGTGTGGGTGGGATTTAGCAGCCTGTCGGGTTTGTCGAGGGTGCTCACGTCGTGGGGGCACAAGTGATTGCAGTTCGTCAGAGCATTCACCACTAAAATAGTTGTAGAAAAGGCAGAGGGATGCAACATTTCGTCGATGGGACAGAGGCTAAAGCTTAGATGCCAGTTCAGGGCCTATCAGGTTTGCTACTCTCTTTTGAACCTTGTCAAGGAGCGAGAGACTAGTAGCAGATGCACCAGCCCAGATGTGGCAGCAATACTCAATACATGGGCGAATGGTGGCCTTATAGAGGTACAGGATACTTTCGGGTGTTATTAGTTTTCTAGCACGGTAGAGAGAGTCCACCTTTCTTGCAGCGGCCCTGGCAAAGCCTTCAATGTAATTGTTCCAACTAATGTTTCCTGTGAACGTTAGGCCAAGGAGTTTGAAAGATGGACTCTCAGATAAAGAGTCGTTGGCCATTGCTGTGGGTGGTAGAGAGGGTGTCTTGTAATTATTGAATGAAACTAGTTTAGCCTTGGCAGCATTGAACGCGACCAACCACTTTTGTCCCCACTCCACTACAGATTGGAGGTCTTCCTCTAGTGTTTCTGCCATTTCTTTAGAGATGTGTTCATTCGTCTTCCTGTCGTGTCTGCCATAGAGTGTAGTGTCATCAGCATATATACCCATCTCAGAGGCAATGTTGTCGGGGAGGTCATTTATGAATATCAGGAACAATAGAGGTCCAAGGATAGAACCCTGGGGCACCCCCGCATTTATATCATATTGTTTAGATGTACGAGCGTCGAGGACAACCTGGATTTTTCTCTTATCTAAGAAGGGTAGAAGTGCAGGATACTTTCAGGCGTTAGTATCTTTTTAGCACGGTAGAGAGAAC
Source organism: Euprymna scolopes (assembly GCF_053919585.1). Lineage (NCBI taxonomy): Eukaryota > Metazoa > Mollusca > Cephalopoda > Sepiida > Sepiolidae > Euprymna > Euprymna scolopes. Next base: position 5,077,305 of record NC_136490.1, read on the forward strand.
CGACCTACTTCGCAGCAGTCCTGGCGATACTCTCAATGAAATTGTTCCAACTCATGTTTCCTGTGAGCGTTAGGCCGAGGAGTTTAAAGATGTACTTTCAGATAAAGACTCATTGGCCATTGCTTTTGGGGGTAGAGAAGGTTTCTTGTAATTATTGAAGGAAACTTGTTTAGTCTTGGCAGCATTGAATGTGACCATCCATTTATGTTCCCATTCCACTACGGATCGGAGGTCTTCCTCTAGTGTTTCTGCCATTTCTTTATATATGTGTTCATTTGTTTTCCTGTCTTGTTTGTTATAGAACGTAGTGTCGTCAGCATATGTACCCATGTTACAAACAATTTTGTCAGGGAGGTTATTTATGAATATTAGCAATAACAGATGTCCAAGGATAGACCCCCGAGGCACTCCTGCATTTATATCATATTATTTAGATGTACGACCGTCGAGGGCAACGTGGATTTTTCTCTTATCTAAGAAGGATTTAATTATTTTATATATTGTTCCAGTGATAATATATGATCTGTTTTTCCTGAGAAGACCTTATTCCATACCCTGTCAAACGCCGTATATATAAATATATATCTAGAACTGCCGCTCTACCCTCCCCCGCTTTGTTCAGTGACTGGTATATACGTTCTGAGATTACAGTTAGGATGTCTGCTGTGGAACGGGCTGGCCTAAATCCATATTGTTTGTCAGTCAGTAGTTTAGCATATGTAAGGTGATGGACTAGAGCTTGGTTAATTAGTGTCTCAAATATTTTTGTGAAAAGTGGGAGGAGGCTAATGGGGCGATAATTTACTGGGTTAGTTCTTTCGCCAAAATTCTTGAAAACTGTTACTACAGAAGCAGTTGTCCAGCTCGTAGCAAGATTCCTTAAGAAATGTGTTGTAAAGTTTGGAGAGAACTGGATCTACTTCGGCGGAGCACTTTTTAAATAGCACATCCTGGATTAGATCAGGTCCACATGCTTTTGCAGCGTCAAGATTTCTAATGATAGCATTCGCCTCAGAAGGGAGGATTTTCAGATCGTCTAGTGGATAGTGGGTGAATTTTCTTTTTCCACGACCTAACAATATGCATTCCCAGTTTCTGACCGTTCTCGAGTTTCGCATTTTTTTCTTGTTGAGTTGATGTAGTTCGGACAAGCCACATCAATAATTTTACATTCATTGGCATTTTTGTTCCCACATACAATGTCCAGCTTCCCGTGAGTTATCCGCGGTCAAACTAGAGCAGGACCTCTCAGAAAATCCTAATGTCCTCATATTTTACTACAACTTCTGGGTGATGTTTGAACTACTTGTCCGTCACTTGGATTCCACACCTTTGACACAAACTTCAATGCAGATGTGCGAATACTTTGCCTGGCGATATCTGTGCTCTGTTTTAACAATGTTAGAAAACGCACTAACAATATATAACATTTGCTAAGAGTTAAACTAAGCCTACACTTATCAGAACAATCCTTTACATGATTTTCTTTTTTTAAATCTTCTTGAAACAAAAAAGCCCACGTCTCCTGAAATTTTAGTGCCGTAGTATCTACCGACAAACTCACAATGACGTTCCATTCTTAACATCAGAGTAAACGTTTCTGCATCCATTCTTTCCTTGTACACATGTTTATCTCTAGTTATTAAGTTATCTATCTCGTCCTCTTTTGTCACTATTGCAAGTAATATCCCATGGCTCATGTTAGCTAAGTGCTGGAGCAAAATGCTATGCTTACAAACAATTATTATTTGCTCACAAGGAATTTCCACGCAGATTATAAAAGATATATCCTTGAAAATAACCTGCGGTCTTCTGTCACCAGGTTTCCAGTGCTCTCTAATGCTTCTGATTACATTTGCAAATGAAATTGCATTATCGCACCCGTCGCCCACCATAGATCTCTCGCAGCATTCTAGAGTTTTTTCCTAATATTTCAGCTATTTTCCTTATTGTCATTTCTTTTATCATCTCAGACATTCCTCTGAGGCCAATTTCTCCCTTTCTTTATTCCACGTTTTTCGGAATTGTCCCTAGTGCTCCAAGTATTATAGGTATTCAGTTTCTTGGATATATCTGTGAATTTGTCCTGTTTCTCTTTCTTTGATATTTGGTCTATGCTCAGCTACAAGAGCAAAGTCTTCGATTTGGCAGGATTTTTGTGTTTGGAAAATTATTACGACATTCGGTCTTCTTGCCTGGATGTGTTTATTCGTTTATATGTGCATGTCCAATAGAATTGTGTGATTCTCGTTTCCACTTACTGTTGATGGCTTATGTTTGTACCATTTGTCTGCGCGTTCGAGATAAAGTTGTTTGGACAATTCCCAGTGTACTGTTTTTCCCACATAGCTGTGCCTATTATTATTATTATTATTATTATTATTATTATTATTATTATTATTATTATTATTATTATTATTGATGATGTTTTTATTGTTTGTATTATTGTTGTATTTTTCTATTATTGCTATTAATCTTGTTGTTGAATTTATATTATTGATGTATTATTATTGATGTATTATTTTTATTATTATTATTATCATTATTATTATTATTATTATTATTGTTGTTGTTGTTATTATTATTCTCTAAGTATTATGTCGGTAACTATTTACTATTTTATGAATTACTTATTACTCACGCTTAATTGAGAGCATCTGAAATATTAATTTTCGTATTATTTATATTATTACTCTGCCTTCATTTTTTATTTTGTTTTATTTTAAGCGTCTGCGATTGTAGTTAACAGAGCGTCGCATTTGCATGCTGTGTTTCTGTATATAATTAAATTATTTTATACGTCTCATATTTTAGCAGGCTTACTTGCGAGGTGAGTGTGTATTAGCTGGTGTTTATATTATTTGAATGCATAAATTCATAGTAAAAAGTGAAATTATAATAATGTCTCAATATTAGAAATATTCATGCCTTTTCGATTTAATTTTTTGAATGATTCTAAGAGAATACTGATTCGATAAACAGTTTACAGAATCCAGTAAATTAAGTATAAATTTGAAAGCAAAATATGGCCTTAAATGTTTTATTTAGCATAGCGTATGTTAATTATATGTGTTTTTTTAGTTACGAATAAATCAAACGAGATAAAAAAATCAAGACATAATTCAGATCTAACACTTTTATCAGATAAAATAAAACAATTTATCCTGCTTTGAAACACAAAATATACAACAGAGTTTTGTTTTCGGGCGGTTACATAAGCTGGTTTGTCTTGGACGTTATGTGCAGGGGGAAGCAAAATATGTCTTGAAGAAAAAATAATGTTCTGTGAACAATGTAATATGATTATTAAAAAATCGATTTCTGATCATATCTGCAGGAATTACTTAAATATTAAACAGATACCAGGACCCGTTACCCGGCGTTGTCTGGTGAAAGTCTGTCCACTCATCGAAAACAGGAAACTACGGTTGCTTTGGTTAGCACTGCCGTTTCTGAATAATTGCACATATTGGACGCCGTGGCCGAAATTTAATAATCTGGCTTACACTGGCGATTAGTCCTGATCCCGGACGAAAACATGCACGGACTGTTTTAATTTAAAAAAAAATTGAGTAAATGCGTAAATCAGTAAAAATTAATAAAATAATACAAAACGGTTAATTTGAATAATAATTGAAAGTAAAAACAAGTTTAAACAGTTAGATATTCCCAATATATTTGAAAGGTTTTTAGTAATCGAAACTCGTGATGGAAGTCCTAACTGATTACGTTTGTTGTTCAAGTGTTTCTCTTCTGTTCACCTCTTCCCCGTATAGTATTAAATTAAATTTCAGTTTTATGTGGTCTTGTTTAAAATGTAAAGCAAAAAATGTATCTAAGAACGACATTTTTAGTAGACATCACAAACTTCACATGCTAAGAACGTCTTTTGGAATATACATTCCAACATCCCCATGTAAAGAACGGCTTCAGGAGAAGATAATCGCCCTTTTAAGGGGGGATACTTTCTTCAAATTATACCGTGATAATTGTTGTCAAAATACCCACCCACAAATGTAAAAAACATAGGAGAGTGTCAGTGTCAGTAAAAGTAGTAGATTTGTTTATCACACGTGCGTACAACAATTCTGGCAGTCAGTGAAGTCAGTGCATAATACAGGAAAGTATATCTCTAAATGTACTTGTCTCCACAAAATTTTAATGTGATTTTATTCACCAGAATAGTCAAAAACTTCTAAAAATAAGTCACTCTAAAGACATTTTAAAGGCGGCCCTAATATACAAATTTACCCCTCACCACCCAACAATGTAAGGTGTGGTCAATTTCGAGAATCCCTTCGGAAAAAGGAATTAAAATTAAATAATCCACAGATATAAATATTTGTGAAAAAAACAAGCATATTACAAATAATTTTTGCTTTATTAAATTTGTGTAAAAAATCGGTATTTGTGCATAAAATAATACCTTAACTTTCAAACTCGCCCGCAATCTATTAATTGAGCTATAGAATCACAAAATGGATACAATACTTCCGCTATTCTTCGTAACTGCTTGCTTATATATTTAGGTGAAATATATTTGTAACCTAGGCATCACCACTTATCAAGGTCAAGAGGTCACTCGAGGATAAGTGTTAAAGTGTGTATAGTAGAAATTGGGAAAAATAGTAATCGTTATTAATGGAAATTCGGTAAATTTGTTAACTTATATGGAACGGCTCATTAAAAATTGTTTACGTTAGACGTGTAGATAACCATATTGTAGTCAGCTGGAAAGCAGGAAAACGGAAGACAATTCCACAGCCGTGCACATCTAAGAAATACGCTTTGTTCATGGAATATTTGTTTAAGTTTAAGCACAGATAAATAGTGGTCGAAATTATTGATAGTGATTTCTGCTAGACAGGTGTTTTTTGTGAAAGTTCGGCGAGGGGGGGCATAGATTAAAGCTGTCGAGCACTTGCCATGAAAATAACGAACAAGTAGAAACAAACTCGCAACATCTCTTCTGTGAGAAAGAGGTTGCAGGAAAGAGAAAAGGGCATCCAGTATGATGCTACGAAGTCTATTTTGAACTGTATCAAGGCAGGATAAGTCCTTTCTAGCAGCTCCTGCCCAGATATGGCAACAGTATTCCATCCTTGGACATCGTTGGCTCTTATATAGATAGAGAATTGCATCAGCAGTGAGATACTTACTGGATTGATAGACGGACCCAACCATTTTTCCAGCGGCCTTAGCAATTGATTTAATGTATGTGTTCCATTTAAGATCAGGAGTGAAGGTCAAGCCCAGGAATTATCAAAACTTGGGCCCTCCCAAAGACGAGAGCCATTAAATGTAAAGATAAAAGCTTTGTTTTAGATGCATTAAAAGAAATAAGCCAGCTCTTTTCCCATTGTACAACTTGCTCAAGATCAGTGGAGAGAGAATCGGAGAGATCTTGGTCGTTTATGATCTTAGATATTCTACCGTAGTAGTGGCACCTGCATAAATGTCTATGAATGATGTAAGGATGTGATTTGGAAGATCATTTATGTAGATCAGGAAGAGAGTTGGGCCCAGGATAGACCCCTGCGGTACTCCAGCATTATTACTGCGAGTTTCTGATTTCTGCCCATCAACAACTACTCTTATGAACCTATCAGAGAGAAATGATTTACTAATTGAGAAGACATTTCAAACTATACCTGGCTCAAGATCCTATGAAGTAAACCTATATTCCATACTCGATCAAAGGCCTTTTATATGTCAAGAGCAATTTCACTAGAAAGGTTGCCTCTGTTGAGAGATTCGCTGATCCTATAAGATATAACCGTTAGCACATCTGCTGTAGATCTAGCAGAACGGAACTCATATTGTGTGTCACTAATAAGGTAGTTTTTTTCTGAGATTATTGCTTCTCTATTTAACACGATTCCAGCCAATTACTCATGACGCACAGGGGATTTATTGACCTGGACTGGGAGGAAGATGATCGATCGCCTGAATTCTAAAGTACAGTGCATAGTAATGATATTTTCCAGGGCGATGGTGAGCAATTCTCCTTAAGATAACATTCAAACAGTTTTGTAAGTATAGGCGCTAGTTCTGGTTAAAGTCTTTTGAGTACTATAACTGTAACAACGTCAGGGCCGCTTGCTTTACTTAAATCAGTGTGTTTGATTAACTTGGAAACATCACGTACATATATTTGTATATCACATAGCGTGTTTACTGATACAGGTAGAAGAAGCTGCAAATTTTTGGCAAAGAATTTGGCATTGTTTGATTCAGACGAGATTACCCCATTTATGATAGTTGATAGAACACAAAATATGTGTGAATTCGCTTCTGCTTAGTATTCTGTTTGGTATTAGCCTCAACTGGTGGGTGCCAAGCCGCTGCTCAGCTACTTGGGACTTGACGAACTGAGCATACAACTCTCTTGCGTTCTTTATTACATTTTTACTGTGGTTGCTGGTGATGAAAGCTGCTTTAGTCTCAGTATATCTATTACGTTGAAAGCAATGCAAAAAGTTATTACTGTGCGCAATGGCAGAAGAACATTCTTTAGAAAAGCAGGGCTGGCTGCTAGGTTTTTGCTGGAATTTTTTCGAGAATATGAAACCGTCTACAATTAACCATTCCGTCATAGAGGACACATCCCTTTTAAACGTGGAACGCGGTTGTAGATCTGATATTAATCATCAGGTCACACTCCCAGTAGATGAATGTAAATTGATGGTTTACTTGTGTTGCATGTCTAGTATTCTGCATAACCACTTGCGCAACACCTCTTACCTTAACAGAACCTCTTAAAAAGGGACAGTACAATCAAAAACTACGCTTAGACCAGGAAAAAGTCAAACAAAATCAACTTTCCTCCTCCCTTGAGGCTTGCATTTACGAACATCCGTGTGCATAGAGCTAATTTAGATGATGAAGCATTTCTCCTAAAAACACCCCGGATATCTTAGCACTAAGTGAGACTAATTTACACTCCTCTATTCATTCTAACTACTTTAACATGCCCGGATATCTCCCACTCTGCCGTAAGGACTCTGAAAGACATATGCACGGGTTTGCAGTTTATATTCGTAACACCCTCCCCTTGACTAAATAAAGCAAACTAGAATCGGACGATCAAGCCTTTATGTGCATTAGACTTAACATGCAACATAATATTACTTAGTTTTATTTTCTCTACCCCTCTCCCTCGACCCAGGACTGCACTCTAATAAACAACATCTCTGACATTATAGATACAGCACTTTCCATCGACACTAGTGCACAAGTGCATGTATTTGGTGACTTCAATGTCCACCACAGCAACTGGCTTAGATTATCTACTTACACAGACGCAGTTCTTGATGATTGGGTTACGAACGCTCACAGCCGACTAGGGAATGCTTATCATGTATCGCCCAAATCTCTAGAGCCAACATGGGAGAGTCATTCCTCAAAACAACGACTAGGAAGCCATAAGGGGTCTCATTAGAGACAACCCATGACGGAATATCTTTTCACTTCCTGCCGAACAGTACGCCAAGGAGACCACTTACCTGTTCAAAACGGCAATTGAAGCGCATGTTCCTGCGCGGAAATTTTATAGCAATCCCTGCTCTCCCAAATGGTTTACTTCTACTTGTGCAGCTGCGCAAAGGCAGCCTGATTGCCACAGATTTAAACGACATAAATCCAGTTCAAACAGACAGAAGTGTATAGAAGTCAGAAGTAACTGTAAGAAGGAAATAGCGAACGCTAAGAGAGAATTTACTGAAACCATCAAAAACGCATCGATGCACAGAAATTTGGAACCCGTGACTTCTGGAAAATCTACAACAATGTAGTAAATAATGGGCAATCAACAATTCTCCCACTCTCCATTAACCATGAGCCCGGTTGCTCAGCAACCGAGAAGGCTAACATGCTTGTCAGTCGGTTTGCCTCCACCTCCACACTGGACCCTGCTACCCACTCGCTCCCTGACTTTCACTTGCGGACAGATGCTACACTAGACGATCTGCAAATCACCCCTTCTCAGGCGCATGCTATGAGAAAAATATTGACATTTCAAAAGCATGTGCACCTGATATCATCCCAGCTGTGCTATTTAGAAAGTGCTCCGCCGAAGTATCTCCAATCTTCTCCAAACTTTGCATCAAATTTCTTAAGGAATCTTGATTTCCTTCCTGCTTGCAAACTGCTTCTGTGGTACACGTTTTCAAGATTCTGGTGAAATAAGTGTCCCAGTAAATTACCACCCCATAAACCTTCTCCCACTTTTTCTCAAAATATTTGAGTCCATAATGAACTAGGCTCTGGCCCATAACCTTACAGATAATAAACTTCTGATCGACCAGCAATATGGATTTAGGCAGGCCCGTTCCACAGCAGACACCCTAACTGTAATCTCTGAACGTATATTCCATTCACCTGATTCACAACATACCCGACAAGCAGCTAAATCCCACTCTTTCACAGATAAGATCCCTAGATGAAAGAGCACATTATACTCCAGTAGTTTCTTCCCCAGAACCGCTAGACTTTGGAACTCCCTTCCGTGACCCTGCTTCCCTTATTGTTCTGACATGCAGAAGTTTACGTGTAGCATTAATTGACATCTTGCTGCCCAACTCCCTACATAGTATCCCTGTAACTTATGTCGCTGATAGTAGCCTCCTACAGCAAATTGGCAATGTGCCTTGTTTGGGGTGAAAATGTTATTGAAAAAATGTACGGAATCTATCCCAGTTAGCCATCGAGCATCGATATACTGTACGATGCAGAGGTACATCTGAGGACGTATTACATTTCATTTTTGTCTTAACTGATATAGCAGAATGGTCAGAAGATCTAATTTGAGACAGAACGGAAGCTGACACACAGTTCAGGGCAAGTTGTGAAAAAAGGGTCTAGGAATCTTGCATACTGGCCGTCACTATTGGGAACACGGGTGGGTTCGTGAACAATCTGTGTGAGGTCATAAGCGATGGAGAAATCATGACAGCGCCTCACCTGATCGTCGATTTTTTTAGTTAGTTCACCATTACACATTGTGAGCAGTGATGTCTCCACAGACATTAATATTAGCTGAAATATAAGAAGATAGGGTAGGTCAATTTTCTCAGATATGCTTTTTTTAGATAGTAACTCCGCTGTTGTGAGAGCGGGAGAGAGCAAATCTAAATGCAGTAGCTTGAGCAAGTGTAACCCGGAAGCACATCCAGGGTAAGTTAGGAGTTTCTGTAGAGATGTCCCTACCACGTGGAAATCCATCTTTTATATAGGCACATATTTTATGTACATTGCGATCCTGAGGGTCAAATTTGCAAGTTAAATTAGAGTGTCCTTTAATTACGAACTCATCGAAGTAATAGTCTGTCTAATACCAGTTTTCCTTAGAAATAGTATTTCTGGTTGTGTCTCCTGTAATTTAAATTCAACCTCTGGAAGGTTAGAACGTAGATGCTTGATGCTCGAAAAGGAGACATGTAAGAAGTTGGAGATCCGGGTTTAATCGTGTAGTCTTTTCTTATTGAAACTGTTCATGACTGAGTTTTATGATTTGTGGACTAGGTCGACTTGCTTGAAGCAGGGCAGAAAGGGAACGTATGGGATAAATATAAATGAAGAAATACATTTTAGCATATGATAAGTTAAAGCGGTGAAAATTAACCACTAATATAATATCGAGAAGCCCCATCAGAACCTATTGCATGGTCCATAATTCATTCACGAAATGACATTATGAAAGCCCCAGTTTTTCACGAAAAAATACTGTTAACCTAGAATATAGCTTTTTCTTCTCGCTTATTCAGAAAATCACTCATTAAAATATGAGAACTGGGTGACAAATAAGGAGAAGCGAGAGTAACGGGAGCTTCCGATAACGTTGTTAATATATTTGCGTTTTGCGTTTTAGCGTTTGTTTTTTTTTATTTTTTAATAAACCTTATTTAAATATATATTTTTCAATGGACATATTTTTCACCTGCGCAATCTATTATGACGGTCGCTGATTTAAAAATAAATGTTTCAGCAATATCATAAACTACACTTGAACCAACTATGTTGTGTTGGAAAAAAAAAGTCATATAACTAAGAGTAGCTAACCTGAAGTGAGGTTGCGAAAAAAATACAATCTTCTTCGCGACCTTCTTCTCAGGTCTTGTAACCACAGTAACATAAAAAGAATAATGAAGACTCTTCACAAAGGAGGAAGGTTTTTATAACAATTTACCTTACTCTATTAGCATAAATAACCACAATGCTATTGTTCTTCTTGATTGTTGGAAGACCATCCTCACCTCCGGCAGCTACACTCAGGTAAGCTATGTATTATTTACCACACTCTCCCAACAAAAGAAAAAAAAAGAAAAGAAAAGTGCATTTTATTTATATTTTTATATATATATATATATATATATATATATATATATATATATATAAATATATATCTTCATAAAAAAACTAAGTTGGCGTGACCCTGCAGGGGGACTAACAGGTGCTAGGCCTAAGTCAAGGGCCACCTGGAGGTAACAGTGGTTCAGGGTACCCTCATTCTGTCCCTTAGCCTAGGCCCCGCTGTCGGTTGTAGTTTATAGTCCTACCCAAGACTACTTCTATTGATCGGGTAACAGACTAGGTCTACCCCTTCGTCTCCTTTGAGGTGCACAATCACTGCAGTACCATTTCTGTCTAGCGGGTGGAGCCAAGTCAATTCCAACACACTCAAAATGATACCACTCATCACATGAATCGCAGCATATCATATCTTGGTTCCCTGGAGGTCTATTGCAGGCAGGACACAACCAAATGGTGCCATCTCCTTCCGAAAATGAACTAGAGGATTCCTGGTTTTGACTGCTACCTGCAGCAACAGGCGAGGATGCACCCGCCTGATTTGGTTCACTTTCCCCAAGATCATCATCAGATTGTGAAATTTCTATTGGATATAAATTCTTCAGTGAATGGACGTTCACCACACCGTCGCCCTGTCTGACACGAGCTGTCCTCACCACTCCATCTTGTCCTGGGAGAACCTCAAGTATAGTACGCAACATCCAAAAGGGTCGTGGTTTTAAAGGGCTCTTGACCAAGACTACATCATTTCTTTTGATGCGATTCTGAAATGGTATCCGAGATCTTCCTGGCATCCTTCCTCTAAGATCCAGGAGGTACTCCTTGTACCACAGTTCTCTAAATCTTGACAACCATTCATTTCGTAATCCAATCGTCTCGATCAACCTTCTCCGGCTGGGAGGAACCATGGTGGAGAGATCATCTCTTCCCAACGGTACCAATAGACCAGGGCTTTTATTGGGTCTAATAAACATATTGGGTGTGATAATCATTGGTTGCCTGTCAGCGGACTCTTGATAAGTAAGGGCCCTGTTGTTTACAGCCCGCTGAATATCTGAGACAATAGTTAGGAAGGTATAATAATCTACCTTACCCCTACCAATAACCTTGTATAGGCAGGATTTTAAAGTCTTGATGCTACGCTCCCATACACCTCCAACCCAGGGGGAAAATAAAGGAATTGTCTCCCACTTAATGTTACATGACCCAAATTTGGCCTGGTAGTCCTGGAGAAGACAAAGGCGCTTAAACAGTCTTCCACTACCCAGAAAGGTTTTTGCGTTGTCGCTGAAAATTGACTCTGGAACACCATGTGCATTAGTAAATCTGACTAGAGCCTGAAAAAAGGACAATATACTCATGTCAGGCACTACCTCTATATGCACTGCTCTTACACTCAAACAAGTGAACAACAACAGATACATTTTTTTCTCACTGTTACCCTCCTTCACCCAAAAATGTCCTGTGAAGTCCACTCCAGTATTCCTATAAGGAACCTCAAATTCGACACGAGAAGTTGGTAGATTGGCCATGTTCTCAGGCAGTACCGACCTAGAATTGTATCTTTTACACCTTGTGCAGGAATTCAGGGCATTTTTGACTGCCTGCCTCCCTTGAGGCACCCAGTATCCTTGACATCTCAATTCCGTTAAGGTTGATCCTGTACCCAGATGGGAACATTTAAGATGGCAGTCTAATAATATAAGTCGGGTCAGGTGATGATTCTTGCCCAGCAACAAGGGATTCTTAACTTCATAAGAAAACTGAGAAGACCTGTCCAGCCGTCCATGCGAGCGGATCAACCCTTCCTCATCCAGAAAAAGATCTAGTGCTCGAACACGATTAGGTGCAGGCCTTACCATAGGATTCCGCAGGTAATTAAATTCAGCCATAAATTCCTGCTGTTGCGAACATTTTATTAAGTAAATTGCGGCTTTCTTGTTGTAGTTGTCTTCCCTTTTCCTCATCAAGCCGATGAATCGGAAGACTAAAGAAGTTACCCTCAACAAACGGGTAAACGTAGAGAACCGCCGCATGGAGATCACCGAAGCACACTCCTCATCCACAATCACCGCAAAATTTGTTGATGAACGAACAATCTGCTGGCACCTATCATCAAGACAGGGCAACTCCTGCTCCGGCCAAGTCAAGACCCCACCGCGCAACCAAGAAGGGCCATGGTACCAAAAGTCAAAGTTGTCTCGGAACTTCCTTATCGTTAATCCACGAGTGATCAAGTCAGCCGGGTTTTCGGTAGTAGAAACATACCTAAAGGTCGGTCTGATGCCGTAATTCGTTTCCAAATCCAAGCTCATTAGCAGCACATCCTTTAACCTGTTTCTAGCAAAGATGCTTTTACTAGTCATTGTTTCTGATAAAATCCATGACAATACTACTTGTGCATCTGTTACCACACACAACCTAGAAGGGCGGATACCCTTGCATCCTACCAAGATAGTGGGCAAACACTTCAGAGCAAGAAATACCGCCATTAGTTCTAAAGTTGGTAATGTCTTATCCTTCACTGGAGCCACTCGTGCTTTGGCAAAGATCAATGCAGAATTGTTGTCCTGAACATAGTAGGCTGCAAATCCATATGTTTCTTTAGAAGCGTCACAAAACAGGTATAACTCTCCAGTTCGGTTCCCGTCATGGGCCTGTCTGCAGAAATGCATGTCACTCAATTTAGATAAGTCTTCTGCCAGGTTCCTCCAAGAAGACTGAAACTCTGGAGAGACTTCATCCTCCCATTGCATGCCCCGCTTCCATAATTCTCCCACCAAAATCCTACTCCTTATAGTCACAGGGAGGCAAAGAGATAAGGGATCAAATACCTTTGCCGATTCCGAAAGGATTCGCCACTTAGTAGATGCACTCGGATCACACTTAACAGGAGCAGTGCGGAGCTTTTCTGAAATAGGATCATACCGGTACCGAGCACCATCTCCCATCCGGCCTCATGAGTACTCAATGCACCATCTTTCCTCATCTCCTCCCTAAGGCTGTCGCAGTTTGAGTTACAGGACTGCACCACAAATCCACCTTCCTGCAACCGCCTCCTAACCTGGGAATACAGCCTTACAAGCTTTGCTGGGTCAGACTCAGTAACCACCAGGTTGTCGACATAGAATTGGTTCTCCATCGCAACTCGACATTCATCAAAGGGATATTGGGCTGCATGAAACTTCAAGATACTTCCCAATATAAAGGGACTCGAGGTGAACCCGAAAATCAATGTGGCATAGCGGAAACATCGAAGGCGATCACCATCCTTCACAAAAAAACAGAACCTGTTCTTGTCTGCCTCCAGTGCAAGGCGAACCATCAAGAAAGCTTTCCTGATGTCTGCAATCAAGAAAAACTTATTCGATCTAAAAGACATTAACAGGTCCAACATATCTCCTGTCATATTCACACCAGAGTATGCAGCCTCGTTAAGAGAGGCAGAGTTACCGACCTTCAAGCTACAGTTAAATACAGGCCTGATTTTAGTAGTAGCTGCCGGATCCGTCTTGAAAACTGGCCGATGAGGCACCCATACATAGTCCACAAAATTTTGAGGATCCACCTGTATTTCCTCTATGATACCCTCTTGTAGCTGCTGAAGGAATACATCTACATACTCCTGGTACAGCCCCTTCTTCTCCAGGCTCCTGACCACACGATCCAAAACGTGCAAAGCAATAGCATGATTGGAAAGAAACCAGAGCCAGCTTATCTGCATGTCAGGGTAATTGCACATGATATTTACCATCCCTGAATATTATAGATTCCTGGAACTGCCGAATCATACCCTGATCATATCCTGAAATCTCTTCTCCGTCCTGAATGCCCAATGATTCAATGCTGAACATTTTCTCTAATCCTCTTTCCACATCGCTAGAGGGAAAGACATCCACCCAGGGGTCCGCATAGGTAGGGTCGGCTTCCAGGATGAAGCAAACATGCGATGATTCCACTTGGGGAGTATTCTCCATCACTGCACTGAACAACGTATAATCTCTTGAAATAGGGGCAGGATTTGTAGAAAAAAAGTGTCCACCTCACCAAAGGGAATCAAACCAGCAGGAACAGAGAAAGCCCGACCCCCCAAACAAGGCACCAACTGTAAGGGGCCCAAATGTTGCACCAGATCCAGACCCATAATTCCACTTATAGCCACCGCATCAGTGCCAGATTCAAATTGCCCAGCCAGAGAACATCCAGTTCGCTTGAACTCCTCCAACAGCAAATGCCAATTTTTTAGATATAAGGATAGGTCCAATGAGTTGGCAATCAGTACCGGAAAGTGCCCCACATGACCAGACCCCATGTCCACATCCAATTTCACCTCTCTGTATACTTGCTCACATTCTCCGAGAAGTGTAGTCAGCCTCAAATGACACTCCAAACCGTCAGAACTCAAGGAACCCAAGGAGTGCAAGACATCACCAGACAAATACGTTCTGCCACTGCCAGTATCCAATAGGCAGTTTACAGAGATGGTTCTTCCTCCTCGACCGAAGGTAACACAAATCAGAGGAGGTAGTTTACTCGAGTAACCAGAAGGAGCCTGACAATCTGAATCTATGCGGAAAGAAACATCTCTGGTTGTAGTGGCTCTAGATTTTGAAACGGTTACCCGAGAATTGTTTCGATGGATATCCGAAGAATCAGGCAACCCGCCGCCTTTAATTAGCAAGCGTTTAATAGCCTCACTGGTGTCTCGCATTAAAACAGACAGAGAAGGAATTCTAGAGCCACATAACTGTATAAGCTCTCCCTTCAATGCTCTCGGAAATTTCAAAAAAAGTATTTTGGCCATTAATCGGGCCCCTGCAGAACCATCCTCAGAGAAATCACAATCGAGAGAGCTGGCCAGTTCTTCCAGAATGGAAGCTGTTCTGCAGATGAAACTACCAAGATCCTCATAAGAATTTTCCCCCTTGGGGGAGAAATCGATAATATCTTGGAATATCTTATCAATGATGTCACTCACATCAAAATATTCTCGTTTCAATACTGCCAGTGCTTGCTGATAATTGGTATTGATGCAACTTAAGTGATTAATCAGCAGCAGAGGTCTCCCAGACAGCGAGCATTTTAAAAAGTTTAACTTTTCTGCGTCATTTGCCATGCCTGCTGCACAATTTTCAAATCGAGATAAGAAATTGTAAAAACTCATTCTATCGTTTTCCATTTCACGACCACTGAACGTTGGTCCAGTGATTTGAACTTGAGGTAGTCTAACAGTGAATGATGAATTAGCTCTATCCGTAGAAGGTCCAGGCGTATATGGAAGGGAAGGTCGCTCCGAATAGCCACTAGCCTCTGGAGGATGTAACAAGAGTGAGAGATCTTCTAATTCCTTCCGTAAATTCAGCTGGTAACTTAGCCAATCGGACTCCATAAGTTCTCTTTCCTCTTCAGAGACACAGGAAAGTTGCAACTTGCAGATGGAGATTTCAACTTCGTTGATATATTCCAAAATTTCCCTGTGGAATACAGAAAATACAGCAGGAGTGATCTCTGGGCCATGGGACAAACGAAGCCTACCCTTGATTTTCATCTTCAGAATGGGAATCTGGTTACGGTGTCGCTCCCTGGAATCTGCCACAGTTGAAGTATCAGAGGTCTCCATATCCTTGTACGGGTAATCGAACAATTTCCAGAGTTGTCACTAATTGCTGTTACTAATGACTCAAAGTTCTGTAAGAAATTGTGTTGAACTATTGTATTTTTTTCGCAAATTGTTGGAAAAAAGTCATATAACTAAGAGTAGCTAACCTGAAGTGAGGTTGCGAAAAAAATACAATCTTCTTCGCGACCTTCTTCTCAGGTCTTGTAACCACAGTAACATAAAAAGAATAATGAAGACTCTTCACAAAGGAGGAAGGTTTTTATAACAATGTACCTTACTCTATTAGCATAAATAACCACAATGCTATTGTTCTTCTTGATTGTTGGAAGACCATCCTCACCTCCGGCAGCTACACTCAGGTAAGCTATGTATTATTTACCACAGCTATGTATTATTTACTCGGATTTAATGTTTTTTAACATATGTTAAATATTCATATGTTTTTCTGTTGCACATTCATTTAAAACTGGTAAAAAGAAAACGTTACACATTCATCGTTTTCTAGGGTATTTGTAAAGAAGTATATATTATGATAGCTAAAATACATAACATAGTTTTTGGATAAAATACGCGAGTGAAAATTTTAAAAAAATCAATATATAAAAAGTGTACGTATTTTATATATTTTCATTAATAGGGTAAGTTTAAACAATGAACATGCAATATAGTTAATTATGAAATAGTTTTACATTTTAAAGTATGAATAATAAAAATATGTTAAGGAAATATTAAATGCTAACAACATAACAAGTACGAATCAAGTAGATTATATTGTCAAAACATTTATGTGTAAATTAGCAACGATAATAAAACATTATGCAAATAAAATACCTTAAAAAAACCCATCTAAATTTGAAAATATATATTAACCAAAATATTTTAAAATATTGCCTAAATATATAAGTATTATCTAAGAATGGCGGATTGTATCCATTTTGTGCTTCCATACCTAAACTGACAGACCTGCCGGCGTATTTGAATATTGGGGTATGGCTTTATGCATATTCATCCAGTTTAAAATTCCTCTCTCTCACTTTCTCCCACTCTCCCGCTTGCTCTCTCTCTATCTCTCTTATAGTCGAACACTTACACATCCACAATAAGGAACATTACTGTTAAGTAAATAAAATCGCCGACATTAAATGCAAATGGAAAAATAATGTTGAAGGGATGAAAACAAAAAACACAGTAAAAGAATACAAAATACCCTCGCGTAAGCTTGCAAAAGAATAAACAATGGTACTCATACATATTTTTTCGTGTTTTCCTTTGGAGGTGTACTGCCGTGTTGGTAATGTGTGCCTAGGTTAGTGTAAGATTATTAGTATTTACCTACTGTTTACGAGCGGTTATTACGTTAGAATTTGGCTTATTTTTTACAGTTGTCTCTTGTAGAGACTGCTGCCATATTTGAAAAGTACTGGACCGTTCGTGATTGTATTAAGAAGCAGATTCTGGAATAATCCAATAGCTTACGAGAATGGTTTGAATTTTAAAATAAGGAAATTGAAAGATCATGTTATGTCTATGCCTTTATAGTTCAAGTTGCTGCATCTACGAAGGTTGCAAGACAAATATCTGAAGAATGTGTATATTTCTTCGTGGCCTTGACTGGAGGCGGCAGAAATATTTTATATTAAGGGAAACGAATAGAACCTACATTCTTCTGAAACTGCTGCAATAAGGAGATTGTTGTTCCTAGAATAAAATGAAGCATGTTATTATAACGACTAAATATGTTTATTAGTAGCTAATAGTCTACACATAATATATTTTCCTGTGGCATCTGTGGTTGTAACGCTAGAGTAGTTTAGTCAGTATGGGAATTTCTACAATCCAAATATTATATTTGGAGATTAACCAGGTAATGGATATTATAAATGGATTGGATATCTAGAACCCATAAAAATACAGTTGAAAATTATAAGAAAGCGCAAGTGGATATTCTGATTATTAAACACATAAGATTGATGTTTCATTTTCATCGATTTAGTCCACTAAAATACCGTGAGTATGAAACGCCCTTTGAGAAGTATGTGTTAAGAAGAAAATTCAAGTTGCTGCATCTACACCATTATTGATATGAAGAACGGGCTTAAGTGACATAATTTATGTTACTTTATACAATAGGTAAGAATCATCTACAATAAAATCCTTATTGGATATAATGTGTTGGTATTGAAATTAATTACTTTGCTCTATATCCGCTTTCAACCTGATAAATTTTGCAATAAACATCAAATAACCGTAATTTTAGAAACACAAAACATATATTATAAATTCTGCAATTCTCTAAATATTCATTGCAATTGAGTTCATATTTATTGAAAACTCGTAATTTTTTATAAAGATGTTGATAAAAAACATATTTTCGTTGCGAGTTAGTTATTTTGTTAATTTAATCAATTTACATGCCGATTTATTGGATTTTCATTGCAGTTTTGATACATTTTTATTTCAACTTTGTAAGAAAAAAAGTAATTTCTGAATCTGATGCTGAGCAGAGATAAAATTATGTATGTTGTAATACTTAAACCAGCTGCTAGCTGGACCTAAAACTACTCAATGAAAGAAGCCACAACTGTTAGTGGATTATCAATCTAATATTCTCAAATCATATACGTATGTTAGAAGCGGATTTTGATTCTGCTGTTTAACATGTGTATACTAGCTAGTATATTGTAACACGAATTATATTTAAGAACGATGAGAAAATAAACGCAATTGACGTATTTCTGATGTGTTACTAAAAAATATCTTAGTCTTTATCATGCCATTTCGCCAAGCTCAACTTTATTCGAAACTGACTTATTAGTAACTGACTTACTAAACACATTACACACTCATGTAATGGAATTTTCGTTACGGATGAGATAAGAACTAACGTGAGGTTATGAAAAAAAGATGTTTAACTTAAAATACAAGAACATTGTTTTTTTTTTACATGATCCATCAGCTCTATGCTTATAAATCAGTATCTTACGAAAGTGCATGTTTATGTTATTATCTAGTTTATCATTCTAAAACACACAGTGTATAAATTATTTCCAACACACGATTGTAAATACATCTTAACGTTTGGAAATAATTACTTACATACCATACATATCGTTTTAGATAAGTACATCATTTGTGCAATATAATTATTTGCAATTTTTCTGTGCTTCATCGTTTATTTTTTGATGTGCTCATTAAACGGTTATTTATGAATTGGAACAACGATTATATTTACGGAATAAATTGCGGACAAAAATTATGATTCTACATAAACGTCGACTGCATCATTAACTCAATATTATCATCGTACTCTTCATCATCATCGTCATTGCCATCAAAATATTCATTGTTATTATAATGTAAAGTTGTTAGCTCCCTGGAGGGAACTTGACCTCCCACCTGCGTAATTCCCGTGCGCCTATACTTGGCAATAAGCCACAACACATTTTTGACCAATGGCGAAACTAAACTCTTTAATCGTGCCCTCGATCACTTTATAATAACATTGATTTCTCGTTGTCAGATTTAATAGCCTACCCACTGTTTTATCGAAAAACTTATGCCCGCGACACTCTGTATTTGTCATTTAGACGAAGCCAATTTTCCAGCGACGCTGTTATAAAACATAATCTGTTTCTTATAATTTATAAGTTTGTGTTTAATATTTATTTAAAATTTGTACATAGTCGCTGTTAAATTAGAATTTTTCCTTTCATTTGCTGAAGATATTTTTCTTAAAACAAATTCGTATACTTTCAACAAAGTAGTAGTTTTTTAATAGAAATTTTAATGTGAAATTTACTTACCCCAATAATATCTAGTTAACTGGCTTTGACATTGCTGTGACGATAGTCACGTCAGATAGTCGAAAATATAAATTTATTTCCGCAGGTTCGCATTTAACTTGGTCCTACGGAGCGACACAATCGAGCCATTCCTAGAAAAGATAAACAATATGCTTGTTAAATTTAAATATAAAATTCTGCATATCAATGCAGTCAGGGAAGCAGGTAACATGATAGGGATTCTAATACGTAGATGTTTGAAGGAAAAACTATCATTAACAGCCTTTTAGTATTTAAGAATCTGAAATATAAAAGACGTTTTTTTTTTTTGCATCATAGCATGTTTGTCGGCAAAATGTACGTCGGGGGGCACTAGTGTAACGAGTTAAGCAAAGCAGATAAAATTAAAATACTTGTAAAACAGGCACCGGGATGCAACTTAGAACATTTTATTTTGCAGGGGCAGGGCTTAGTTCAGAAAGCGGGACCTGTTAGATTGAATATTTTGACCCTATCCGGGAAAGAGAGACTAGTCATAAATACACTAGCACAGCCGTGTCAACAATGCTTAGTAACTACAAAATACTCTCAGGTGTGCATAGTATTCTAGGACGATACATAGGATCCACTTTCTTTGCAGCAGGCTTACTAATGCCCTAAATTTGTATGTTTCAGTTCATATTGCCTGTGAAGGTTAAACTGAAATTTGAAGGAAGATCCACCAGGTAGTGTGCTGACATAGATATCGTTAGTTTGAGAAGTTTCTTATAAAAAAAAGAGTATTTTATTCTTACTAACATTATATTTTACCATCCATTTTTGGCCCAATTCCACTAAGTGTGAAATCATATTCTAACGATTCTGCTATTGTGTTATATTTGTTTAAATCTTTTGTTCACTTGTGCGTTCGTAGAGCGTCGTATTATCAGCAAATATACCCATCTTTGACTCAATGTGATCAGAGATATTTTTAATCTACATCAGGAATAACAGATGTACAAGAATAGACTCATAAGGCATTCTCGACTTAATATAACTTTTTAGATGTATGTTCATCAATGACAACCTCGATGGCCCTATTGTCTGAGAAGGATATTGTGATTTAGCATGCTTCTACTTATACCGTATCATTTAATTTTTAAAAGCAGCTCTTCGCGCCAGACTTTTTAAAAGGATATTTGTATATCAAGGGCAACAGCACAAACTGCGCCCGCCTTATACAAAGTATATGCGCTCATCGATGACTGTTAAAATATCTGCAGTAGAACAACATTGCAAAACTCCATACTTTTAGCCAGAAAGGTGTTTTTTGTGAGGTGGTGGACGAGTTGGACGAGTGCTTGATTGATAATTGACTGAAAGATTTTAGCGAAGAGAGGGAGGAGACTGATAGGGTGATAATTGAAAAAGTAAGCCTTTTCACCTGGATTCTTGAACACTGGTAGATCAGAGTCCATTTGCTAGATATTAGGGAATCATGTTTTAGCAGGCTATTTGTTTTAGCTTTTGTGAATCACCGGGGATAGCTAGCTGAGTATTTCTTAATAAGTCTAGTCGGAATGAGATCAGCCTTACACGCCGTGGAAGTGTCTAATCCTATCAGACAACTAGGAGCCTTGCGATATCCATTGTACAGGCAGACTAAATTGTGACCCTTACTTAGATTTTATATTATTGTCACATTATTTTTTAACCAGAAACTAACGATGTGTGTTGTGTCTAATAGCACTCTTGAACTGTGAACCCCATAAACATGATAGTGTTCCTCGATTCATCACTATCGATTAGAGTTGAATATGAAATTAGAACCAAAGGGAATTCACAAAAGTGACGACACACATTCTCCCCAATCCTAATGGAATCCACTCTTCTTTTTTCATCGGCTAGCAAAGTTGTAGCCCCTGCTTTAAGAGAGAGTGAGAGTTTAATACTGGTTGAATACATTCAGCCACACAGTGACACATCATAATTACTCTTAACAGGAGGAAATACTGAAATAAAAATGTTAGATATCCTCACAAGTAACTCTATCTCAATAAAAATATACTGAAACAACTTATACCACAGTTGTTGTAGTAACTCAAGATATTTGATTAAACCATATTTTTCGTCCCCCATTATTTTAGAGATATAGGCCCTCCGACTATTATTTTCCATCAAAAGTAAAAATCATGAATATAAAATTATAGCTACAGGTTTTGGAGTCCTAAACAAACATTCCTTACACATATGTGAACCTTATGGTTGCGCAAAATAGATATCAGGTGATATTAGAAGCAATGAAGATACAAACACTACGTACACCTTCTCCTAAATAATCTTTCTGGTACTTAAATAAATTCAAACATGTTTCTCTTATTTCTTGGCAGCCGAGCTGTTAACGTCGCACTTTTTTGTTCACACTTTATTTTCTAACTTCGCCTCAAAGTTTCGGGTTCGTTTCTTCCTACTTACCTACCAAAACTTCTTTTTTAAACTCCCCATCCGCGGAAAAAATCATCCGGGCAACGATTTTTTAAATTAATCTTTTGTTTTAATTTGCCCAACACTACACACACACATCGAAACTCCCGGGCAACGCCGGGTACCCCCGCTATTAATTTAATAAAGATATGTTTAAGCTTAAACTAATTCTAATTTTAATTCAAGTTAATAAGATGTATAAATAGTGTTTAGACCAAAAAAGTATAGACTATATCTAATCCAGGGTTTCCTTATATTTTAAACCTCCTCTCCTATGTACTTTAATTAAATCCTATTTTTTAAAATTTATTTTTTGTTTATTTTATTTTAAATTACATTTAACTAATATTTCCGAAATTAAGGTATGGACGTCAATTTAATGAGTATATATATATATATATATATATATATATATATATATATATATATATATATATATAAATATTACATTCATATCTGATTTACCTCTGCATTCCATGTTTAAGAAGGAAGTGCCCTCTATAGTATCAGATCTGACAGAATGGTTAATTGTGGGCATAGACCAATTCATACCATCTAAAAAAATTCCAACAAACACCTAACAGCCAGCCATGGTTCTCCCCAGAATGTGCTGCTGCTATCGCGCACAGAAATCACTTTTTCCATAGCTAACAACGTAATAGATGCACTGAGACTAAAGCTGCTTTCAGGACTGCCAGCAACCACTGCAAAAGAGTAATACAAATGCTAGAGAGCTATATAGCCGGTCTGTTAAATCCAAGGTAACTGGTCAGCGGCTTGGTTCCCACCAATTTTGGCAAATAACAAATAGGATCCTGAACAGAAGTGTGCGTTCTATCCCAACCATTATCAGTGGACCAGAGGTCATCTCGTCAGCATCAGACAAGGCCAAACTATTTGCAAAGAACTTGCAGCTAATTCTACCCTATGCGACGAAGGCCATCGACTCCCCATATTTCCTCCTATAACACAGAACCCGCAAGGGAACATACAAATATCCGTGCATAAGGTCGCCAAGCTAATCAAGAACATTGATTCCAGTAAAGCAACTTGCCCTGACGGCATCCCAATTATAGTGTTAAAAAAGCTTCAACCAGAACTTGATCCTATACTTAAAAAACTGTTTAAGCGCTGCCTTAAAGAGAAGTGCTTTCCGCCTACCTGGAAGGCCTCATCAGTTTGTCCTGTATTTAAGAATTCAGGTGATAAGTCATCTCCCTCTCAGTACAGACCAATAAGTCTCCTGTGTGTTATGAGTAAGTTGCTTGAATCCATATTAAATAGAGAAATACTCAACCACCTCAGCAGGAATAACATTCTTAGTGACATAAAATATGGTTTCCGCTCTGCAAGATCTACCGCAGATGTGCCATTGGCTATATCTCACAGGATTAGTGAATCTCTTGACAAAGGCTTCCTTTCTAGGGCAATTGTTCTTGACATATCAAAAGCCTTCGACAAGGTATGCCAAAAGGGTCTACATCACAAGATTTCCAGCTACTGTATAACTGAAAATGTTTTCTCAATTATTAAATTATTTCTTTCCAGTAGGCTCATAAGAGTAGTGGTCGATGGAAAAAAATCAGAGGCCTGCAGTATTAATGCTAAAGGCCCTCAGGGGTCAATCCTGGGCCCAACTCTCTTCCTGATCTACATCAATGACCTCCCTAAACACATACTTAAATCATTCGTTTTCATCTATGCTGATGACACGACCATCTACAGCAACATATCAAAGGCCGTAAATGACAAAGTTCTCTCTAATTCTTTCTCCTCAGATCTCGAGCGCGTGGTTCAGTGGGGGAAGACGTGGCTGGTTACATTTACTGCATCTAAAACCAAACTCCTATCCTTACATCATCAACGCTCTGATCCCCATCTTGCATTAATTGTGATGAATGGCTCTCGTCTGGGAGAGGCCCAGTGTTTTGCCAAGCTTCTGGGTTTGACTTTACTCCTGATCCGAAATGGAACACGTACATCAAGTCTGTTGCCAAGGTCGCTGGAAAGATGGTGGGATCCTTCTACTGCTCCAAAAGATATCTCACTACTGGTGCAATTCTCTATCTATATAAAAGCCAAGTACGTCCAAGGATGGAATACTGCTGCCATATCTGGGCAGGAACTGCTATTAACAGCCTATCCTGCCTTGACAGAGTACAAAATAGACTTCGTGGCTTAGTGGGGGATGCCCTTTTCTCTAAGTTGTAACCTCTCTCCCACAGAAGAGACGTTGCGAGCGTATCCTTTTTTATCGTTATTTTCATGGCAGGTTCTCGTCTGAACTCCAATCTCTGGTCCCCCCTCGCCAATCTTTCACGAAAAACACCCGTCTAGCCGAATCCACTGTGAAAAATTTCCCCCACTCTTTATCTGTGCCTAAATCAAAACGTGGATTCCATGAACAAAGCTCTTTCTTTGAACTGCGCGCCTGTGGAACTCTGGTACGTTTGCCTGCTTCCTACCTGACTACAACTTGGATGTGTTCAAGTCCAACGTTCACAAATTCCTAATGAACCCCCCTTAAGTAAACACTTCATCAAATCTCCACACTAACGTAATGTGCTTGCCATAACCCTTATCCCTCAGTAGCCTGCGGGCCTTGATAAGTGATGACCACTGTGTAATATATATATATATATATATATATATATATTATCTTAGTAGATTTACAATATCAGTATCTTATTATAATTATAAAATTGATTTTTCCATTCATTCTAACAATTAAGAATTTGGCTTATACATTTGAAACCACTAATCAATCAATTGTTAATCAACTTGTTGCATCATATATATTTTATTTTCAGATCATATTTGAAGCCTGCCTACTGTAAATACATTTTTAATATTATGATTATTACCATATTGTGCTATTAAAGTAGTCACATACGCACATATATATATATGTACACACATACACAAAATATACACCCAACTATATACACATGAATATATATATATATATATATATATATATATATATATGTGTGTGTGTGTGTGCGTGCCTGCGTGTGTGCGTGTGTGTGCGTGTGTGTGTAGAGCGAGAGAGAGAAAACAAGAAAGAGAGAGAAATGTTTGTGTGCACCACACTTAGGAGGGGAAGCTTCATTATGCAAAGTTTGTTTTTTTATGGTCCAGTTGTTTCGGTGGAACGACATTTGACCTTTACACTGAATAATGGTGTACATAATTCCTAGATGGGGGACCATCATCTTTCCACGTTTGATCATGATCGGTCCAGTGATGTGAACTCTAAGAGAGTTATACGCAGAAACAAAACACTAAAAACGAACACTAAAACTACTACTTTATATGCACAGTACACATACACACATATATATATATATATATATATACATATATATATATATATATATATAAGTATGTCTTTGTATAAGTATGCGTGCATACACGTAAATATAGAGAGACAGATAGATGAAAAATAAGGGAAAGGTGATAGATGTGGCGGTGCAAGTAAAACACAGATTAATGGTCTTGTTAACAAATAAACAATGAAACTTTATAAAGAACTTGGTAAAATGAAAAAATTGTCGTGACAGAAAAATAATTTCCAAATTAATTAATAAGTTCATAATGGGGGAAAAGTTCGCCTCGTTCGTCTCTTTCAAATCAGTTGAAAAGAATCACGGATCTCGTTTATTTCCAGTGTCAATTAGTCCAGCAAATGGCTAATGACACAAGTTAATTCATGTTTTATAATTAGATATTTCCAACGTATTTTAGCGTTTAATAACATTAACTCAGGAGAAGTGCCAAACACACTTTGGTACTAGAGATGTAACTTAAGTCAGTGTAGTAACCGTTCTCGCAAGATTTTTTAAAAATATTGAATCATTTTTAGAAGGATTCCAGCACATTGTGTTTTATAAAACAACCGCCTACCATTATAGTGTACATGGTTAATTTCATATTATAGAACTCTAATTACTTCTAAAGTTTGGTCCCTATTGATGCAAGCTTTCCGTGGCATTTCGTCTTTCCTTATACATCTCTTATTAATCCTTTTTTACATGTATGATGTGTAATATATAATGCTTTTATTACTCTGCTTAAATGATCGAGGCAGTAGATGATGTTTGGTAAACTTTCTTATGGAATAAGTGTTTTGTACTTGGCAGGTTACAATGTTGTAGTAATATATGCAAAATTTTGTAGAAACATTTTTTTATTCAAAACAGAATATAAAATATTGTGGAAATTTATTAATTTGATTTATTTCGGACTTTTATCCTCATCTTTATTAGTTGTTGTTTTCCAACGTTTCGGCCAACTATTCCTCTGGACTTCGTCAGGCGGTAACCAATTCCAAATCTGCTTACTGCCTTCTCAGCCGTTACTGCCATTCAAAATTGTTATCCTCTCACCATGATTTAGCCAAGTGAGCCTCTGGTCGGGTGTGGGTAGGATTGAAACCGCGCTCTTCAGACAATTCTCACCTGGAACCGTAGAGATTAAATGTCTACATCCACTACGCCACAGGCCCCGAATAGCAATCAAGGTTGGATGATTTAGTCTTATGAATCGCCGTTTATTTATTATCGTATCTTCCATAGTTAGCCGAGGCGTCGTAAAACAACAACTAATAAAGATGAGCAAATAATCCACAATAAATAAAATTATAAATAATACTCATCGCAATTATGAATTCTAACTAAAAATATATTGTAGAAATTGTTTTCATAATTTAAAGAATATAAAACGTAAAAACATATGTCTATAATATTTTTATAAATAAGACCTTCAAATTATTATATTGCCCTCCACATAACAAGTGTATAAGTGTAACTAAAACTTGCATGTTTTATAATCGTGGTAATATATGTGTTCATATATTTACGGGTAGATATGAACGTCTGTTTTACGTAAGAGTTATTTAATGGTGTGTGCTCTGCCTCTAATACGTGATCAACGTGCGCACATATTACGTAGTTTATCATTTGTATTTGCTGTGATCATCTCTAAAGTTTGGAGTTTAAATATAATTTGTGACAAACACTCGAAGAAATACAGTTATGTGTTTTTTTTTACATTAGTCAATAGAGAAATCACACATCGTCCACATCAATCCTCTTTTGCCTTGGAGAAGATTTTAGAAATCTCATCTCAAAACAACCAGTTATGTATTTTCAGCAAGTTTTATGTTGTAGCTCTTTGGGTATGATTACATCGTTGTATCTGTGTAATGTTGTAGCGGGCGGTGCCAAGGTCAGAACGATCATCATGATTTATTGTTAAATTATTTATTTCAGTAAAAAGAATATCCAGAAAAAAGCTTTAAAGTAAGAGATCGTAAGTTAAAATATTAATGGTAAAGGAGTAACTGAGGAATATTGCCTCAAACAAAAGTTTATGAATAGAGGAACAGCATAAATAATGCGAGTTTGAAATTAGACTTGGTGAGTTACATAACGAGCAAAATCGTTCTGGCTGACGTAAGAGACACATACGCCAGGAAAATACAGAATTAGAAGTTACTCTGTAACATGACATCGAAAAGACAAGTTGATAATTAGGTAGCAAATGTGGTTAGTTAACGAACATTGGTCTCTGTGTTCCGATGGAAGTATCTACGTACTAACCGAAGAAAATGTAAGGAAAAAGGTTAAGATTTGCAAACTCCGAAACGTAGAAAATTTTAGAAAAAAAATCTGGAAATAATAACTCGGCATTATGGGTGCTCTAATCAGAAAAAAAAGATGTCTTCATTCCAAGAGCCTGTCTCCCGAGAAGAAGGAGGCAATGAATAAGATAGCTACCCTGTGGTGGGTGATCAGACAAGGGTGTTATTCGTAATTGTTAAATATTGTTCGTTTACTGTCCAGCTTGTTATTATCGTGAATATGTGAAAACACACCCTTAGACATAGAAAAACTATTAAATATACGCCATCGACACGTAAAGATATCCCAGATACTCAGAAAAGCAATAATCCTCATAATTATATCCACTAGACAACACAGAGTGTTGATACAAAAACACCATATTTTATATAACCTTGACATACATAGAAACAGTTATATAAACTTTATTCCAGATATTTTTCCCATTAGAAAATTACACGCTTTCTTAATATTTACACCTTATCTATACTAAACGGATAGCTTCTTAGGCTGCTCCGCGGCATTATCAACCGGTCGCCAGCTCGTTTCCTCTCGACTGACTTTCCATAATTTGAACTCACAACTAACATCTATGTGTACAAAACATCTTTCTTGTAATGACGTAATCACCAGGTATCAATCATTACCATCGTGTTATGATCGTCACGTATTGATGTTATTTATCAACTTGTCAATAAAATATTATTGAATGGTTTCTTAATTCTACCCCATGAAATAAACATTCCTAGTACATTCCAACATTAGCATTCTATTTTACAAGCATGCCTTCAAGTTACTTAGCGTTGCCCCCAGATCAACAAGATAACACGATATCTAATGGGGTTTCTCCAGATCCTATAATAAAAATAAATCTGTTTTCATACACTGCCTGTCAAATTATTACCGAGATAAGATCTTTTTACCAGTTTCCGAAACATGCCGGTAGTTTCGTATCAAAAGCTTCGGAAACATTGGCAATGCTGAGCTCGCGTACTGTGAAATATTCTACTGTTCCGCGCAATGTCATCTTAATTGCTGAATCCAGGCTATTGTGGCCTGTGCCATCTTAATTGTTGAATCCTCCTTATCGTATCTGTGTTAAATTATTAAAAAGGGTCAGTTTGTTTCATTAAAAAAATGGGTCGTAAATGTGGTTCTGAAAAGAGTACTTTTACAGAACACCTAGCAAAAGGTTAAATTACCCTCGAAATATCGAAAATGATAGCAAGGTACCATCAAACTGAAAAAAAATTGTTGTGTTCGTTACAACTCTACTTTCAACCGAGTCGGTATTTGTTTCGTTCACCACACTCTTTTCTTCTACCTCTTCTTTTTCATACGTTCGTTCGTTTCCGTCACTCAAAATCGTCTCACTTCCCGCTTTTCTTTCCTCGTTATTTATGGAATCAGGGTACGAGATTCTCCGAGATTCCACGAGACTTTTTTCCACATAAACGCATGCGGGCGCCATCTTGATTCTTAGTTTGTGCTCTGCATGCACAAACGCGTAGCCTCTTTAACGGTAAGCCACTTTCTCAACACTCCCCCCTGATCTCATGATCACAGAGACGACAGGGGGGTGGTGATCGCCGCCGTCGGGTGCTTCTACGAAGGGGGACAATGCTGCTCGTCTTCGCGATTCATTAACTGCAAGGGCAACTCCAAGGGCCAGTGAACTAGCATCCACCCAGACCGTGAACTCATTCCCGCTGACGCACCACTTTCCCTAAACGGGGTCATCACTGGTCACTCTGGACACAGTCTCTGTCAACATGCTCATTAGGGTGACATCGTGTACTGCATCGTCCCATCCCGACGACACGGCTGTTGCACGTCTCTTTATGGCTGCCACGGCCACCCTGAGCCAACCGCACAAAGGAAATGGCCTACCATCTTTCCACAAAGCGAAAACACTGTTCGTCGAGTGATGTTTGATGGGACCTTGGGAACGTGACTTCCTCTTCTCCAGCAAAGTCCCTCCTTGCTATTGCGCACGTGCAGGCCGAGGACTTTTGCTCCATCGCACAGACGCTCTGGTTCCTTACATGTCAGTCCAAAGCTTGCTTTCAAAGTGCATTCTAACCGATTGCGCTGACATGAGGTTCTCATTGACGAATATATCATCGATGTATGAGGATGTTGCCTGTTGCACTGCCTCATCTTGCTGCCGGATAGCATGCATGATTGCTGTCATAATGCCTGGGGCCACATTTAGACCGAACCCTAGCCTGGTTAGACAATATCGGGTTCCTCTAATTTCCACAGTCTGAAATGGCCACAATGTCTTCTCAATGCGTATTTTCAGATAGGCCCTGCGTAGGTCCAGAGTTACCACGTTCGATCCCTGCTGTCGCCACTTACTTTGAGTGCACACACATCAGCCTTTGCTGTATATGGGTCGACATGCTCATAAAGCTCACGGTAGTCTAGGACGGGGCGGACCTTTTGTTTGGTCTATTGTACGGCGGCCATCAAGGGAATCAGCCCTCGCGGGGGGGGGCAAGCTCATCCTCTGGGTATGGAAGAAGCCAGCCATTGTCAATTCACGTTTACAGTTCTTCTTCATACTGTTCCCTTAGCCACATGGGTGGAGGATATTCCGATAACCGGTTTCGCAAGGATATTGATGGCTGATCGTTTGACCACTTCCAAGACGCCGTCCATGCATTGGTGTTTCTATCATACTCTGCATGAAAGGCAGGCTCGTCGAGAGTTATGGCAGCACAAACATGTTCCTCACATCGGGAGAACTGTACCTTGCTTGTTCTGTCCACGGTAATTCCACCCAGTTGTGTAATCAAGTCCATACCCAGGAGTAAGTCGTACCCGAGAAGCTCTCCCTCCATCACCAGGGCTCGCACGGCTACTGCAGGCCCGTCGTTGATGCTTGCGCGGATAATGCTCACCCCACAAGAGGCTAGTGAACCTCCGCCTACAGTTAGTACCGGAATCCTCTCTACTTTCCAAGTGGCAGAGCATATCTTGCTTACGAGAGTCTGGGTGCACCCAGTGTCCACAAGCGCGAGGCGCTCGCTTCCATTAATGTGTATGCTTACAGTGGGTAGCGCCCTGCTCAATGACGATCTGGGGAGAAGACTGGCGCTGTAGCTTCTTCCCCTTGCCCGTTTCCCGGACAGGTGCGGGCCAGGTGTCCGGGGTTTTTGCACTTGTAGCACTGCGGCCCGTCAAGTTTCCAAGTTGGTTGACGTGACGAAAGACAATCACGGGCCAAATGGTTGGGTCCTCCACACTTATAGCAGGTAATAGCTGCACCCAGGTCCTGCAATCCAACCTGTGATGGTTGTACAGCTGCCACTTGGTCTATAGTGTTAGGGCTTTTCTTTAGTATTACTCGTTACCGCGCCAATACTTCCGATATGTCCATCTCGTCCACTTGGGATGAGGCACGGAGCAGATCTTCCACACTCTTAGGTAATCCTGCAACAAAGGCGCACACCAAGCCTTTGTCTGACATCCCTCCAAAAAGGACCGATAGTTTTTTTAGCTCAACCAGATACACATCCACCGTTTCCCCGGGATGTAATTTTCGGGCAATGAATTCCTTCCATGCAGTAATTGGATTTTATGCAAATGCTGTAAAAAGGGCGCGCTTGATGCAGGCAAAATCTGTTTTTTCCTCATCAGCAACCTGCTGGTATACTGCATATGCTCCCCCAGTGAGGCGCTTTGGGACCACGCATTCTATACGCTTCACCCCACTGAGCTGACATATTAATTCTGTTATTTCCACCCGTTTCTGCACTGAGTTATCAGTGCTACTGCCATCAAACAGGGGAATTATCTTGGGGTCAAATCCTGACGTCATGCCGAAATAGCTTGTGTTCGTTACAACTCTACTTTCAACCGAGTCGTTGTTTGTTTCGTTCACCACACTCTTTTCTTCTACCTCTTCTTTTTCGCACGCCCGTTCGTTTCCGAGACTCAAAATCGTCTCACTTTCCGCTTTTCTTTCCTCGTTATTTATGAAGTCAGGGTACGAGATTCTCCGAGATTCCACGAGACTTTTTTCCACATAAACGCATGCGGGCGCTATCTTGATTCTTAGTTCGTAGCCTCTTTAACGGTAAGCCACTTTCTCCACACTTGTAAAGGACTCTACAAAGGTGCGCATACTTGAAAATCTAGAGCTGATTTACGTCATGCTCTACTCCAAATTAAACGTGAAGTTGTTAAGAACCCTGTGCAGACAAGTCGAGAAATCTTTGACATAGCCGGATTGAAGAATGCCTCAAAAAGTACTCGATGTCGCAATCTGAAAGAAATGCAATGTCTGTTAAGCCTGTGACAAAGCCTCCATTAATGCAACATCACTTACAAAACCGATTGAAATGAGCAGATGACAACATGAAAACGGATTTTCCAAAGTTATGTTCATGGAGAAAGTGCGTGTCACTATTGATGCCCCAGATGGCTGAAGCAAGGGATTGGTCCTGGATGGACGACATCGATACCGACGTCTACGGGACTAAGAAGGTGGTTGTGGGATAATGATTATCGGTGTTGTTGCCCAATGGAGAGTCCCAGAAAGCGTTACTGACATGTACAAAAAATAGTATCTTCGCTTTTAAATAGATCATCAGAAGTTATCCAGGAAACATGGTTTGGGGGATATAAAACAAAATATAATATATTATATATATATATATATATATATATATATATATGTGTGTATATATATATATATATATATATATATATATATATAGGGGCGTGTAAGTGTGTGTGTGTGTGTGGGTGTGTGTGAGTAACAATATTCTTTTGTTGAGGTACAGTAGAAAAAATTAATATGGCATACAAATTCAAAAATCAATCTACAATTTGGTTGATTCATGGCTATTTAAATCATGCTCTTTCAAAATTATTCTTTCATATGAGATCTACAATTTTATAATCCAATCAAGCTCGCCCATCACAATTGGCACTTACAATATGAGATACAGGTTACTGCCACATATCGCCCTATAATCTTTTCTTCTTTTATAACCAAGTTTTTCTGTATAAGTACTTTTTAATATGCGAGAATTCGTTTCTCAAACCAACCTTAATTTACGTTAGTATTTAACCGATATATGCTATCACATACAAACACAAACACGCGTTAATTATTGTGCGGCTGAGATAACCTCTCTTCAACGTAGATTCCATGAACAAAGATTCTTTCTTAGAACTGCACACCTGTTTCCCTCCTTACTGCAACAAGGAGGTCTTCAAGTTTAAAAAAATTCCTGATTAAGCACTCCCCTTAGTAATGACACTTTATCAAATTCCCAATACTAATGAATACTGCAACACTATCCCATTGATTACTGTACACAAAATAACCCTTATCCTCGAGTGGCTTCTGGACCTTGATGTAAACATAAAATAAATCACAATATTTGATATACTTTCTCACACCGGATGCCCATTTGAAAAGTAATGATAATATAGACGGTCATTGTTATACGTAATGCAATATTGCATCCGGCTAGCAATAAAAACTGTTATTACAGTCAAATAAGATATTATTCCGTATATAAACAGTAATCTATTTACATTCACATTATCCTAAGTAACTGTACGTTTTGCTTCGTGGTCGAAGTAGAACATGAATAGTGACTTTGCTTTAAGGTTCGAATAGTGTGACCGATAGAACAATCACCCTCCGCATATAGGGTGCAGGAATATGATGTAACTAATGTGTATAATGATAGGAATTCAACATACATATTTATAATATTATAGATGGGCAAGACCAGGAAAGTGGTAGGCGTATGTTGATAATTGAATACATAGTAAAAAATTATCCTCTGATGAGTATATTCAAGGAAAGCATAGAAATGTCATGTCCAATTACTCGTCTCCACGCAAGATACTGTGTCGAACGCCTACAGCTAAAAATCACGGGCCCATTGAGCTAATAGCAAAAGTTTAAACGTATTTATGAAAACAGATCTTTGATGAGATACTATTCATGTGTAGTCGCACACACACACACACACACATACACACACCCACATATATATTTACATACGCATATATCTATGCATGCATATATATGTATGCATATATATATACATATATATATATATATGTGTGTGTGTGTGTGTACACAACTATAATTTATACATAGATAGTGTGTGGTTCTGTGTGCATTTATGCACCTCTATCTATCATTTGTGTTTACCTGTATAAGAATATACATATATTTTTGTTCTTAATATATATATATATATATATATATATATATATATATATATATATATATATATATACTAGGCAAAATTCTTCATTTCTTGATATGTGTAGCGAAAGAATGTGTGCTCATGGCGAAAATTTATAGTAAATCACGGTGCAATAGAGATCATCTCATATGAAGGGAACTGTTTGTCTTATGCGTTTAAATATATAGAGGAGTGAGAGAGTATTATTGATTTAATGGAAGGTGTTGTATGCGTAACAACAACAAATCGATAATTCTATTCTGTCTTTGCCAGAAATTAAAGTATCTTACCTCAATAATCCAGTAGAAGCTTCTCAACGTTGTTGTTGTAAAGACTAGGTTCCATGTACGTCACAGCTGTAATCTGCGCTTCATACCCCTGAGATTGAGACTTATTAATTAACCGTAATGGCGAAGTTTATAGTGTGTTCTTTTAGTGTTAGACCGTAAATCTTAGCTATAAACCAATTTCAAAATACACATTCAACATAATTAATAAAATAATTTAGTGTTAGACCGTAAATCTTAGCTATATACCAATTTCAAAATACACATTCAACATAATTATTAAAATAATTTAGTGTTAGACCGTAAATCTTAGCTATATACCTATTCTAAAATACACATTCAACATAATTAATAAAATAATTTAGTGTTAGACCGTAAATCTTAGCTATAGACCTATTCCAAAATACACATTCAACATAATTAATAAAATAATTTAGTGTTAGACTGTAAATCTTAGCTACAGACCAATTTCAAAATACACATCCAACATAATTAATAAAATAATTTAGTGTTAGATTGTAAATCTTAGCTATACACTAATTCCAAAATACACATTCAACATAATTAATAAAATAATTTAGTGTTAGACCGTAAATCTTAGCTACATACCAATTTCAAAATACACATTCAACATAATTAATAAAATAATTTAGTGTTAGATTGTAAAGCTTAGCTATAAACCAATTTCAAAATATACATTCAACATAATTAATAAAATAATGTAGTGTTAGTTTGTAAATCTTAGCTATAGACCAATTTCAAAATACACATTCAACATAATTAATAAAATAATTTAGTGTAAGATTGTAAATCTTAGCTATAGACCAATTTCAAAATACACATTCAACAGGACATGTGTAACTTTGTTTCTACTTTTTATCGCTATGATTTTTAGTTCAACTGGTCGAATTTATTTATACGTTGGTAATCCGGTTGTAACTGCAGGGGAGAATGTGGTCTTACATAAAACACCACAAATAAGACTCCAGAACCATATTTTTTTAATTCTATAACATTCGTAATTGCCCTTATTTTTAGTGAAAACCATCAATACCTGCCATTATGTGTGCAATATTCGTCTAAAAATATAATTGCGCAAATTACAAAAAAACGAATCATTAATGCTTACATTTGATATAAAGCTTACTTTTGAAAACTCAATTTGATCGAAGTTGTCTGAAAGGACTTGCTACACAGAATATAATAGTTGAATATTAAATATCGATGGTTTCGCAATTAAAGGATACAAGTAATGTTAAAAAAACTTTAAAGAAACGAAGACAGAGATATGGACACGTGGATAACGAAGTTTTACCAGGTGCTTACAAATTACAATTTAATTATGCCATTTAGTCGCGAATGATAATGGCAATTTTGCAAATAAAACAAGCTAAGAATATTGTTTTGGGGACAGATTTTTCGTTTACTGTTGGATCATTTTTCCCTAGTTGAGAGTGCAGAATGACTTACCGATTCGTTATCATTATTATATTTTACCGATTTATCTTTTTTTACATTTCTGTATAATAACTATTTAGAGTCCACAAATATGTCGGTAAAAATGTAAAATAACTGGATTTTTAATGAACGATTGGGAATTACACTGTATCAAGTGAGTAGTGAATGTAAACTACTTCGCTTGCTTTGTGATAAGGTACTTGCAATGATTAAAAAGTTGAATAGACATCTACTTTATGTTTTCACAAAGACAATATTTATACCAAATTAAAGGGTGAATCTCGAAAGATAGAACTGCAGAAATTGAAGGATTGAAAACAAAATTAAATACAAAATATCCATTCCGTGTTACATCAAGAAAATTGGACGACAGAAACTATTATGTTTCTTGATTGTAGGGAAAAAAGCGCGCCATTCAGCGATACGGAACGTATAAAGGAATGTATTTTAGAAGTGGTGAACTCTATATTAGCAGAAAAAAAAAACAAATACACGAAAGTGTCTGTTTCAAGAATGACTACAATACAGATCAACAATTGGCACATTATGTGAAAGAGCAGCCAAAAAACATAATCTCAAATGAAATGTATACAGTGTTATAAAGAAGATAGAATTAATAGCTGATTTGATTAGGCGTCATATAATTCAGTCGACT
This sequence comes from Euprymna scolopes, assembly GCF_053919585.1. Classification (NCBI taxonomy): domain Eukaryota; kingdom Metazoa; phylum Mollusca; class Cephalopoda; order Sepiida; family Sepiolidae; genus Euprymna; species Euprymna scolopes. Next base: position 5,113,726 of record NC_136490.1, read on the forward strand.
ATAAATATTTAGTCATAGTGTGCACGTGTATATAGCTTATGTGACAGAAGTATAGTGATAGATACATTGAATTAATACTTAATACGCATAAAAATATAGCTGCTATATTAGCGCAGGTTATAGGATTATTCATAAATTGGCTTATCAGTCACTGATTGAAATAATACAAGAACTAGAGGGGCATATCTCATTGGACGCTTTTACTATTTGACATCGACCAACCCGTATACGAAATAAAGGATTATGCGAGGTTATTTTCAGGTCAACATCTTATTAATTTCCTTGGTTCAAATCGATCTTTATTTAGATCGAAACTCGGTAATCAATCATTTACCACTTTCAAACAACTTTATAATAGACGCACTAACAATAATAACTTGTTTACACCATGAAATAAAAGAGAGAAAATAAATGCGGATAACAATTGTTGTGTGGTTTAAGAATTCAAATCGATTCGAGTTAGAGACAATAATTTTCTCCTTGACATGTAAATTTTGGATTTGTGAATTTCATAGAGTAAATATAATTATAATTAGTACGGTTAAATTTACACTTTCTTATTATACAGACATGAAGCAAAACAGTAAGATTGAGGATATTTGTATCATTTCACATTTATTTTTTTTATAGTTAAAATTGTTCTCATCTTTGCATTGATGCTAGTCTTATTAATACACAGCTGTAGATGGAATAAATGTCTTACTAATTAATACCCTGCACGTTATCATAACAACATTCCATTACTAAATGATTTTGTGAGTTGCATAGTAAAGGAAACAATAAAACGTGTTCTAATTGCTTTCTACATTCTTGTGAGTTTTCTAAATTTAATACATGCATGCTTCTTTATTTTCTTTGCTCATTTTATTCTTAATTTTTCAGTAATATTTTTTATTTAGGATAATACAATTAAGAATAATAATACTTCTTGATACATCAATATCTGAAATCTGTGCTAGATGCCCTACATAGTGTTGGGTATATTATGTGTTTCAAATAAAAACTATACCATTCCCTGACTTTCAAGTAAAAATAATTACACCCTGATTTGGAAGTATCTGGATATCAATAAGTATTGGTAAAAGTATATATATATATATATATATATAGATATATATATATATATATATGTATATATATATATATACATATATATATGCATTTTACTTGTATAAATGGAAATTCTTTTAACGTTCTTGAAGTTTTACATTTGGATTTTACCGTCACTGAATTTTGTATCTTCCACCAGACTATCCATTCATGTGTAATCACCTTTTTCCTCACCTTATTCCCTCTGCTCCACTTTTTTGTTTTACGATTAAGATCTTTGACTTACTTGTTGTTTCATCAAATACTTCTGCATGCAAAATCCGATCCCGCATTTTGCTAATTCCTACCCTCCGATGAGAAGGAAAGTATTTCTTTGAAACTCCGCGAATTAAGGACTATCCATTTATCTACTGTTTATATGTTTTTAACTCATTTCAAAGTGTTTTTTAACATATTTTATTAACTGTTTGCTCATATATATATATATATATATATATATATATATATATATATATATATATATATATATATATATATATATATATATATTAGTACTACCACGAAAGAGCAGGGCGCAAAAGGTTTTAAATAATAATAATAATAATAATAATAATAATAATAATAATAATGATAATAATAATAATAAAAATAATAATATTAATATTAATAATAATAATAACAATAATAATAATAATAATAATAATAAAAAAATAACAATAACACAGACACTCGAGGACTACTAATGAGCGTATCCAGTTATACAGTCCTTTTGAAATTTTCATCTCTATTTTTCTAGTTATCTACTGAATGTTTTAAATGAAACCTATATGAAATGTGTTCCCTATTAAATTGTAAAGGTTTTCTATTCTGAAAGAATTAAAAAAAATAATCTATCACACTTATTTTTAAGATTTTGTTAAAAATAACTCAGATTTCCTCATTATTCAGACATGTATGACAAAGATCGAGTTGCAAAAACAATTGTGGTGTGAGGAGAAATACAAAGTAAAATCGAGAGTAGGAGAGTTTTTATAAGTACATTCAAAACCACATTCATTCTTTTAAATCCAAATTAATAAATTAAATAAAATATAATCTTAAAAAGATACGATACAAGTAAGAAAAGTATTTTATCCAAGGGAAGAAAATTTGTAAAAAATGGTTTTACTATAGACTTTTTAAAATAAAGGTAAGAGATTCAATTTGAAATTTATTTATCTTCAAAGTGCACTTTGATACATTTTACAAAGTAAGGTATTACATTTTCAGATCTTTAAATGCTTTTCTAACTTGTATATATATATATATATATATATATATATATATATATATATATATATATATATATATATATACTAAATCAAAAGGATGTAGTGTTTACCTGATATAAGCAATGGATAAAGTAAGCATTTTGACGGTTTAACTCTCTGACACATGCGGCCTTCTTATTTACATATTGATGTGCATTATCTATTCATGAGTAAAATGTGTGCGATTTTTCTCAAGAATGGAACACATTCATGAGTAAAATGTATGTGTTTTTTTTTTCCTCAAGAATGGGCCACATTTTAAGTAAATTAAGTAGTTTCTAGTTTCGCCCATTATCAGAATAAACATTTTTCATATTTCTTGTATTTTTTCAGCTATATAATCTAATATGCATTCACTGTTTATGGTATGTATACTATTTTTTTCTCATTTATTCATTTATTTTATTTAATAAAGTTTGATGGATAATTGTAATAGATATTTAATAAATTTAAAACCTTATAAGTTATGCATGGTCCTTGCTTATATTTATATATGAGATATTTTTCTGTATATAAAGTTTATTTTGTAAAAATTGTATTGTTTATTCCATTAATTTATTTAGGTAAATCTATATCATATAACAATTTAGACATAAATCCATACAAGATGACAGCCATTTCGTGATGAATGTGGCCTGTATAACTTAGTAAATATTTTATCCGTATCTCATACAATTCACTGTGTTACATTGGATTGTGATACTGTTCTGAATACTATTTTATTTTTAAAAAATATAGGTTGTTAAAACAAGTTCATGATATAATTCATGTACGCTAAAATGTTTGATATAATATTTTTAGTTTGGTTGAAAATGCACCGCATTATATGATGGTGTTTACAGAATAATGATTCAAATCTGGATATAAACGCATATTTTAATATTAATTACTCGCATTTTTTTCAATTATTTAATTTATCATCTCTTGATGCATTTTAGCGTAAATTTACTCGACCTTAGTAAAATTATTAGGACATTATATTTAATGGGTATAGTTATATGACTGGAAATACCATTGTTTACATTTTTATTTACATTTATTTAACAACGCTCCACCCGTTGTGTTATTTCTATGTAACTTCATACGTTTATTTAGATGAAGCAAAGTATCACAAAATTATGGAAGATTACAACATATATATGAAAAATATTAAATAAAAGTTTGGCTTAATTTCCTTCTGAATAATTGACAATTATTATTCGGATTATTATATTTGGTTTATCCTATTTTAATATAACAGCAATATTACATATTCAAATAATACATCTCACTAAAAAGTAACTTCCAAATAATTTTGGACCGAAAAATCCAATTAGCCATTTTGAAATTAGCTCCTACGAGCTGTTACGAATGACAACTTCTGGACCCAGTCGGGATTTGTCTGACGTTTTTCACCTAAGGGAACTCACTAGACAGATTAAACTTATGATCAAGTTTGTGTCCGTATTAAACACAAACCTTATGTATTTTCTAAGGGTTTTACCAGGAAAAACTGAGGAACTTTGATACAGAAATATACTTAAATAAGATGTTGGAAAGCTAGCCATACTTATATAAATATTCAATATATATGCTTAGAGTATTTTTCCACTTTCCAAGGAATATTAAACTAAACTATCACGAGATTTTCGTAGGCAGCTTTTCTTACTAAGTTTCAATTAATTAACATTCTGAAATGTACACTAGCCCTTATATTATTTAAGTCTAAAGGAATGTTGATTAAAGATATTCGCTTTTAGAAATATCATATATAAAAACAAACCTTATATATATATATATATACATATCTTAAAAATGGCAATTGTTAATAAAGTGTCATGAGGTGAATAGCTTTACAATGATTAACACACACATATGCAATGTTTCCCCTTAACAGAATTGTAAAACTTATTAAGTAATTTATAATATTAACCCACAAATTCTAATACTAAACAATCTGAAACAAATCAAGTCTAATAAAAGTTTACGATATCGACGAGATAAGAAATTAGAAGTGTTTTATGCGCCATGCGTTTTCACTACTATTCGCTCATTGACATTTCCTGTCTTTCTCATTTAGATGAAAAATTAATAAATAAGAATAAATAATTTAACAATGGATTTAATAATATTTACTGACCTAAACCAGTTGCATATTTTCTATCTTTATTTTATGCTATCTAATCATAAGCATTTATTTTACTTTTTTAAACTACAAATATAGTATAAGTGAACGCATGCAAATCTATTACATTTCTAACCTAAAACTTAATGAATGTTCAAGAAATATTGACACCCTTAAATTTAATTAAATATAAACCATTTTATTATATTTGAGCAGTATAGTCGTAAAAGAACTTGCACATATTGCTGTTTAAACAGCATTTACTATACACCTTAAAAATCTGGCTATATATAGCAATTTCACACAAACGCGAATATTTTACACACACACTCTCTCTCACACACACACACACTCGCATATTTATTATTATGATCATTATTATTATTATCAGTAGTAGTAGTAGTAGTAATCTTCTCACTCTTGAGTCAATGCCATTCTGTATATAGTCTGCTTCACTACAGCATCTGCATGACGAAGTAGTCCAGTTTTACATTTGCAGCTATGTTGGCAAATGCTGCAGTTAGAGTCAGTGGTGGGAATGGTGGACGGGCAGAGGTGGAATGTATTGTCTCTCGCCTGTAGGTTCTCTTTTCTTCACGTTGTCTTTCTCTCTTCTTTTGTGTTAGATGGATGACGTCCTAGTCTTTGCTCGCCAGGCTGTGCGACCCGATGTGCCTGGCTCGAAATCCTGTGGGGTAATGCCACAAGTCTCCAGATCTTTGTTGCAGTTGGCATTATAGCGCAGAGTTGGTTGTCCGACTGGCTGTGTTCCAAAGATGAACTTGCCATACAAGATCTTTTGAGATGCGACCAACTTCCATCCCACACTCATAAACAAGCTAACGCAAGCGCCTCTGAGTTCTTGTATTGCTCGACTATTTTGCATCCCACATATCCTGGGGATTCTTCCCAACACTGTAAAAGGAGCTCATAGAGGTGATCCAGGGGGACTTCCACATTCTTGCATTTAAACATTTCTGGTGGAATTTAATCACTGCCTGGAGACTTTCCACAGGAGAGTGATCCAATATCCTTTATCAGTTCATTGATCGTGGGTGGGGAATCGAACCCCTCCATGGTGGGCAACGATGTTGTGTTCTGAATAGCGTTTTCGCTGATGACGTTTTACCTTGAGTATAGCTCTCGTTAGTGCTCAAACAATATCTCAATTTGCTTACTGCGATCTTTGATGATTTCTCCAGAAAGAAACTTTATGATTGTAACTTTGAAGATGCTGGAACCAAAGGCTTTTGTCATTCCATCATACATGGTCCCGGTGTTGCCACTGTCCGCAGCTGTCTCAATGTATCTAATTCTAATAAATGTATCTACAATCCTGCTTGCTCAATGTTACTAAAGTATAAAACATTCGTACACTGTGCAGCCGTCTGTCGTCCTAACACACGTTGAACTAGGTCAACATTTACAAAACTGCAAAAAGCTCTCCGTTATAATCGAATGGCAACTTGGCATGATAAACTTATATAACAAGCATTCGAGGTGCATTCTGCCAACCTGATATATAGAATAAACTGTTAAATATTTGGGCAACTAATTAATCTTATGATTCGTTGAAACATAAAATATTTTTAATAGAAAAACTTTACCTAACCACATTCAACTCAATTTTGTTGTATTTCTCTTATGCACGAAGCTCAGCCAAACACCGTTAAGTTAAATTTACAGTCTTTTTAAGGAAAGTTCGATTTTGTACAACAATGTTAATTATCATAAGTAAGCCATTGTGTAAAATTAATTACATGAATGCGATATTGATGCTTAGTGAGAATTACATGTTTACAAGGGAATATTCCCACACAATAATCAAACAGAACATTATAGCGAATACCAATTTGAGAAAAATCGATTCATTTATATCTTTTTATAGTGCCCCATTAAGTTACTGTTAGAGATAATAAAGAGCATAATCTTTTAAAATTGTGAACAAATATAAATTATGTAAGAGTATCTGGGGCAGTGTTGCATGGACGCGATTGTTGTAATCCGCTGGAAATAAAAACCGATAATCACGATCTGACTGCTCGATAATGTTCGTCACCTATTAGCACCGAAATATAGCCTCCTGCCAAACACGACTGCTACACATTATATATTTCCTCTGGGTCGTCATCAGTCCCAGCATAATTTTAGTAACAGAAATAGATACATTATAATTAGATAAAATAATATATTATTTAACACAATCTCATTTTTCATACACGTGTCAAGAATGAAAGTATATACATGAATAAGTGTAACGAAAGATTATTAATTTAGGACTAGATAAAATGATTCAAAGCAAACTGATGATCTTTATTGTTTTATATTTTTATGAACACAAATAAGCTTTTGAAAATAATAAGTTCAAACATTTTACTCTGACCGAGAAACCGATATATCTATATATGAAGATGATTCTATATTAACCGTCTATTAATGACGGAGACGATATAGCACGTGCTCATTATCATGCAAGCATTGAGAATTCATCGATTTGCATGCTTCGGCGCTAATTAATCTTATTAGTATAATTACATTTATTTCATTAGGGGGATAGATTTGCATGTTGATTAAACAATTTAGGAATCTTTTATTACGGGCAACTCAGAAATAGTATTAGCACTTTGCAAATTACCAGACATAGACATATATTAATTTCTACAAGTTTTTCATAGTGTCAACGCAGAGTCGGTGGGAGATTTGTAAAAACACATACTGCTATCTAAATTTTGTAATTGAAAATGTTCAAAACTTATCATTTCGATAGCTGTCATGTATTGAAACATAGTGAAATATGTGCATATATTTTACATTTGAGTCTCTATTCGAAGGGACCAACTTCACAAGACTAAAATAAGGAAACTCACTGAAACGGAAATCACGATTCAATTAGTTTTATATATGAAAAATATCCGAGTGTGGATTACACTTTGGCAGAAAAGAGGGGGTGTATAGTGTATTAATATAGACAGTAGCGGTTTGGGTGATATAGTAAATAAATGATGTAGGGTAGGAAAGGAAAAGGAAAAGAATGCAGATTTGATTCGTATACAGTATATATATATATATATATATATATATATATATATATATATATATGCGTATGTATTTATATGGATATTTCGTTTCCCAAATAAATAAATACCCACGTTTACGTAATGCAATGCGGAAACAGGTGACAGTTTTATTTCAATGTATTTAAAACGAAGCTTCTCTCTTTTAATCATCACCTCTCTGATACCCGTCCTGCATCGACTGAAATAATGGGTGTTGTCCTAGGGTAGCTCAATGTTTTGACATGCTTTAGTTCTGATATTTACTCCTGCTCTGAGATGGAACACGTACGTCAAATCCGTTGCCAATGCTGCTCGAAAAATTGTGGGATAGTTCTACAGATCCAGTTGAGATCTCTAACTGCTGATGCAATTCACTACCTGTATACGAGCGGAGTACGCCCAAGACTGTTGCAATATGTGGGCAGGAACTGCGAGAACAACTCATTCTGCCTTGACAGAGTTCTAAATAGAATTCATAGTCTAGTGAGAGATGCCCTCTTCTCCTCCCTGCAACTTCCTTCCAAAAGAAGATAACTTGTGAGTCTGTCTCGGCTTTATCGTTATTTTCATGGCAAGTGCTCGTCTGAACTTTAATCTATGCCCTGACTTTCACCACAAACACTCGGCTTACTGAAACTACTATTTATAATTTCCCCAAATGTTTATAAGTATCGAAATCTAAACGTAGATTCCATGAACATAGTTCTTTCTTAATACTGCACGCCTATCGAATACTGTTCTGTAATCATGCTTTTCAACTTACTACAACATTGTCTTCTTCAACTCTTACGAGCCTAGATATTGATGAGTCAGTCCCTTAAGTAATAACATTTTTCAAATGCATTACTACGACATTTTCACATTGGCTACTGTACACTCATTAACAATTGCCCTCGAGTAGCTTCCGGATCATGTCAATTTGTGACTCTTTTGTAGAAAAAATCAACAACAAATGTACAACCTTGAAAATAATAAATTATATTTAAAGAAAAAGTCCCCTCTATGCTATTAATACGGCTTTTAGACTAGAGTAACTTTAGCATTAAAAGTGCGGAGGGAACATTTCCAACACGCATTTACAGTGTTTGGGGTAACAGATGATACACGAAAATAATAACTGTTGCGATTTTACTGAGGAAGAACATAGAACATATCATACAAACCTTGAAAGTAAAGCGCACGCAGAAAACAACAAAAAAAGCACAAGAATAATGTTTCATCCCGAAAACAAATACATCTTTTGATGGACATAAATTAAGGATGCCTAGTCCCAAAACAGGAAGTCATTAACTGATTATGTCACTAACCTACGTACATAAGGAGCAATATGCAAACTTGGAAAACACAAGTAGATAAATTATTAGACAAATGCTCGTCAAACAAATATCGCCGCATTTATTGATAGAAGTTCTTTAACAGTAGTGGAGGCACTTCAATAATTCATGCCTAATTTTTTACAGGATACATTGGCTTATGACTCCCTCTACTTCTTTCATATATATATATATATATATATATATATATATATATATATATATATATATATATATACTTATATTTTGAGTTTTTTTATGATGCATATATGTGTGTAATGCGCTAATTTCAAAATGCGTTTCTACAGAATTTTGGGTATGGTTATTTTTGCTACGGGTACGAATATGCGTAGTTATGTTTTCTCTACTTTAGTCAAGTGTTAAACTAGTATATGCTAACGTATTGGTATCGCCGTTTTGTTGTACTGCTTTCTTTGTACTGATCGGAATTTTGTGATTTCACTAAAACCCTTATATCCTTCAAAACAAGGTCATGGACTTTGGACTATTGTTAGCTATAACAGTGTTGATAAATCCGTCGGCCATCTCTTCTTTGGGTTAGATTTGTTTTATACTCCAAATATTGTTCGCTGCGATATCTTGACTTTTATTGTGTTCTTTGTATTACCATATTGTCGACGTAAAATCCATCGCAGAATTCATGAGCAGTGTTTCCATTGAGGATTGAAAATAGTCATTAATTGTCGGCAATTATAAAAAGATGCTCTTCTTAAAGATAAAAAGGTAATTTTTCGGAAGACATTTAAATTGTTAGAGCCACTGTTTCGAATTAATAGTAGCTGCATTCGCCTTGGCTTAACTGATAAGAATGAGTAGAGCGTGTTAGTATGAAACATAATTGCTTTAAATCCAAGCTCATATTCTGATATATGTTTAAAATTTAGGATCAGAGTGCATTGGCGGTTTGAGCTAAGTTCCTCAGTTATTTCTGATTTTAAAGCACACAAAGGAAAATGGAAAAACATCCTTGAAGACAGACTATGCACATAATAAAAGGGTGACAACTTGGTCTTCGACGCTGACAGTTAAAATGTATATAACATGAGATAAAAATCAGAGAGCATAGAAAACAGAAGCTAAATTTCGTGTATCCCTGAGACGAAAAAAGGTTCTGTATAATATATGTAAAAAAAAACGTAAGTAATTACGATACATAGATTAACAATGAACAACGAATAATAGTACAGGAGTTTCGTTGCTGTTATTATTTTGGAGGAGCCGTTAGGTATTTGGCGATGAGAAATGTATGCTAACATTTCAGATTTTCATGTGAATCAGTGTATGTTTTGCAGTAAAGCGTTGCTACTTCTTTCAATTCTCCGAGGAAACGATTTATATGAAAAACGGGGACATGCATGTGATGACTTTATTGTCATTTTTTTTCTTCAATATTTTTATTTAGGGAGTTTTAATATCGTACTGAGGTGTCACACCCGATTTAGCCCAAGAACAAATATTTCGTATCAACGCAAGATACGGTTTATATATAACATCTACATGAATACAAATCATAGTTTGGTGTTTTACATGTATTCTTTTGTTTTCAGGCACAGAACGGTAGTTGATAAATTTCCAGCATTTACAATGCAATATACCGTACGAGCATATATTGCTTTGGGAGCTAATGAAAACATCGATTACATATAAATTATACCAATTAATGAGGAATATCTTAATAGTTTATACTAGTGGGACCTATGTAAATTCCATAGAGGATTCATTCATATGCAATACATTGATATTAGTATTTATTAGATGGTCAGTGTAAATGGAGAAGCTCTGATATTATTGTATCTTTTTGTTAAAACAACAAAAGTATGTATCCGCGCTAACTTGAGTTCCTTCAGCCATAATAGAAACTGAAACCCAAACTTATGAAAAATTGATGATAACATTATTTATAAAAACAACAAAAAAATACTGGGATGCTACCAGTTTTAAGCGAAACAGAAACCAAATCATATGAAGAATTCTTGGAAAAATTATTTATGGCAAGAAATGGAAGTACATAAAAATTAAACGACCCCTATGTAAGCGTGAGACATAAAAGAACACACACTCTATCGTATAATTATATAGATGTTCCGGAAATGCGAGCCCCACATACTAAAGAGAAGATCGTAACTAAAAACATTTTAGCATTTAATTCCGTTCGGAATAAAGCAAATATTACTGACGGAAATATTTTAGGAAATGATTGTATTAAAACAATATATATATAGCATTGCATTCGGAATTAGACTTTCCATTTAAATTTAATTTGCCCAACATTTTTAGTAAATTAAGTGATGTTATAATTATGTTAGAAGTCTTGAATCGTAAGCATTATAGTTTGCTTTACCGCCCGGTATAAAGTACCACATAAAAGAATGAAGATTTTTATATGCAAAACAGAAGTAAACCTAAATTTAAATATGATGTAAAACGAGTGATATAAAAACGAATATACAATATGCATTGAATAAATTGTTTGGATGAATTTGTGTATATTTATATAATATATATTCTGTATAATAACATATATAGATTATGAATTTTAAATGAATACAAACAAGGTAGAAAATATGCTTACGTGTGCGTACATTCAGCTTTTTAAATAATGAAAATATTTATGGGGTCGAATTTCACAACGTTTCAAACATTATACTTCTTGCCTTCTTTATGTGCATCAATATCCGTCAATAAGAACGTATATTTTTGATATAACATTTATATCCGTTTCGTGAAGTTGTATGGAAGATAGTTCTCCAAAGAGAAAATCCTTAGGGGAATATGATGAGGGATGCATCCACTATCTCGTCCTCGAATTGTTACACTACGGACAAAGGTTTGTACGCTATACAAACGTCTGTAGTAAAAGTACAGGTTCATTAATATTAACCTATTTTTCTCGTTTTGCTAATAAGGAATACGGGAATAGCTTTCAGCAAAAGGTACGGAAATGGCCAACTCGACTAGCATGATCCTAACCTGAGTAACACGCTTAATTCTCACTTTCAATCCAGTATCCGCTAAACATTATTCCGTCAAAATCAGGGATTAAATTGTGATAAGAAGTTGCTCTTATATATTGTTTGGAAAAAAAAGATCGAAGAGATAGAAAGATGAAATAATCAGTACTAAATAATAAAAAAAGAAAGTTAAAACATGTCATGTCCTAGAATTTATTTTATAGTCATTACATATATAAATGTTATGTCAACTATAAACAATTACTACGAAAATTAGATGGAGAAACAGCAAACATACTTCAATGTATGACAATAGAATGCAGGACAGAGTATTACACACTCAAATAAAAAATGAAAAAAAATGCATATAATGGAATTAGGAATAGCTTAAATGACAAGTTTGTTTGTAGATGTTGAAAACAATACGTGATTAAAAATAAAGTTTAATTAATCTGATATGTATTATTGATATAAGTATTGAAAAAGTTATACTTAAAGCTATGTCATTCGTTTTAAAAATAGTCAAACAAACTGAAACTGAACAGTAAAAAATATTATTTTTCCTCGGTAGAAACAGCAATAGAGAAAATATATTTTCTCTTTTTCATCATGCAGAAATAACAACAGCGAGGCCATTTTTTAACACGAAGATTATAAAATTAATTTTATTTTGGTAGGTTGAGACATTTTTAAATGTACTTTGTCGGTAATAGAAACTGGAACGTTTTGTTTTTATAAAAATCAAATACTTACATTTTTTGTCTTGTGTTTATCCGGGTTTTTTTTTTTTTTTAATTCTGAGGAATTATGTGTTTACCCGTTGTTTTTTGAAGTACATTAACAGAGTTGTTTTTTCTTTAGGGTTTCGGCGAGAAAAAAAAAACTTCCTTGTATCCTAGTATTGCTAGTGTTATGTTACACTAGTTTATTAAAGATGTATTTTTTAGTGAGTTTTCGAATCCTCCGTGACCAGACAGAACATTGATTTATTGCTGCTGGACTTAAAAGGTATAAGGGTTTCGTCGTTAGTGCTTTTCTTTAATCATTCTGTAGGCAGTGTTATGGCTTTAAATAAGACACAATAAAAACAGAACAGCGATGTAAGACAAGACGTATTAATACAAGACAAAGGATTACAGAATGAAAACAGTGTTTTGCGTTCCACCCAGCAAGCGAAGTTAACTCCGAGACTAGTGCCCTTCTTGGGATCGTAAAGAGTTCCGGTATATATGGACGGTGGGTGAGTTCTTATCATGGGCTCGTTCACCTAATCAGACATGAACAACATAAAACATTGAACGTTATAGTACAGAATAACTTTATTGTAAAATGGAAATAAAATGGCGTGATGCAAAATCGAATTCTTTTTCTGCTGTTGATTGCTTTGACCTCTCTTGTTCCTAATATTTATAAATGACCTCCCCGTCAAAATTGCCTCTGAGATAGGTATATATGATGATGACAACACACATTATAGCAGGTATGACAGGAAAACAAATGAACACATATCTAAAGAAATCGCAAAAAAACTAGAGTATGACCTCTAATCTGTAGTGGAATGGGGACAAAAATGGAAGGTCACAATCAATGCTGCCAAGAATAAACTGGTTTCCTTCAATAAGTAAAAGAATTATTCTCTGCCACCAATAGTTATGACTAGTGACTCTATCTGAGAGTACATGTTTCAAACTGCTTTGCCTAACGTTCACAGGAATCATGAGTTGGAACAATTACATTGAAAGACTTGCCAAGGTCGCTGCGAAGAAGGTAGGCTCTCTCTACCGTGCTAGAAAACAACTATCACCTGAAAGTATTCTGTACCTCTATAAGGCCACCATTCGCCCATGTATGGAGTATTGCTGTCACATTTTGGATGGCACATCTGCTACTAACCCCTCGCTCCTAGACAAGGTTCAAAAGAGGGTCGCCAATCTGATAGGCCTTGAACTGGCATCTAAGCTTCAGCCTCTGCCCCATCGACGAAATTTTGCATCCCTCTCCCTGTTCTCCAAGTATTTAATGGTGAATGCTCTGGCGAACTGCAGACACTTGTGCCGCCACGACGTAAAAACCCTCGACAAACCCGACAGGCAGCTAAATCCCACCCCCACACAGTAGAGATCCCTAGATGTAAAAGATATTTCTACTCCAGTAGTTTCTTCCCCAGAAAAACTAGACTCTGGAATTCCATTCCAGATCCCTGCTTCCCCAACTGTACCGATATGCATGAGTTCAACTGCAACGTGAACTGACTTCTTGCTGCCCAAATCCCTACATAACCCCAGTAGTTGTTTCCCGTGACAGTAACCCCCTACACCAAAGTGGCAATTTGCCTTGTTTGGTGTGAAAATGTAATAAAAAAATGTTTAAGTAAAATAAACGTATAAAACTAGTGAGATGCCAAGGAAGAAAATATAGAAAAGTATAACTTTTATTATAAAACCTCTTACAACCGATATATACATATATATATATATATATATATGCCATATCAGAATAGATAGTGGAAACCACCTCTACGATATTGAAGCGACGTGGACACCTATTTAAAAATTATTAGTTTTTTTTTTAAATTTCGAAATAATAACGACGCATGTACACTTATTATAATTAATAAAAAAAACAATAGTTAAATTTAAATGATAGATATTTACATTGGTATATAGCGAGTTCCTTTACGACTAGTCTATATCGGACACAAAACATGAGGCATGGAGAAAAACAAGCTGTTAAAATTTAATGGAAATCATATCAGTACAAAAGAGATATATTAAGTCAAATAGTACATTAAAAAAAAATTATTTATAATAAAAATACATCGCTATACAGACGCATGTTGTGGTACGGAAAAAGAATAAAAAAATGAATAGATGCCTGGTGATGACAAAAGTCTGCCCATTAATTTGTTAAAAACATGAAAACATTGTTCGTACGTTGTGTTCGCTAATTAGCTGCCTATTTTGTACGATGCTAATCAATGAACAATTATGTGACAATATACAATGGCATAATTGCATGCTGTTGTTTCAAATGATATCAAACGTTTTAAAATGATAAAGTAATGAGTTTGTCTTTTTGTTAATTCGGTGAATTATAATAATTATTAATATGTCTACTATTACACGATTGAGCTATATATGACGACATTAGTTTTATTAGCTTATTAAACAATATATATATATATATATATGTATATATATTTACAATTTATATATATATATACCAGTGGTGAAAAAACCGGACTAGAGTGCTGAATGTGTAGTCAGAGCAGTATATAGGAAATGTATCACTGTGAGTTCAGAATGAGTTTACATATTGCTTCAGCTAGAGGAAGATCCTCAAAGAGAGGAAATATCCAACTAGCATCGTCAGAATTCATAGAGTCCATCTATGAATTCTGACGATGCTAGTTGGATATTTCCTCTCTTTGAGGATCTTCCTCTAGCTAAAACAATATGTAAACTCATTCTGGACTCACAGTAATAAATTTCATATATATATATATATATATATATATATATATATATATATATATATATATATATATATATATATATATATAAGAGTAGAGTAACATTAAAAGGATCCCAATATTCATTTTCCACGGGAAACAGCTCATTCAGTGGGTTAAAATTTAAAATTTTATTTACAGATCCGTACTGTTATGGAAAAACAAACTTATTATTACGGCAACATTTTCTTTTTTCTTCAGGAAAAATAGTTTTTTGCTTAGATAGAAAAATATGGCAATATAATGTTAGGGTTTGTGTTCCCTTAAATTATATTCCATGCACGAACGTTTCTTTTTCTCTCGGAACACTTTTTTCTGTTAAGGAATAATGAGTAAGCATTGTGGGAGAGTCGCAGGTGTTTGCTTCTAAAGTATAGACTTAAGATAGGTGGCACGCAAATATATTTAATCATGAGTTTTATTGAATTTGATTTCTTCTATTGCTCCCTTAATTTTTAAGATGGGTTAAGATTGCATTCACTTCCTTCAAATCCTCCTTGCTATTTACATTTCAGACAGAAAGTGTACAATAATATTATGATAAATTGTAGTCTTTATTTTAGAAATATATTTGTATTGTAAAATTATTTGACAATGTATGATGTTGAAAACATGTATTTGAAAGGATACAAAAAAATTCCTGATGTTGTTATCCTTTTAAATAATGACTTATTTTAAAATATCGTTCTACGTGATATAATTAGAAACGGACCTAAACACCAGCGTTTATTGCAATACATTTGAAAAATATTTGAAAAGAACAGGTTAGTTTGTTTTCCAGATTATTTGTCTCTGCGATTGTTTGAATATATTTATGTAAAAGTGCAAAGAACGTCGGGCAAGCTAAATATTCTACGGCTTAACGTGACGTTCATATTACATATTATAATAGTAGTTAAGCATATGAAGATTATATTAAATATAAGTTTTAAGCACGAAATGATATTATTACGTAACACACAGATTTCATGTATATTTTTTATTCCAAAAAAATGGACATGTTCAGAGGAAACAATGAGTGAGATTCTTTGTTCAATAGTTAATGTAACAGTTTTGCCTGTTTGAAAAGTTATAAACCAATTCACGAAATCTTGTTTTTAATCTGCTCAACTTAAAATGAAAAAAAAAGCTTTATCGAAACCCTCTCAATGTATATTTTTGAATGGGTTAGCTTGGCGTAGCACGTGCAGGACTTTATAGAAATTTGTCTGACATGTGTTTACTTCCTAATGAAATATGTATGTCGTCGGCCAAACAATCTAAATGGTTGTGGCTGTAAGATTAGCCACAGCTAAACGTTGATTGGCTGACGATATGCAGCTCAAGTGGAATGAACTGAGTGACACCGGGCGTTCAGTTATCAATCGCGCATCTTAAGTGGAATTACTAATGATTTAAATCGTAGTTGGCAGTTTCTGTTCAACTGATTAGCTCTACAGCGCCAAATTAATTAAACCTCTGCTCAAATCCGTGTAAAACTTGCCAAAATCCCTTTCACACTCACTTATAATTGACTATTTCTCTTTTTCCCTTCCATACAACTTAAGGACACTATAGATAAAATCTGACAATTCAGACAACTATGCGTTTTATTTACCTTTTTTCTAGTTTCCTTACATTTGCTAATGATGATGTATTAACCATTAATTACTCCGGTCCATAGTCATATATATATATATATATATATATATATATATATATATATATATATATATATATATATATATATATATAGTCATTAAAATCGAAATTAAGTGTAATCAATCGAAAAGCGATTGTTACTTTGGAAAATTGCAACGACAAAACCGACCCCTTCTTGTAAAAACTGCCCAGTTTAGGATGAAGAAAATAATGGTTTGGGCCTCTTTTCGTCATTTGTTTTCCGGAGAATGGTGCTCTACAAAGAGAAGTGCTTGGTCAGGTTTCGACGCTTTTCTCGGCAGTTTCAGTCAGAAATTCCAACGCACACACATTTTACCTTTAACATATATATATATATATATATATATATATATATATATGTATGTATATATATGTATATATATATATATATATATATATATATATATATATATATATATATATATATATATATATATAACATGTAACAAAATCCGACAGATAGAATAGCTGGAAAACATAATTAGGTAACATAAGTAAGCCGAGGAGTCCGTCAATGGTGTGGTTTGTCAACAGATTTATTTAACCTCTAAGTGAAAACATACTAAAAGAAATTAAGGACATCAAAAGTATAAGTTTGGGTGAAGACAACATTAACCATCTTAGGTATGTAAGCGGCTGTTGGGTGGTGAGTGTTGGACAATCACCAATACCACGAGGAAAAGACTCGAGGCAACTGAAAATTAGTACCTGGGGAGAATTCTGAAGATATCCGGAATAGAAACGAAAACAAACCTGGACGTATGAGAAATGTCAAACTCAGAATATTTTCTAATAGGAACAGTACAAAAAGAAAACATTAAGATTATAGGCTATATCTACAGAAGAAGCGGAATAAAACAGATTGACTGGACAGGAAAAACCGGGAAATAAAACGGACAACAGCGAGAAACGTAAGTTGATACATTAAATACCTAAGCAACAATGACTCCATGCATGTTTCTCTCGAGAGAGAGGAAGAGGAAATACTTTTGCCGCCAATGCCTGTACCAGGCAAGACCCCACCTGATAAAGATTAAGATGATTATATATATATATATATATATATAGTATATATATATATATATATATATATATATATATATATATATATATAAACCTGCTCCTTAAATGACATAATCACATTTTCATCAAAAACATTGCAATTTTAGGACATAAAGTATAAATGATTTATATCATCTATGCAGTGAACGAATTGATAAAAAGATTCTGATGGGACCTTTAAAACTACAAATGTTGAAGAAAACGATAATGCCACCAAAGGTGGTAAGTATTCAAATGGTCATTTTTCTAGAGGAAAGCAAACAAACAAAAAGAATGAACAAAATTGAAACAAAGATTATGCCCGCAACATATACATTCATTAAAACACTTCAAAAACGACATATTGTATCTTGTGAAAGGTTTAAAATGTGAAATAAGGGTAATAATACATAAAACCTAAAACAGGAAGTATAAAAAAGGCAAATAAAAAATCGGCAATCCTAACATAATAGCTACAGCAGATGAAAATATGCTGTATGAACTTTGAAACATATAATGAACATTTTCTGAGTGAATTAAATAAAAATTATAAAAAGGCAACGAAATATATTTTTGACAGAAATTAAGTAGCACTAGGGAAATCTGCACACATAAACATTATTGAAAGATCCTTAACCTGACTTCAACAAAATGAGAATAATTGTACCATGTGTGTCTTTTATTTTTGTGAGGTTATAAAATGAATCTACAAAACGGCTCAATACAGAAACAGTAAATTTGTTAGGTAGAATAATCACCCTACTACCCATCCATAGCTCCTAAACTCTTTGAAAAGTAATAAAACTAGAGGAGATTATTTTCGAAATAAAAGTCATAATATTAGCGATAAAACCTTATTCAAATACGATAATGTAGTATGAACAAGCAAGATAGAGAACATTGATTTGATTTAACCGTGGGATCTAATGGATTTCCGTGATAATGGAGTTAGTAGGTGTGTACACACTAACGGCGAGGAATAAAAATATCCGATTTAAATTGGGGGCTATATATAGATAATGCATTAGTTTTAGTTATTCGACCATCGAATAATTGTAAAACAACTAAAACTAAAATTAAACTATAGTTTTATAAAATTAAGTTAGCAATAACATTCGAAACAGTGAATTTTTAGGATCTAAGACTAAATTTCACAACAATACTAATGAACAAGCTCATGAATCGAACTAAGCACTTTTCCATATAGACTATAAATCGAATCATCTTAAATGTGTGATAAAAGTAATTATCCCCCGTATATCAAGATAAAAATCTGGCGCACAATAAAATGAGAATATCTTCGATAACAATAAAGATTGCTACAATGAAACATTAACTGGATCAGTATATCTCGGAAATACCAACTACATAAAGGAGGCGGGTAATAAAGATAGTAGCATAAACTACACACTATCATAAAACATGTCAACGAAAGGGAAAGACATTTAGAAAAAATACTATTAAAAATACATTTTTAAAAAATAAACTAAATAATTTAAAGCATATAATAGTAATAATGTTGTTATGGAGAAGAGAAATAGGAGAAAAATCAAGTTTGGTTTCATCAACCTTTCACTGAATATATACAAAAATATCCCTTACGAATTTTACAAAATAATTAGTAAGAACTTTCCCCCGTAGCATATATTATATAAAACAATTAAGAAGAGCACAGTTATGGTTTCCTTCTAACCCGTTGCAAATTTATGCAATTAAATTTATTAAAACTGTAAAAGTATATATCTAAGCTTGCAGGGACGCCCGATGTAGCCGCTTCGTAATATGATATTTTAATATTGCAGATTTCATATGTATTATTATAGAGTTAATGTTCTATCGATTTTTATGTATAGTTTCTATTCCAATAATAAAAATATGACTTCTGTCTATCAGCTTGAATCGAAATCAAAACCAATACTCATATATATATATATATATATATATATATATATATATATATATATATATATATAACTTGAGTTTTTTAAGCTATAATCTAAACTGAAACAAATGTTTATGAAGCATTCTTGATAAAATTATTGGTAAACAATAGATTACTGAAGTGCCGTCAACTCTAATCGAAATCGAAACCAACACTTATGAATTATTCTTGGAAATCATTTATTACAAGATATAGAAATTCATTACAAGTAAACGACATGCACACGGATGTAAGCGGGACACACAAAATAAATAACACACACGCGAGTCTATTAATACATAGATGATAATAATAATAATAATAATAATAATAATAATAATAATAATAATAATAATAATAATAATGATAATAATAATGATAATCTTATTATTATTAATAATAATAATAATAATGATAATAATATTAATATTTATAATAATAATAATAATAAAATGAACACTGTCAAACAACAACTTATACATTGCCTTACATTGTGTGATATATTCATCTAACGTTATTTTAAGCTGTATACCTTTAATTCCATTTATGTATTATTGTAAGAGAACATTATCTATGCATTCAAAATATTACCGAGAGACTCGAGCCATTATATAAAGTTGAAAAGAAATTAATTCTTCCAAAAATCATCTAAACAAATAAACATATTGTTTACTGATATGATTAAGAAATTGTTCAGATAATAATCTTTGAAATTGTTTTATTTTTTGTAATGATCGCGAAAACACTATCTTTCTAAGTGAGACTTGTTTCGATAGAAATAAGGCAACTTTCTAGCTTATATTTCTTATCTTCAAGTCGATTAGACGAGTCGGACGTAATTAACACGTAGATAATTCGTGTCACTTTAGTAATTCAATTTAAACCCGCAAAGATAATAAGTATTTGAATACAGACGATATCTCGTAGTTCTGATAACCCATATTCAACTCTAGAATTGTGAATTGAATCCTGTACGAAAGAAATAATGTACCGTGTATATATATATATATATATATATATATATATATATATATATATATATATATATATATATGGGACTGTGTATACTAGCATGTAGCCCTGCGTTTCCCGGGTGTTTGAAGGTGTGTATTGAACAAAAGAAATGTGATAATAGGAAGGCAGGGTGGAACCGTACCACAAAGGCGGAAGAGAACGGGGAAAAACCTGACGTCTTTGCTGTTACGACCACCGTCAAACAGGAAGTGGCGTAGGTCTAAGTCAAGGCTAGACAATCGAAAGGAGAATACGACTTTTGAAAATATCGGGAAAAAGCGACCCTCCTGTAGGAAAGTGCCCAGTTGAAGCTTAAGATATTAATGTTTTTAGCCAAATTTTCGATATTTGTCGACTCAAAGGTGGGCGTTCAAAACAATACTGATTTTTGTAAAATCATTTGCCCCTTGTTGGAAATTTTAGGCAGACATGCAAACATACACAAGCATACATACATTTATATATTGGTAACTAATGATTTTCGACCCAAACTGATTAAAAAGCTTGCTCTATCTCTGAATACCGTTTATGTAAAATTTCCAGTGTTTAGACACGGAATTGTCTGAGTAATTTGCTAGAGATCGCCGAGGTTTATTTTGTTTAAATTCGACCCCTATTATAGCCCCTGCACATTTATTGTTTTGGACTCACATAAACTTATTAAGTTAGATCGATGTCCACAGAATATATATCTAAACTTTCAAGTGTTTAGACCCAAAACTGTCGGAGGAGTTTTGTAGAGTTTTCAAAGGGAAAATCGTTGAACTTGGACCCCTTAACAGCCGAATTTCTGGCGGAAAGGATTCTAAAGATTTTCCCAAATCTCATTACCTTACATATTTCGAGTCTGTAGAATAAAAACTGGCACAGTTATTGCGTTAGAAAATGTACACACACCCACGTTCACTTATATATATATATATATATATATATATATATATATATATATATATATATATATATATATATATATATATATATATATATTTACTAGCATTTCAGCTCGGCGTTGCACGGGTGTTTTGATGTGTATGCTGAGCAAAAACAAAGCGGTACTAGGAAGGCAGGCTCGAACCCGTACCGTGAAGGAAGAAAGCAACGGGGGAAAAAAAAACCCTGAAGTATTTTCAGTTACGACCAGGGCCAAACTTGAAGTCACATGTTTAAATTAAGGCAAGCCAACCGAAAGGAGAGAATAGCTTTTCAAAATATCGGCGAAAAAAGCGACACCTCTGTAGAAAAATGTGCAGTATAAGGTGAATATATACATATTTTCAGTATTTGTCGTCTGAAAGTTCGAACTGCAAAACGATACTGATCTTCCTAAAATCCGTCGCCTCTGTCGGAAGTTTTAGGCAGACATGCGAACATACATATGCACATACATACATACTTTTATATATTGGTAATAAAAATCCTTGTCCTATCTCTGAATACCCTTTATGTAAAATTTCAAATGTTTAAACCAGAAAAATTTTCTAAGCAATTTGGTAGAGACCGCAGAGGTCATTTTTTTAATGTTGGCCCCTATTATGACCCCTTAACATTGGGGCTCAAATCAATTATTCAGTTACATCCATATCCAAGGAATCTATATCTAAAATGTCAAGTGTTTAGACCCAAAATTGAGTGTGGTAGAGTTCTCAAATGTCAAATCGTTCAACTCTGACAATTTAACAGCTAAATTACTGGCCGAAAACCTATCAAAAATATTTTCCCAAATCTCAGTACAGTGGATATCATATTTCGAGTGTGCAGATTTTAAATTTAAAGAATTATTGCGTAGGAAATGCACAAACACACACACACAGACACACACACACACAAACGCGTCCACTTTTATGGATATACTAGCAGTTCGAGCCGGCTGTGCTCGGGGCTTATGCATTATTCAGAAGGTTATGTGCACATGTATATATTAAAAAGTGTGATTATGTAAAGTAATGACTTTCTGTATAATAGTATTCCTTAACAACCAAAGAGCAAAGACAGACATACATTTTTCCTGTTATAGGCATATGGATAGATAGATAGATAGATAGATCGGATGCAATATAAAGTAATGTTTTAAAAAGTATAAAAAAGACTCATGCGCCACCACCGAGAATCGAAACCAAAACGTTCAACTCACGATTTATGTTGCCTCTGTCGTTAATGACTGGGCTAGAAAACATATTTGCTGCAGGGATAAAAATTAAAATACGAACCAATAGCTACTATTCCATGCGTTCGTTATGCACTTGGTAAATTTATTTTTTTTATAAATCTTAACACTTTTTGCACCGATTTTTCGCGGCTAAAACCCAAATATTACGTTTTGCATGGATTTAAATACCTTATATATAAAGTTTCATGCCTGTAGATTAAAAACTCGAGGAGGAGTTTGGTAGACAAAATGTGTTAAACAAAATTATATACGTATACATTATTATATATGGAAACAATTTTGTGTTTACTATAAACATTTTACGCAAATATTATGCAAGTATTAATCATGAAGAATAATTCACGAATATAATTACACGCAATAGTAAACTAAAGATTATTATTAAATTAGAAAACCGAAGCAACTAATAGTGAATAAATGTTTAAAAGAATATGCAAATTAGCGTAATGTTTGGCTAGTGAATGCAATTCGACAACCCATACATGAGGAAATTGTATTTTCTTTGTAAGTAAATAGAAAAGAGGATGTTTAATATGAATATCGATATACGCAGAAGAAAAACGAATTTATAGAAGTGTATACATGCATATACACACACTTACATATATATATATACATATATATATATATATATATATATTTATAACACATCATAAACAGCTCACATTGCGTTCCATTCAAATATATACATGTTATTTTTAGAGATTGCATTTTGCAATCGTGCAGTGACTTTAAATGAGTAAGTCAGGGATTGCCTCCGTTGCAATCTATGCCGTCACTTTGTAAGTTAGTATGTCACAGTAAGTTAGTGTGAGTGTACAAAAGAATTATATTAATAAATGGCTGAATAGCGATAATCTACAAACAGACTCGTATCCAGACATAGAGTGACGTATGTTCAAAACTAGGGGCTCTTCATATTTTAAGTCGAACGGTCACGAATGGCGATTGACTTAACGTGGTACCTAAGAGAGAACTCTTAGATTTCCATTCCCTGTTCTTTTTTCCTTGATTTACAAATATATAAACTACTGAATTTCTTGTTATACGCAATAGAAAATAACTGCTTAGCTTATATGTTACTCATAATTTTCAAGGATTCTTCTTGAACTAAAAACAAACAAAAAACTTATAACTGACGGTTAAAAAGAATAAGTAAACACTTTTATTCATGTAGACCTTTATTGCAGTTGGCTTATTTATTACGCTTCAGAAACATTATAAAACAGATGCATTCTGTGAGGATATATATTCAGAAAAATAACGAGTCAATTCGAGGAAATCGTAAATTAAACGAGTAAAAACATATGCTGTGTTTCTCTAAGACATTGTTCTGATAATTTATTGCGTATTCTGACGAGTTTAACATCATTTTGCCATAAAGTTATTTGGAAGAAGATGCTAAAGCTAGAAAAGCAGGTGATCAATTTACAGAATCCATGCTCAAGACAAAAGGTCGATTCAATAAAAGTATTTGGTAAATAACAAACGATCAACGGTACAATAAAGGAAATTTACTCTAGTTTTTTTTTACATTATTTTGCATTTTTTTTTTTTTTTTGCATTTCCGATATTATTACAATGTAAATTAAAAGTAAACAGTCACTATTATCTGAAAATAGTTACATCCCATATACTTTCTGTTACCGATTATCTCAATATTTATATCATTCTATCTTAATAATATAACTGAGTAAATGCGTGCACAAATAAAATAGTGGGTTGTTAGAAAAACAAAATCCCTATAATCAGAATGTTATTGTTAATACTGTCGTCAGTTTCTATCTTTCTGTTTTCTTTTTTTTTGTTGCTTTCTTTTTATCTAATTATTTTTATTACTTTAACTTATTAGGAATTCACAGACCAGCGGAAATAATTACGGATAATACTTGATACTCTTCATAGAAGCTTACTGGCAACACGTTAGTAGAGGGTTGCAGTACTCTGAAAGACTTCCGTTATATTTCAAATGCAATGACGTTATCGCAAGAGGTGGGCACCGTAGATTTTTCGCTGACATACATTGAAACTGCATTATATGAAAACTAATCATATATACAGAAAACGTAGTGTAACTTCCACACATTTTAAGTCACCTCGTATAAATGATTTAAATTATTCTATTTCCGCAATTGAAAATATTTTACTGGTCCCGGAAGCGTGTAAAAGTAGTGGATTCATCTCTAATTAAAAAATAACACTTTAAATCAATTCTTTCTTTCCCGATTGACTTTTTGTTCTAATATATTAGATTACGCTCGTTTTTAATGATTTTACTTGGGTCGCTTTGTGAACATAACACATTTTACTATTCCCTATAAAACCGCGATTTTTCATCATTTCACCGTTTGGAAGATATTCACTATTGCATACTCTTTGATTTGTGTTGTTATTTCATTTTTTATGTTTCGTTTCTTTGTTCATTTCATGAACTTTTTAACACCTACTTGTTTTGCATAATTGAGTAATTCTCTATCTAACGCAGTTCTCTTCATCCCATTATTAACCGATTCATAACTTCGCTATAATAATAATTCTTTTATACTTCCCATAATAAAAAAACATACGCTTGAAACTTCGCCAATTAATTAAATCAAAGTATTTCGTTTTAGAATATCCTGTCAGAAAATGCATTCTCGTAAATTATAATTTGTCGCACTCCATATATCAGACCAATGTTTCCTTTTTTATTCAGCTGAGGCAAATATATTAATAGTTATATTCTATTTAATTTGACTTGGTAATTAATGTGAACTTCCTGTTCACACACACACACCCACACTCACACACACACACACACACACATATATATATATATATATATATATATATACATATACAATATATTTTAATTGCTTATAATAATATATATCTGTGTAGATGGTAGGTTTATAGCATACGTACGTGAATCTATATATATATATATATACATTCAGTTGTGTCTATTCATATTATACACAAGTATTTAAAGCTATTTATCGGTTGTGTGAAGTGACTACAATCATGCTTTCGGTATATAACATATTAAATTATTATAACACTTCTTAAATAATGGCCCTTCGACCGGCGCAGTGAGCTGTTACGAGAAATCTTAAAATAAGTATTCTTGCCGAAACCGCCAATTTCTCTGTAAAATTGTAATTAGATATTCCTCACATCTTGCAGTATTTGAATATAAATACGGAAAAACAATGACCACTTATACTCGAAATTTACTGATATAAACGCTTTGTCGAAGAATGATGATGTTCATTTCGTGTCTCTCACATATGTAAATACTTATATAAATCGCATAGCATAAAAACATGCGTCTAAACTAATATCATTTTAAATCAAATCTATTGTTGCGATAAAATGTTTTAGTATTTTACACTTTTGAATTTTCTAGTGCAATCAAATTTGGGCGAATATCAATAATTAAGTTTTGTATTAATGGCATTTATGAATTATATTTTCATATTAATTCTAAAAATTATTTCTATCAAAGAAATTCTGACTTTTGAAAAGCTTATCTTGCCTTTACTTTTTGGTAATAAAAAATAAGGCTCTGCCTAGATAGTTCACAAATAAGAGGGAAAGATACAGAGAATATAATCACTTTGTTCTAATCGGGATATTATGAACACACCTGCACTTGTGACACTCTGATAGAGTTTACAATGTATTTATAAATAATATAAACGCGGATTATGGAATATAAAACGACAAAACTTGATTATGTACAATTAGTCCTGGAGTGCAGTTTTTAACATATTATTAATGATAAGTAATTGTACTTTGCAGAAAAACACATGCCATCTACAATTTGGAAGATATATTAGTTAAGTAAATGTTTTCATTTTATTGTTGTCTTCCGTGTATGTCTGTTTTAATTTAACATTTTTAATTTATTAAGATAACCGAATATTTATTACTGATCTTTTTCAAACAACTTTAAAACCGAAAATAAAATTTACACTAAAACAAACTATTGTAAAAATTGTCAGCGTTTTCTTAAAATCGACCGCACAATGATCAAGATTGGTGCTAATAAATATACATTGGATTAGGCAAAAGGCAATCTGAATTCAAATTGAGCACACACAAAAATCTTTGTTTTTGCGTGTTTTTATTCTCTTTGCTAAACATAATTAGATTCTATAAATAAGACGTGTTCTTCTATTAAATAGGCAACCCAACCAACAATATATTTAAAAACATAAAGAACTTAAAGAATAAAAAAAAACATTAACAAAAGTCAATGAACCAGAAAATTGTTGAAGATCTACGCAATATATATTTGAAATTTTAAGAAATAAAACAAATATTTTTCCAAAATTATTGGATTCGGAAGCATAAAAAGAGTTGATTAGAAAGAAAAACAACCAATGCTTAAAATACACACATACACACTTATTATTACTATATTATTATTTTTTATTATTTAATTATGTAATAACTTATTTGTACACATTATTCATATTTTAAGATTCGTGATAATATTTATACTAGGTTTATTAAGTTATTGGCCGTCACGGAAAATATGTGTCGCCTTTTTGATTCGTCATACTCTCCAACATTCTTCTCTGTCTATGGATTTTACTTTGTTTCCAAACTGAGCATGGTTCCGATTTATCTCCCGTTATAGACAGCATTTTTCTCCAAGTATTACAGTTTTCTAATGTTCCTTTAACTGTACGTTTAGTGGACAACACGTCTCAATTTTGTATAGCTGTCCCCATATACAGTTGATCTAGTATAATTTTTACAATTACTTTTTGAAAGTACACTAACGACTGCGCCATGTTACTGGCGGACAGTTATTGTACAAATTTTATGAGTCTTAAACCTATGTTATTTCTATATCTAAATATTTCTCTTTTTTTTTTACAAAGACATCACCACATTATCAAGGCCCAGAGGCCACTCAAGGGTAAGGGTTAAAGAGTGTACAGTAGAAATTGGTCAATATAGTAATCATTAGTAATGAAAATTTGGTAAATTTGATAACTTATGTGGAACGGCTCATCAAGAACTTATTTACTTTAGACTTGAACACAACCATATTGTAGTCAGCCGGAAAGCAGGAAAACGGAAGACAATTCCACATGCGTGCAGTTCTAAGAAAGAAGCTTTGTTCATGGAATCTACGTTTAGGTTTAGGCACAGATAAAGAGTGGGGGAAATTATTGATAGTGTTTACAGCTAGACGAGTGTTTCTTGTGAAAGTTTGGCGAGGGGGGACCATAGATTGAAGCTCAGTTGAACACTTTCCATGAAAATAACGATACATCAGAGACAAACGCGCAACATCTCTTCTGTGAGATAGAGGTTGCAAGGAGGAGAAAAGGACATCTCCTACGAGGCTACGAAGTCTATTTTGAACTCTATCAAGGCAGGCCAAGTCGTTTCTAGCAGCTCCTGCCCAGATGTGGCAACAGTATTCCATCCCTGGACGTACCTGGCTCTTATATAGATAGAGAATAGCATCTGCAGTGAGATATCTACCGGATCGATAGAAAGATCCCACCATTTTTCCTGCGGCCTTGGCAACAGATTTGATATACGTGTTCAATTTAAGATCAGGAGTAATGGTCAAGCCCAGAAGCTTGTCAAAACTTGAGGCCTCCTGAAGACGAGAGCCATTCATTTCAATTGATGACAAATGTGGATTAGAATGTTGATGATGTAAAGAGAGAAGCTTGGTTTTAGATGCATTAAAAGTAACCAGCCACTCCTTTCCCCATTGTCCTACGTGCTCAAGATCAGAGGAGAGAGAATTGGAGAGAACTTGGTCGTTTACTGTCTTAGATGTGGTACCATAAATGGTAGTGTCGTCAGCATAAATGTCTACAAATGATGTAAGGATATGATTTGGAAGATCATTAATGTAGATCAGGAAAAGAGTTGGGCCCAGGATGGATCCCTGAGGGACACCGGCATTAATACTGTGAGCTTCTGATTTTTCCCCTCAACTACTACTCTTATTAACCTATCAGAAAGAAATGATTTAATAATTGAGAAGACTTTTCCAGCTATACCATAGCTAGCGATCTTATGAAGTAAACCTTTATGTCATACCCTATCAAAGGCTTTAGATATGTCAAGAACAATTGCCATAGAAAGATTGCCACCGTCGAGAGATTTGCTAATCCTATGCGATATAACTGTAAGGACATCTGCTGTAGATCTAGCAGAACGGAAACCATATTGAGTGTTACTAAGAAGGTTATTTTTGTTGAGATGGTTGATTACTTCTGTATTTAACACATATTCTAGCAACTTACTCATGACGCACAGGAGACTTATTGGCCTGTACTGAGAGGGGGATGAGCGATCACCTGAATTCTTAAATACAGGGCATACTGATGAGATTTTCCAGGGAGATGGGAAACTATTCTCCTTAAGACAACGTTTAAACAGTTTTGTAAGTATGGGCGCTAGTTCAGGTTGAAGTTTTTTGAGTACTATAATTGGAATACCATCCGGGCCAGTTGCTTTACTCGAATCAAGGTTTTTGATTAGCTTCGCAAAATCACGTACAGATATACGTATATCACATAGCGTGTTTTCTGATACAGGAGGAAATATTGGGGGTTGGCGGTCTTGGTCGCAAAGTGTAGAATTAGCTGCAAAGTTCTTGACAAAGAGTTTGGCTTTGTCTGATGCTGACGAGATTACCTCAGGTCCATTGATAATAGTTGGGATGGAGCACACACTTCTGTTCAGGATTCTGTTTGCTATTTGCCAAAACTGGTGGGAACCCAGCCGCTGCTCAGCGACTTTGGACTAAACAGATTGAGCATACAACTCTCTTACGTTCCTTATTACTTTCTTACAATGGTTGCTGGCAGTCCTGAAAACGGCTTCAGTTTCCGTACATCTATTACGTTTGAAGCAGTGGAAAAAGTGATTTCTGTGCGCAATGGCAGAATCACATTCTGGAGAGAACCATGGCTGGCTGTTAGGTTTTTGCTGAAACTTTTTCGAGTGTATGAAATGGTCAATATGTACAATTAACCATTCAGTCAGGTCTAATACTATAGAGGACACACCCTTTTTAAACATGGAATGCAGAGGTAGAGAAGATATAAATGTACGGAAGCTATCCCAGTCAGCCTTAGTGTATCGATATACTGTACGATGAAGAGGTACGTTTGGGGACTTATTACATTTCATTTTTATCTTAACTGATACAACAGAGTGGTCGGAAGATCCAAGAGGCGACAGAACAGAAACTGAACATAGTTCAGGGCAAGTTGTGAGAAAAAGGTCTAGTAGGCTCGCATACTGGCCGTCATTATCGGGCACACGGGTAGGTTCCTGAACAATCTGAGTGAGGTCATAGGCAATGGAGAAATCATGACAGAACCTCCCCTCATCATCGGTCTTGTTTGAGTGGGTCAACCATTCGACGTTGTGAACATTGAAGTCACCACATACGTGAATGTTAGCTGAAGGATAAGTAGAAAGGACTTGGCCAATTTTCTCAGATATGCTTTGAAAGATAGTAACTCCGCTGTTGTGGGGGCGATAGAGAGTAAATATAAATGCAGTAGTGTGAGCTAAAGCAACCCGGAAGCACATATAGGGTAAGTTAGGATCTTCCCTGGAGATGTCCCTCCCACATGGAAAGCTATCTTTAATATAGACACATATTCCATGCCCATGGCGATCTTGGGGGTCAGATTTAGAAGTTAAGTTAGAGTATCCTGTAATTGCAAACTCATCTAGCGAAATAGCCTGTCCAATGCCAGTTTCACTTAAAAATAAAAGGTCTGGTTTAGTATCCTGTAATTGTGTTTCGACCTCTGGAAGGTTAGAACGAAGACCCCTGATGTTGGAGAAGGAGACATGGTAGCAGGGGTCTACGTTGGAAGTTGAAGAACCGGGTTTAATCCTGTATTTTTTTCTTGAAACTTGTCATGATGAAATTTTGGAATTTGTGGACTAGGTCGTCAGATTTACTTAGAGCAGGACAGAGAGGGGAAACTAAGAGGGAAAAAGAAATGAAGAATTTTTTTTGTAGCTAATGATAAGGTAAAGCCGTAACAATTACCAACTAGTATGGCATCGAGAGGCCCCACCAGAAGCTACTGCATGGTCTAGATTCCATTCACCAAATGGCAATACAGCAGCCCCAGTACTTTGCACCTGCTGATAGGATAGCCTCCTTAGTGGTTAATCCAAGGTTCGGGTCCCTGACTATCAGGCGGATAACGTCAGCCCAGACAAAACGTTTACCTCCAGCACCCTTACTAGTGACATGGCTACAAGGATAGACATAGAAACATAAAATGTCCACAAACTCTGCCAACTGTTCGCGCAAAATACTGCCAACCTAGAAAACAGCTTTTTCTTCTCCCTTTGTCAGAAAAATCACTCATTAAAAATGAGGACTGAGGGACAAATAAGAAGAAGCGAGAGTAACAGGAGCTGCCGAAAACGCATCCACAATGCGTTTTCTACTATCCATTAAAAAAAAAAAACTATTAAGTATTGTACTTAATAAAAGTCCGACTGACGTGTTTAAGGGAAAGTATGGTGATAGATTCCCCTCTCACGAACAAAAAATGAGTACAATTAGGTAATCTATTTTTGCAATCAACTCGATAGATAAATAAACATTTATGGACGAGAAAAAAAGCTAGCATTTAATACAACAGAAATACATAAATTAAATACTGAAATAAAATGTAGTTATTAATATTTGAATCTAAAAATAAAAAGTGCGAATTAGTAGAGAAAATCAGTTATCACAACAACGCTTCCGTCTCCAAACTGCAAACTAGTGAAGAATTTAACTTTTAATAGCGTTCAGAAGATTTTTTTTTAAATTAACCGTTAAGAGAAAGCGTGATTTTATTCTGAACTTTAACTAGTCACGTTTTAAGAAACTTATTATATAAAAGAAAATCAGATGGGTGGTGTTTCTTCCGAAGTTAGTTGGTGACGTTATAAGTAATTGCAAGATAAGATGGGAGCCAGAAATTAGGGGTGGGGGACTGAAAATTATAATATAATGGATTGATTATACAATATTTAAGATCAACTTGGTAGATAAACATTTATGGACGAGAAAAAAAGCTAGCATTTAATACAACAGAAATACATAAATTAAATACTGAAATAAAATGTAGTTATTAATATTTGAATCTAAAAATAAAAAGTGCGAATTAGTAGAGAAAATCACTTATCACAACAACGCT
The DNA here is from genome assembly GCF_053919585.1 of Euprymna scolopes. Classification (NCBI taxonomy): domain Eukaryota; kingdom Metazoa; phylum Mollusca; class Cephalopoda; order Sepiida; family Sepiolidae; genus Euprymna; species Euprymna scolopes. The sequence continues at coordinate 5,146,035 of NC_136490.1, forward strand.
TCCGTCTCCAAACTGCAAACTAGTGAAGAATTTAACTTTTAATATCGTTCAGAATTTACATTATTTATCTACAGTTAGTGTTCAGAATATTTGTTACAAGAAACACAGAATATGATTTAAAATGTATTTTTGTGTAAATCAAAGGTAAATGTAAAAAAAACATAGTGATCTGAACATGATGGAAATATTTCTGGAAATAAACTTGATGTTTAGTGGCTTCGTAAAATCGCGTCAGTTCAATGAAAGAAACGAAAATAACATATCTTTTGCAAATACCAATTGATCTGAGCCAAGCATTTAAACAATATGATATAAATGCGGGAGTGTCCCAGGGGTCTATACTTGGACCTCTACTGTTCCTGATATTCATAAATGACCTCCCCGACAAAATTGCCTCATACATGGGCATATATGATGATGACACTACACTCTATAACAGGCATGCCAGGAAAGCAAATGAACACATATCTAAAGACTTGGCAGAAACACTAGAGGATGACTTCCAATATCTAGTGGAATAGGAATAAAAATTGATTGTCACGTTCAATGCTGCCAAGACTAAACTAGTTTAATTCAATAATTACAAGACACCTACTCTGCCACTTGTAGCAAATGCCAACGACTCTTTATCAGAGAGTACATCTGTCAAACTCCTTGGCTAACGTTCACAGGAAACATGAGTTGGAACAATTACATTGAAGACATTGTCAGGGCCGCTGCAAGGAAGGTGGACTCTCTCTACCTTGTTAGAAAACTACTAAAACCCAAAATTATCCTGTACCTCTATAAGGCCACAATTTGCCCATGTATGGAGTATTGCTGCCACATCTGGGCTGGTGCATCTGCAAACGCTCGATAAAACCCGACAGGCTGTTAAATCTCACCCCCACACTGTAGAGATCCCTAGATGTAAAATATATTTCTACCCCAGTAGTTTCTTCACCAGAAACGCTATGCTTTAGAATTATATTTCAGGTCCCTGCTTCCCCAACTGTACTGACGTGTAGAAGTTCAAGTGCAACGTGAACGACATCTTACTGTCCAAATCCTTACATAGTACCCCAGTAGATGTTTCCCCTGATAGTAGCCCCCTACACGAAAGTGTCAATGTGCCTTGTTTGGTGTGAAAATGTAATAATAACAAAAGAAAACCAAATCTTTTTGTCGATAAGAGTTTGACCAATTTACCATTGTAATTGGAGTAAGAAAGCGTGATACTTATTGTAAGGAAAATGATGAAGGTCAAGTTTTAAAATTTGTGAGCGTCTACATTGATAGACTGTGTATTGAACGATTTGAAATTCATTATTTCTACAGTAAAAATAAAAAACAACTGTACATTTGTCACCTCCAGAAAATCTTAGACCTAAATAACAAAAACATGTACTTAGTGCTGTCACTTACCATCGGGTCGGTTTAGGATAGTTTGCAAGATTTTTGTAATATAAAATAAACTGTGCAATAAAATTCCATTTCATTTTTCGACTCATTAATGATAACGGTATATGATAAAGACCATGTGACAAGAAACATGAAACAGCGAAATATGGAATATGTTTTCATGTGTTTTCATTACATAATGAGAAACTGTAAAAGTACGAGAAACTGTACTTTTATGTATCTTGTCTTTTCAATGAACAAATGCGTGACTAACGTTTAAAAACTCCAGTTAATTACACAGCGCTTTTATATGATAGATGTTTTAGTTTTTATACGAAAATAGAAGCGAATTACTATAGAAATGAAACGTATGTAATTGCACACATGCTTTCTCCAGAACGCTTTATTATGACAAATGCAATTACGTACACATAATGCAATATTTAACTCAGCTAATTGTTTGAAACATAATTTAATAATCGATTTTTTAAAATTTGCAAATTTAAGCCGATAATATTCTATTAAGTAAAATATAAATCTTATGTGTCAACTTGTTTAAGTAATTTAGAAATAGCATCTGATCTATGGCGTGTGAGATTAAAATGTATCCGCGCAAATGTTATATATATATATATATATATATATATATATATATATATATATATATATAACCCAAAATGTATGTGTATGTATGTGTGTGTGTGTTTGTATGTCTCGCAAAATCTTTCGACGGTGGCCACGGATTTTCGCTAGATCGGTATCATTTTCAAGCTCTAATCTTCGGCCGACAAATATCGAAAAATTGCCGAAACAATCAATTCCTTCATCCGTAACCGCTCTCTTTTTTACATGAAATTGTGGAAAAAAATCGTATCCTCATGACAAGGTGGTTCTTACGCATGCGTCAACAAGCGCAAAAGACATTGCACCTTGCATTCGTTTAAATATTATAACAACCGACCACATTCGCCCACTCATCTATAGCGCACAGGATTAAGTGGCAGCGTCATTATCTTAAGATTGCATGTTCAATCCGAATTATCAGATAGATTTTTACTGTGTTTCTTTGTTTTTTTGTTTTTCCCCCTTTTGTGGGGGTTTTGTTTATCCAATTTAAAAAAAAAAACAGCGTTTTTTTTGTGTGTTCTTTCGGACATCGTCGTTATCTTAAGATTGAAGGTTTAATCCCAGCTATAACATATCTTTTTTTTTTCGATTATTAAACCTTTAATATTGAAACAAAGCTATTTATACCATTTTTTCGCTTTTCGCTGTGTGTGTGTTTTTTTTTGTTTTATTTTGGCTTTTGTTTTCCGAACACGTTCATTTTTGCTTTATCTTTTGTTTGGTGTTGGTTTATCCAATTTTTTTGAAAGAAGTTTTATGTTCGCTCGCTTATTTTTTGTTTTGTTTTGAAAAAAAGTTTAAACAGGTTTATTACTTCGCTTATTCTTCACCCACTTATACACACCTCCAAACACCCGAGCAACGCCGAGTACCCACGCTAATGTAAACATAAAACGCAAATCCTCCTTGAACAATTATAGAAAAATCCCAATATGGCCGCCGCCGGAAAGTAAATTTCAACGTAGTTTGATAAACAATAGTGATGAGGAGAAATTTAATTTTTTTGTTTAAAAGTCCAGACATACGAGATTCTAAAACGTTGCTGCAATAAGACAAATTGCGCCGACGTTTATGTTCGATTCTTTATTATTTGCTGATGATTTTCACGATTTGCTGTCAAAATAAATTTTTGAATTTAATAAAATACGCAGTACCAGACAAATGCCCAATATAAAAAATTGAACCGGATTTAAAAGTATATTTAAGAAACATTCTTTCAAATACCTTATACATTTTTAGCATTACTAGCGTTGTGTGAAGTATATTTCTAAAAAATATTATAGCACTGCTGTTTTTTTCATACGCACACTACGTCTACATTCGAAAGAATCGAATCATCGTTTAGTTTTTATCTCATCTTTATACAATGTGGCCCCCAAAAACGGTACTCAACTCTAATTAGACCCCTTTATTTAGCGTTTTGTCCGAATGAAATGAAACTTTGGTCAGCACTAGTTTATTATATTCAAAACATCACATCGAAACACTAGTGTCTTTGGCCTTTTTTCTCCGTTCTAAAACATATGTTCTAGATGGCCTCAATTTAGCTCCGTGGATTTTTTAGGCGCAGCACGAAGTTGTCCATGACGTTCTTACAGACCGAATTGATAATGGCTCTCATCTCCTCTCTGATGGCTTCCTGGAGTTCCGTGATGGTTCTGGGTTTTCGTGCGTAGACTCTGTTCTTAAGATAGCCCAAAAGAAAAAAAATCGGAGAGAAGGGGGTTAGGTCCGGGCTATGAGGCGCCAACTCAAAACCGGTCTTGAGAATGAGCACTCGGCCTCCGAAGTTCTCTTTCAGCCAATCTCGGGAGAGGTTTGAGGTGTGAGAACTTGCTCCGTCCTGCTGGAACCAGAAATTGCTCATGAGCGACGGCTAGATGGTCTGGAGCTCACTTTTGAAGGTTTTGAGGGACTCCACATACCGCTCCTTGGTGACTGTCACTGCTGCGCCAGATTCTTCGAATAATATTGGTCCGATGATACCTCTGGCCGAGATTGCAGCCAACACCGTGCACTTAGGAGGGCTCAGGGGCTTGGTGGCTACTTCATTGCGTCTGAAGGACTCCCAGAAGACATTTGTCTTGAAGTTCGCCTTTCCATCAAGATGGAAGGTGGCTTCATCTGAAGTCCAAAGAAGGTTAAGGAAACTTAGTGTATCCTCGATCTTCTCGAGCATCTCGACTGACATATGCCTTCTTTGCTCCTTGTCTGAGGCTGTAATGGTCTGCAGCGTCTGTATTCTGAGGGGTAAGCCCTGATATCGTTCACAAGCACTCTCCTGCAAGTCTGACGGGGCATACCGACAGACTGACTTCGCTTTCGCACGGAGCGTGTCGGACTTTGCTAGAGAAACTCTCTCACTCTATCGACCAGCTCGGCTGTTCGCTTCTTGGGACGTCCCGAGTGGTTTGGACGGTTCTCTCTGGCAGCGTTGAGGTTCTCCACGGTCGCATACTTCTCGAAGTGGTCCACCCAATTCTGACTTCTGTTTTTGGATGAAGACTTTTCACATTCGAACGGACGCATGAAACTGTCTTGGGTTTTCTTAAACGAGCCTGCCTTGTAGTAAAATTTGACACAGTGTATTCTTTGACTCAGCTCCCACTGGGGTCTTGGTGTACTCACGGTCGTAGGGGCCCGTTTTTGGTGTCTTAAATTTTGCAATCACAACTTTTATAAAACGAAATAAATTAACGGTTTTTAGTGTTTTATTATTTTTCCACACTTTTCATGTGTACACATAGTTACTTAGAAATAATAGATAATCATTATCAAGCCTTTACGAATAGAGTAATTACAACAATAATACAATAACATAAACTACACTTAATTTTTATTTCAGGAGTGTTACGGTTATCTTGTATTCGGCTCGAAGTAGTTTTTTTTCATATTCAAAACCTTCTCTGAACCAACTATTGTTGCAGATATTTAAATATGAATTAATAAATATTTTCTCTATTTCGGGTGTCAATGCCTCCTTCCGAATTACAAAAAGAAAGAAGAGAAAACTACTATTTTACCCCGACCTACCGAGCGAAATAGGCATACTTAGGCCATCTACTAAAGAAAACAAGCAAAATTCTCTTTATGCTTTTTGATCTCTGAAAAAAAATCAGGCTTCAGTTGGCTCTCTCTATATTTTCCCTTGTTCAATCGCTATCTCTTTTTTACTCTCTCTTTCTATCTATCTATATCTCCTCTCTCTCTCTCTCTCTCTCTCTCTCTCTCTCTTGCGCTCTGGAATTTACACAAAGTTCTGAGTAGCAGTGTATTTTATGTTTTGAATTTATTTATCCAATATCTTTTTTATAATTCTTATGAATATTTTCTTGTTTTATTAGAAACCTACTGTAAGATTATTGTACATTTCCTATAAAATTTTGACATTGTATACACATGTGCTGCGTCTTAAAAGCAATCTATCAATGGCTATATAGTAAAGGCTCATTCACAATCTATTTCTTTTGAAATATATTTTAGAACAGATTTCCTGAATCTGCTACTACCGACCCGTCTAGCTTGAAAAAAGGGACTGCGATATATAAAGGTGCAAAATACTAAAGTTGCAGCATTATTATTTTGTTAATAAAGTCTGGCCCCTGCACTACCCTCAGGTATATGCTTTCGAGTTCATATCAGAGTTTACTGTTATTGCTTTCTAGCAATCATGTTCAAAAAAGGTCACGTGGATTATTTTAGCCGTTTGTGGAAGAAGATTGTTTAGTTTTTTTAATGCATATATTTTTTAATGTTACAACGTAATAGCGTTTAATTCAAACAGAAAAAAAAGAAGGCGTAGTTGATTTCAATATGTATAATGGAATAAATATAAAGGTGTTAAACAGTAAAAACCATGCAATTAATAATTATGATAATGCAGTAAAGTATTAATAACTGAGTTGATAGTTTTAAATAATAATAATAATGAAACTCTCGAACAGGGCAGAGTTAGAGACAATACCGGCTTTTAAATGAGAAGTAAATTCCCTCCCTCTAATAAAGATGACACACAGGATAGGGACGAAAATAAATAAATAAATAAATAAATAAATAAATAATAATAATAATAATAATAATAATAATAATAATAATAAAAATTAATAAAGTTAATATTAGTTAATAATTGAATGAAAATAAAAATAATGTCGGTCCTGAAGTAAAATTCTTTCAGTCCCGGAGGAATTCTTATACATGACGTAAGGATAATATCAGAGCAGGTACTTAAATGTATATGATCTTGGTCGAAAGTCACTCTGTGGCTATTGATAATAATGGTAATATTTATAAAATAATAATAACAATAATAATAATAATAATAAATAACAACAACAACAATAATAATAATAATCATAATAATAATAATAATATTTATATTGTAACCTTAGAGCAATAGTAGCTTTTTCATGAATAATATTATGTGCATAAGTGTACCGATATATATGCACCCATATATAGGCATATAAACCAATACATACATCGACCATAATATATAATATATGCATTCCCCATACATACATGTATATATAAATACCAATATGCATAAAGAGACGTGTATGTATGCACACACATACACGCATACATTCCATACTCATGCACATGCATACATAATATATATATATATATATATATATATATATATATATATATATATATATATATATATATATATGTTTAAACCGGCCGTGCAGTTTTTGCCTGGATTTAGCGTAATTTCTTAATGTACTCTCATGTTTATCTTTAAGAGTTTCAGTTTAGGTAAGGGGTGCTGAGGCATTGGTTATGCAGAATACAAGACAGACAATACAGGCAGATCATCAACTGCACCTCCATCTATCAGGGTTTTGGCCTCAGGATAGCCCACCGGGGATGAGTGCAGAGCCCCTTTCCATGCGCGATATGGCACTTCAAACATCCCGATATTATACACCTGTTGATGGAGCAGCCGCTCTAAGCGCTACCAAAGAGTTAGGGCCCCTGTACTACCAGTCGGGAACAGCAGCTAGGAACTGTCTATCCGTTAGTCTCAACCCATCAGATGATGGTCAACACAATCTGCTTGCACTGCCATTAGCACATTCAAAGCACTCCCAAGTGCCCAGTTTAATGGTTCGGATGTGTAGGGAGTGGGGAAAGACGGCGTTCATTACCCTAGTCAGGTAACAAGATCGATCATCGAGCGTTTCTCTCGACTTCCAGTGGTTCGATCTCTACGCCTGGCTAATAAAAGAAGGAGTATTGACGCCGGACGATAGACAGTGTCTATCTACTCCGTAAACAGTTTAGGTTGGCAGACCGTAATTTGTTTGAGTCACCAGCTCTAGAAAGGTTGTCATCCAAGACTGGAGAGACCTTCCTCCCCTTAGGTTTAGCTTCAGAATTTTCCCTCTCCAAGACGGATGACTTGGGAAGATCTACGGGCCCCTAAGCGCCTGGGTCCTAATTAAGGTATTTCTGCGACCCCCGATGTGGTTAGTGTTGTTGCTGGGTTAGTTTATAAAGGTTACATATCTACTGAGAGCTTATACACCTCAAAGTGATTACAGGACATTGCTATTTCATTGTTATTTACTAGAGAAGAGGGTGAGCAAGAGTTCATGCAGTGGAAGAAGATATATTTGCAAACAGGTCAGTTGGAAGGAGTTCATATGGCTTAATGCTTTTTTTTTTTTAAATTCATAATTGAAAAAATAAATGAATAAAAAGTAAAACACAAATGTCTTCCTTTTATTTTAATGATGGCTTAGGAATAGGATAATGCGTTACAGTATGGGTTGATATTATATTACATATATTACGAATTAACTAAAAATTGTTGTACAAACTCTGGATATTTTAGATGGTAGATGGGTTATGTGTATTCAATAGATACAAGTACCGTTATTTTTTATAAGTACAATACAGTACAGGTGGAAGTAAATTATACGCTATGGCGTCTACACTATGTATGATACAGAAAATAGATATATGGGGAGATTTCCAGTAGATGCGAATTTATGGGGTTATGGGTATTAAGTAGGTGTCCATTTCTAATAAGGATATATTCATCTTTCGTTCATAAATCAGAAAATTGTATTTTGTGTTACAGAGTATGTGTTCAGATTGTGTAAGGCTAAGGAAGATTCATATATTGCTATGCAATATAGATAACTGTAAATCTAAGTAGAGGCCGTAGTTAGTAATTATCTACGTGGTTAAGAACAAACTTGTGCATCTCTTAGAGATAGAAATTAATGGATGTTTAGTGATCATGTCTTCCAATCCGTCAGCATGTTAAGTTTAGGAACTGAAAGCTGAGGACTCCCGTCCAAGTCGATTGTAATGTATGCATGTTAGTGGCAGCTTGGGGTGTAGGGCAGATTGTTAGTTTTCAGGAGAGGGTTAAACTTACAGAATACAAGACAAATAAAAAACAATGTAATTTAAAATCACTTTTGTATTTAAATCATTTTTCATCTTACCCTTTAATGGTGAACGTGTAGACTAGTACTATTTAAAATGTATCGTCGTTCGTTAAATGCACAAATACCTTCTAAAACGTCGTTAATAAATAAATAAAAAAATAATGAACGGATGCAATCTGATCATTTCTCAAAGTTTTTCAGAAAGAAAGCAAAATAATAATAATGGTGGTGGAGGAGACTAAATACGCCAAGGTCAAACTAGGGCTATAAACTGTTACTGGAACGTTGTATGTAAAACTGAACCCTCTTCCAACTTTTAAATATTAGTTTTTTACGTTTTTTTTTTCATTTTATTTGTTATTTAGTGTCCAATAACCTGCAGAAATATTTGAAAAAAAATAAAAGGAAAAAACATGACTGGGTTACGAATTATTTAGTGTACCTACCTATTTTTAATAACATTATTTGACCAAGTTGGGCGTGATTAAAATTCGTACTTCATGGATAAAAAACCTACATTGTGTACCCGAAATTATTAATTCCTTATTATTTGTATTTTTCATTGCAAATTGTAATTGTTTAAAGAAAACAAATAAAGCAATTATGTATTTTCTAATGTAAAAAAAACTACTTGATCAATTTACACATTAAAAATATTTGTTCTTTTACAACCCTAAAACTAATTAAACCAGAGAAAGACCCATAAAAGATCGACTCATTTTCAATCCAATCATTAGAGGTCACTAGCGTGGCTCTACAAATTTTACTTTCGGTGGTAATAGAGTGTATAAATATGGAAATAGACAGAGAGATAGACAGAGAGGTAGACAGAGAGATTGATCGACCGAAAAACAGGCATAAATTCAGCTGTTCACACACACACACACACACACACACACCCACACACATATATATATATATATATATATATATATATATATATATATATATATATATATATATAGTGGATAATTATATTTTAAATATATTTTTTTTAATTATTAGTTATGCCCCCCCATTGTGGGGTATGAAATTTGTCAAAGGGGAAATTATTCCCAACTCGCTTTTAGATTAAAATGCAATTTCGTATAAATAAATAAATTCATAAAGAGTATAGCAACACACAAACAGTATATCAAAACAATATATATATATATATATATATATATATATATATATACGTGTGTATGCATGTATGTTTGTATTTTGTTTGCGTGTGTGTGTATGTGTATTTTTTCAATACATATTCATCAATAGTAAGATACTTGAGTTGCTCGCTCGTGGTTTAAATATAATAAACACAATTCGGGGTTATATTTCACTCTATTAGACGTTTCTGTTTTATCAATAGCTGGTGACACACTCACAAGTTCAATTAAAAATTATTTAAGACTTTAACCTTATCATGCTTTGCAAATAAAATACAAGATGTTGTTATAAAATGCTTGAAAAAGATCGGATATTAGATCGACCGAAACGCTCTGCGAATATTACTTACGTTAAAATGAATTTTCCCGACGAATCTAGATAATACGTACGATCAATCGATATAAAAAAATTAGAAATATTTGGATAACGTGTCATAAACAAATCATAAATTTTGCAGCGATGACTCGATTACTTCTTCAAACAATATGACTCACCCCAATATTTTTAGACTGTCTTGGAACATAACTATGTAAAATGACGTATTATGCTTATATAAATAGAACATGCCCAGTGTTGAAGTGAAAAGTCAAGAAATAATAACAATGACTCATCGACGAATTCGAGACAATGCGAAAAGCTAGACAATACATTGTATATGTCCCATAATACAGATGTTGTAAATTGTGTTTACTGGAGTAAGAGCTGCCGTAGCCTTAATTGAACCTATCGCATATTTCATTATGTGTCATTATTTATCGATGCCGAAAACAATCCCTTATATAACTAAATAATATACAATTTTTCCTTAATAAGGTGAACTCACAACCGAGTGTATGTGCACACGATCAGTTTTTCTTTACAAAACGTGTCGCTGAATTCCGAAAACAATTCAATTAAGACTGTTCTATGCAGATGAAATGTTTTTACGTTAAATCATTCTCAATGAAATTTTGAACAGATTGTTTCTTTATAAATACAATACATAAATCTAGGCAAGCGCAGTTGATGTGGGACAGCAATGATCGCTACATAGACTTTAAAACGTTAATCATGTTTACTTGTGTAAATTATTGTTGTGATATCTAGTAAACGTGTATACTTTCTTATAACAGTTTGACAAATGAACCGATTTATTACGCCTTTAATCCATAATTATATATATATATATATATATATATACACACACATATATATATATAACTACTTCATTTGATCACATAAATAACTATACAAATGTATAAATTTATGCGTAAACTTTTAGTATTTACTTCAACAGTGCGTAATACGCAGGTAGAGCTAGGTTGTGGATTATAACTCAAACCTCTTATTGACGATCTGTCTATATCACAATCTTCCCTATCTATTTGATATGTTACGTCGATCTTTTAACTAAAATTTAATTTTTCTAAAAAAAATTAGCATAAATATTTTATCTATCACAAATATATAATTGTTTCAATACAGATGTTTGCCATTCCCCATTGTTCTAATTCAAAAGCATTTACAATCGCCAATGATTAGTAATCTGCCGTTTTACGGGAGACCAACAACATAACTCTTCTGTCAGTACATTTTTACAAACATATATGACATACATTTATCCATAACGTCAATTTTACATTTGCTCAACAACAATACCAAGATTTAAAAACCTACTTTGAAGAAAAGGGTAAGCAATACCCTTATTATTTATAATTTTTTGATCCATTATCCACTGACAGCTTCAATATTCTATTCAGATACGCTATTTTTTCTGAATTCATGGCAATTTAACTGGAATTAGGTTAATTCTTTCACCAGTGTCGAAATTTCCCACATCCTCCAGTCTGGCACAGCCAATCAACGCGACAAACCATCGTTCGATGTTTACGTATTCTCTATCGCTCTTTTTATCTCGTTATTTCTCTCTTTCCCTCTCGCTAACTTTCTCTCTTTCTCTCTCTCTCAAACACTCTCTCTCTCTCTCTCTCTCTCTCTCTATATATATATATATATATATATATATATATATATATATATATATATATATATATATATCCCTCTACCTCTCTAGTCGGTCTTAAGAACAATGACGGGACTTGTATATCCACACAATTGATATTAATCACAACACCCCTGAATCTATCGTGGCTGATTTCGGTTGGAGTAAGAAGATCAGGACGACCGGAATTATCCCGAAATAAGCGCACGCGCGCGCGTGCACACACAGCACACACACACACACATATATATATATATATATATGTATACATATATATATATATATATATATATATATATATATATATATGAACATTTTGTAACCGACTACCTAGCTCTACCTACGTATTGAGCACTGTTGAAGGAACTACTTAAAGTTTACGCATAAATTTATACTTTCGTATATTAATTTATGTGATAAAATGAAGTAGTAGAGACACTTTGTGGGTTGACAGAACTTTCCCTAAAAAATTGACACGATTGTGCACATCTAGAGGTGTTGTTAGATCAGTATTGTATTGAGCTGCTTTCAATAGGCTTTGAATTTATTAAATCAATGATCGACGAATCCGATTTTATAATTAAGAGGAATGTTACACCGTTTTAGTAGATTGGCCAGGCGTATAAAATAAACAGTAGAATACATTATAATACAGGACTCGTTCGAATTAAATTGTTTCATTTAGAACATAATTGAAATATCATATCTGACTTTGCATTTTAAACCTTAATTAAAAATATTATATAAAAACATCTTAATAAAATCAACAGTAAAGCCCGTCAGAATACAATGACGTGGCTTAAATTAATGTTTTTGTTTTAGGATATATAAAACCATGCTATTTTACTTTCAGATTTAAAACTTTCATTAAGCACGTAATAAAATTTCATAGATTGCGATGACAATATTGTGGAAAATTTCTAGATCATTCTACAATCTCGGTTAACGTATGCTAGCCCTGTTAGTGTTGCATAAATTCCCCTCTGGAATAAAGTACCGTAAATCTACAATAGGAGATGCCACATACATATTCAATACATGTACTTATAGATCTACATATACCGGGATAGAAATTATGTAGCTTAAAACCACCATTTTATCCACATTCACTGTGATAATAAAAGTCTACATTACATCTCATGAGCAACACTAATACAATCGGCGCATTAATGGAGGAAAGCGTTTATATAAATCTTACTAATTATTTAGTCCTAACACCGCTACCAGTTTAGACCAGTACAAATTCTAGAATTCTCTAACGATACTGTAATGAAACTGATACTCGTTATCATCTACGTAGACATAAACAAATCTTACAAATTTCCGATACAAAAATGTTCAATTCTCCTCTTGCAAAGTCCGCACACTCCAATTGGCTGCGATCTGCATATTCCCTTATTCCAGAATGGAGACATTCCACATAATTGAACGTTAACACAACATTAAAGTATCGTGTCTATACGCGGCATATTTTTTTCGGCCACCGATGTGTCTGCCGTTGTTATATACATTGGAAAAACATACATGTTCATACACATTACTAAATTGCAATTCTCGGGATGACTATAAATGCATTGATATAATATATATATATATATATATATATATATATTTATATATTATATATATACCCACACACTAGCATGGGTACCAAGTGTGCCAGGCTTGATATGATGTTCGGGTTGGATGCACCTGCTATAATAAGGATATTAAGCAGATTTTCATTATTGTATGTCAACTCCACTGTTACCCCAACAAAAAATTCAACAATAAAAGAACGGATGAAAGCACGAAAATCACCCCCTCCCTGAAAAAGAAGAAGTATGTGACAAACTCTTCAGCAGAAGGGATACGAAGAGAACTTTTCCATTGATATTTACCACCTTTTCTGACTATATACTTGTTTTAGCGAATTTATCTTATGATGTGTTCAATGCGTTTAAAATGAAGTGGATCTAATGACTTTCTTCGAAAAAAATCAAAATGGCGTAATAGTTAAACATTAAAGGTATCTGCCGCTTCTCTTCCAATTTTCGGATTTGAATCCTGTCAAATCACAGTTCATTTCCTCTTGACAGATTTATTGCTGCTATTTGTTCTGATGAGTTTAGAGCATTTAATAGATTTTCTGATTGATATAATTATTAAGTGGTTGATATTGCGCTACGAAACAGATACTGGCAAGCATTGTATGAGTCAATTGAATTAAAGGAATACTTTATAAGATGGTTAACATCATGAATTTTGGAAAATAATTTTTTGTCATTTATTCTTTATATTGCTCTGTAATTACATTGAACTTCTTAAATAAGGATTGGTATATATTATAAGAAAATATATTTCTACAGAAATATATATATATATATATATATATAAATATGTATATATTTATAAATAAATAATTCATATACTGACTTATATATATATATATATATATATATATATATATATATATAACTACTTCATTTACTCAAAAAATATATAGGAAAGTATAAATGTATGTGTAAACTTTAAGTACTTGCTTCAACCGTACTCAATAAGTACGTAGAGATAGTTAGTAAGGTCTAAAATATATATGGTGATTAAGCTACACTGAATAGTACGCGTTTCATCCACTCTAGGATTCTTCATGTTTATGCGTATATCCTGAAGAATCCTAGAGTGCATGAAACGCGGAATAATCAGTGTAGCTTAATCGCCGTATATAAACATATACTGTATATATATATATATATATATATATATATATATATATATATATATATATATATATATATAACACATTAAATGATTTACTTATAATTATCCATTTATATGTATATATCAAAAGCCAATCACTGGTTTAAATTAATTTCATTTCACTATCTTAAGGGAGATTCCGTTTAAGTTCAAACATCGCTCAGAATGAAGAGCTATAAGAAAGAGAAGTACCGGATATATATTTGGAAAGTAAATCATGAAAGAAATTCTTCTCACTATTCAAAACGATTTCAGTAATAAACGGATTATAAATCACACCGTCGTTGGCTAGAATGATGCCGTTGTCTTTAGCCGACATTTGCTCCGCTTTCGATAGACTAGCGGTGGAAAAGATAATGCATCACTGCGTTTGTCTGGTGAGCAAAGGTGTCGTCGGCAGCAGCCGCAAAAACTGATGGATCGCATTCGCCCCTCCAAAGAATAGATCTTCAATATTTGTGGTGTTATTAGACGTTCGATTTCCGGTAACTCAATACTGTTGATTGCGCTAGACAGTATTCAACTTATTACATATAAATATATCGCTTTTCGATTGAAGCGTTTAAGAATTATGTGTTTAATGACAAACGTTGTTCGGCTTAGATAGTTTAATTTAACTTGAACCTCTCAGAATAAAGACGTGAGAGTTAAGTCAAACTACACACACACACAACGACACACACACACGCATATATATATTATGTATACATATATATATATATATATGCATATATATATATATATATAAAGATATATATATATATATATATATATATATATATATATATATATATATATATATATATATATATATATATTCCGGACGACGTCGGATATCAATTCTAGGGTGTATAAATATATAAATATATATATATATATATATATATATATATATATATATATATATATATTTATATATTTATATATGTGTGTGTGTGAGTGTGTATGTGTGTGAGTGTGTGTGCGCGCGTGTGTGTGCGCGCATGTGTGTGCGCGCGTGTGTGTGTGTGCTCTAGAAAGTGTATCCGACGTTGTCTGGAATTCAATTACGATAACAAATACCTTACTGTCTTATATTTTATAGCTATCGAAATCTAATAACATAGCCGAATTTAAATAATATCGATTTTTTTACTTCCCTGTGAAGGAAACCCCATATCCTGCAGTTTACATGGAGGAAAATTCACCACCGTGACGTAATCCGCGATACATTGTAGTCCACGTGGCGCGGAGGAGAATCTAGTGTTTTATAACATTATCAGTAAATAATGGTGTCGTTTAAAGTTTTAAACGCAAAAATCATGTGTCACAATTCAATTGTGCTTCAAACAAGGAAAATTTACTTTCAAGGTGCCCTCGCTTTATCAAAGAACCAATTGTCGATTTTATGATATAACATTTACACATTAACATGAATTAAATTACAGGTATACTTTTTAAATTGTTCTGACAAAAAC
The DNA here is from genome assembly GCF_053919585.1 of Euprymna scolopes. Lineage (NCBI taxonomy): Eukaryota > Metazoa > Mollusca > Cephalopoda > Sepiida > Sepiolidae > Euprymna > Euprymna scolopes. The sequence continues at coordinate 5,161,772 of NC_136490.1, forward strand.
ACATTTATTTCGAACGCGTCCATGTCTTATAAAACCAGAGTCTACTGATAATTTAAGTATTCGATTTCATTGATTAAACTACTAAAATGCACTTGTGAGATCATGTTATATAGACGTGTCTATTTTGGTTAAACTGAGCATCCTCTTTAATCGGAATTTTCTATTAGTGATTGTCGATATTTCAGATAAATTCCAATATAAAACCAACGCAAGCACCTTCGTGATTTTTTTTTAAAAATCGAAACGATGAATTCCGAGTATATAGGAAACGGACTCACACTACTACATGCACAGATTTTTTTTATATAATAGTTATGTGATAATAATTCGATTTGGAGCTATGGATCTTTAATTTACGCATGTGCAAAAGCAACAGCTGGAGCGATTTTTTAATCGACTTCCCCTGTCAAGATTAGATGTTTTGTTTCAAATGTTGACCAATTAGCATACATTTTTGCCGCATAGAAACAACTGGAAAATATGCTACAGGTCTAAATACTGTATATATACAAATTCTAATAGGAAGAATACATATACAGAGAGAAGTTTGGTAGAGAATTATATATATATATATATATATATATATATATATATATATATATATATATATATATATATACATGTACTAGAATGTTTTATCTTATATTCTCATCTAATAACTGGTCATAAAAATGAATAAGTAATTAAGTTTTGTTTTTTAAACGAATTTGCAAAAAAAAAATCCTTTACACACTTGCTCGCATATCCATGAAAGTGTATAATAAAAAGTTCGTTTTTAATAATTCTTAAATACTATTTTAATACTAATGTTTAAGCAATAAAAGTTTTAACTTTATTAGGTATATTCATACTACGCATCTACATACAGCAGCAAGCACTGGGTGGGCAGGGGAGGGGAAGGCAGTAGCCCTAGATATATCTAAGGCTTTTGACAGTTCATGGCACGGTGGCCTTCTCATGGAAATTAAATCCTATGGTAGTACGGGACGAATGCTAAGCATAATTATATGTTGTTTTTTTTTAAATGAGAGACGAATCCAGGTTGTTCTCGATGGGCGGCTGTCCAAAAAATTTGATATAAATGCGGGTGTAGCTCAAGGATCGATTCTTGAACCTTTATTATTTTTGATATTTCCTGATAAAAGTATCTCTGAGATGGGTATATTTGCCGACGACACAACACTCTATAACAGTCACGTGGGGAACACTAACGAGATATCTGATTTAATGGCCGAAACTCTAGAGAAGAGGGTTCAGTCTGTAATGGAATGTGAGTCAAAAATGGATGGTAACCTTCCACGCTGCCAAAACAAAGCTCGTTTCCTTAATGATGAGACCTTACCAAATACCAATTGCTATGGCAAGAGATACTTTATCTGAGAGCACAGCGTTCAAACGCGTTGTGTTAACGCTCACTGAAAACATGAGATCTTTGCTAAGGCTGCTGCAAAGAAGATGGGCTCTCCCTATCGTGCTAGAAAGTCCCTTACGCCTGAAAATATCCTGTACATCGCTCATGTATGGAGTGTGGCTTTCACATTTGGGTTGGTGCATCTGCTACAATCTCTCGCTAAAAATAGAGTCGCCAAACTAATAGGTCCCGAACTGTCATCTAAACTTCATCCCCTGTCCCTCCGACGAAATGTTGCATACCTCTGCCCGTTTTACAAGTATTTTAATGGTGAATGCTCTGACGAATTACAAGCCCCTTTACCACCTCGACAAAAATATCTGCGACAAAGCCGATAAGCAACGAATCTCCACGTCTACACAGTAAATATCTGTAGACGTAAGAAAACCTTTTACTCTGATAGCTTCTTCCACAGAACTGAAAGACTTTGGAATTTTCTCCCGTTGCCTGCATCCCCAACTGTTCTGATATGCAGAAGTTAAAGTGTAATGTGATTAGCCATCTTGATGCTAAACTCCCTACATAGAACCCCTGCAACTTTGGTCCCTGATAGTAGACCCCCACATCAAAGGGCAGTGTGCCATGTTCGGGTAAATATGTAATTTAAAAAAAAAAAACGTCGGTCCTTGCATAACCTCTGACAACATGCAGCAACAATCAATTTATTGGAGCAGGCACATATCACCGCTGTATACACTAGGCGCCAGGTAATCATTAACACCATCAATATACAATCTGATAAACCGGTACAAAATGACCTATGTCGTTTTACTACGTATTTATATCATGTTTATCATACGTATTCTAAACACGGATTCTATCCCACATGAGCATTCTTTTTTTACTGTACACTCGTTGTTTTTCATTATTTTCTAATTCATAATTAGCATTATAACGGGAATTCATATACGCAAAAAAATCAGTGATTATGTATCTTTACAACATTATTTCTTACCGTTCGTAACAAGCATGCTTAATTATCACATACTTAGCGTAACTTTTCCTATTGAACCCAGTCGGTTTTTTTTCTAAGCAAAAAAAAATATCATTATTGCTCTTTTATTCAAATTAAGAATGTTTTGTTATACAAGAATATGATGCAAAACAATGAACTTATATTCGTCTATCATTTTAAAATAATGCATTTTTTAAAGGAGCATATCGGCAATAGAGAAAACTTACAGAAAACGTCGCTCGTATACCCGCTAAAATGTGAATGTAAATATTTACATTGCGCATTTCGTATTAACGCACGCGACGTCGCCGACATTATTATGATCCATCTATCTTTGGTGTCGTCGTCAATTCAATTTCGATTCGGTCATTACTCGATATCTCGTTTTTATTAGACAATTAATTAAAGACTGTGGAGACTTTCATTTCCCTTGACTCATTTGGAAATAATTAACTAATATAAACGACTCGTCCGATTAGCTATATTGAAATAATATATCACTGTGATCGATTAATACAAATGATCGATCCCTAACTCATTAATTTGGTCATTGACTGGATGACCTCTTTACTCTACTATTATCACTGAATAATACATCACTCTTCTTAGAACCATTCAATATAGTTATTAATTCGCAGGAGTAGAATATTTCAAAAATATACATATGCGTACAGTATTTACACTTTTCGAATTCTTCTCTCATTGACATAGCTGTCTTTCTCTGAAGCTATAACTAAAGAAGCAGTATTGTGATTTTTAAGTAAATGACTGAATTTCCTATCAGGAAATATAATAAATATGTATACATACAAATTCATATTAATATTATTCATGGTGTGCATCTGTCGAGGTAACCTCCTACTTCATTTATAATTATCTTGTAAAACTCGTGATGATTTATGTCGAACAGCATCATTTTGAAACCCAGGGGGTAATATCTTTATATTCCCGTTAGCTATGTCTGACAAAAGTACTAAACTATTCGCAACTGTATTTTGGGTCTCCGTCACAGAGGATGTAGCCCCAATAGTTTTGTTTTTATTCATTACCAATTAATTACATTTTCTATTAATCAAAATTATTAGTTATACAATGGAATAAAATTATGAACTAGGCTCGCTTTGTAGTTGATTGCGCTGCTTCTTTGCGTTGTCATACTATCAACTTCGCCGAATGTGGTCTCACTTTTTTATATTCTTCAAACCTTACTTTCTATGAGAGGTCATATCTCATCTTTGCATAGTAGTCAATATTTAAATAGAATTTCACACACAATTTTAGTAATGAGATTTTTCCGTACGAGGCCTCATTTGCGCAAGATGATTTATAGTGTATATGGTGATTTGTTGGCATATTGGATTACAAATACATGTATTGTATACAATTTTAGTGATTTTTGGTTGTTTCTCTCTATACTCATTTCCGGGGTGGTAGTTTGTCTTCACATACCACTCTTCTCTCAATGTGTTCTGATTATTTCTGTTGCTACATGTTACTTTTGCGCCTTGTTAAAAGCAACGGACGATTTCTTTCTTTACATTATATCGATGGTGGAATATGAATTCTAATGAGTTGACATTCGATGTATAAAATTCCTCAATCTTTGATCAGTACGTATTGTCAGTTCATCCAGGAAATATAATGGTTTATTATGTTGTTTGTAAATCGTTAAATTAATTGATGAACAGTTAGATTCATATCGTCCAAAATAATTAAAACTGTTGCTCAGTATAAAGTATGAATGTCTCATTTAAATATCCCATCCACATTTTTTGGTTATGATCCTTTGGCCATATACTTACAAGATTCTATATAATGCTCCCACGTCTCAGGAGAGCAATCTTTTTTAACTTTTCATTCCATATATGGTCAATCATACAAGGCTTAGCCAGTACTGGGTGCAATGATGCTGTTGCCATGTTTTCTTCCTGTCAATCCATACCCGATACCATCATGAAGTATATTGTTTCTCAACGGTAAATCAACATCTAAATGTGGATGCAAATGCTTTAATCAGTGAAGCATTTTCTCAGCATATCCCGTGCCAGAGGATGGGTTTCATTACTGAGAACTTTCGTGAACTACTGATTCTTGTTTATGATATGAGATTAAAGCAAAGTTTCCATTACAAAGTTCATTTTAAGAGTTCGAAGCTTGGCCACACAATCGTGATAAAAGATACCTGACACAAAATATAATCACAGTGCGGAATTTCCCTTGGTGCCTCAGCGTTAGAAAAAGTTACTATTATCTTGTTAACTTACTAAAATACGCACACATATACCTGATGAGCAATATCTGCTGGTATTCCCTAGCGTCTGAATGGCAGTAAACTACCCAATATTTCTGGTACTCTCAATATTTTCTATAAACTTTATAAATAAATGTACGTTATCACAATAACCGGTGTCATTTAATTCTCGCCAGCAACGATCGTTGCTCTTCCTCAGAATTTTAATAGCAGTAAGTATCCCACGCAGTTTCCGAATTTATAGGGTTTATTCACACCTACGCAATCGCACATATATTTATATGCGGGCTACGTAATTATTATTATTATTATTATTATTATTATTATTATTATTATTATTATTATTATTATCATCATCATCATCAGCAGCAGCAGCATCACAATCAGAAGTAATCGTAGTATAATCAACACAAAACCTCTCCTAATAATATCTATTAACCCAAATATACCCCGAATATTCATTCCTCCTACTCTCCTAACTAAAAACCAGGATGATATTTCGTCAATAGACTTGGATTTGAGCGAAGTAATATCACAAAAAAGCGAATATATTAAGACGCATGAAACTAAGTACGTATAATTTATACACTTTCATAATATCTCACTGATTTAGTTGTTGATTCCAGAAGATTGCATTCGATATAACCCCTGACTTTATTTAGTTAACTCTTTGCAAACTCTGGACCCATATAAGCAATACTCCGAACTAGAAAGGTAATCAAGAAAATATATAGACGCATATAAAGTCGTAAGTTACCATTACCTTAGACCTTTGCATGAATTTCATATCATCGTGTAAATTATTTTCTTCGAAAACTTGTTTTCGTTCGACGCAATCTGTTTCTACATTGTCTGATTCAAAAGGACTAATTTGCCTTTTATCTGGACTTAAATATTTAAACATAAATTTCTTTTGAACAAGAAAACTGCATGCAACAAGGTGTTTACTCCGTTTTGTTTACAGCATGAAATGCAATTTACTAATCAATTACAGAATCGTATTTTACAGTGAATTGTTTATGTGCAAAAATCGAAACACTGAGTAAATTATGTTTTTTTTTTTTTAATCCAATCAGAAAACCAAGGCAAATTACTATAATTATGAGCTTATATTACGGAATTTCGTTTTAATATTCTTTATATATATATATATATATATATATATATATATATATATATATATATATATATATTTATATATATATATATATATATGCATATTCATAATATATATGCATATTCATACACCCATATATAATATACAATGTATATATATATATATATATATATATATATATATATATATATATATATATATATATTCATACACTCATATATATATATATATATATTCATACACCTATATATGTATATACATATATATATATATATATATATATATATGTATATATATATGTATATATATATATGTATATTCATACATACAATATATATATGTATATATATATATATATATATATATATATATATATATATATATATATATATACGGGGTTGTTCGGTGAAAGCCTACCCCTACCCGTAAGAAAATAAAGTGGGAGTCTTGTTGCTGGCCAATCCCCATAGACCTCATGATAACGGGTTCCGGAATAGGCACCTCTTATCTCCTCATGCTTAGAACGTCGTATGAAATAGATACAACACACCTCACTATGGTTATAACGGCTTTCGAAATGTGCACAGCAATTCATGAGCCATCGGTACTGTGTAAAAGGATTTGCTCTAAGTTCTAACACATCAGCAAAAACAATAAAGAAATAAACTGGTTGCAGAGAAAACGGCAATTATCATCGTATGTGTTTAGAACAGCGTATTACAGTGCATAATGTATGCCATTATATCTTGAAAACTATTTGTATCCGACAAAATTAAATTAGATTTTATAATTTAGCAGAGACTAAACCCCTATAAAAGACGTCAATATAAAGAACATGTTGTAGTTGATTCTAAGGTAAAAATGTACGTAAAAAACTTAATGTCCAAGCAGCGTGGAAATTATTCCTTAAAGGAGAACTAAAAAAACTATATTAAATACCAAAAATAACCCAAAAAACAATATATAACAAACAAGTATATTCGTAATGAGGAGGAAATTTGTATTAAAGCGGCGTAAATTGCTTGATATGAAAACAAAGCAAAAACAAAATAACAATATTCGTGTAAATTAGTCAAATAAACTGTATGCATAATAATGAAAATTATAATTTATATGGACGTAATGCAGGCACAGAGTGTAAAAATGGGGGTTATATTAAAAGAAATAGTTTTTTTTTATGGTGTTATAATCTGAAAGGCACATTTGTAAGCGATGAAATTAACGTAGATTAAAGTGCAAATGGTGAAATATAGTAGTGTGGTCAATTTTCTAAACGTCCGCCAGACATTCGGTCATATTATAATCTCATAATTTGGAAGCTCAATCTAAAGATAATTTGTATTAAATCAAATCATTAAAGGAAGAAAGCTGAGACGGTTGTCATAACATCACATGTGTTGCATGCTGCTGTTATCTTAGAATACCAAAAAATGAGAGTATGTTTCGTTGTTCTAAGATGACGACTTATATATTTGTTGTTGTTTATGTTAGTAAGAGTCTTAATGTGTTGTCAGGAAAGTCTTAGGAGTTTTCATGTGTTGAGTGTCCATATGTCTTAAGATGTTCATGTTGTTGAGTGCTGTGAGATACTAGACATAATATATATTCATGGCGAGTGTTCATATTGTCTTAGGATGTTCATCTTTGTGGTGATAGCATATTGGAGACATAAGCAGGGTATATATAAAAAGAGAGACAGTTTTGTATATATATAATAGACAGTGTACCTATTACTACAAGAGAGCCTAGCCTGTAATTTGTGAGATTTATGAATATCTTGATAGAGAGACCGAGAGATAATGCGTTCGACATTTACGTTTACAGTTGTACATTTTTATAAACATAAAGTTCATATTAATACAATTTCACTTTATCTTTGTTTTGGTGATGATTATTTCACAAAGTTCTTATGACATAAATGGACAATACATTTTCTGTTGAATAACAACACGAATACGCAGATACAAACCCACATGATGATACGTTTATTTCTTCTTCGAGCGGTCGGACATGATTTTGTATTTCAGGGATTCAAAGTTGTTACATGGTTGTCTTTAAACCTTCTGTCTTCCAGAGGGTGGCTTTACTCTAACGGAGAATCGGTCGGATCTGCTCTTCTTTTCTGATCTAACTCCTCTCGTTTCTTCCAACTGACTGACTCTGATTCTGACTTATCTCACTAAATTTATAACTCATGACGTCACTGCATGGCCAAGCACGTGCATATGAAAACACATGGCGCGACATGCCTGTGTATTTAAGCATGCCTTGTTATTCACATGTTTCTTACAAAGACGACCCTCTAGCCTAATTTTCGTAACCCACTTTACAAATAACATTTTCCATTGTCCGTTTTTAAATTCCTTAATTTCATTTTCATCTATATAACAGAACAAAACGCCATCATTTTTCAATAAACAGATATCTAACTCTTTTGTGTGAGCAAAACAATGGTAATTCCACATTCCTAATTTTCAAGAACATTCTGTATTTAT